>NW_020194519.1:509230-1709230 GCF_002865645.1 Hyaloscypha bicolor E | reverse complement strand
GTTTTCTACCAACTGGATAAGACTCGACGTATTTCTTGAATTTCCAGCCGTTCGAATACACCTCATTGCGGGCTCGTTGGATGGTCGCTGTTTTCAAGAGCTGAGGTCCGTTGTGCTGACAAGTCACGTGAAACAGCCCGATTTCGAGAGGTGTGGAAGGTCGACTCAATGAGGCATGATGGGTGTTTGGTCGGGATTTCTTCTCTAGCCTCCACGAGGTTTTTGCACTGATGGGAGAAAATGATGTCCAAGAGGTATCGAAGCAGGCTTTTCGGGATTATGTAACTATCTCTGACAAGACTTCAAGGTTATGACAAGAACTCTGGTTTCAATTTCTAAATGTCCCAGTCACTTTTCATCTTTCAGAAGTCGTTCTTGTCATCGACAGGTTTACCTTCGTCTATAGAAATCTATGAGTGTATACCCCTTAGCAGCACTACCTCTGCTTAGCCCTCCACATAAACCTCAACCCAAGAAACGCAAATATCCTCAGAGCCGTCCCAATCACTAATAACATCAGCAAATCGTGTGAGAATTTGTTCAACAAGTACCCCAACGCATCCCTCGCAAACTCAATCCGATATATACTGGCCAACGGCGCAATATTCTCTGTGAAATACGCTTCTGCCAACCAGGTGCCGGGACTCGCTCTCCAAATCCAAACAATATGCCAACTGCGGACTTTCTTCAAAGTAGGAGACATCCCGTTCAGCACCCCAACAATCAGTGACATCATAACAGCCAGCAACGGTCCGTCTTCCCTTCGCGTGATCATGGAAATACAAGATGCGAGGCCGTAGATACAGTAAAAGTACAGCAAATTCGCAGCGAACGCTGGAAACCATCCAATCACCGGGGTAGCTAGCAGGATGAACATGGTCGTGAAGTGGAAATTCGCCAACACCATTCTCGGGATTGTGGACAAGACTTTGCCCATGTAATACGCGAATCGGTTGTGGCCAGCGGCGGCTTCGCGCCAGTACACCAGTTTCTCTTCGCCGAAGATCTTCACTCCCGGCGCGGAGGCCGTGAGGCCGATGGAGAGACCGACGAGGAGGGACATTTGCGGGACTGAGGCGTAGTCGATCGAAGAAGAGAGCATCTCGTATGGGTCGTTGAAGATCCCGCGGAAGTTCTGGCCCTTTGCGTTCAGTTCCGCCAGGCCAATGAGAAAGCCTGCCAGTGCTCCAACGCCGAGCTCGAAGAAAAATGAGGATTTCATGCGGTATTGTTGGAGGAGGGAGCGTTGGTAGCAGAACCATATTTGCTTGTACCAGGGTGCGCCTCGCTGTCTTACTGTGGTGGAGAGTGACTTCATCCCGGCCACCGAGATGGTGGAGGCGTGTTTGTTAAGACTTCCGGGATCCTTCTGACGGGTTGCCCAGTGATCGATGAGTCCTTGGACGGTGGCGTCTCCATTAGCCTTGTAATGCCGACCTTCACCTGCGATAATGTCGCCCATTACATCCGCGGGATTGGTGTGGTCTGGAAATTGGAAGCCTAGAGATTCGAAATGGGGCTGCATGTCAGCTTGCGGTGCACAATAGATCATGCGACCAGCACCAAGAAGAACAAGACTGTCGAGTGATTCGAAAATTTCTTGGCGAGGTTGGTGGATGATTGTTACGATTGTCATGCCCAGGCGAGAGAGCGCTTTCAGTGTTGCCATGATTGAAGCAGCAGCTGTTGCGTCCAATCCAGACGTTGGCTCGTCGAGGAATAAGGCCATGGGTGCAGCAGCTAATTCCATGCCAATACTGACTCTCTTTCTCTGTCCACCAGAAATCACGGGTGCCCCAGTACTTCCAACTAACGAGTCTTGCACGTGAGCCAGCTTGAGACAGCTGATGAGGATGTCGACATGGTTCTGGATTTCGGAATCAGTCCAGTTTGAAGGCAGTCTGATTCGAGCTGAGTGAAGGATGTTCTCGCGAACAGTTAATTCTGGCAGAACGATATCATCCTGGGGAACGCAGCCAATGATCTTCTTGTATCTGTAGTCAAATTAGCAAATATCTAAAAATTGTACCAAGGAATCTCCATGCTTTGAGATCTTGCCAGCAACGCCATTGACCTTAGTAATGCCCCCAGTGTGAGCGGTTTTACCCATGAGCACATTAACAAAGGTGGCTATAATCGTTAGCTGTGCACAATGTAATGAGAATCTTTCGAATCCTACATTTTCCAGCACCAGAAGCACCCATCACACCCCAAAGGGAGCCAGCATTGATTGCTCCAGACACATCCGAAAGAATTGGCTTAGCCGACTTCGGTGGCTTGAAGCCCAAATCTTGAAACTCGAAACTCAATCCAAATTTCGTAGCACCGAGGCACTTTGACAAAGATTGTACGAATAAATGCAAATCCGTCTTGGTCTCAGCATCACCGTTATGAAGGTCCTCAATAAACTCCGCCTCTAAAGCCCCGAGATGTTCGAACCCAGTAGGTCTTCTATTGAACGCCCTAATAGTCGGTTCCATAGGAATATCGTTATCTGTGAATCCAGCATACTGCTCGTCATCGAGTTGCCGATAACCTGGCTCTCGAACATACTTTCGGCTTGCAGATTTTGCCCCTAGCATTTTCTCACCTTTCTTATTTCCCTGTTGGCCCTTCTTGTTGTATCGCGCTCGCATCTTATGCCATATAGTCGTTGCAACCAGGAGAATATCGAGAAGGATGAGGAATGCGACAGGTAGGAAGTTTGTGTCTCTCACTGCTTTGGCTGGACACCACGAGCCTAGACTACACTTTGTCGGGTGAGTCGAGCCATGGGTGCAGAAGGAACCGGGAGGACCTGGACGATCTCGAATCAGCAACATTCAGTGAAATATGCTTCAGCTCCCGAGGCCTGGGGGTAAGAAGATCGAGAACTGGCAAGACCATTCCGATGCGGAAACTAAATCTGCAAAGCTACTGGGGCATTCAATGCTGAAATGCAGGCTCGAGAATTAACGTACATTCAATTTTTTCCTTCCCTCCAAGTGGACAATAGTATCCCGCATCACATAGGACGGGCTCGTACCAACCTTGCGGTGGACAGTTCCCTCCAGAGAGTCTGGCCACCTCACAAAGAGGGAGAGGGGGGGCAATACTGCGGCAGAGAATTGGCTGTGTTGTTGGCGCCTATAAGAAGGGAGTAACAATCAGTATTGTTCACTTTTAACTCGAAAATAAAAACTTACAATAGAACCCCGGCAGGCAACCTTTCTCCGCCCACGTAGTATTATTCTGAATCACAATTGGCATTGCCCCTGGCATCAGACATGACCCCACGCTTCCAAGATAATCCGTTAGATTTTCTCCTCCTGACAGCTGGGCTGCCTGTGAACTTTGTGCTGGAGTGAGAGAAATTGAGGAGCTGACAATAGTTATTGTCGTACTTGCAAGAGTAATTACCGTGCTCCCTGGAATCGTTATGCTGGCGGGATCTCTAGTTATGCTGGCTGGATGCCTGCTCTTGGAGCTCGCTACAGTTGGGACTGCCATGTTGGATTCTCAACTCGCAACGCAAAAGTTGACGAGAATCAAATAAACTTTCCGGTGCCACTCCGGATATATACTTTAAACTAGGGCTTGCTGTGCCTCATCTTAAATTAACTTCGCAGCTGTAGGGCTAGCTTGATCCCCATCCTCCTGCATCCAAGTCTTACAGCGGGCCCAGTGTGAGACTCCTGTGCGGTTAGCGATTAGCGACAGGCTACGCCGTTGAGGCTGCGCCGACATGCTCAGTTGTTAACCCGGATTATGGAACGAGGTCTGTGGTCTGACTGGGTCATCCTGAGCTGCGGTGTATATCAATGCGAAAGCGATGAAAGAGAGCGTTTCGTCTTTCGGTATGGGCTGCTTATTTTATGTCAAAACGAGAAGCCTGGCTGCGGCGCAGAGGGCGAATGGCGTCGGTTGTGGCCCCAGCGCGGTGGCTTGAGGGGCGCGATCGACCCAAGCATGCACGTTTCAGGGGTCTGATGAGTCTAATTGGTCCTTAGTACGAGAGGCTCGAAGTCTGGATGAACCCTGAAAGATATTGATGTGGCTTGCGGCCCTGCGGCTGGATCATTAGCCTCATCGAAGATCATCCGTTTCTTAAGGGAACCATTTCCTCGACCGCCACAAACACAATTACAGGAGGGAAATAAAACCATGACTCTCTTCGGCCCGTTGCAAAGACCGGCGATTGTACCATGTTCCCGCTGAACATTGGCGAGGGAGAGTACAAATGGACTTTTACATCCCAAGTATACCCCACAATCGAGAGTTAAGCTGTGGGCTCGCAAATCGCTATATAAGGAGACATGATTCCCGAAAGAAAGATTCTCCCCGTCTCAGCATCGTGTACAACGGCAGTTGAACCTGGCAAGACACTTCCATCATCCTCAACCACCTTCTCAACGATATATTCTGCATTCATCTCCAAGTGGGACTTTCTCTCACTTTCATTCTCTTGGACAGACTTCCGGATCCGGAATACCGCAGTGGGTGGGGTGACATTGAATGGGTCTTTTGAACTCTCGCCCCACATGTAGACCTTGGGGAAGGCGGCCGCATAGATATCGCCTTTTTTGTCTACAGACAAGTTGTCAACCGGCAATGGAACTTTGATCTCGTTGACTTTGAGAAGGTGGTGGTTTTCACTCAAATTAAAAACTCTGATCGTTCCATCGAGAGTGCTAGGCACGTAAATAAGGCCGTCTCGGCCACGAACGAGACCATTGGGCATCTTGAGCCCACTGTACCCAATGTTGCAAGTACTTTGATTGCAGTAACCGACGGAGCCTCCACCGATGAAAGGATCAAGCTCTCGGCGCTGAGAGTGTTAGTCAACATTCGGAATCTTAGAACAGAGAACTCACGAATCCAACTTTGACGCTGTGGTCGTTTGTAAAGACAAACGAGTCATCGGTGGCCCAGGCGACTCGATTCGGTGTTTGGATGAGAGCGTTTGCGTAGGTTCTCACATGGCGCATACTGTCACTGTCTACTTCCGTCCGAAAGTGCTCGATCGTTGAGTTTGCTCCGATGCTTGTGGCATCGAGTGGTTCGCCATGCTCGGGGTCGATGGGTGGGCGATGATTGATTAGCAGAATATGAAGGACGTCAGTATTCTTATCATGTCTGATATCCAAGCCATGCAGATTCATCGTCCCATCCCCCTTGATACCGGAGAAGTTCTCCACTGACAGCCACTTAATGCGGGTGGCAAGCCGTCCCGGACCTCGTGTATCCAGAACGGCAATTCTGTCGGTCAGGCCGCGTCCGGTGGCATTGAGGAAGCCGACTCTGCAATTGTTAGTCGCCGGACCCCTTCAAAAGGGGAATTTGCGAACGCGGGAAGCCATTGTGTCCTGCTTCGGGAGTCCGAACAGGCTATGTATAGGGCCCCCGTCGGCTCATGCAACCACATATCTTCGCAGCCCTCAAGGTCTAACTCTGTGATCTTCTCACATCGTACGTCTGGAAAGTCTTTGATCGACGAGACTTTCCGACCATAGCCCAGGGTATGGAAGATGATGGATTTGAAAATGAATTGGTAGGCGACTGCAATGAAAACGGCTCCAACAATGGCGACTCTTGATACGAGGTTGACCATGATTGCTATTTTTCAATAAGAGCTTGGAACGTAATGCAGTAACACTAAAAGCGGTGGACAGCCGAAGTGGGGAGGTTCTGAGGATCAGTCAGCCTCCATGAGATGATTGTTTTGACAAGACCAAAAGGAGGGGAAATATATCTCCTAGATTTTCATCTGAAGTTGCTTTTAATGCCTGTCAGGACACGGCAAGGTTTGTAACCTCGGATCTCAACATCATGCGGGGTAAGACGGCGAGATTTGAGAGCCATCCAAGCAAATTTAGGCGCTGCATCCCACTGCCTTCGAGAGAACATATCTGCATTCTGATGTGTTTCTCCAAGGGGCAGAGGTCCTGTTGTTGTCGTTGACGAATTAGAGGGAAGTATATTCAACGCTGACCAAATTTGTCAGCGAGAATCCAAGCTGAGAAAGCTCGCTGTGAGATAACGCGAACCACCAGAGACGATCTCGAACTCAACCATCGCTACCGGAATCTCTCCGCATCTCCATGTACATAACTCAATATAGATTCCGTTTCCTTCTCTCTTTGCCTCGTCTCTCTTTTCTTGCAGCTGTTCTGATTCATACTGACACTTTGGTTCCAATTGACCCCAAGAGACTGATATAGGACTGCTCATCATGGCCCGCGTTGTCTCCGTTCAGGAGATTTCCAAGCACAATATTCCCGAAGACCTATGGACTGTGGTGGATGGAACTGTTTACGACTTGACCGAGTTTGCCCCAGAGCATCCCGGCGGAGCTGGTAGTGAGCCTCCTCCCCTCGAATCTCAAGAACCCCCTCCCTCCACCCCATCTTTGCCATTTCTAACCTCTGCCAGTAATCATCCGCTACGCTGGCCGCGATGCCTCTACCGCATACAACGAAATTCACGCCCCCTCTCTCATAAAGAACTCTCTCCACTCCTCCAAGATCATCGGCACCCTCGATCCCTCCTCCATAACAGAAGAATGGGCAAAACCCCCACCTACAGTCTCAACATCCTTCTCTCCAGACTCCAAACCACCTCTCGATACTTTAATCAATACACATGACTTTGTATCGGCCGCACGGCAGACCATCACACCCAAGACATGGGCCTTTTACTCGAGTGCTGCGACGGACCTCAACACGAAAGCACGAAATAATTCGGCATATGCGGATATTGGGTTGAGGCCCCGGATACTCGTTGATGTGAAGGATGTGGACACAAGCACGGCCATGCTGGGGCAGAAAATGAGTGTGCCCATCTTCTGCGCTCCAGCTGCAATGGCAAAGATGGTACACCCGGACGGTGAGAAGGGTATTGCTCGAGGGTGCAGGAAGCTAGGAATCCCGCAATGCGTATCAACGAATGCCTCTTTCCCAATCGCCGAAATATTCGAGGCTGTGGGCGAGCCAGGGACGTATGGGACCTTTGATGGTGATGGGAAAATGCCTTTTTTCTTCCAGCTGTATGTCGACAAGCAGCGTGAGAAGAGCGCGAAGCTGTTGAGGGATGTGGAAGCCCTGGGAGTCAAAGCCATATTCGTCACCGTCGATGCGCCGGTGCCCGGGAAACGGGAAGCTGATGAGCGAGTCAAGGCCGACGAGAGTCTCAGCACGCCGATGAGTGGTGCAAAGGCCAAGAACGATGCCAAAGGAGGTGCTCTGGGCCGAATTATGGGTTTATATATCGACGCTTCCCTTTCCTGGGCTGACATTCCTTGGCTGAGAAAATGTACATCCTTACCTATTGTTCTCAAAGGGGTCCAGACCACGATGGATGCTAAGAAGGCAGCAGAGCATGGAATCGAGGGTATTGTGCTGAGCAATCATGGTGGCAGAAGTCTTGACACTGCTCCACCACCGATACTTTTACTTCTGGAGCTGCAGAAGAATTGCCCTGAAATCTTTGAGAAGATGGAGGTCTATGTTGATGGTGGCGTCATGCGAGGGACGGATATCTTCAAGGCGCTATGTCTTGGTGCAAAGAGCGTTGGGATCGGGAGGGGCTTCTTATTTGCCCTGAATTACGGGCAAGAAGGGGTGGCGAAGTTTGTGGACAGTAAGTGTAATCTTTATTATGGAGTGGCCACGAGAAATTCATGGTGGAAGCGCATGCTGACTACAGATCAGTCCTCAAAGACGAGTTAGAGACGACGATGCGCATGATGGGCGTCACAGATTTAAGTCAAGTGCATCCGGGCATGCTGAACACAGGCGCTGTAGATCATTTGATCCCTGGTTGGGATGAGCATCCATACGCCAAGTGGCGACCGAAAGCCAAGATATAGACCATCAAAGGTTCTCTATTTGATCTCAATTTACCTACAAGATTTGGAACATTATCATATTTCCACTCCCCATCTCTTCCACCCTTCGTCGCGACCCTTCACTCTCTTCTTCACGACCGCTTCTACGAACAGCGCGCAATGAAAAGAGAGAATTCTCTTTCGAGGAAGCTATGAGACAAAAATTCCCCACCGCACAAGTGCACGATGGGAGATGGTCGTTGGTAGTTTTCAACTAGCAAAAACGCAAGCTCAGAGTATCTCTTCACGGCTCTGCGTACAACCCTTGCACTTAGATGGGGAGAAGAGAAAGGGAGTTTTGGAGGGGGGAAGGGAGGTATTTATACTTTAGGCGGAGGGTGAGTCAGAGGTGAGTCGGACTGGATGGGCTGGAGCCTGGGACTGTGATATTTGGGGCTGGGTAAATTGGATAGGCAGCGGAACCTTGATCCTGTGAATCGTAGTTTGGCAGAACCGCGGTATTAGATCGCATATACATTTTAATCTATTTGGTAGTCGCAGAGATTTTGGTGGACGACTTTTGGTAGGCCGATTTTTGGTGGCCGACTTTTGGTGGCCGACTTTTGGTGGCCGACTTTTGGTAGGCCGATTTTTGGTGGCCGATTTTTGGTGGCCGACTTTTGGTAGGCCGACTTTGTATGGCCGACTTTTGGTGGCACACTCTTTTTTCCAAGCACCCTCAGCCTCAACTTGCAAACATCACAAATCGATCATGATAGTGCCCTCGCAACACCACAAGGTCGTCAAACCTGTAGATGGAATGAGTTGAATCAGGAAGACGGAGCTGCTTCTGCGTTTATTAGCACGGGTTCGAGCCATGTCTGTACCAGATGCTGAAAATTGCATGCACACTATATCTAGATATAATGTTGCAGTAAAATGCGGGTGTATGTAATATAATATAAGATATGGAAGGAAGAGAGGTGTGGCGCGGAGGGCCAGAGCTTAAATACACTGAGGGTGGTCACGTGAGGTCAAGTCACATGGCCAGCCTGCAGTTGCCATGCAACATATAATATCTTTGCGGTATTTCAAGTTTGATTTAAATATTTGAGCTATTTTCATTTTCAAATAATACACGCCCCGGAAGCATCTTTCCGTTTGAGGGCATTGCCAGATATGTCTTACTATAGTATAAGCCAATAAGTATGAGATAGTAAGTAGCTACAAGTCTATGCTATTTGCTTATTTCTAATTACTTTAATTATAACTCATTATTATATTTAAAGTTAATTAACTGTAATGTGAGGGATCGATTAGAGGCCGCCAACGGAGAGCCATAGAACTGCCTAAGGCGCTTGGAATACCTGGTTTCTTTGGCATGGCTGAGAGTATTGAGTGCCAGATCCAGGATTAGTGAGCCTAGGAGCTTCAGGAGTTGACGACACCAGACAGTTGCGGTTTCTAAATCGACTGCAGATAGAAACAGAGGAATATAAAGACATGATGATCTTGAAACTTGTCAGCATTGCGTGAATCACGGGATTGTGGCTTAGTAGCTGTCTTGACTTAAGCAACCGCGTGGCGTGACTTGTTTTTGATTCTCCCACTCATAATACTGCAGGATGGCAAGAACCACCCAAAAAGTTGTATCACTCTCCAGTCTGAATTCTTCTCAGGTTCCCTTTTCTTCTAATTCTTTCTTTTCTTCTAATATTGCTTCTATGATATGCAACTCAAACCTTTAGGAAGCCGTCAACATCGATATTGTATTCATTTCTATAGCCCTGGGACTCCCTCGTCGGGTTGGAAGTTAAAAAGCGGTTCAATCGTGTTAAACGAAATATCTGCGCCGCCACTTGATTCCCAATTGGTCACCTTGTCCTCGCTAGAGACTTAGAAGAATTAGAAGATAGACCTGATTTTCCAGAATTGAGTTTGAAAGGCCGGAAGTGCCACGGTTCTCTCAATAGTCCCCGTGATTTCAGGAGTATTTTTTGTCAATGTTCCTGTAATATACCACGGGAATGTCGACGCTTATACTCACATGACCAGTACCGCTTTTTCAGGCGGAGCTCAGGCATGGGTCAGGCTTGCTTACCCTGTCGAAAGGAAATGAAGAAAGAGGGGAAAATGGCAGTTACGGCAATGGCGGGATTCGACCTTGATAAGTTCAGGGAATTGTACGACTCGGCCCCACCCAACAATCCTACTGGCACCTGCAACTCTAGATTGAGTTTTCAGGAGCCGTATTCTGCGGTTGGATCGTCGTTAAGCCGTAATCTTAGTTTCCTGTATATCACGTTCGGTGCGTTGCATCTCTATCCAGTTTTCCTCCTCCCAAATTTCCTCTCCCTCCTGATCCGTCTAGTCAACTCATCCATATCAACCACTTCGCTTTCTCCTCCCTCCTTCGCTTGCCTGTCCATCTCCACGCCCGGCTCCTCTCCCATCCCAGATATCCCGTGCATCTTCCTCAAGTGCCTCCTACAATTATCCTCACGAGTGAAATGCTGACCTCCATTTCCAAGAACGCCACCCATGCTCCGATTACAGCGATCAACAGTGCAGTAATACTTCTCAGTATTGAAGTGGCGCTCGTTGATGTGGCGATGCAGAAGCCGTTTGGTAGCTTGCTGGAGCGGGCAATGCGGACAGTGGAAGGGCTTGGTATGGTATTTGAGGTGATGGCTGGGTTGAAAGTTAGGCTGAGAGAGGCGAGGAGTTGAGGTGGGAGTTAGATTTGGAGTGAGAGCGGATGGGGTGGAAGAGGTTAGACCACTTACTTGAAAGCGGCGTTGGTGAAGAAAGTCTTGTCGCACTCCTCCCAAGAACAGAGGATTGGGGACATGGAAGGAGAACAGGGAGTGGTAGAGACGGAGTTGATTCGAGATTTTGGAGAGGGCTGCGTTAGAAATGTAGAGGAGGCTGATGGAGATCCTTGAGGCCAGAAGCTACCCCATGGAGTTGCAGGCTCGCGTATGCCAACATCTAGCAACGGGAGAGGTGCAACAAAATTTAGATCAGTAGTTGAATTCAAGTTCTCTGCCACAGCGGCCTCGATAGGCAAACGGTGTGTCACAGAAAGAGGCGAAGGCGATCCGTAGTCAAAAAGAGAATAAGTTTTTTGGCAGCCTGGAGAATCTTCTACTGGCGCCATCACCTTTTCCCAGAGTCTCTCATGGGACTCAAGGTCGAAATCTAGCGTGAAGTCGATATCTGCTAATCCAAGTCCATGCCAAGGGTCGGGATAAAGAGGGAGGAATTGGAAGTCGTCGATGTCAGGTGGTAATTCGTTGCCTCTGACACCAAAGACTGGTTCATTGAGAGGACTGACTTTGAAGTCAGGATAGATCATTAGGTCTGTCTGGGCTGATGGAGAAAGGCTTGGTGTTGAAGATAGTGAGAAGATAGTATCCTGTACATCGAGACCAGCAACTACATCTTCATCTGGCTCCGCCATGGTTATCGTGAGGTAGTCCGTGGAACGGGGCTGTATGATATGTAAGTAGCGACAACAGTCGTCTACAAAGCCGTGGTGGTTCAATCGTTTGAACCGTCGAATCTCGGTGTCGCTGCTCCGAACAAGATTCACTCACGAACGCGCCTGGTGAGATTTGTATTTGGCAACGTTCTGTTATTGAGTGAAGTTACGGATCTGCGAGCAATACACCGGCCGTTTAGTCAATACCAGAGAAAGCCCAAATCTGTAGAATCCTTGGGCAGTTCACTACGCTGCTCAGAGGCCAGAAATGGTAACTTTAATGAGAGTCACGCTCATCACCGTGTGCAGAAAGTTACTGCAATAGCCGCCGAAAGAGGGCGACAGCTCTTTAGTTCGTGCTTGTCGTTCTTGCTGAAAAGATGTTGAAAGAGGGTGAACCTAGGATATGTCTCTGTTGGTAGTTTCTGCGAGCCTCGCGCGGGCTATCAGCGGCAGGACCAGACCGGAAAGAGAACCTTCTCGTTGTGCGCCTAAACCATTTCGCTTTGGGAGAAGGAGGACGTTGAAGGAAGAGTCGGTACTGCCAGGTCCAATCGAAAACAGAGGTAAGAGGTCCTCCTCCGAGGGAAATGGAGGAAAATATATTCGTGTACTGCTGGAGCTCTGCGCACTCCGCGAGGCTGGACGGGGATGTAAATCAAGCCCCGAGTGATAGGCTAGGAATAGTTTTGTGTTCGTCGCAAGCGAAAGATCTCTAGAGAATAAGTTCAAATTTCGACTCAAAGACACAAGGGCGTCGATTAATACAGTGGCGAAAGAGGTGAGGTCTCCCATCATGTCTTCGAGAGCTGTGGTGTGTGAGGTCTCCCGGCAAGCGCCGAATGGGAGACCTCATGAGCCGGGGAGCAAAATTCGAGTTGGGGCATTTCAAGGATCCAAAGTGAGCTTAACGATCCAATCGGAAGACACACAGAACGCCGATTGCTCATGCTCGCCCAGCTTTGCCCATGAGCTTCTCTGGTGCTGCTGGACTTGCAGGCGCGAAAGGATCTGCCTCGTGCGCAGGCTCACTGCGAATGCAAAAACCATGATCCCATGACTCGACGACAAGAGGCATTGGACCAATCGCGTTGGTCTATCGTACGATTTGCAATCCCTCCTATTCCGGCTCATCAGTGTTGTCATGCATATTCAGTGGAATTTTGCAACAAGCGTGCGCAGTTAAACTGGGAATACTGCAGTCTATAGCTTCAACAATCGCAATTCAATCGCACATCGTTTATTACGCGTTGTTCTGGGAGTTTCGCACTCTAGCTAAGCAATCGTTGGTGAGTGTAAGACCAATGAGTGCAAAGCGCACAGGTGTAAAGTGAGGATATACTTTTCAGCTGGCGACGCGAAAAGAGGAGAAATGGACGTATGATAAGGAATCCCTTATTATCATACGACAAAAAGCATAAAATTGGCCCCTCTCTTACTATTCCCCTCCTTGAGTACTTACTACTACCTACATGGCTTTTTAAACGTTAATTGGCACCTGATTACCTCAATTAGTACCTGATTACAGGCCTTCGCTCGGCGAACCAGCTAGAATTACAGGGTTCTCCTGCCAATTAGATTAGCTGTTTACAGCGTGATAAATCGTATGGTCAGCTAATTACGGTGAGTCTCTTGTCTTCTCACGCCGCTATAAGGCTAGCCTCTCTCTCGTCCTCTCTCTTTCTCTCTCAATGGAATCAACGATTTTTGTACTTATACCAAAGACACCAAACAATAGCTGTTGTAATATAGGCCCGAGCGTAGCACTAATTAGTCAGCTCTCCTTTTCTTAGATCCAGAGGCTCCCTCAGAGCTTCTTTTAATCAGACAACCATTTATGCAAACCACTGTTCCTTACTCTCTGCGATAATAGCCCAACGAGTAGAGATAGCCGTCTTAAAATCCTGGCCCCCTATTGTACCGCAGGGTGGTAGGTAGACAATATACTCCTCCAATATCCAAAGCTCCCTCGCCGGCAAGTCGATTACGCACTTTACTTCCGTCCAACCCCTCAAAAGCAACGCCTTCTTTGGCAAGCTTGCCGAAAGCTTCCGTAAGGCGGAAAAGATCCCTAACTATTTGATAAATTTGTTTTACAATCGCTTCTGTCTCTCATGCTCTCCAATAATGGCTGTCATGAGATTAATTAATGTCAATGGCCGGCATACTATCCCAAAACTGAGCCCCCAAAAGCTATCCTTAAAAACACATCTCCAAATGGTAAAGACCTGTCAAGGATCTCCTTGATATTCATGATTACAGGTTAACACCCATTCCCCTTTGCCCTCCGAAGTAGAGCCATTCTGAGGCAGTCACTGGCCAGTTTTGCTTGCCTGCCTTATCGCGACGGGAAAGGAACCGCTTAAACTTTTGGTTTGGTCATTTGTATCCATTATGATGGAAAGATTTGGTTAGTTATTGAAAGGCTTGTATCTATCCTGATGTTCTTCTGTTTTTATGTTATGGTGATGTGAAGCCTCTTCACAGCTGCAAAGGAAATCTGGACTCATCAACGAAATGACCCGGGTTAATTATACAATGAGCGATTTCGAGACTTGTCCTTCAGACTACAATCTTACCAGGTGCGCTTCTGATACAGAATGGCCTCGATATTAACTACATCTTCATGAATATGGATCCTAAAGCATTCGGACCCTTAACCGAATTTTTAAAGGGGCTGTCTCAGAGATCACGTGAGCATGTCAAAATTGAAATTGATTCTTCCGCAACAGACAATTTCAATAAGAATGTCTCGAAATTCAGGTGGACAACAATCGATCCTCAGATACTTCGGGCGTTGTTGCCATCGAGGAGAACAACCTCAAGTTGTACGGTCCGGAAGGTGGCTTGCTATACAATTTTCTCAGCGCAATACGCTGGGTTAGAGAGGGGACAGGGGCAGTTGCAAATCTCTTCTAGTCTTCGTGGGAGATTGTGGCACGAAGTCGGGCGAATACTTATGTTTACCATTGATTAAGAACGATGCGGTGAATTTAGAAACTTCGATTCTAGAATCAGCTTGTGGGTAATATATACTCCTGTATAATCACGTCCCTCTTGAAATTATTTAAATCTCCTCAGCTCTCGATGCTTGAACAGCACGGCCATTTCAGAAATGTCTCAAAGGAAGAAGGACCATGATCTTGCCTGACTCTCAGATGTGCCACGAATTTTGCTAGGGCCAAGATATTTGAATTTGAATTTCTGGGGTTACTAAATTGTTCATTTGCCAACATTTCTGCACTCGAAACCTCGCAATGCTCTCGCCTTAGTAGCCTTTGAAGCCTTTGAAGACGAGGTCCCAGTCACATTCCCGTTCGAGCACCTTGCGGTTGGTTCTGGGAGGGGGGGTGCTGCTGGTGCGACACATTTTGAGTTTGCAATATTGGTCGTGTCACCCACATTTATAAGCCGCGGCTTGGTGATTTGTGGATTGATAAATTGGAGTTGCTCGATACGGCAATGTTGACGAGAATGTCCCCGGCGATCACGGTGCGGTTGGCCACGATGTTGCAGTTTGTGCTAACTGCTGCGGTAATATTTGCTGCTAGAACTGGGGTGAGAAGGGTGGCTGTCATCAAAAGTAGAAGTTTATTGTTGCGAGGTTGTGAGTAACGTTGAGTGAGTGTGCTTTATTAATATTTGAATTGAATGAACTGAGTTTGTAACAATTGAAATACATGAAGCCATGCCACCACGGCCAAGTTTATATCAGAAGACTGAGTCATATTGAGATAGAAAGAACCAGTAACCAAGGCTCAGATTCGCAACAGGGCTTCCAAGTTATCCCATCGCAATTTTCGTCAGAACTTCAGACATTTACTTAAACCTTGCTCGTGAAACCAGCTCGACGACTGTCAAACCCACCAAAAGGCTTAACTCTTGCATCCATTCTAGGAACATCGCGGAATTCAGACTGGATTCTGTTTCTTCTTCAATCCGAGAGATTAAACTTGGAGATAATCATTAATCGATCTGCATAGAAGAACGGTCTCGGTATCGGACGACTCCAGTCCAACGTAGTCGAATACGGAAAGACACAGATTCCACCACGCCAGACGTCCTTTTCTCCAAGCACATACTGCGTATTGGAGATTACTATCTGGAGAATACGCCAGATGGCAAGCTTTTAAATTTCTAATCTACACGACCGATTTGTACAACGTTGAACTATAGAGTTGAGATTTATCCGTGAAACGTGACACACAAAATCCCCCCTCCAAAATGCCAGCTTTGCCCAAAACAGCTTCATCTCCTTAGTAACCTAAAACAAATTTCCTAGTCCACGAACCTGACAGACCAAGAATCGCCCTGTCGTTCAACTTGATAATCTCCACGGCTATGCACGCAGTCACGAGACTCGTAACCAGACCAGTCACTACACCCGTGAAGACCGCGAGCGCAATACTTTCTGTTCCTGTGGTAGGGCTTGTGAAGAAGGCGAGGTAGGGTTTAAGATCGAAGTTGAAAGCGAAGGATGGTCTTGGGATATCGAATGCAACATAGTAGAGGATTTCTCGACGTCGCTCGCTCGCGCACCAGAGGAGGTGGAGGGTTGGTTTCGTTCTGGATTAAAAATCAGCTAAAATCAGCTTTGTGGGGATGGATTGGAAACCCGCATTCTCCATTTTGAAGTTTTATCTCAGGTGTCTTGATATTGACTTCGTCTCGCCCCAAAATTGAATCTGAATGTTGTTGATCTAGAAGTTACAATGGAGTGAGAGGAAAAGAAACTTTTTATCTGGGTGCTAATTTTTATGAACTGATATTCCGATTGTACCGGAGGCGGCTCAGGATATCTCAATCCATGGAGCTGGAAACTTTAGGGCCATCGTCTTTTGACGAATCGGTCCCACGAAGCTCAGGGGCTCGCTAAAATCATGTGACCTGGAATTGACGCTCGGGTTATGATTGTTCGAACAGCTACGGGTACAACTGTTTTGATTCTTTGGTCCAGCTCACCGAAGCAGATTCGAAAGTAGCAGCTGCCTTCATGTCGAAAGGTGATGCTTCATCGAAAAAGGAACGAAAGCGATCGTTGACCAGGCAACGCCTTTACCCTGCCAGCCGGCCGCTCTTACCTCGCATGGGGAAGCAGCCTCGGAGACTTTCATGGAGGACGGGGTCAGCATTCAAGATGCCGACAGAAGACATAAAACATTGAGAATAATACCACCTTCATTCTCCTTGAAAATATCGGCTTCAAGCACTGCGAGTCCTCAGCAGTACTCGTCGAGGGCCTGATTTTTAAATCAGATTGTACCTCCACAGATCCAAGACATCACCAACGCTTACCCACAATCCCTCAACCTTCAAATATCCTCTGATCCAGACGTCCAAGCTCCTCTACCCCATCCCCTACGCAATACTCACCCCCTACTTCCTCTACAGCAGCCTCATGCAACACTTCGCAATCTTCCCCGACTTCCTCGCCCTCTTTCACACACCCTTCCTCCACGCCCTAGATCCCTAAACCCGTACCCGTATTGCAACCCACAGCGCCCAATCCCCAGGCCTGGCCTACATCCACGCGCTCCCTAAGCTGGTTCTGACCTGGGTCATCACGGCCCAACCCCTCCACTCACCGAATCCTCGAACGAATCGGTGGAGTTTTTGATGTTGGGTGTGAGCTGGGGGAGGAGTGTTTTTGTGCAGATTCCGCTGCAGCAGAAGATTAGGAAGATGGGGGATGCGGGGGGCGGGGGGCGGTTAGGAGGTTGGTTTTGTCGGATTGGGTGAGGATGCTGACGATGGCGGGGCATTTTGTAGGGGTGGTGCTTGCAGTTACTGCTTGGTTTGAGTGTTGATGAGGCATGAAGTTGGAAGAAAGAAAGAAAGAAAGTGTATTTGGTTTAACGGCAAACCAAGGTGTTGTTTCTCTGTCGTGCTTTAGCGGGGAATGGTAATTGGACGGATGGGTTTGGCTTTCATGATCAACTCATGTTTTGCTTTTTGCGCCAGAGAAAGCGCCATCTTTGTGGGCTGATAAGAAAAGAACCCATTTCTTTGCAATTTTGGCGATGCACACTTCGCATCAATCTCAGATCTCATCTTCGTTCCAAACTATCTCAAACAATTCCTCATCGCATCACCCATACCCTCATTTGCGATCGATTCCCTGAAGCGACACGTGATCTCAGAAAGAAGCTTCAACTGAATCTCTGTCGGATCTCAGAGAGAAGGATTCTCTCTGACAACGGGAAGAAGATAAGAGATGTCGGACCTCATAACTCGGCTTTCAGACGCCATCATCATAACCGGTAACCTCTGTGCTGAAATCAAGAAGACGCGGCACGTAGGGCATTCCCATACACAGCTTGACCTGCTCGAGGCATCTCTCGCGTCAGCACCCTCTCTCCCCTCCCTCAACATCCCTTCCTCCGCCCACTCAGAGCTTGAAGGCTATGTGTCTCAGATGGGCGAAATCAACGCGCGGTTAGAAAATATCGCGCATCCTAAGAAACACTCTCATAACGGAGGTGGAAGTGGAAGTGGAGGGCATGGAAATGGAAATAGACATCATCATCATCATCAGAGGCATGAGCACAAGGAGATGGAGGATCCGCATTTTGGGGACCTGAGAGTGGCATGGGAGGCAGTCAGGGACGGGGTTGAGAAGCTAGTGGAGGGAAAGGGGGATGCGCAACAGCAGGAGACGGAGCATCTGGAGGTGAAGTTGGAGATTAAGGAAGAGGTGAAAGCTGAGGAAACGAAAGTGGAGGAAACCAAAGCAGAAGGAAAGACCGAAGTGGAAACCATCGAGGAGCAAGACGTAGCAGAAGTGAAAGTCAGCGAAGTCGAGGAGGTGAAAACTCAGCAGAACGAACATTCAGAAGCGTGAATTATTCATGCCCTTACCCGTCATTACCTTACTGTACCTTACCTCTTAGTGCTAGCCCTCACTAGGCTTACCTCACTTGACGTTCTCCCATCCCTAAACAACACCATCTTCCATTCCAGGAAAGTCCAAGCGAAGCCTCACTCTCCCGAATCCACTTTCGCCACCTGTGGCGCCCCTCCGTCCCGCACTCGGCACACCCCCACTACCTCCTCCACACGCGCACGTCAGCGGCGCGCGGAAACTCAAAATTGCCCAAAACTTTGACCAACCCCTCGAAAAGAAGAAAAAAGTTAAATCCTACAGGGGCTAAATTTTTCGCGACTGCCGAGTTGAGGGGCAGCGACCCGGAGGAATACGTGGCTTATGTGCGTAGGAAGTGTAAAAGGACCCCACTTGGCGCGAGAGAGAGTTCGTGCGAGTCAGTTAGAGTTCACGATTCGAGATTGTTGATTGATGATGATTGGGTGGGTCGCATATGAGACTTTAGTTCCTGAATAAATACTTAGACGCCGAACTCGAGTCAAGGAGGCTGGCCACTCACTGTTCATGTGATATTGGAAGCAGGAGATCAAGTTGAGTGGGAGAGCCAAGTCGTGGGTATATTCATGACAGAAGTATATCGTCCCTACATATATATCATCTCAAGGCCAAACGCCAATGCATCATCTAACATTATGCATTATCGCATCCCCAGCACACAAAGGGAAGAGAGCAGCCCGTGCCGTACCCAAAACCGTACCAAACGCCGATAGACCCCAATCCGGAGAAACTTTCCTTCCGTCCCATTTCCGCCGTGTATCCGTCCGAAATGCAACCGTCATCACACGTTCCAGCGCTCTATCAAACGGTCATGGATATCGTCGTTCATCTCCCGTAACGCCTCTGACAAAGGGAAGAATAAGTGTTGAATCTTAAACCATAATCCACTCTCCCTCGGAGCCTTCCATAAAGCGGGTCCATCGGAAGGGACCACCAAATGCATCGCGGTTCTCCATCCCGTTCTCCTCTTTCTCTAGCCACAGCTTCTCCAGGACCTCGAGTCCAGCGAGGTTATTAAGATATCCGCTCTTGCCCATTATCTCCCTGCACTTCGTGCGCACAATGCTTTGTTGTAGTTCATTTACACATTCGCTCCCTGAGATAAAAAGTGGCCAGAGGAGGAACTTCTCTGCACCAGAGGCCTGCTCGAGGCTTGTGACGTAGAAGAGAACTTGTGAGACCAAGTTCTGGAAGTTGAGGTGAGAGGAGGATAGGGTAGGGCAGGCAAGGCGCTCGGTATAGAGGAGCGCAGCATATCGGAAAGCTTCCGAGATGTAGCCAAAGTCTCGAAGTTGAGTAGGCGAGGGGGTGACAGGAAGTGTGGCAACGAGTCTGGTAGGATCGAATTCCCATTCTTGTAATGCGACGCGTGCAGCTTTCCATTCCGTCCAGAAATTTGAGCGAAGATCATCATGTGATGCGGCGGACGTGAGGAGGGGGAATGATGCGTCGTCATCGAGGGTCGAAGCAAATCCGTTTCCATCGAAGTTGTGTGCGTGAAGGTTGTAAAAGTCTACTAATGCTTGACCGGCAAGTCCAGGCCGAGGTCGAGGTGGTGGTTGTCGACGTACGCTGGTGATGGGTGAGCCCTCATCCATGACAGATCGATGTTGACTAAGCATGTTCAAGCGCCCAAGCTTTCCGATTGTCTTGAACAGAACAGAATCGCAACCAGCCATGTTCTCGAGAGCATGGTTGGGATTGCAGGGGCTTGCGATCATTTCCAAGTAGCCACCACGGAGTTGTGCTTCTCGGTCGTTGATGCTGGCAGCGATGCCATCGAAGTAGGTGAAGAGAGTCTCCATCCAGCCCCAGTTGCCATTCTCCATACCGGATTCTCTCATGCCAAGAATCTTCTTGACGCCAGCGAATTGAGTCCGGAATTGCGCAATGCCGGATTCGCACATTCGGTAGTGGCAGAGGATAAATAGGGTTGCAAGCACGCAGTCATGACGAGCCTTGGAGGGGTCGCTGAGTTGTTGGTTAAGGAGAGACACGGCGAGTGTTCGATGCTGGTATTCTTCTTGGAGGGAGGAGTCTTGTGGTTGAGTGTCAGGTGACGCCGCAGTATGGGTAGAGGTCGACCGAATATGCCTGGGCCGAGAGGGAACGCCGCCATTGATTCGGTCTTGCAGTTCCAGTTCGAGAGGCTGTTGGCGCCAATGGTCTTGTCCGAGCGACTGCTTTCGTTTCATCCGAAGGTTGCACGCGGCGAGGGCGCAGATTGCATGCTGTAAACTCCTGCTAGAGGAAGCAAGACTGAGGATGTGCTCCCGATAAGGATTGCTGGGACTGTCAATCACAACTACTGATGGACAGATAATTTTCTCGTAGTAATCAAGAAAGAATGAAATTCGGGGTGACATTTCAGCGAGGGAGGGTACCATTGGGTCATGGCTATGCATGTGGTAGAGGTCAGGCTCTGAAGCCGCTTGCGATGCAGCATCATCGTCATTGATCGAAGTCCAACCAAAGTGACTTGACCGAGCACTGGTGGCATAGATGTCTAAGCCATTGGAATTTTGTTGGTGGTTGCCTGAGTATTATTAGATTATGCCCGTGATATCGGCTGAAGTTAACTTACCAATCATCTCGTCATCGTAGAAATTATCCTGGGGAACTGGGGATGAGTCATGCTGACGGCCTTCTGCAATATCGTACATGTTTTGGTGAGAACTAATGCTCGAACTCATCTCAGATTGAGCGTAGAATTGTTCAGGGCAGGATGTTGGTCCACGTGAAGCATCTTGCATCATGCCTGGTACGGGGCTGTCGGTGACAGAATTACGCGAGGAGTAACTGTTGTATATTGGCACGGGGCTGTGCATGAAGGGGATGTCGTTGTCTGGGAAGGACTGGCTGATAGGAGATGCATAATCGCTCTCAGCGTAGGCACTGAGGGAGTCGATGCTGCTGGAGATGCCCAGGCCATCGCTACGGCCAAGGCTGAGCGTGTGCAGGCGGTGCAATTGCGGAAGTTGTCTTTGATGGTTCATCGGATCCTGATGATAGTCGTGCAACGAGTAGTCCTGTGATACAGCCAAGTTCCATTCTGGCATCTGGATTTGGGGCGCACCGCCGTGGGGGGCCATATTGACAAAGTCGTAGGTCATGAATGGGGTTGAAGGCATGGGCCGCATCGATTCCAGCTTGATTTTGACATCCTCTTCGGTGGGCTCAAGAGATCCCGACATCGACGAGGATGCTCGTGGCCGGCTTGCTGGTGGGCTCCTGGGAACTGGCGCAGATTTCGCAACGGGTAGAGACAGGCCTCGCAGCTTGCCTCGACTGGCCACGCCCACGCCCCAGGTCAATTGGGTCTTGTATCCTGAGCATTCTTTGCCAACCTCGAGACATTGTGAACAGTAGGGTCGTCGGCGGTCGCATTTGGTGTTCCTCTTGGTGCAAGCGAAGCAGTCGTCCGAGGCACCACTAGCAGGCGCTCTTCGCCGCCGCTTCCGCTGGAGCACCGTCGGTGGGTCCGACGAGCCACAGGAGGACGGCGGGCAGGCGAGCGGGAGGGTCATCGTGAAGGGAGGCGAGTGACGAGAGTGAGGTAGGTGAGTTTTAGCAGCGTAATGTTATAGAGACCATTGAGGCAACTAGGTGTAAAGGTTGAAGAAAGGGGAAGTGAAGTGAAGTGAGGTCGAAGGGGCAATGTCTGGATGGGGGGTTCGAACGCAGCAGCAAGTGCGGGCAGTCAAATCAATAAGAGGAGCGCGGCGGCCATGGGAGCTCGAGCTAGGGATGGGGCCGGGCTGCTCACACTTGCACCTACCTGGTGCAAGGTGCAAGGTGCATTTGCCAGGTGCGAGGACAAGGTGCCTTTCGGTGCGTTCCTTTGCTGCCCTCAACATGGAGATCAGCACGGCGGCTTTGCAGGGGCGAGGGGCAAGCCTGCGCCAGCCAGCTATGTGAACCGAGGACCTCAGGAATGATATCCGTAATTCCTCCTCCTCGACTGCCAGCCAGTGCCACATCGGAGGAGCAGGGGGGGCGAGCACTTGAACAGCCAATCAGCCCCCATTCAGAGCCCCCTTTTGCCGCATGGAACGAATCGAAGCTGCGGAGGAAGCACACTGCAGCCTTCCATGGCCAGCTCCACTGCTTCTCTGCCAGGTCGCCGCGCCCGTCACCACCCCTCCTGAAGTGTGGGTTTCGAGATGATGTTGCCCCGAACCCTCTGTCTTGCGTCTTGCTGCGAGGGAATCGCAAGCACGCTCGATCTTGGTCACAAGCCTTGCGCCGTCTCAAGGAGGAAGTTCCGGCAGCGTGAGGCGTTCTGGCTGCCTCATTTGTCTCATCAGTTAATATACATAACCGTTTCTTCTTCCTCTCCTTCTCCTGCTTCGAAATCGCCGAACCCGTCCTCAAGGTTTTAATCTATTTCCTTGTGATTGCTCCCGCCCCGGGGAATGCCTGAGCACTCCAGCAGTTGGGAACTTCATCTATCTGCACCTATCTTTGGACACATCCTTGGAGCTGGCTTTCCGTGATCCGGACGCGAGTAACAGCTCAGTTGGGAGCAATTATTCCCCCTCCAACTAAACACGAGTACGTACAAAAAGGACAACCGCTTCAAACACGCACGGGAGATGAGAAGATCACGATATTCGCGAGCTGTAGCGCCGATTAGCTCGCTGTAGACACGGAGATGATAGGGGGAGCAGCGTGTTGTGGGCGTCGACGGGAATCTGGAAGCCACAGTCGTCAAGCAGCCATTGACAGCAGGGGGGTGGAGGGAGGGGCGGGTGGGGTGGCAACGGAGATGCAGATGGTGGCTCCCGCGGCAATGCCGTGCAATGCTTGAATTCGCCAGCCGTTTTTGTTTTTGGCGTTCGCCGAAATCTACGAGAGCGCGCCCCCCGCCCTGTGGCTCCCACCAACCAATCGCGCGGCAGGGAGGAGGGCGGCGAGTGATCAGAACGGTTCAGAGAATCAGAACAGGATCAACAGGGTTCACTACGGAGTACTTCTGGGATTTGGAAGACCCTGGTCGGGAATGCACCTGAGCGCCATGCTGGTGGGGTGCTGGGCGATGTAAATTTACCCGTAAGGCACAAGCTCACAACTCACCCCTAGCTCTGAGCTCTCTGCTGTGCGTGCAAACCGTTTAACCGTACGATAAGGAGCGCGTAGAGATAGGGCAGGCCCGCCTGTGCTCCGTACGTCAGGGCATGCTGAGTGGAGGAGGCGTGGGAGGGACATGGCTCCCGGCATTGAGCGCCTGGGATCATGGATCTGCTGTGCCTACCTAGGACGGGGACTCTGCACAGGAAGTACGGAGTACTCTGTACAGCAAGTACAGCCAGCGGCCCAGCCTACAGACGTGACTTGCGGTTGCTGGCAGGCTACGGAGGTGCTGCCGTGAGGACACCTACAACCTCGTGGACTGGCAACATGGAGCAGTACCCCTGACACCGTCGAAGGGAGACGTCGTGGGCAGCCAATGGCAGCCACGGCGCACTCGCGCGATGCCTCGTTTCCCTCCTCACCTGACCGTGACCGTATCACCAACCAAAGCAATACAAATGCGCGCAACGATGGGCGTGCGCACGAATAGGAACACAGCAATCTGGACGATGACTTTTGCTCCAGTGCAGTATAAATGACATGATTGATAAGGACCAAGAAACGGCGCAGAAGCGCGGTGGACGGACGTGATGGCGGCGGGGACATTGGGATTGGGAAAGGCTAGCGGCCTCAGGAGAGCAATAATCACGTCGTGCTGCTCGCCTGCTACGCAGCTACAGTCGCAGCTCCTGAGCTAGCGCTGCGCGCCCCTCACGGTCCACGGATCTTCGCGCGCGACGTTGCTCGACGGCGCAGCCAAAAGGCAAAGAGAGATAAGAGTTGGCCAGGGCAGGGCACAAACCACGACCACAACCAAGCTCGACCCCGGTTCGCTGCGCCTATTTGCGCTTCACAGGCGTATTCTTTCCTTCGAGAACGCTGCCTTTCCCGTCCGCCTGGAGAGGACCCTGGCGGGCATCATCTCATCGCCCCCTTCGACTGCTGCACGGCGGGCGCATCGACGCGGCGAGCATTGTGTGCGTGGTTAGACCGTGAGACATTCTGCCACTGCCAGCCACCGGATCGGAGAAACGCCCCCTTTCTCGCGATCTCACCGTTGCCGCCCCCCATGTCCGCGCTAGAAGGATTTTCGAAGACGCATCGAAGGTTTCGAAGGTTTCGAAGGTTTTGAAGCCACCATGGAAGCCGCCGAAGTACGAAGCGCGCCCCACGACCGTCAGAGGTGTCGGGGACCTGTTTCCGGGACGCTTTTTTTCGCCATCACACTCAATTTCGTGCAGCTGGCCAATGGACGGCCAGACCTCGCAGCACCCCTGAATGCTCTGACAAGGGCGATGTGGTAATCCTGGCTGCTGAGATCTGCCCGCCATAGTATCAGCCAGTGCGCCACGCCAGACCTTCCGTCGACTCGTCGAGCAATCCTGCCTGCTCCTGCCCAACGCCCCCCCTATTCATCACGTAAACGCGTCCACTGCTTCGTATCTCTCCTGAGCCTCGCCAGGCTCTCGCTCCCTATTTGCAGCGCACAGCGCACAACGCACAGCTTCGGTCTGTCTCAGCTCGCAGTGAGCCCGCAGTCAGCTCCTCCGCCTGCACAGAACCTCCTGAGTCCTCACCAGGCTCAACTTTCGCGATCAGTTTCAAGGAGTTTCATGAAAGATTGGCAGTCGGCCATTCCTTGATCCTGAGGGCGGCCGAGCGTCGAAGGGCTGCGGGGAAGCCATTTCGAGGTGCAAAAATGTCGAGAGCTGCTGTCCCGTCTCCCCTCTTCTCGTCGTGCGACGGTGCGACTTGGAACGGCGCTCTTCTCTGTCTTAGGGCATTGCTCCGAATACGTCTCGGGTCCAGTGTGTTGTCTCGCAGACGGCTAGTGGCCCTGGCCTTGCAGCCTCGCGCTGTAGTACGGTCCGTCCGGCTTCGTGCAAACTGACAAAGCGAATGAATGCGCTCATCCTGCCCGTGGTCTCTTCTGGCATCGGCCGAGGCAGCGAGGCTGGACACTGGACAGCAGCTACAGTAGCAGCCAGCAGCCAGCAGACACCCCGGCGCCTTGCGGTAGCACAAGAGTCCACTCCACGCTGTGCGAGTTGCAACGGTGCGAACGTGCGAACGTGCGAACGTTACGGGTGGGTATGCTGAGGGCCCCGAGCTTCCGACTTGCTGGCGAACGTTGATGAAAGGATCACCAACTCCAGACTCGCCCATCGAGGCGAATTCTCGTCTCCGCAACAACAGATACCCGCACCGCTTCACTCTTCACCGCTGATTCGACGCTGTGAAGTCTCCAAACAGAAGAAGCGGGGCCTTTCCGCGATCGAGAAGCGCGATCAAGATGGCGCGAATCTGGATCAGGAAGCTGCAACGTTACATGTACCTTTGGCGCACGGCCTCTGCCTCGTCCGATCTCGAATTGATGCCATCTGCTCTTGCTTTGCCTCATTATTGTCGAAATCCGGTACAGAACGGGTTCTCTACTGTTTACAGGAGACGGGGGCGGTGTGCACACATGATGCCAAACAGGGACATGAACGCAGGTGGTAGGACCTCTTCCGGCACCTGTTGCTGTAGTTAATATAATTCCCTGAAGCCCTCGTCGAGGTCAGAGGTGAGGCCACGGACGATGACGAGCATGCGATGCGAGCAAGATGCAGGTGGTGTTGTCCACAATGGCGATATCGAAGAATGCCGTATCTTGATCGATTGCATGCGTGGGGGTCGCCATTCCAGGTCGGGGAAGAGGTGAATGACTAGAACTATTTCTTGAGTTATTTTTAGGCGAGAAAGAGGGGAACTCCATTTCGATGATTTTGGTTAGTCAATCACGTGATGGTATGGAACGGTAAGCAAAGCACGTGATCTAATCAGAAACTCAAATTTTTCGTTGTCTCGTACAGCGACAGTTCAGCACACTCAGAGACAGCAATCATGGGCCGCGAACTACAGAAAAAGAAGAAGAGATCTTCGATCCCGAAGGTCAGGATG
Organism: Hyaloscypha bicolor E; assembly: GCF_002865645.1. Taxonomy (NCBI): domain Eukaryota; kingdom Fungi; phylum Ascomycota; class Leotiomycetes; order Helotiales; family Hyaloscyphaceae; genus Hyaloscypha; species Hyaloscypha bicolor. The sequence goes on along the minus strand of NW_020194519.1, from coordinate 1,683,046 downwards.
AAGCCGAAGTCGAAGAAGGTCAACCCATTGGGCAATCCTATCATCGCAGCGAACTGGTAATCTTACACCCCACCCCGTCGAGCACTGCTTATCTCTCCATTCTTCTACCATGTCTGCTTCTATTACTTGCTTAATGTAATGTACTGACCGTATGACTTCCAGGAATCAGAACGAAACCCTTACTCAAAACTACCGCCGACTGGGTCTTACCTCTCGTCTCAACTCCGCAGCAGGCGGTATAGAAAAGCTACGCGCTGGCAACGAATCCAAGAGTTCTACTACAAGCAGACTGGCGATTACGAACGCAATCCCAAAGACAATCGCGCCCACGGAAGCAAGAGTTCAGCGAGATCCTGAGACAGGAAAGATCCTGCGAGTCATTCACGCCTACAAGAAACCCAACCCGCTAAACGACCCTCTGAACTCCGATTCTGAAGATGACGAGATGGCAGATGATGGAGAGGAGTTCGAGGGGTTTGAAGGGGAGGGTGAGCCGAAGGAGAAGAATGAGATTGTAAGACAGTTGGAGGAGCAGGCATTGATGGGAGCAGAGAAGATACCGAGGAAGCAGAGCGAGCGGGAAAGGGAATGGATTGAGAGACTGGTTGCAAAACACGGAGACGATTATGAGAGAATGGCACGGGATATGCGGTTGAATCCGATGCAGCAAACTGCCGCAGACATCAGGAAACGAGTCGGCAAATGGCAGGCAGCAGGGGGCTCTGTGAGCCTTGAGGGATGAAGCAAGACATTTTGGGGCTTAGACAAAAGGCATATGGCTGGTGTAAGGCGTTTTCGGGCGATATCAGTTCCTGTCCTGTTGGAGGACGGCAGCAATGCAAGCATTCTTTCCGTGGCTTCGGCGCTGAAGTATCAAGGGCATCCACGTTACAAGGACTGTCCCATGTTCGCCAAAACCTTCTAGAAGCATGCTTGGATTTCAATTCCCGGACAATCCCCACTGCCCCAGCCATGTCCGAGGTGAAGTCTCATCATCATGTGACAGCTCGAACACCTTTCCCGTGCGCCACTTTTTAATCGAACCTCACATCGTTTCACGGACCCAACCTCCTTCTTCTCTTGTCAAAGCTATGACAAGAACTGTTATCAGATAAACCCTACGGAACAACTCTATCCCGACTGCAATTCCATCCCCTCCCCCCTTTTTTGCATTTCGAATGTTCGGAGCTCAACGAAAAGATCACGCATTGGAGAGGTCATACGATGTCTGGCGAGTTTTTGAACGGGATGCACATCTCGCCGGACGCCATGCTCCGAATCCAACAGCATGCATAACGACGTCGCAGCAGCATTTTGCTACCGCTTTCCAATTGGAAGTTCCTATCTCCCAATCAGTTGGTTCCGTCATCTTTCAGCCCTCTCAGCATCCAGACGCCTCCCTGGAAGCAAAGCTCACCACCTTATGGGCAGACCTCAATTCCCCTCCGCAAAATGCACTGAGAATCAGAAGGATAGCATCCTTAAATCCTCAGAGTGGGCTGTTGCCCCTCCCATCAGACATTTGGAAAAGTTTTGCTCCCACAAAGAAATAATTCGAGGGTCTGATAATGTCTCGCATCTAATTCTTCCCTATATATAAATATTTCAATCCCCTGCGTCTCGCCATCCAGTCTTTTCATAACCAAATCAACTTATACCAAATCGACCTGTACATTACCATATCAAAACTCAATTTCCTAAACTTAATTAATTGATCAACATGTCCTCACCACACCCAAACCCAGACACCTCGCTCCCACCCGACCACAGCCCCTCTCCGCCTCCATCCCCTCACACCCCAGAGAAAGCCGATACCTCACCACTTGGCAAACGTTCCATCCCCGTTCGAATGTTCGACAGTTTCCGTCGTGATCCAAACCAGCAAGTCACCGAGACGGCTGAGATCATTGATCTCAAGCTGCAACATGGACATGAAGACAGCTACGACATCGAGAGCGCAATCACTAATATTGCGAAATCGCCGCTTTCGAGGAAGCTTGAGGCGAGGCATTTGCAGATGATTGCTATTGGAGGAGCTATTGGTATGTCTTGTCTGCTTGGAAATGATCACGTGTCACACTCAATCGGGAAGGTCTAACTTAACATAGGCACTGGCCTCTTTGTGGGATCTGGAAAAGCTCTTGCGAGTGGAGGACCCGGGTCACTTCTTGTTGCTTTTAGTATTATTGCTTTGATGCTTTATTGTACTGTTTATTCGTTGGGGGAGATGAGTTGCGTGTTTCCAATCGCGGGAAGCTTCTCTGCGTTTGCTGCAAGATTCCTTGATCCGGCTTGGGGTTTCGCTATGGGTTGGAATGTAAGTCCATATCCTGACTGCGAAATGAGACTTGACTAACAAGTCCACAGTATGCTCTTCAATGGATGGTCACACTCCCGCTTGAAATTGTAGCTGCCGCCATAACTATCCAGTATTGGAACTCGCCAATATCACCAGCCCTTTGGGCCACTATTTTCCTCATCGTGATTATTGCACTTAATATCTTTGGTGTGAAAGGTTATGGTGAATCTGAATTCTGGTTGGCTTTGGTCAAAGTCATTGCAATCATCGGGTTCATGTATGTCTTCCAGCCCCCTCCCCTGACCTGAAGTCTAACAGAAGCACAGTATTCTTGGCATCACTCTCGACTGCGGTGGAGGTCCTAACGGTACCTACATCGGTGGCAAATATTTCCGCGATCCCGGTGCCTTCTACGATGGGTTCAAAGGTCTATGCTCCGTCTTCGTGACCGCAGCTTTTGCCTTCAGCGGAACAGAAATGGTCGGACTCGGAGCAGCCGAGACAGCAGATCCAAGAAAAAGTCTCCCTAAAGCAATCAAGCAAACCTTTTGGAGGGTAACCGCCGTACGTACACTATCCTACCCTCTAAACCTATCTATCATTTACTAACTCCAACCCAATTCTGTCTCACCTCGCTCCTTCTCGTCGGTCTTCTAGTCCCTTACACGGACCCCAGACTCCTTAACGGTGCTACATCAGAGGACGCAAAAGCCTCCCCCTTCGTCCTCGCAATGACGAATGCAGGAATCAGAGGTCTCCCCTCTCTCTTCAACGCCATAATCATGATTGCCGTTCTCTCAGTCGGTAACTCGTCCATTTACGGCTCCTCCCGAACACTCGCTGCACTCGCCGAGCAGCATCAAGCGCCTAGAATCCTCGCCTAGTAGGTATTTCACCTCTCTTCTCCATTCCCACCCAAAACAACAAAAAAAGCAAACTTGACAAGAGAATCGCTTTAGCATCGACCGCAAAGGCCGCTCCCTCATCTCCATCCTCCTCAACTGCCTTGTCTTCGTTGCGCAGTTCTGGATCGGGTTCAGCCCCCAGGGGTACGCGGACATTACTGCCAAAGACCTGGTGCAGAATTTCTTCGAGGTTTATTTGGCGGCGCCGATTATTGTTGTCTCCGGGGTGGTGTATAAATTGTGGTTTAAGACTAGGTGGGTTAGAATGGCTGAGATCGATCTTGTGACTGGGAGGAGGGAGGATGCGGATGAGGTTACTGTTTTAAAGGAGCTGGATAGGGTCGAGAGGGCAGAGTGGCCTTGGTGGAGGAGGGGGTACGAGTTCCTATGTTAAAATTCATTTAATATCAGTCCTGAACCCCCCAATTCCACGAACCTTGGAACTTCAACTACAATGGACCCAGCGCCGGCACCTACGTATGACGCCCCTGCGACGAGATCAAACAAGCGTAAGGAGAGTGGTCACGTCGACAGCGAAGAACCGATCCCGAGGAAGCGCGGCCCTGACCGACCCCGTACCAAGGCTGAGAGCAAAGAGGACGTATCAAAGGGTGTCAATAACGAGTTGCTTCAGAAAACAAAGCGTACCGCCCAGCAAATTCTTGACGCCAATACGCAGCTTTCTAGTTACGCGGAAGAGGCGTTCCGAGTCGGTCGGAACGTGCTGGCTATCTACAATATGTTAGATGATAACACGGACGACCTCATTGGCGCGGTGGAGAAGGAGGAACACGGCGATAACGTAAAGAATATCATTCGCAAGGTCCAGAAGACTCGTTATGACACCGTCATCAATAACATTACACCACTTTGCACGAAGATGGAGGAACTCCCTGCTCTACGTGAGCCCTTACTCGTTCAGCTCGCCATCGATAAGAAGACTGCAGATGAGGTTCGTGATTGGGCTCTGTATAAGCCAGGACTCGAGCAGAACGATGTGGTTTCGGTGGAGCGGCACGACGCGGTAACGGAGGACCGACCTTCAACCCCGGAGGAGAACGACGATGACTACGATGATAATGAAGATATTCCGGCTACAAAGTTTTCGATCCTCCTTGAACGTTCTGCGATATTCTTAGGGCTTGAACTAGGCTGCAAAAATGTATTATCTAATTAATCTTTCTTTCTTGCACTTTCTGGTGGGATGATGAAGACTCGACTCGACTCGACCTTTTTCTTCATAAAGGTTCCGCATCCATCTTTCATTCCTAGCAGCAGAACAACGAGCCCGAACAAAGAACCTTCCTAAATCTCCTCGTCCCTGCCTCCTTTGAACCTCCTCGGCTTCGTCAGAAGTATTGCAGCAAGATGTTATCCTCCAACCTTCCCTCCCACAAACCAAGGCTGTAAGAGAAGAGGAGCGGTGGGGATGTTGGTGGCGGTGGAGACTGCGATGGGGAGAGTGGCGAGAAAGGACGGGGGCAGGAAGGAGAGCAGACCCAGGGTGGTGACGAAGTGTGCGTACGGTGCTCGGGTGGTGTCTGCGATGCGGCAATATTCGAAGGAGAAGGAGAAGCCAAACACTACGGAGAAGCTGGAGGTTGCTGATAGTGAGGAGGTTAAAGGAGGAGAGATGAGGGTGACGAAGAATCTGAGAACTGCCAACGTGGGAAGGAGAATCGAGGTGACTTCACAGCATCAGGATTCTGACGAGAGTGGAAATGAGAATCCAGGCAAGAAGGAGGGTTCTTTTGTCATAGAGGATGGAAAGGACGTGAATATGGGAGAGCAGAGGGGAATATGGGCGAGGATGAGTTTTTGGATGATGAGGATTGATTTGTGTTGGATCACGGAGCAAGGAAGCCAGCGGAATTATTTTGGCTTTAGTCAAAAAGACTTGGAATTTGGAGCTTTTAGGGTCTTCAAGCTTTTCTGGTTTGAATAGCTACAGCAGCCTTCATGAGCTTTGAGGAGATTCAGCTTTCGTTGCCTTTGGTAAAGGTTTGGAAGTAGAGCATGAAATCGAAGCTGAATTCATTCGGTTTTTTTCCTTTTTCTGAAAAACATAGAATTAAGCTTGCGATATCTCTAAATTCATGCTAAAATGGAGCCACATGATCCATTATTTGTCATATCGCGCTCCTCGATTGACTTTCTAGTCAAAGCCAACTCAGCTTTGCTCCCGCTTCGACTGCCACAAAGCGCAGAGAAAGCCCGCAAAGGCGAACACGAAAAAATCGCAAAATTAAATTTGAGAGAAAGTGACGGATTCTCAGCAGCCCAGCCTCGCCGGTTCTCTCGCAGATAAATACCCCTCCTTCCTCCTCCCTCGACAAACTTATTCTTCCACAAACACAACCTTCGTCGATCTATCTTCGTCGGCAACCGCAACCATTTTGCAGCAAACTTGCCTCTTCATGACATCCCTACATCAACACATACCCACAAACCAATTCACAGCCATCAACCAATCTGCATCCAACAACATCCGCACCAACTCCAAGATGCCTCCCAAGGTCGCCAAAGCCGAAAAGGCAGAGAAGTCCGCTGCCCCCAAGGCTGAAGAGGCTCTCAACCCCGAATCAAAGCTGATGTGGGCTGTTCTCTGCGAGCTGTCCAAGGAAGGCAAGATCGCCGGCATCAACTGGGAGGAGGTGAAGGGTCCGATCGAGGCAACAACCGGCCATGCTGCTCGGTAAGTCTTCGATTTCTTTCCTTTCACTTTTCCACTTTCTATCACTTTTGCACAACAAAGTGAATGTTGAAGCCATGCTGATAATTGATACAGCCAACGCTGGGATGTTCTCAAGAAGAAGATGCAGACTCGTGGCTCTGAGCTCCCGGCTTCTCGTGCTCCCGGCGAGGCCAAGGCCAAGGTTACCAAGCCGAAGGCTCCCAAGAAGGAATCTGGCGTCAAGAAGCCCCGTGGAAAGAAAGCCAAGGAGGCTGCTGAGGCTGCTGAGGCTGCAGCCAAGGAGGAGGCTCAAGATAGCGGTGGAGAAGGCGAAGAAGAGACTCAGGATGCTAACAGCGAGGATCCTATGGAAGACGAGTCTTCTTAAGTGGTCTGCGGGGATGTTTTACCGTTGGAGGACCGCATTTTCTTTTGTTTCAGGCACTTGGGGATATTGGCTTGCCAGGATACATATTTGGGGATGAAGACATTAAGGCATTTGACCTGGAAGCCAGATTGGGCATCACAGCTTCTCATATGGAGAATGGAGATAGTAATTGAATACTGATCTCACACAATGCATTCTCCCTTCATTTTTGGCGTTTCCTGTAACCTCTTTGTTGAAGTTGTCTCACTTCTTCGCCAAAGCTGTGATCTTCCAGTAGCCCCTCGAACTGAATTTTCTGCGCATCTACAAATACTATGCACTCGGAGCAGATGGTATCGTTTTGGAAGAAAATGATGTCGTTTCGGAAGCAGATGATGTCATTTTGGAAGCGGATGATGTCGTTCAGCACAAATCAACCCGTTTACGTCCTGGTTTCTATTGCTGCCTTTAGGGCTGCGAAGTGTATTAACTAATAAGGTGAAATCAGCAGGAGCAAATAAACGAAGAGCTAGTCGCATGCAGTCGAACATGTCATGATAACGAGACTCAGACCGTTCCAGTCTGGTCCATGGGATGATTGCTGCCACAGGCGGTGAGCGCCGAGGTTTCGCCGCGAAGCGAATAAAAAAGGGGCACAGTATGTCCAAAACAAAGCGACTTGTAAAGAGCAAAGACAACTAATACCTATCACATCAGGTCGACAATCCCTTAACATTTAGAACCAGACCGTTTACGGCATGTTGTACCTATAGAATGAGCACATTGGAACAAAGGGATTCCTGAATAGCCTGACAGTGTGCAATCAATGCGACTCGGAGTTGAGCTGGATATACTAGGAGCTCTGGGTCCATGGGGTGCAAATAAGATAACTGGGTGTACTTGGTAATTGCGGTCCGCTTGGTGCTACACACTGTTTCAGGAAATCCACCTAGTTATTGTACACAAGACAAGTCGGATATTGGAATTTTAGGCATTGATAATAGCTTCGATTCTCATTGATCTTCTCTCTTTGGGGACATTGGACTTTTAGTTATCAACGGCACCAATTCTGATAGCTTGTGCTCCTTTCAGAACGTTGAAACTGTAGTATGGATGCTTAGGGGGTGCGAAGTGTATTTGAAATTAGCCGAATCGTGAGGCGATTCACAGCTTCGCTGCATGGTTCCTTCGACAAGCAGCGACGAGCCGTGGTGCGCTCGCTCTTCGAGAAATTCACCTCGACCATCTGCGGGGCCTGCTCGCGAACTAGCTCGGTTTCATTCTCTACTTTGCCTTGCTCTGCAGCGCAAGGCTGGCACATGACATCAAAAATAAGCGAGGCCTTCCCTCGAGGGCATAAATATGCCCTCTTCATTCCTTCCCTCCTTCCCACCTTCCCTCCTACACATCAAAATCTTTCACCTCAACTCCGTTACCGTGCCTACTTGACTTACAAAATGACGAAGAAGGAAGGCACCTCGGGCCTCAACGAGAACGAGATCAACACTCTCGTTGCGGCTGCGAAGCAGATCAGCAGACTCGACTACGAGAAGCTTGGAGGGGACCTGGGCTCCAACAAGAAGGCTGCCGAGAAGCGTTGGTCTCGCTTGAAGCAGAAAGCCTTTGGCCAGAAGAAGTCCGAAGCTGATTCTGGTAAGTCTCTAGCTCTTCTGGAGTCATGTGGGACTTTGAAATTCACCTCAAGCGAGGCTCCCCCGATCTACATAACAAACTCTCCCGTCCTCCCTTTCCTACCTTACACTCCTTCCCAACAACATCGACTTGCACAACACTTCATCTATCTCAAACACTACAATGGCTTCTCCCGCTTCTCCAGCGGCCCTCACGCTCAAGCAAGCTGATATCGACCTACTCGTTGCGATCTGCAAGCAACTTGGCAAGGTCGATACCAAGCAGCTGGCTGAAGACCTTGGTGTCAACGTTTCTGCTGCTGGAATGCGCTGGAAGCGATTCAAGGATAAGGCTTTCAGTGCTGAAGCTGAAGCTGGTACGTCCTAAATTCCCCTCAAGCGAGGCTCTGCTCGATCTACCTTAAAAACTCACCCGTCTTCCCACTTCCACTTCCTCACAACAACATCCAATTGCACTACCATCTCTTTCCACAGTCATTCCAACACTACAATGGCGTCCCCTTCCCCTGCACTCAAGCCAGCCGATCTCGAGCTGCTCATCGCAGTCTGCGAGCAGTTTGGTGAAGTTGACACCAAGAAGCTCGGCGAGAAGCTTGGTTGTACCTCCACCGCTGCTTACAAGCGCTGGAAGCGCTTCAAGCAACGCACTTTTGGTGACGAGAAAAATGGCGACGATGCTGACGGCAATGAAGGCGAAGGTAATGCCGAGGGCGATGCGGGCATGAGCGCGACCCCGAAGACACCCAAGGGTGGCAAGAAGTCTGGTGGTAAGCCGTAATTTCAATTTACTTCAAGGCAACCTTTCAATCACATCTTTCAACGCATTGCTAATCTGAAAATCTGAGATTTAGGCTCTGGCAAGCGTGGTCGCTCCGACGCCGACGATGATGAAGCTGAAGGAACTCCTACCAAGAAGCCGGTGAGTACAAATTCATTTCTTGATCTAAAGCCCCTCTTGGCTCGATTTCTTACACAACCCATTTAAAATTCGGAAGTGCTGACTCGCTGGGGTTCTAGACTAGCGTCAAGAAGGCCAAGGCCCGCGGCAAGAAGGTGGCTACTCAATCCGGGGAAGTTGTCCACGATGAGGCCGACGATGGTCGCATTGACAATGACGAGGACGCTGTCAACCAAAAGCTTGCTGACGGAGATGAGACTTAAGGTGCTTCACTGGTCTGCCTTTGGGAGGAATTTGGGCATTTTATGTTCTGGCCTTCTCTCTTTGGTGAGCATTTGACACCGGGCACATATTTGATCTGCTTTCGGAGGGTATTTGGTGGCAGATCTGGATCTGGATGTGAATTGGGAGGACAAAAATCAAGCTTTCATGGCGGTTGTTTGGGGGAGGTTTGATTTGGGTCTTCTTGAGGCTCATCAATGCATATGGGATGGTACTCCTGGGTATCTTGAGCTTCCAACTACCAATATGGGTAGATGTGAAGCATCAATGAAAAACTGAAAAACAAATGTGTCCTCTCCTCTGCTTCTCTCGTGATTTTAATGGACAAGAACGACTTCGATATTTGCCTCCGGGTCTAATCTGACTTCAGATCGAGAGAAAAGGACAGAAAACACTCACTTTCGACTTGAAACTGACTCACCTCCTCGATAATTCACCAAATTCAAACAGCTCACCTCTGAACTCTGCCTACAAAACTCCTCGTCTTTCCTATTTCAACCCAACACACCATCCCACCTCCTTACAACCCCTCAAAACAACCACTTCTCCCTCCTACCACAACACCAAACCCATCCACCACCCCTCTCCATTACCAAACAAGCAACCAACCCATCACCAACCGCCAAAATGTCTCGCGAAGAGAACAACTACAAGCTCCTCTTCTCCATCATCAGCCAAATGAGCACCAACGGCCAGCTCCGAGGCATCGACTGGGCCCTCGTCGCAAACGACCTCGGCCTCGAGCGCGCCACTGCCGCCTCCTTGCGCTGGACCCGCTTCAAGCAATCTACTGGTCTCAGCCTTCCTGGTAGCAGTGGCGCTCGAGCTTCGACCAAGGTCACGAAGTCCAAGGGTGGAAGTGGAGCCAAGGGTGGAGCGAACAGTGGAAAGAAGGCAGGTGGTGCAGGCAAGGGCGGTGCAAAGAAGAAGGGCAAGAAGAGCGGGAGCGAGAGCGATGAGGCTTACGGTGGTGACGAGGGATATGGTGGTGCGGACCTTGAGGCCAATGGTGTACAGGAGAATGTTTTGGGAGAGGGAGAGCAGGAGGAGATCTATGGTGATGCGCAGGAGTACGTTGAGGAGGGATATGGTGGGGAGGTGCAATATGGCGAGGATCAACAGTTTGAGGCGAAGGAGGAGTATGGAGATGAGCAGCAGGGCAATGGATATGTTGATTATGGAGATGATGGAGATGATGGCGAGGATTATGGAGACGTGCGTTATGAGGCTTAAGGTACGTCCAAACTACTCCGAACGTCCGACAGCTGGTGGGACATTCTACTCCCGAAAATACTGGAAGAAGTATGCTGACTCTGCTTCCTTGGGAATAGCTGTGCAAATGAGGCTCAGCTTAGCTGGACTTCGAACTGCTTCGAGCCAGATTGCATATCTTTGGGGACAGGAATATTATGGGGGCAGAAATTTCATTTGAAGGCATGGCTGCTGAGAATTAATGGTGGACAACACATAAAGCGATGATTTTCCGCCTTTCATGGATGGGCTGGTGCTAGGAGGGCCGAGAATATGATGCCAAATAGCAATACTATCCAGCTGCTCTCTCAGATGTTTCATCTCGATATGCTTCGATTGTCATCTGTTACTTTTCCAGTTTTCTGTCTAAATGCTGATGACCCAACACTGCTCCGCAATGCTACAGCGTTTCGCCATGACAGACAAAGGTTTGATAAGACTGAGTTCGAAACTTGACACCACTGGTGCATTCTCGAAGGAGGTGTTTCTAAGTGTTTAATCTTTTTGATTAATTTCTTTCGTTCTGAAGACAATCAGGACTTCTGGTATCAACATGACAGCAACAATCGCTTGCACCACAACTCCCAGCACCAAGGTACATATTACATGATACATGACACGGAACACATAGGCCAACCGAGCTCGAATGCATCAATACAGGACAGGTTTACAGCTCAGCACTTCCAAAACAGAAGTTGCTCCCATCGTCTGGATACTTGTCCGAGAAGTATATCTCGCTGCTGCACGACGACACTTTGACCCATTGATGTAGGTAGAGTAGAACACACAGTTCTTCGCACTTGCTGATGTAGATTCCTGGAACGAGTATGATTTGCATCTTGATCGGTACATACCGAGAAGTTGGCAGGAGATGGGGCCCGCTGCGTATGCCCGGTCTAAGATATTCGAGGTGAGGGCGGGACTTGGTGTGCCCTGGACGTCGCAATTCGCCAGTCCAGTCTTTGTTGCAACAGGTGCAGCGCTGGTGGTTGATAGAGAAGGATTCGGGTCGGAGGTAGGATTTGAAGAAGCTTTCGCTGGCGCTCTCGTTGCAGTAAATAGAGTTGTTGCCATGCTGGGGAGATCATCGGTTTCGCGTCGGCGCACGTTCTGCGCATGCGTGTAAAAGCTGTAGAGCGAGGTGGGCTCAGAGGGCGATCCGTATGGACCGTTGTCTCGTCAGGTCAAGACTTATTTCATGGCTAAGATTGGTTGGTAGCCAAGTTTCTGTTCCCCCTCTCGTTCATGCCAAGGATAAGTCACGACAGAAGTCATGGCGATAACAGGCACCGGCGGTAAGTGGCTAGTCTTCTGCGGCTGTGCCTTTTTCTGGTATGGATCCCCCGAGTAAGCTATGATAGAAGTCATGGCGATGGGCACCAACGGTTGGTAGCTGGTCTTCTGTTCCTTCTGCCTTATTTGGTTCCATGGATATGGAGATGCTACAGAAGTCATGGCGAGGATGGGGACCCTGATGGAGGTCCATTGCCGCCTTTCGATTTGTGCAGCTCGTTGAGGCCCTTCCTGTCCTTGCAAAGGCGATTGTGAGGAAAAAGGTAGTGAGGCTGACGATAGGAAGGCCCAAAATATGAAGCGCAGCATCATCGCGAACCCAGGCCTTTGGAACGTCCAGGGTTGCGCAGGAGGAGGATTGGAACGTTGGGAGTACAAGGCGTAGGTTTCGGCGGGCCTCCAGAACAAAAATACCAACCGACGCAGCCCCCACATTTATCATCCTGACTGAATCCTTGTCAATTGGCTGGCACGGGACTATTTCTGTCGTGTCTAATATGAAGACATTCGCAATTGCTATGGCCGGTCATGCTGAACCTTAATCAGGTCCAATCCCCGTCATCGCATGGATGTTTATCCACATGAACTTCCTCCATCTCTGAATCTCAATTCGCCAATAAGAGAGTAGCAATAATTTCAAAGCACTTATTAGGAAATCCCGGAACCTGGACCACCTCGATCGCAGTGCCTGAACTACAGATGGTCGTCTGATCTCGTCGGAGTCCGGAGCAGATAATAAGTTGGCACAATGAAGAAGATCTGGAACGGAGAAGAAACATTTCGTCCTTAACGACGGTAGAACGATAGTCCTGAATTATTCAAGCGCCATACGAGATCTCCTCCCCGAGTTCTGGAAAGTTGGAAATGAAATGCTCAGAATAGGATCGTTCAGGGTTGTGGAGAGTGAGTGGAAGCACTTGCTGCCAGCTTGCAGTGGACGTTCCTCTGACGATGACACTGACGCGACGGGCTTCAGGGCGCGTCTCATGAGTAGTGGAGAGATTGAAAGATGCAGTCTCCTTGCCGTTCTAGCCCCTATTCCGAACCACACATATTTGGAAGAATTGAAGTGGCAGTGAGGAGTTTTCTTTGAGGTTAGGGAAGTTGCTCCCCAAGGAAAGTTGCGACCGAGGATGCAGCCACCGGGATTTAAAGCCGGCTGTCACGTGCTCCCGGACATTGGCCACTTTTTGATTATGTCCGAGACTGCCTAGAAATGTAATTTGGATCTCGAGAGACATCCGAGAGGCGGAAAGTCCGAGCGACGGTCTGTAGTTATGCCCCCTCCGTATCAAGCCGACCTCAGCTTGCTTCAACAAGCCACATCCCACTCATCCTTGTGCAACTTCCAGTGGCAACATCCTGCATGGCCCGTATAAATTCCGTTCGCGTGGCGAAGTAATCAAGAAAGAAGTTCAAGGTAGGGGCTCAAACTCGAAGTCAGTCTTTGGACCCACCGCAGCAGACAGTCAAACACCAGGATTTCTCCAAGTGGGCTCTCCGGAGTGGCCGTTGGCTATTCAGTCTTGCCCCAGTAACATTTATCGACCCATTGTTGCGAGATGACAGCTGTGAGGACCGTATAGCTCACTTGGATTCATTTTCATCACCTTTCTGTCGTATGGCAGCCACAGAATCAATGTTGATAAGCCGGGCTTCAGAAGAGAATTGAAAAATGGCAGCAGCCGAATGAACCGCCCTTCGCCACTCTGAGATTCGCTCGCATATTCTAAAAACTGATAGAAGCTACCTTCGAGCTTTTTGAAGTCGTTTCATCTTTCCTCGTTATCAAATATATGTTTAATAACTTCAAACTCCACTCAGCTTTGCTTTGGTGGTACCAGAAAGGAAGCCAAGACTCCGATACCGACATTTATTCGACCTGAATCAGGCCATTGAAAAGCTCCGCGTCAACTTCCTCATTCCAGCCCTCAACCCAGGCAAATTTCTTCAGTACAAACTTTGCGACTTCCCAAGTAGCGATCAGCAAATCTTGCCGGCTCACCGCCAGCTGCTGCTTGAAATACGACTCCTCGCGTCGTCCCTTCGCCGCTGACCCGCCAACAAAGAATACCCAGAACAACACCTCCCTTGGGAAAACTTGCCGAACGGTGTCCGCGACATTCTCAATATCCTGCTTCAACAACCGCACCATATAGTCGTAGAGCGTACTCGTCAACGGGATCCTGCGCAGAGAACGATAGACATAGATGTTAGCAGCAATGACACAGCAACCACTGTTCGACAGCACGCTATTGACGGTCCGAGCAGTGCACGACCCCCCACGCAGCAGCGTATCGACGGATTTCTCAGCTTCAAATATCGAGCGATAAAGATCGTCTTTCTCCAATGTAAATGTTCCGTTGTCGCTTTGTTCCATCAGGTACGAAACACGGTGCAGCTCCACGAACATGCTCGCTGCTTCGGGATCAAGACCGCGTTCTTGTTCGATGTAATTCAAATTCCCACCAGCACCAGCCAAAGTCGAGGCGGGGACCTTCGTCTCCTTTGCCAGTGGCGGAGGACTTTCTTGGAAGATTGGTTTGGTTTGCGTCGCAGACGAAGTCAGTAAGTCCGCGCTACAACTTCCAACCTAAGCGGGACTCGGACGAATCTGGGGTAGGTACTTACATCATGACTATCCGTTGCAGATAATTGTTCATCGTGCGGGAATGGAGGTCTCCACGCAAGTCAATCAAGTGCTTCAGACCGTTCAGATGGACTTTAGCAATGTGAGCAGCTCCATTGAGCGCCTGGTGAGCGGTTACTGATCATCTCTTGAGTCTTAGGGGCACACCTGTGGACGCCAACCTCCAAGATCACGAGACACGCAATAGCTCCCACGGTAGCATCGCTAGTAGCGACACTGCTGTCTCCCATTCTCTCGTTAATGATTCGAATTGCTTCTGTTTTGTGTTGATAAAATGTTGGTTCAATAAAAGCTCTCTGGCCACCACACAATTTCATCCAATTGCTGGCAGCTAGGACAAGTGCGCCGTGCAGCAAAGCGGCATCTGAGGTTGCAAATCGAAACAATTCGTATTCTCGTCTCGATTGCACAGTCTTTTGAAGCAGAATTCGGTTGTTTGTAACTAAATTATCGGAAGCGCTGTTGGCGAGAAGTGCGAGACTGAGGTTGCAACCAGAGGCGAAGGGATTGTCAAAACTCGACTTACAATGATCCAACAACATCTTCGATTCACGAGAAAGCTCAAGAGGAAGGGTATGGAATGGATCTGTCCTTGCGGCTGGGAGCATTGTGCTGAAGGAGGGCTGCGCCATATTTGAATACCAGGAAATCACCTCCGTTCTGTGGTGTTTCGGAGCTGAGGTAGATTCCAGAGTTCCCTGAGACCGAGGGAGGTTGAGAGTAGGGGTTGTGGAGGTATATGAGGGAGTTATTGATGGAAGTAGCGACCCTGGCTCGACAGTCACATTCGCTGAAGGGTCTAAATTGTCTGAAGCTGGAGCAGGATATCCACAAGAGGCCCCGTTTTTCAGACAGTTGCGACTAAGGACTGTTAGATATGAGGACCGGAAGTGACAGCACGAATAATTTCCCTTACCAGAACGGTTTCCCTTCGTCACAACGAATATGGCCTAAGAATATCATCGGTAAGGTTTCAATGGCAGCGGACACGCATAGAGGAATTCCCAAACTTACGAAGTTTGCAAGAGACACACCCATTCCGACTTCTCTGATGCTCGCGACGTCGTCGCACTCCCTTCGGCGGCATTGTGAGTTCAATACTTTGCAACAAACGGTTCGAGCTTTGTTGTTGACCCTTAAATGGAGGCGAAACTCACATCGGCAAGCACTTGAGCACCACGGCCACAACTCCGGCCAGTCCATTATCCCGAACAACAAATCCATTGAACAAGACCAGCCACGATAAGGTTGTCGGTCAAAACGTGGCGGTGTCAGATATGCAGCTCGTATTCTCATTCGACAGAACCATGTGGAACGAGTCACGCCTCAATTTCAGCCAGTCACATCGGGTGCCTCCCTTGCTGACAAGTTTGCTCAAAATTATTCAGCACTCCCAATGGGGCCCGACGGGCTGAAATCAGGGAGAGATCACAAAACAGGACCGTATCTCCACGCCCATCGGGCTTTCAGCCCTGCCGCAGGCCGAGGATGCCGGGACGGCCAGCAAAAGTGTGTAACCTCGAAACATGCGACTTTGGACAGACCCCTCTCAATTCAGTTGACAATTGTTCAGTTTGGAACATCGAGTGGCAAGAAGGCGGAAAACCTGCTCTCTGGAAAATCGAACCACTTTGAGCTTGCGATAGCTTCAATGGTGCAAGGAGACACACCGCTCTCATTGCTCCTCCTTTTCCGATTACCGCATTTTCTATTGTCAGCAAGAGGCTTAATCCCGGGGCATTGGAACTCCCAGTTCGGGGGCTGTACTCATTTGCCCTCGTCACGGCTATGTCGTTCCCCGCCTCGGACGACACCTCCGAATGGTTCGCCGCTGGCTACGTATGTTTCAGAGGTCGGTAGTGACGAAAACCTCCTCAATCCTACCCTGGAGCCAAGCCGTGTCCGGACTCAGGACGTGGAGACATACCACGACCTCAAATGTCAAGAGGGGCTCTCGAATCTCATATGTGTTCGATGCCAGCCTTGCCGGGAAAATACGAAGTGCCTAGGACTTCCTAGAGACGTCGGACACTGTGATGACCTTTAGGGACTCAGTGCAGGGTCAGGAGCCAGCGCTCGGGACCGGCAAACTTCTGCCCCTGAATTCTGTGCAACGAAGAAGATCAATTGCTGTTTATTTGAAAAGTATAGTCCATGGCTCAAATACTTTGGAAATGTCTGCTAGCAGTCTTTCAACAGATCTTTCTTGAACCTCCCTGACAGAATCAAGAGGTGAACACCCTTGTTTGGTCTAACCTCGCGTCGTAATTATCGGCGTGAAAGAAAGTCCATCTTCGAGCGAGCTGCACCAAAATGCAAATCCACCATACTCTACGTCGTACCTTTAGTAGAAATGGAGATAAACGGATTTAGCTCTGTCAATCTACAGGGCCTTGTATTTGGGGCCTTTCCTACCTATAAATTACCATCAAATACTGTACAAAGCACCGAGCGGATGCTCCAACCTTTTGCACTTCCTCCTCTTCCATCGACACCTTGTCAAATCCAGATTCCAAGCTTCAACAAGCATGCCTCCTATCAGCGGTCAGTCGATACTAATCATCGGAGGCTCGTCAGGAATTGGTGAGGGGGTTGCAAAACTCGCAGCAGCAGAAGGCGTTACCGTCTCAATAGCCTCGTCCAACCCAACTCGAGTAGCCACCGCCGTCAAGACGATCGAAACCTCTGTCGCAAATGCTAAGGTCAAAGGCTACACAATCGATCTCACGAGCAACGATGTCGAGGCTCTGCTCGAGAAACTGTTCACCGATGTGACGACTGCCAACGGGACTCAACTCGACCACATCATCTACACAGCAAACAGAGTCAACATGAAACCCCTCGCCGAAGCCACCGCTGACTACCTCCGCGACAGCAGCCAATTCAGCCTGATAGTCCCAATGCTTCTCGGCAAACTTGGGCCACGGTTCCTCAACCCGAGCCCCAAATCCTCAATAATCCTCACAAGTGGTCGAATTGCAGAGAAGCCCGTCAAAGGCTATACCATGGGCGCGTATCGCGCTGCCGGTTTGTATGGTCTCACTCGTGCTCTGGCCCTTGATCTTGCGCCGATTAGGGTTAATATTGTGAGTCCTGGGGCGACGGAGACGGAGATGTGGGGGGATGAGCAGCAGCGCGCCCAGAGGAGAGAGATGATGAAGAGCAGGATGTTGTTGGGGAAGGTGGGGACTGCTGAGGAGGTGGGAGAGGCGTATGTTTATTTGATGAGGGACTCAAATGCTACTGGGATTGTTGTGAGCTCTGATGGAGGGGCGCTGATTCAGTGAGCTGGTGCCAATTTGATCATAGCCACTTGATGGAGGGTGGAAAACTTGCCGGAATTTTTAAATGCTCCCTACAGGTAGCTCTTTGGATTCTAGCAGATTACTTCAATCATTTTCTTTGTCTGGAAGAGTGGCTTCAAGAACAAGACCATGCTTTGATTGTTTAACCTATGTCTATCCATCGGACAGAAACCAGGGAAACAATAAGATTGTTCCAAATCAATGTACTGTCCTCACCATGACTTGAAATAAACTAAACCATTCTCTAGATTATTGACAAGATTACATTTCTGACAACCTGAAAGAAAACAAGAGAGCTTCCACCACATAAATTAGCTAGTTCAGTCTCGCCTTGAGTAGAAGGAAAGACTTGGCCGACTTTCACACAATCCACCACTGCCATGATTTACCACTTTCTCAGTATGGCTTCCTTAGCCTACCGCCTGTCGCAAATTACATTCCGCTGTATCGACTGGATCCAAGGGATACAGCATCTGAAAAAACTCCTGAAAAGCATATACTTCGCAGCAAGGCACCTCCGCTCACGAATCCTTGATAGGTCAACGATTCTGAGACTAGATAACGATTCGTTGACCGCTAAAGAGGCTTTTATCTATCAACAATGGTTTGTGCTGTTCTTGGCTGCCGTCACTGACGACTGGAGGTTGGCATTTGTCTGGTGTGGCGCAAAGTGTGAACTGAGGTTCGGCCCAGATGCCATGGAACTAGATCACAATATTCAAATTCATCGGGGATTCTCACTTAGATTCTTGATGTATATGGCATTGTTGGAGATGAGGTTGCTGGTGAGAATACAGCAGGTGTTGATGGCGAGTGTCGAAGCGGTAGTGCGGGTGGGTATGAGCTGATGAATGGGCTTCCACTGCCGGCACTAGTAGGACAATTTCTTTTTGAATAATGCATCATGAATAGATTTTGGATAGACCTATCCTCTTCAAAACACAGTTTGCGATTTTTTAGACATATTATCTTTACCTTGCTTATATCGAGTTCCCACTCATGATAATCTTTGAGACGGCTCGTGACAACATACGGCTCTCATTATAATTAGCTCCACTCCCACAAATAACTTTCTATTCCTTCGTTAGAGATAACACCTCAAGCACCTTTTCTTCCAGCCACCTAGCAAACCTAAGACTAAGCCTATCAACCCACCTCTCGACCAGCGCCTCCAACGCAAACACCAACGTCGTGAACTGGACATACCAGACGACACAGACCAACCAATAGGGAAACGTCTTCGCGCTTTCCTGAACACCAAACGAGATAGATCGGGAATTTCTGCATTCTTAGTCCAAAAAGAGCGGTGCAGAACAGTTCTATTAAGTAGAGGCAAAAGGAGATTTTGCCGAGGTATTGACAGAAGTCCGTCTCGGATATCCCTTTCAGGCATGGGAGCTGGGAGATTGAGAGCAAAAGAGAGGCTCTGGATAGTGACTACATGAAGCGTGCTTGGTTGCCCATGTGTAGCGACGATCGTGTCAGCCAGCGGATTGTCTCGAATCCTGGCATTGGCCTGAGGTGGGCGTCACTGAGGAAGAATGTTGGAAGGCCTGCAGTGTAGAATGCAACCCCGAACAGAAGTGCCCAGAGGATACTGTGTCTTGTCGGTTGGGTGTTGGGAACTCTTGGTGTGGGTTGCAGTCTACCAGCAACATACCTCCAGTGAAGCAAAAGAAGTGCCAGCTCCCGGGAACCATACAAATGAGTGAAAATGTAGCAACGAATCCCATTCTTAAATACTTGGCTACCACTCGGGCTACCAACAGTAAAAGGATGTAGCATACAAGCGAGCCGTAATACTGGAGTGGGATGGTCCAAACCAGCGCTTCGTATGACTACGAGTATAGAGGTGATAACGTGAAAACACGCAGGACCTAAGACATAGTCACGGGGTACTTGAGCGGCTCGGTCTCTCAAACCTTTCAAACCCAGTTTCATATTGCAGAGACTACGTTGACATTCCGAGATCTTTGCTGCATTATATCTGCTGATTGTCTCAACAAGGACGGCGTTTACATCTCCTCAGGAGTAAGTGCAACTTGTGCCTCTTAGTTGGACGAAACTAGCCTCGGGTATGTAGCTTATGTGTCACGTGATAACCATCAATGTTCAGTTAGCCTGTGACGAGTTTGACATTGCATCGGTGGTGTGGGTTTCGAGTTCTTTGTTGATTCCTATATAAAATCCTTGTACGCGCAACTGCTGCTCTCTCTCTCTCTCGTGCTGATCTCTGAAGGACAACCCCACACGATAAATTCTGCCGCGGTTCTTCAGCAAGTTTCCATCTTTCTATGTACCCCTCTTCTTTCCAGTCTATCTCTAGCAGAAGATCTTGTAGATGCGCTTCCATCGCGGCAACTGTGCCCTCTCCACGCGTTCAGCCTCCAGCAAAGTAGGTGTGTCCCACTCCTTCCGTCCACTTTGCAGATCCATGTTCATCGTTCTCATAAACGGCGTTCTGTAATAGATTTTGTACGGAATATAGAACAGGATGACAACGGGTGCAGCTAGGTACGCCAAGAAGAAATTCTGAGCTATCCCAGTAGCAGTGTATGTTCCATACCCAATGGGCCAAGCGGCGGTCCAGAATTGTGCTACGAGCACGAGGCAGTTCAGAATGAAGCCGACCCACGAACCGATCACGCCAACCTGGGAACGGAATGCGAGCTCGTCTAGTGAGTGACCTTGCTTCTTCCATGCTGATCGAAAGCGGATGTGAGCGAGGCAGATGGATCCCCAGGTGAAAATCGAGGAGAGACCGGAGAGAGAGTAGAGCCAGTTCAAAGCGGTTTTGGCGTCTTCTTGACCACCGGCCACGACATAGCAGAGAAGGCCGAGCGCTGATGCCACGATGATAGAGACCAAAGGACGTCCCGCGCGATCAATATATGCGAGAATTCTAGGAGCTTGATTCTGCTCTGCTAATGCTGCAAGAGTTCGAGAAGAGCCATAGATTGAGGAGTTGCCGACGGACAAGACAGCGATGAGAATGACGACGTTCATCACTGAAGGGAGCACCTCAATACCGGCATTGTTAATGGCGATTACGAAAGGTGAGGCCTTGGCATCTTCGCTACTGTCTCCGAGTAGTCTCGCGTCTCCATATGGCACCAGAAGACTGACTATTGTCAAGGAGACAATATAGAACAAACAGATCCGCCAGAAAACCTGCTTGATAGCTGTTGGGAGACTTCTTCGAGGATTTTCGGATTCGGCAGCGGCAAGGCCAACCAATTCGGTTCCAGCAAACGAGAAAGCAGCTGTGACAAAGACACTGCAGAGTCCCTTGAATCCAGAGTTGAATGCCCCTGACGCAATACTTCCTGCGGGTTGGCCCATTTGGTAACCAGGATAATTTGCGGGAACGTTGTTGCTCTTCCAGTATCGTCCTCCAATATATCCTCCATCTGGACCACCTCCACAATTCAGGATGATACCCAAAATGATGAAACCGATCACAGCAACAACTTTGATGATGGCAAAGACGAACTCGGCTTCTCCATAACCCCGAACACCGAAGAAATTGATGGCCACGATGACTATCAAGAATATGGTAACCCACGCTGCCTTGTTGGTATCGTTGGCTCCAGGCCAGAAAGATAATGTTATGGAGGCCGCAACGATTTCAAGTGGGAGTACAACGAGCCATTGTATGGCATAACTGCAGAGAAAGTTAGCGTTGATTTTGTTCCACCAAGCCTCACTTCTGCGTCACTTACTTCCATCCCATGGCAAAGCCCCAAGCAGGGTCGAGGAATCGAGTTGAATAAGCCGAGAAAGATCCAGCAACGGGGAAAAGGACTGCCATTTCCCCGAGAGCCTGGACGGTACAGAACATGAGGACCCCAATAATAATAAATGCAATAATAAGGGCAGCGGGGCCACCCGTGGACAGCGCGGCTCCAGATGTCACAAATAAACCAGTTCCTGAAGCCGGGAGTTAGCACCTTCATTAATAACCCTATCTTACGTGAGGGTTGAGACGAACCGATGGAGCCGCCGATTGCAATCATCTGCAAGTGTCTCCCTTTCAATTTAGTAGCAAGACCGGAGTTGGCCGTTCTCTCTGCGGCTGCGGCGTGATCATATTCTCTTGGATTAGTTGCTTGCGCAGGCTTGGTGACATGGGCGTTGGGGTCCCGTTTGAAGCTGTCGATGAACCGAGTCCCCCAATTCCCGTTGGACTCTGCATGGCCAGGAGCGAAGTCGTTTCTATCCGTACTGCCTCCCCCAGAAGAGGGCAGAGTCAAGTTCTTCTCTGGATCATAGTCTGAGGGAGCGGCAGACATAACGATGGCGTTGTTGAGGAGTATTTCTGGTTTCGTCGTCTCGAGTATATATTTGTAGCTCGTACCGACTGCGGTGATGGCCCCCTTAAGGTCGTAACAATTCGCCAAATAATGAGGAAAATGCAGATATCAAAAGAACCTAATACTTTCGAACGTGGGAAATGGGGCATTAAGATGGTGGTAAGCTGTCAACGGGTGGTCCGCGACATCGAGTAAGATCTGACCTAAATCGTCGGGCGTCGTTCGTACCTTCCATTATCAACAAAGTTGGCCACTAGCGCTATCAACTGACCCAATCCCTTGTTGGTCCACCACAGATCAATTAATCCTTTTATGTACTAGAAACGGGGATCGATAATAAAGAAGCAGAGTTCTACGAATGAAATTTGCTGGCTGCATGTCAGTGCGACCAATTTCTTACGACATAGCGAGATTTAGTGCTGACAGGGGTCGGAAGGGAAAGGCTTGACTAGCGGGCGCCACCTTGGCCGGAAAGCTTCCTCATTCCTTCCATGCAGCATTCGAATTGAGGCAATAGTGCGGGGAAGCCAAGCCCGATCGGCGACCATGCATTCCTTGTTGGAAAGGTTGAAATTAAGACCCGACTGAGCCGACTTCCGCTGCATTACTTGAGTCTCTTGCTTACGACTAGTCGGGTTGATGGTGGACCATTCTTGGGAGGTTGGTTTAACCAGATCTCTCCGAGTCAATGACAAACCTGACAAGGTCCACTGATTTTGTATTTGTGGGAGAAGAAAATTCTTATATTTCCACCTTTGAGCGAGGGTGGAGAGGAGATGGTAAGATCTTACCTGCAGCCCTGGGAAAAGGCCCCCATATTCATCGTTGACATCATGTTCCCTTGAGAGATTTGAAGGAAGCAAGAGTTCAAAGCAGTTGAAGTCACTGCAAATTTTTTCACTTTTCGCTTTCAGAAATATTGATTCGGCCAGGAGGGTACTCCCGGAAGTTTCGGGTTGTTCCTAGTATTCCGTGATCACTCATTGTCTACGTGAAATTTAATACATTCTCATCAGGATTTGTTTTGAAGGAGCTTTTCTTTTCCAGTTTCCTGAGCACTTTTGCTATGGCTGCTTGCTTCCTCGAGTGTCACTGCGGTTTGCTCAGTCTCAGGCCTTGCTTTCTGCAATTGGATGTCGCTCTCATGCTTTGAAGTTCAAGTTCCGCAACCACGAGAATCGCCTGGCCATCCCCATCATTATACCACAGCCGTCGCCCTGTCAAATAACAACGTTGATAACACAGGCCAAGATGCCGCTCGGGTTCTGCAGCTCCCCGCCTCAATTTTGCTGATGGTTTCACTCTCACAAGCAGTAGAAATCAACGGGAGCAATCGGGAATAGACAATTAGGCCAATTTTATTGTGGATAGTAGCCTAACTAGAAATAAATGACTAGCTAGACATAACGTGGAAATAGTGAGGAAAATTGAGAGCTTTAGACAGAAACTAAGTTGGTGTGGTGGCGATGGCCATATAGGGCTCGTTTGTCGGAACGAACACAAGCGGCTCCCCTAGGAACACTTAGGCAAGCGGTATGTACTCTCCAGCGTGGAATGGTCAACCTCTAGCCATCGGTGTTCCTGGAATGAGTTAGGCAACGCTACCAAATCCGTTTTCGGCAAGATTTCAGTTTATTTTATCTCACCAACAAACAATTTCCCCTCCGTTTAAGGAAACCACAAAGCCGTCATAACTGCTGGCGTTACAACTAGATAAATTGTTTAGCACGAAGGAACAGATATATCGATTCGCCCTTCACGAATATTATTTCCACAGTTAAGACCCTGATAATCATAGCTATCAACAACAATGCCGATAGTATCAGTCTTGTTTGGGAAGGCGATTGCGATCTGCTGGCCACACTGATCGAGATTGAAATAATCGTTTGAGATAGAAACTTGCAAAGCCTTTGTGTCTTGTTAGAATGAAGTCAAGGAAGTTGGCTGGGGTGGAGTCTCACACCTCCGTTAACGGTACTGTCGCACATAGTGTCACCTCCATGGGGAATCAGGAACATCTGACCGCAGGCAGAAATAGCCTACCTGGGCTGCGACTATATTCACAAGGAAGGCAAAGGAAAGTAGTGGGGTCATTTTGGGCAAGATACAGTGAACTGTGTCTGGCCCTGCAGTTGGTGGAGGGTGAAGACGAAGGGGAGCAGAGGGCGGGAGAGGTAGATCAAAGCCGGGAGGTAGTATCGTTTTATACTCAACGGTACTGGGGATGTGATATCCTGGTCGCCATAGGTGAAACTCTTATTTGTGCCAGAAGCGAGGCAGGTCAGTAAACAACGGACTCTGTCTCACTACGTCAACTTTGCTTCAGTTAGATGATTGAGGACCTGAAATAACATGGGAAACCAGACTTGGCACCCAAATATATGCTACATATGAAGCACAATCATCCACACCACCCAATTCCTCCCATCTCGAACGCCACCTAGCAGGCCACCCTTTCCAACTCATTTTTTCCACCCCTACAATCCAAGATCACCTCTTCCTCCCCTTCTTCGCCTTAACACCTCCCTTATGCTGCTGCTCCGGCACGCCATCATACCCTGCCGCGTGCCCCCGACCTTCAGGCATAGCACACTCCTCACACTCCTCGCCCATCCTGATCGTCTGCCAGATATTCCGCTTCTTGCAGGGTGTCTGGATGAGGTTTGCTGCCGAGCAGTAGCGCCCTAGTGCGTACGTCACGTGTTTGCAGGAGTAATCGTGTTTGTACCAGTAACACATGTCGTGTCTGCTGTGATTGGTGAAGCGTGTCCGGGCCAGCTTTACTGGAGAGGGGGTATTGGGTGTGTCTGGCGATTCGCGGGTGGCGGTTCAACCTGGTTGGCCCAGGACTTCGAAGTGTATTCGGTGTACTGTCTCTTTTGTTCGTGTCCTCGGAGCAGGGGTAGAGATTGGATTTTCGTGAAACAGATGTTGAGCCGGCTGTTGATAGTTGATAAGATCTAGGTCGGCGTAACAAGCCCATTCTTATAAGAAACCCCAATTCGCCTCATCCTCTCTGATCGACGCTTCCCGTTCTCCCGCCGCATCCATTCCTGTAGAAAGGCATCTCTGCTTCGTGGTCAACGTTTCAAGAGACTCGCTGTCATATGTGATAGACGCACCTCGATCCTGAATGAATCCATTCAGCTGCGAACTTGCTCTGTGCCTTACCTGTACAACCTGTTTGCTTGCAGGCGACTGGCCGTCGTTTCAATAATCAGGCCCAAACAAGGCTTCGGTGTAACAAACAGAGCAGGAATTGGTTTGTTCCACGTTTCAGTGAAGGACTTGGGAGTGAAGGAAGGGGACACTGCCATGGAAATAGAAAGCAAGCAATCACTCATCCCAGTCTGCGGCTCTGTCGATCTCGCGCAGACTAAGCTCGGATCTGCCCGAGCCTGTAGGGCTGCATGGAACAGGTGATTGTGAGTCGCTGGAAGCGCGGCAACTTGCCTAGCAGCCTCTCTTCGAGGTTTCCAATGTTGTTTTCCTGGACCCAACGGACTTTATAGTTTTCTTCTGACGATGATCTGAAGATGACAAAGAACGGCAAAGTAAGATGAAGATGTTTCACCTCATCCACCCTGAGATTGCCTTTGCGCCGCCGAGTTTCCTGGACTTTGGGATGAAAAGTCGCTCCCTTTTGAGTCCGGATATCGATACCAAGGTCCCTCCTGGCGACACGCTCTTCTAAATGTTCGAACGTCCTTCTGGAAGCACCTGCCACGAGAGCGTCCTGGTGCGGCCGTCCCGCGTGAAGCTTCCACCACACTTCCCAACCCCCCTGCACATGTCGCGAGAAGGACGTGTGCTCCAATCTCTCACCGCCACTCTATGACGCCGTTTGCCGAGAAGTGATATGCTGTCCTTCCGCTTGCCTTGATGGAATTGGACAGCCGGATGAGAGGGGGTGGCCGCATATTTGAAGGCCAAGTGCAATCGAGCTGAGGTCATCGATGTGCTGGCACGACAGGCTGGTCGTCGAAATGGAGGAGGTTGGGCCTCTGAGGGATGCGGACGTCGTTATAAACTTCACCCTTTCCTTCAAGGGCCGCTCTGCCACATCTCCAATCGACGAGATTGAGCAGCCCATTGGGTGGCCGCCTTCTGAGGGCCGGCGATGCGACATGGCTGGTGCGTGCAGGCTGTCCAGTGAGGTGGTGAGGAGGGTTTTTAGCCCTACTGCAGCTGCTCATGCGGGCTGGGAGTGCATGGCTCGGCGATTTTGCCATCGCAAAGTAATATCCATCGTATCAAAAGCATCCGCACGGGGCAGCGAGGCCACGCGCAGCTGCACTGAAGCAGACATCTGAGGGCGTGAGCTCACGTTTCGAGCAGCAAAAGAATCGTGGCTCGGGGACCATCTAGAGATTAGTGGAGCACACGGGGCACGCCACGGCCCACTGGGCCTGACTGCTGATTTGAGGCGCTGGCACACCCAGGCAGGCCCAAAGCCATCGCCTCGTCCAGCTGCGCTGCCACGTCAATCCAACCGCCAGAATATGTACGGACCCAAGTAGCTGCAGCATTTGATCTAGCAGCTGCATCAGGTCGCTGCACGCCGCGGGGGTGAAAATCAAGTGGTCGCGCTCCCAGTGATATATAGACTTTCTGCTGCGTCCGTCCTTGAGCTCACGTTCGGTCGTGCTGAGTTGTTGTTGCTGTTCCCCGTCCCTGCTTTGCCATTGCATCTCCAGATCAGACGCGTCGACTCGACGTCCTACGCTCGTTTCTGCGGGATCGCAAGCCCTCACCCTCCTCAATTCTGTACTCCAATTCCGTGCGCGCTGTCCGCTCGCCGCTTGCTGCGCGTTTACCCTCGCAATTGCAATTGAGGTTCAGCCCGCTGCACTGAGGTCCCTGGCAACATCACCGGCCGCGACCAAAACCGAGGCCCTCGACCTTTCACCGCCCTGCCTGTCTCAGGTGCAATTGCGCCCGCTGGACAAGTCGAAATGCTTTGTGCGCAGTCCAGTACATCGGTCGAAGGATTAAAGGGTTCGCGGCGACTGTCTTGCTGAGCTTCGAGTGGCTGTGGCCGTCAACTGCCTGCTATTGGCTCCGGTCACTGCCATTCGCGTCTCGAGTCCCGCCTGTAATAATAGTGGTCAGTGAAGCTCAATTGGATGACGGCGGCGGCCTCTCATCTCTGCCCAGCGTCCGTATTGGTGGCCGAGTGTACCTGGTCTGACTGTTTGCAGTATACGTTGGCATTGGGCTGTCTGGTAGCTGGTAGCTGGAAGCTGGAAGCTGGTAGCCGGGTCGTTGCCCAGCCTCCTGTGGCTCGCATTTTTTTCTGGATTGTCTTCAATTCCCAGTTCGACTGACGACTCCTTTCCCCATTCAGCATTTGCATCTTCTTGCGCCTATAATTAATTTGGAAAGCTTGGAGTTCGCTCAATCGATTTCGGTGAAGTGTGGTTGTGGTTGGGTGGTCTGCTCCGGATTTCAAGATCAACAAAATTATATACTCGACTTTCGAAGCTGTCCCTCAGCGGCAACATCACCGACGACTAAGCAACGAAGCTAGGCAAAACTCTGGCAGATAGAAGATAAAGCTAATCTAATACTTTTCTTTCAGTGAGTAATTTTGTTCTTGTCCTGACAAACTCTCAACCCAGACAAAGCACCAGTCACAGCACACTCCCTTGACTTGGCAATAGCTGACATCGAGGTAGCATTTAGACCTCGGGCCGCTGGGGACTGGGAGCGCGCAAAGCGGTACGCAATCTACTGGAACGACGAGGAAGACGCCCAATTCATCAAGTGGCTCCGTGAATCTGAATCTCAGGCTCGCATTGGGAACCTGGTACCAGAGAAGCGTCGCCTGCCTCGATCGATTGAGCACAGCCTCCATCACAAGCTCTGGCTTTTTAGAAACTCCGCTCCAAGGCTCAGCTCTTCCTTGATCTACCTACTCATGGCATCTTCAGAGGTGGATATGAAGTTCCTCGGACAATTCGCTGCCAACATCCAGGGTGACCATCCGCTCCTTGCACAAAGCCTCTTCCAAATATTTGGCAACCTTACTATGTTGTCTGAAAAGGTCATCCGCGCGAGGAAATTACGGCGACTGGACACTACCCGCGATACAAAGTCTGTCGACCTATACTGCCGCATTATATGGTATGCTCGCGAAGGATTGAAGCTGTTGGAGGAGTATGTCTTACCGATGGTCGCGAATTACGGAGAGCTGAAGGTTTTGTCGTACAAATTGCGAGCTTCCTTCTACCACCTATACGTTCTCTTCCACAATCAACCTCCAGTCAGCCTCAAGCCCGGCACCCAAGTATCCACACCTCCAGGACTCACGTCACCACGCAAAGTCGACAAGGGCAAAGGCGTTGATCGAGGATCACCAAATGAAACCTATAGACCAAGTTCGGTCCAGCCGACGCACCCGTTAGAAGGCGGTCCCGTTGGAGGTCAACCCGGAATCCAACCACCACCTGTCGAGTTCGCGCCTAATTTCCTTGTCCCTGCGGCAGACTACCGGCCCAGCGCTCTGACCTGCTTCCAGGAAGCCACCAAACTAGCAGAAAAACATCTATGGGGCAGCCATCCTCTACGCCTGTCGGTTAAAGTTGAATTCTCGGCATTCTTATACGACTGTCTGCAGGAGCGGGAGCAGTCACGGCGGATGGCGAAGGCAACAATAGCAGAAGTGTATAACGCAGCGGAGGGAATGGACGACGAGATGTTTGATGACGCGGCACAATTGGTCGGCATACTTGGGAAGATGATGAAGCGAGGACTGGGCTCAGGAGGATCGGGCAGCACACCTGGCGCTGGATCTTCCGGTCATCGAGCAACACCAGGACCAAGAGGCGCAGAGCAGTTCGCTCTTCCGAGTCCAGGGATGGACAACCCGATATAAGGGCTGTCTATCGCCTCCTTCGATTCTCGTCGGAGACCAAATTTCATGCATACTTTGTAACTGTGGTTGGGATGCGGGTCTGCATATGCATTCGGAGGCGTTGAATATTCTTACATACTTGTAACAACAGAGAGGGACTTGCATACATTCTGTGGTGTTTATACCCATGGCTGCCATTGACGGCTAGGCTAGTCAGCTGCGAATAGTTGATGCAAATGCGAATTGTATCAGAGTCGAATGCTGCTTCCATTGTGAATTATTCTATATTTTTGTGCTCATGAGCGTTGCTCATCGATGAGAACTCGAGGTGGTGAAAATTGCGATATGAACCAGGATTCTGATCTCCTGCGATGAGCTCTTTTCATCGACGAGTGCTTCCTTGCTGAAAATAAAGAGGGAAAAGGAAAAGGCAAGAAGTCGAGTCCCGAAACCAGCTTCCGAGTCGAAACTCCCACCCAGCAGGTAATTCACGAAACTCGGCAAGACGAGATCTCCAATCTAAAGAGCCTTGAGAAAGGTCCAAAGCCAAGCCTCCAGCTCAAGCCGCACCATCATCCCTAAACTTCTTCTGAATCAACTCCGCAATCACCATCCTGCCCGTCCAATTATAGAAACCAGCTTGCATATGCAGCCACTTATTCTCTTCATACTTGCTCTCCAACCACTCAAGGACCTCGCAATCATCTTGAGTCCACACAGCATCTGGCTTCAATCTACCTTTCCCCTTCGAGGCTTCCTCTTCCTCACCAATGGCGTGGGAATCGTCGAATGGGTTACTGTGGCCGCTGCCTCCACTTTCTTGGTTCTTCTTGTGTCCTCCACCCCCGTCACGACTGCTATTATTACCGCCATTGCTGCCCCAATTGCCGCCACCATCATTATTGTTGCCGCAGTTCTGTTGCTTGTCCTTATTCTTGCTCTTTCCGGATCCGCCCTTTTGCTTCTTGCCTCCATCGCCACTTCCAGAGTTGTCCCAATTGTTGTTGCCATGATTGTTGCTCTTCGTGTCCCAACCACCGCTCTCTTGCTTCTTCTCACCATCTCCACTTCCACTCCCAGAATTGTCCCAATTGTTGCCGTTGTTGTTATTGGATCCCCAATCATTCTTCTCTCCGCTTCCAGAATTACCCCAATTACCACCACTGCTGTTGTTGTTGCCCCAGCCACTCTTCTCCTTTCCCTTCCTCTCTCCAGGATCGGCGGGCTCATCCTCAAACAACGCACCAAAGTCCGGCATATTGTCATTTCCCACATCCGTATTCTCGACCACGGTCTCCCAGCCATTATTGTTACCATCGTTTTTTGTCTCCCAAGCATTACTAGTATTCTCATCTTTCTTCTCTCCATCTCCAGACACGGAAGAGGATTTCATAAGCTCCTTATACCGATTCTGAACATCCTTCTTGCTAGCACCAACCTCAAGCGCGATGTCCTTCCAGCTCCTGTTCTCGCCTTTCATGCTCTTGATTTTCTCATCTTGGTCTGATGTCCATCCCTTTCCTCCGCTCTCACCGCCTCCTTCCTCCTTATTCTCACCTGCGTCAGACTTGGCGTCATCTTTCGACTTGTTGTCTTCAGACTTTGCGTTGGAGTCCTTGGAATCTGAGGAGGAAGCTTTCTTCTTGCCACACGCAGCGCATTTCTCGTATCCACCTTTGGATTTATCTTTCTTCTCGCCCTTTGACTTCTCCTCTGTCTTTTCGGCTTTAGAGGACTTGCCTAGGACCGAATCGTTATCCTACGCCCACATTCATGTTAGCATTCTATTTCCAAGACCCCAATGAAAAGCGGGAAGAGAACCTAGCCAGGGAAAGTGAGGAGGTTGCATACCGGCTGCAAGGAGGCAAGGCGTCTGACAGGTGAGCGGGTGCTGGAGGTCGTCGAGGTGCCGGAGACGAGTGAGCCGCCGAGGAACCAGTTGGTGAGGGACACCTCGACTTTCTTGTCTCTCTTGCGGGCAGAGGACATGTTTGCTGCTGGGGAAGGCATCTTCGTCATGGCCGGAAGTAGTGTTGATGAATGAGGGGATCTAGATATTATCGTGAAGAGGGGTCGACGCTCTGGTTGAGCTCGGTGATGCGAAAGCGATGCTCTTCGGATCGAAAGAAACGAGACTGATTGTATTGCGAAGAGAATGAAGCAATTGAATTAATTTACAGCAAGGCGAACGAGATTGAGATTAGTTGTTCAGTCCATGGGGGTGAGTTGTTGTTTACACGAACAGCTGAGAAGTGACGGCATATCGGTATCGCTGTCGATACAGTCACGGCTCACCTTTGAAGTGGATCTTTGGGCAAAGCTATCACATGCATTTCCCCGCCGGCAGTGAATTCACTCAAAACATTTCACGCGATGAAGCGCATATACGAAATTCAACTAGGCTTCGCTATCCTCAAAGCTGGTACAGGAAAGCTCAAATATCAGCAGAGACAAGCCGGGATGACTACCACTCTATCACTCTATGCCTCGAGACTTCGAGTAGACAATTTAGAATTGAAGATACTAATGAAAGGAAAGAATGTGAGGCTTTTAGGATCTCTGAGCCACCTCTTTCGCCCTTTGGTAGCAATGATAGGACAATGGTTGAACAGGGAATAGCACAAGACAGCAGTAAACATTGAGATTTCCAGATGATCAACAACCGCTTGCACTTTCTGTCATTGCGAAAACAAATTCAAGATATTCAACCACGCAAATTCGTATATCGTCACTTTTGAGAGGGAAAACCTCTGAGGTACAGATTTTCTAGGGACACCGGGTCAAACTCAACAACCCTCCAAAGCACTTGCATCTCAACTACAACATCTGGGAAGGGAAGACTGAGCTTCAAGCGTACGAGCACATCCAGCTCGGTCACTTTTACATCCATTCATCGAGGATTGGTACTGAATGGAGTGACGAGATTGAATCCCTCTGTACCCTTGAAGCCCTGAACACAAGCTTTTCGGCAACCGGCAGAAACAACGCCTAAATACGAGCCCTGCCATACCACAAACACCTTTGCTACTATTTCCGGAAACAAAGATATAGCCAATAACCATCCGTTTCATCCATATTACAAGCCTTTCCCTATGGGGAGTACGGATCGGAGGCGACGGAAGAATAACATGAAATTTCACAGTCGAGGAGAAAGTTTTGTGGAGCGAGGGGCCATTTCAGCGAATTGAAATCTGAACAGTGAGATAAAGGAGGTTGGCGACCCCTTACAGCATGCGATACCCCACATCCTTGACTTCCAGAATGTTGAGGCAGGCAAGGATGGAGACTATCTTCCCCTCTTTCGGTCTCGAGGGGAAGAGATCAACGTCGTACAACCTTGAATTAGACATAAATAGTAACTTCGGATGAACCCAAGGTTCAGGTTTGGCAGATTACGAGTAAAACTTATGAGGGATATAAAGCTGGGGTCGGTTCCCATGTTTCGCTGATAAACACGCTGCTCCAAAACAAAATTGGATACAGAGAGATCAACTCGATTTGAATATGGCTATCACTCGAAGAGTAATTGGGCTTTTGGCACTGGCCTTACTGAGGTTCGAAAAGACATCCCTTGTGAGGACATTCATCCTGACAGAAGCAGCCAAGTTGTCATCACGTTGCCAGACAGGAGAGCCCCACAGATCACCGCAACTCATATCACTCATGCTACACCTACACTGAGACGATACCTTACACAGGACCTAGTAAGTTATGAGCTACTTCTCGTGTCACTTAGCAAGAAGTAACAAAAGATCAGTGTACTGCCCAATGGAAAAGGTGTGCTCAACATTCCTCACCTCAACCTGTACAGGTCCAGCGGCAATGGTGACGGAAATGGTCGACATTCCTTGCAAAGATCCAAAATGCCCTACTACGCCGACTGTCACGGTGACTGGGCCGGGGACATGCTTTCATTGTCAGTCGGATTGTGGA
The DNA here is from genome assembly GCF_002865645.1 of Hyaloscypha bicolor E. Classification (NCBI taxonomy): domain Eukaryota; kingdom Fungi; phylum Ascomycota; class Leotiomycetes; order Helotiales; family Hyaloscyphaceae; genus Hyaloscypha; species Hyaloscypha bicolor. Next base: position 1,650,368 of record NW_020194519.1, on the reverse strand, counting down.
ACCGAGACGGTGACGAAGACGGCGAGATGCCCTAGAATGACCGCTCCGGCTCCAGTGATGACCGATTCATTACAAATTAAGTGAGTTCTCGTCTTGTGAGGCAGGATGGATGGTGGTGATTCTTGAAGGCTGGACCTTGCGAATGTCGATGCCTTCGGAGGGAAGAAGCGCTTTGAGCGGCTTGGGATTTCAAGCACGATAGAGAGCCCAAAATACGAATCAAACTTTTGTTCCTCGACTTGCCATTGCGTCTTTAAATTCATGATTCGTTGGTGGACGAAATATTAAAGGCCGCGGCCATTTGAGACGAGGAACAACATGCTCGGGGTGTGTGTGAACGACTTCTGTCAGTGTACACCCAGAGACGGCAACAGGGCCTGACCCTTTCCATATGTGATTGAATCATTCAAGTGTGAAATCTCAAAGTTCCCAAAACCATTTGAGATCCCATCCATGACTCCTGCGTCTCCAAGTGCTGGACATGTGAATCGAGTTCTGCTGTGGTGCAATGGCCGAGGAGCATGATAATAGCTCAAGGGTTGCTTTCTATCAAGTAACCGTATCCTGTGAATTGCCGCCTCGGCATAACAAGAAGCTTGAGACTGAGGAGAATATGGCCGAGATGCATTTGACCAGACAGCGGCCCATCCATCGGATGGCATTTAGAACGAACGATTTGGTGCTGAGCGATGGAATCAAACAGCACGGTAAGGACACATCAAGTGTGGCGAGCTGAAATACTGATGGCTGAACCAAGTGAGTTCCGAAAATGGAAAGTTTGGGGCCGGGAAGTTTAGGTGGAGGCGAAGATTCACTCGACGCTTTCGCTGATGACTCTTCACGTGATGTCATTGGCTCGCCTGGTGAAACATAAAATCGCGCCTCTCGCCCACATTCGATTTTACAAATCCATCGAGAAAAAAGTCAAAGACAACACCACGCAAATCCTCACCATTAGAATCTAAACCATTCTACTGGAAGACTGTCCATCATGTCGAAAATCACAGTCGGTATGTTTGCCATCTCTGCACCTGCCAGCGTTCTCCCAGAGCATTTGCTTACATTTTTGCGCCACAGCCGGAGTGCGTACCAACGTCCAACAACTTCTCGAATACTCTCTCGAGACCAAGAAGAGAAACTTCCTCGAAACCGTCGAACTCCAAATCGGCCTCAAGAACTATGACCCCCAACGTGACAAGCGTTTCTCGGGAACCGTCCGTCTGCCCGTTGTTCCCCGCCCGGGTATGAGCATCTGGTATGTCTACATAGCACACATGGAAGGATAGGGCTCTGACTAACTGGATGGGATAGCATTCTCGGTGACCAGCATGATATCGATCGTGCCAAGCACGGTGGTGTTGATGCCATGTCTTCCGATGACTTGAAGAAGCTCAACAAGAACAAGAAGTTGATCAAGAAACTTGCTCGCAAGTACGATGCCTTCGTCGCTTCCGATACTCTCATCAAGCAGATTCCTCGTCTCTTGGGTCCCGGTCTCTCCAAGGGTATGTCTTTCTGCTGGATCTCTGAAAGATTTCATGAGCTAACATCTGCTGCAGCTGGTAAATTCCCCACCCCGGTCTCCCACAACGAGGACTTGAGCGCCAAGATCAACGAAGTCAAGTCTACAATCAAGTTCCAGTTGAAGAAGGTCTTGTGCATGGGTGTCGCTGTCGGCAATGTTGGCATGACTGAGGACCAGCTGATCTCCAACATCATGTTGGCTATCAACTACCTGGTGTCTCTCCTGAAGAAAGGCTGGCAGAACGTGGGCAGCTTGACTATCAAGGCTTCTATGTCTCCTCCCAAGCGCCTGTACTAGATGGTGAATACTGTTCCACGTCTCTTCATTAAGATGCTGGATACGGTTTCGCGCCTCTTCATTGAGCCGTCACTTTTTTTTTTTTGCATGGTTTTCGCAACAGGAAGCATTGTGTGTAGCTAGATAGTAATCCGACCATACAATGGCGAGAAGATTATTGCAAATTATGATTCAGTAGCACCTGTGAGGTTTGGATGATCAATTGAGTATTGAATTCATGGATAGCGAGCGATCTCGAGCTATTGGCCAGCGCGATCTTTGCAGGAGAGGGAGGATCAGCACCCGAGGATCAGAGAGCACAACAGACTCACTTGGCTTTGCAGCGGGTCACACACATGGAGATCACAATACGGTATCTGCAGCATCGCACAGCTGCAGAGAGCAGTGCGCACTGCTTTCCTTAGGGCAAGAGCCAGAATGAGCCTCCAGTTGCGGTGCACCAGCACTCAAATAAATATTCCTCAACAATCCCACCGGCTCAATTCTGCACATCGTTCGTGTCCTACTGCCATTCCATCAAAGCCCCCATGTATAGTAGATGCAAATGTAGCGACCACCCCACAGTCAACGTCCGAGAGCATCGGCGAGGTCGGCTGGTAGGAAAGAGCGTTCACCTTTTCTCAAGGAAGCCGGGAACGGAGGAAGACCCATTTCTGTCTTGCGACAAGAATAACCCTCAGCAAGCCACCGAAGTGGAGCTTCCATAGTAAAGAATTAACTTTACCTACTGATAGATGAGGAGAAAAGAAGAGCTCGAGAGAATTGAAGATTTTGTACTTCGTACCCGAGAATTTTTTGGCGCTAGTTTCCAATGGGGGCTGGCGCATTTTCATGGTGTTTGCTTTGTTTGCTGAGCTTGCCCGCTGACCATGAAGTTTGGAGGCTTGAGCGGCAAAAGCAACCAGGGTACCTCCGTACACCCCAACCATCCTAACTTCATATCCACTCCTGCATTACGAGAATGATAACGGCCGTTCAATGGAGATGTGCTTTGACAGACTGCGGGTAGCCGCGCCGACAAACCATCCTCTCGTCCCAATATCCGCATCACAAATGCCTGGACCATGTTATGTTCAGCCAGTCGCAACCACTCTTCGCGTTTTACCACATCACAAGTCTTTCCTCGACACTGGATCGGCCAACCCCTTATGCGCTTTATCGTCGTCGTGATATCGAATTGAAGCTGCCGAGTCTGACCAGTTGTCTAGCTTTCCCCCTTTCTCTGGCCGCCGCGGTGAGTATGATTTCTATTGATAATCGAGTGGGTGGGTCTAGTCTTTTCTTCGGGTTAGGCGGTCGTCATTAAGTGCTCAGGACTCGGATGTTCCTCACCCATATAAGTTTATATGTTCTGTGACGCCCTCACCTGCACTGTGACGACCAAATACGCCCTTCATTACCAATCCACTGCCCACGCATGTCAACACGGCATCTACGCTATGGCAGGGTCTTTTTGGTCGAACATTTCTTCCGCATTATTTCTTCATTCATTGTTTCTTCCATATGTGAGCAACTCATCCGCCACTCCTTGCATTCAATAACATTTGCACCCATTTTACTACTTTGCTAAATTATCTTTTTATTACATCCAACTCTCACTATGTCTGTCGAAAATCCTCAGAGTCAAGTCGCTCGCCCCCACAGCCAAGCCCAATCCAATTGCCCTCCCAGCGAGACCATCAATCAACTCTCAACTCATGATTCCAACTCTTCAACTGATAGCATCTACTTGGTTCAAGTCAACGATGCCGCTCTTGCCGCAGCATATCAGGATGAGTTTGCGAGTCCAACGTCGCCTGGACGCTTGGAAAAAGAAAGTTCGCTGCACGATGGAGCACCAGCCGTTGAGGAATCCCTCAAGGTGAGACTCGAACAACTCGGGAGGCAGAGACCAGAGGTCTTTGGCTCCGTGTGGGCTGAGATAGGCTTCGTCTTCTCTACCTCCATGTCCCAGGTTCTTTCGGTAATTCTTTCTTTCAATTTTATTGACCCCGCACTCACATCCAGCAGGAATATTTCGTGTCTGGCTTTACTGTCATCCTTCCAACATTAGTCAAGGATTTGGATATCCCCGCTGCGTCGTCTACATGGCCTGCGAGTGCCTTCTCGTTGACGGTGGCGAGTTTCCTTTTGATCTTTGGTCGAGCAGCCGATATGTTCGGAGGATATCCGGTCTACGTCGCTGGCATGATATGGCTTACGGCCTGGAGTCTGATCGCTGGATTCTCGACAAATGAGATCATGCTCAACTTCTGTCGAGCACTTCAGGGGCTGGGTCCAGCTGCCTTTCTCCCATCCAGTGTGATGATCCTTGGCAGCATCTATCGTCCAGGCCCCAGGAAGAATCTTATCTTCAGCATTTATGGGGCATCTGCGCCATTAGGATTCTTCATTGGGATATTCTTCGCTGGAGTTACTGCCGAGTACACAATTTGGGGTTGGTACTTCTGGGTCGGATCGATCTTGGCAGGAATCACAGCATTGACGGCATACCTCACCATTCCATCCGACATCCAAGAAAAGTTCAATGCAACATCAAAGGTCCAGATGGACTGGCCCGGGGCGGTTCTCAGTGTCTCCGGGCTCGTCCTCTTCACATTCGCTGTGATCGATTCTTCTCATGCACCCCAACAGTGGAAAACACCATACATCTACACCCTCTTAATCGTCGGGTCTATTCTACTTCTAACAACGGCCTACGTCGAAGTCGGAGTTGCTGAACAGCCACTACTTCCAGTATCGCTTTTCAAACTCCCATGTATGCCAGCGCTCGTCATCGCGCTATTCTTCACCTACGGGTCCCTCGGTGTCTTTCTCCTTTACGCAACATTCTATATGGAAAGTGTCATGGGAGCTTCACCATTACAAGTCGTTGCCTGGTATGTTCCAATGGCTCTCGGGGGGTGTATCATTGCTACCTTCGGTGGCTTTGTCCTCCATCTACTACCAGGAACAATCCTCATCATCATCTCGGGCATCTCCTGGATCGTAGCCCCATTGCTCTTCGCAATCATGCCACAAAGTGCATTATACTGGGCGTACATCTTCCCTTCCATGATCTGCGCAACTGTCGGAATTGACATAACCTTCACCGTAGCCAACATCTTCATCACGACCTCCCTGCCACGCAAACAACAGGGACTTGCAGGCGCAGTGATAATGCTGCTACTTCACCTTGGGATCGCGGTCATGCTTGGGTTCGCGGATGTCGTGAATACGTATACGGTTGCCAGCTTGGACATGAGGAGGAGCTACCATGCGGTGTTTTGGTTTGAGGTCGCGTGTGCGAGTGCGGCGTTGGTGATTTTGGTGTTGTTTGTTAAGATTAAGAAGGCGGAGAGTGAGTTGACTGTTGATGAGCGGGCCAAGCTGGAGTCTAGTGATGGGGGTGGAGTGTGGAGAGAGGATCAAGATGCTGGCAGGCGAGCTGTAGAATCTAGAGAGGGCGAATGACACGCGCAATGATGGGATTACGTGAGTAGAGGTTAATGATTGGAAATCGTTGAATTGTGGTCACGTTGATGGGAAAGAGTTTGATGTTAGACATATAGATACCCTGAACAATTTTTGAAGATGCCCTTACCGTTGAAGTCCTTTTAATGTTGATCGAAGCACAAATGATCTTGAATCATGAGGTCGTCCCTGGCACTTCGCAGCATTTCAGCCTCGGTGCGTGCTTATGGAGTTGGACATGGACATGGGTCCACTCGGAGACTTTCCCGCCCTCTCGCACTCGCTTGCGGAATCTCGGAGCCAAACATCACTCCGCCAGACTCCGCGGTGTCATCACAGACACTTCTCCTACATAACACCTCCCGTTCCACTCGGAATCTGATTGAAATTCCGAAGAAATGTCGAATTCAGCCTCCTTCAAAAATCAAACTCCGTCTTCCTCACTTCAATCATGGATTTCATGAGCGACCCCGCTCGCAACATGTCGGATGAGGCTGGCACAGCTATCTCCGGGAAGCGAAGGCTACGCCGCAGCTGCGAGTCATGTCGAAACAGCAAAGGGAAGTGCGTTCCAAGTGGGCAGAATGGGAGGTGCGAGAGGTATTTACGGATGAATTTTCTGAGCAGGGGTGGGTTTGACCAGTTGCAGGTGTGTCAAGGAGGGGCAGCAATGTACCTTCCTCGAGGCCAAACCTCGTCCCAAACGGGCGAAGAATTCCAGAACGTGGGTCTTTGATTGAGACAACCAATAGAAATCATTGCTAAGTTGTCAAATAGCCGAGTTGCTGAGATGGAAGAGAGGCTCGATGGTTTGATGGCCTTACTTACTTCAAAGCAAGCGGGAGAGCAAGCATCCCCATCAGAAACGTCGTCCGCACCTTCTCAACCACCCATAGCGTTGTCACCACCAGAGACAGGGCTCCAAGCCTTTACGCATCCAATCTCATCATCCGTTTCACTAGTTTCCTTTTCGGGTTCCGAGGACTTTAGACCACAGCAATCACTGCCAGTATTTGCATTTCCAAACTTCGATCAGTTCAACGATGCAATATCTAAGGGACTGGTCTCGATTACTCAAGCCGAGAAATCCGTACGGTATTTCCAGTCGAGAGCTTCACATTTTCCATTCGTTTTGGTGCCCCCGAAATGGACTTTGGATTCCCTCCGACGGGAGCGACCTTTCTTGCTCCTCTCAATTCTTTCCTTTGCTGCGCACCACAACGAGAAGCTTCAACTTCGGCTTGAACTCGAGTTACGAGAATCATTAAGCAAAAAGGTTATTGTTCACTGCGAGAAAAGTTTGGATCTGCTTCAAGGGGTCTTGCTATATTTGGCTTGGTACCTATTGTCTATTATGTCACTCGATGTTTTCCATTTTGCTGACAGGAAATCAGGTATCAATTCTACTTTGAACCTGACCGGGAACAAATGTATCAACTTTCGCAAATGGCTGTTGCCATGGCCATTGATCTTGGTATCAATAAGCCGGCACAGGACTGGGAGCCGATAGATGTCAAGGTCCTCAAAGCCAGACTCTTCTTACCAAAGTCTCCGGAAGAGCTTGAGGCGCAGAGGACTTTTCTTGGCGTCTATTTCCTGACGACCACGTAAGTTCACCGACCATTTCCTCAATCTCGATCTGATTTTGCCTTAGAATCTGTCAAGGCTTGCGGAAGCCTAACAGTCTGGAATATTCCGAGTACATGGAGACTTGTACCGAGTCATTGGCTCGAGCAGCGATTGCCGAGACTGACAATCTTCTTCCATATTATATCCGATTGCAACGACTTGCTGGGGAGATTGACCATGCATTCGACTACAGTCAAAATCTGAAACTACCTCAATTAGACGTCATACGAGTTGAGATTCTCCGGAAATCTTTTGAACAGCAGCTGAACCAATTCGAATTGACTTTCCCTGCACATGTTTGGAATAGCCGTGAGATAACCCAGTCCGATTTTGATGCCATCAACTGACGACATTATAGCTTCTTTAACAATGAAGTACTATAATCTTCGCATATATGTGAACGAGATCGGTCTCCATGCCGTAAAGCCCTCTGAGCTGGAACCGCTGTCTACCTCGTGGTATTACTCCACAGCCCGGAACGAAATCCTGATTCGTTGCCTACGGAACACCAAAGAATACATTGATCGTTATCTACTATTAACTCCAGTAGACCTGGCCAGCCTCAATCTGACCGACTATATTTCCCTCGTCTACGCAGTTTTAGTCCTTGGAGCTTTCTCAACCGGTGCATACGATAGCCAGATCCTCAACAGCGCGGACATGAAGGCCACCGTGAATCTGGATTACTACCTCGATGCTCTCTCCGCGCAAGCCCTCCAACTCCTCGCTGCCTCGGAACCAGGCAGCAACAACTTCGTAAGCCACATCTACAACCTCTTCCAGCAATCCAAGATATGGTACTCTCAGATGGTCAGAGACCCAACACCCGTCGGGCTTTCCATCACTGGAAAACCGACTTTCTCCTTCATGGAAATTATTCCAACGATTATGGTGCGGTGTGTGGACTTTTCGGTCAATTTTGCGAGCGCGAAGTCGGACGTGTCATCAGGAGAAGGAGGAGGATCGGGTCTTTCAGAGGTGGGGAGTGATGAGCAGTGGAGTGAGATGTTGTCTAGTTGGGCAGCGAATCAGGATTTGTCGAACATGGTGTTGGATACTGGGATGGGATAGTGTAAAATATAGGCTTGTTTTCAAGCTGGGGCAGGCGTCTTCTTGGGGTCCATAAGGCCTATTCGGTCTCTCTGAAATAAGTCGTTTCAGACATAAATATACACTCTCGCCTCAATTGGCTCTAGTTCCTCATCAGAACCTCCCTCATTCTTAATACACAGTCTCATTTCCAAACCTTCCACCCCCTTCGGCATAATCCACTTCATCCTCTTGTCTGTACGGTTCACAAACGCCAAGCTCACGTCCCTCTTTCGTGAAGATCATCAACTCGTCACCCTGTAAGACAAGCTCGAAGCGAACATAAACAAACAAGTCCTTATGTTCCTTCCTCAGCAGCAGCATCTTCATCCAAAACCCCAAAATACTGCCATCTCGTCCCATCTAATCAGCAGCATTGATGCTCTCATAGCCATCAACGACTCTCATCCACGGTCTTGCCGTAGAGAAACCAGCATTCGGTGAGCTACCCCACTGCATCGGTACCCTCGCATGATCACGTGCCGGGAGCCGCAATCCCATCCCGATATCTTGCTCTTGATTAAGGAATAGTGTTCCTGTAATCGTGACTAGAATTGTGGCAAGCATTTTCCCTGGGGTATGCCCAGTACTAGGCTGGTTCAGCGCCAAAGCGCGTGATAGACCGGGCTGGTTTTGGCCAGTGTTGAATCCATGAACTTAAATCGGGGCTCGACGTATGTGAATTATGATTTTCCAGATGTACGGTCGTCCAGACATCTATTCCATCTATAGTATTCTGCCACCTTGAAAGTGGCCGTTGCAGTTCGTCTGTCGTGAAAGGCTCTACGCTGAACAGTGCATGAAGTGTTGGCCGCCCACAACTCAGAGCCTCGAAGTGGAGGAACTTGTTCAGCTGTCTTTCCTTTACTGAGATGTATTTCAAATTGATCATCAACTTTTGGCGTGAAGGATAGTTCCCCACTACAAATGGTTGCATTTGGAGAATATGTCATTCGTCTCATTAAAGAACTCTTGCATTCGCGGCCCGTTGTAGTACACTATCCTGGCTGGCTTGTATGCTACTGGATTTATTAGTGAAAGGGTTGGTTCCTTGAGACGGTTATTGCGAGGTTGGTGTTGATTATGGGGTCTATCATGCAGTTCTTTGCAACGAGCTTGGAATGCGGTTCAAGGTCGGCTGCGCAAGTTTTGATGGGTTAGTGCAGTCTACACTACTGTTGTTGGAGGCTGTACTCACCGAGCCTAGGGTTTCCACTTGGGATTTTCTAGAGTGTGACGACTGTGTATGCTGTTGAGGTGGCGCCTGTACACTTGCTTGCACACGTGACAACATATGTGAACATACGCTGGGTAAGAGCCTCCCCATTCCCATAAAAGAACGAAATCCTGATAGCCCTTAAGAGGTCTTTGGACAAATCACCGCATCAGGTGTCCTCCGCGGCGTGTTGAACGCCCCGGCTCCTTGGGGATATAGAATACCATTCGCACTGCAATGGTATTGACCAATCCCCTTGATCATCGGCATCTACCTAGCCCCTGAATCACCGTGGTGGCTCATCCGTCAAAATCACCTTGACAAAGCTAAAGCTGCACTGGTCCGTCTGGCAACCCTACAGGCCGACGTCGGCTTCGGCATCGAGAAGATTGTCGCGTTCATGGTTCTCACAACCGAGCATGGGCGAGAAGTCCACTCAAGCACCGGCTCCGTAGCCTGCTTCCAGAGTACCAACCTTCCAGAACAATCATTGTTATCGGTTGCTATTTTGCCCAGCTCCTGGATGAAAATTCCATGCGTGCAGATTCAGCTTATTTCTTAAGGTATGAAGGGTATAGATGTGAGCGTGAGGTCCTTGCGGAACAAATGAAACACTGGAAATAAATACAGAAGTTTCATTAGAGTGAGCTTTCGTATTACCTAGACTAAGTATTCATACAGGTTGGCCTATTCTTCAAAAGGGGTGTTCAAAGGAGTTAAGGCCCCTTTTGGGCTCTGCCCGCTTTCAAAGTTATTCGATAATGTTGGCTTGGGCGAGACCCCGCCCCCTTTTCAATAAGCGAGCCAATAGGGGGGAGCCCTTGCCCATAAACTCGAGCCTGGAACCAAAGCTCATAATATCCAAGATTTTTGGCTCGAGTGAAGTGAGTTTTGTCGAGATTTCAAAGCATTCTGACCAGACTCTTAATTTGCTCGCATTCATCAATATAAGCAAGGGTTCTGTACGAAATCAAGCTAGACGAAGTGTGACCGTCGAGCCAAGCAACTACCAGAACGCCGCCCAGGTACAATGAACGATGAAACATGTCAGCAATGGCCAATTTTCTCATGCATGCGGCTCAACGTCGATTCCGATATGGCGCAAACTCAGCTACTCATGGCAGGGGCCTTCGGATAAGGGGGCCGGAGTTTAAGGTGGTTCCGAAAATCCGGCAAATCAAAATTCCAGACATCGGAGTTAAATCTATCTACCTTTGGCCCTCCTGCTTAAAGAGCCTCACCGTTCGCTTTATTTTCGAGCTGTCAACGATTTGTTGTTACTGCTTTGATAATGACTTCTGTGGCGGAAAAAGATACCGAGGCTGGCAATAGTAGTCTGGACAATAGTCAACACGATGCCGAGATCGACATCCCCGAGGTGGAGGAAAAAGCTGCATCAGCAATCCAAGCAGAAGCAGAAGATGAGTCGGAATATATCACTGGTATTAGGTTGTATCTGATCATTCTGGGTCTCTGTATGGCGGTTCTCTTGATTGGATTGGTACGTTGCTGCCGTCAGGGAGGCTTAGAGATAAACTGACTGTGTTAGGATAACGCTATTCTTGCTACGGTAAATCAATCATTGACTTCATATTCGCACAAATACTAAACTCTTAGGCGGTACCAACAATTACCACGGCTTTCAATTCTCTCCCAGACGTGGGGTGGTATGGCTCTGCTTTCCTGATATCGGTGTAAGTTTCCCGGACCAGACTATATACATGTTGATGCTAACAATATTTTAAAGTTGTGCCCTCCAACCACTATCCGGAAAAGTATACCAGTACTTTTCTCTGAAGTGGACATACATTGTCTTTCTCGGTATATTCGAATTGGGGAGTTTGATATGTGCAACGGCCAGGTCGTCAGTGATGCTTATCGTTGGGCGAGCTGTAGCAGGAATGGGTGCCGCTGGACTTTTCTCGGGAGCACTGGTCATTGTATCTCATATGATTCCACTCCGCCAGCGACCTAGTACGTCATGGATTCTCTGAGCAATTCCAGACTCGAATGCTAACTTTCTCGAAAGTTTACACAGGCCTTGTTGCGTCCATGTTCGGTATCTCAAACATCTTTGGACCAGTCCTTGGTGGTGTTTTCACCCAGCATTTGACTTGGAGATGGTGTAAGCGCAGACTCGGGAATCAAATTTAGTTACTCTTCCCTAACACTATTTAGGCTTCTATATCAATCTCCCTCTCGGCGCAGTCACAGCCATCACCCTAACCATCTTCTTCCACCCTAACGAGCGCAAACTTACCAAGCTCCCGCTCATCCAAAAAATTAAGCACCTCGATCTCCCCGGCCTAGGTCTCTTCGTACCAGGAGTAGTAATGCTTCTCCTCGCCTTACAGTGGGGCGGAAATCGCAACCCCTGGAAATCAGCGACGACCATCGGGCTCATATTCGGTTTCGTGATCATGATAGGTATATTTATGGTTTGGGAATGGCATCAAGGAGACGAAGCTAGTATTCCGCGCAGGATTATGGGACAGAGAAGTGTGTACTCCGCTGCCGCGATCGTGTTCTTTGGATTGGGGAGTGTGCAGATTATTGGGTATTATATCCCGATGTGGTTTCAGGTGATTAAGGGGGTGAGTCCTGTGGGAAGCGGGATCCGATTTTTGCCCATGGTGTTGGGCAATTTTGTGGGTGCTATTATATTTGGTGGTCTTGGTACGTCCCCTTTCTCGATAACTGAATGAAGTGCTGAGTGATGGTGCAGTTACGAAGTTTGGACACTTTAACCCATGGCTCTTTTTTGGTGCAGCAAGCGTAGCAATTACAGGAGGAATAATTTCAACGTGGAAGGTCGACACGGGATACTCGATGATTGATGGGATCCAAGTCCTTGGGGGCTTGGGAGCTGCATGCGTGATCCAGATGGTTCGTCGGTTCCTGCATCTTCTCTTCAACACCCATGAACATAAACTAACACTATCCATTTCTATTAGCCAGTGATTGGCTTGATGGCAATCCTTCCCCAATCCGATCTCCCAACCGCAACTTCCATCTCCGTCTTCTTCCAATTTTTCGGCGGCGCCATCTTCCTTGCCATTGGTGAGAATATATTCGTGTCCAGCCTAGTCAAGAATCTGCATATATATGCCCCGCAAGTCAATGCTCAAATGGTGGTAGTTGCAGGTGCCGAAGGGTTGAGGAAGGTGGTAGAAGCAGGTCCAGATTTGCAGGGCCCATTGTTGGCGTATAATGTGGCGATCACGCAGACGTTTTATTTGACGGCTGCGGGTTCTGTTGTGGGGTTCATCTGCTCGTTTGGGATGGAATGGCGGAGTGTTAAGGGGGTGCAGAATAGGGGTGTGGAGAAGGTTGCAGTGGAGGAGTTGAAGGAATGATGGGTTGGGGCTGGGGAAGCATTCTCCGCTGTGTATGACAATCTAGAGGAGCTGCTGCAAGGGCTGTGGGGGGGGGGGCTCAGAACTGAGAAGTCTAGATCTTTATTTTGTTGTCTAATTGTTGGGAAAAGGGTCTGAATAGATATAGAAATGGAAATTCAATGGCTTTGCAAAATGGCAAACCAAAGTCGGCCACGTCACTTGACAAGTGCGACACAACTATCAATCATAATCTGTATTAATGCGTGCAAATGCAAATAAATTGCTCGAATGAGTTATCAACTTCTTTAGAAGCGATCTGGAACATATGACAGAGTGTTTGAAATTGGATTCGGTGCTCGATTCGCACTGGAGCGAAATGGGGCAAGCTCATAATATGAACGCCTCACTATTGCAGGTGCAGCCAAACCGCTCAATGAGTAATCGAAGTGATATTCGCCATTTGCTTGTCCTTCCCGCTTCCATATGCTTTAAAATCTCGTGAAAACAAACCCCCTATCATGCGCCTTCGACATGCATATTCCGCCTTCCTTGCAACCCTGCACCGAAAACCAAAAGAGGAGTCACATTGAACAGGACTGGCAAACCAGTGATCAATAGGTAACCAAAATTATCTTCCCCATTCCCTCGTCTCTGCCGCTCTCAAACGGCCCCACCACCTTCTCAAAAACAAACCCTCCAACATCCGCCCTCGAAATTGTATACCCTACAGCCTTCTTGGCAATGCCCCCATTCTCAACATCCCACCTCACTTTGTGCACTCCTTTAGCTTCCCCGTTAGTCAAAAGACTTGGCCTCACCAAAACGTAGCTCCCAATAGGCGCCCGCTCCTCCTTAACCGCCGCAATCGCCATGTCCTCCATGACCTTTTTATCCAGATGCGGTACATGCAATAACGCATAGAGAGGCGCCATAAGAAGTGGTACATCTCTTCCGAACTTACTAATTCCTGTGGTAGATAGCATTGCCAATCCAGGCTTGACGAGGGGTGGACGTGCGCGTAAAGAGTTGAGAATTGTGGAAATGACGTCTTGGCACAGGGTAGGATCTTCTTGCTCCGGCAACCAATGTCCTTTCTTTATGATAGGATAGCAGCCGATGCCTGAGACGATAATGTCGACAGACTTGTTTCCTTTGGTGGGGTCTGAGGGGTTGAGGATGGCGGGGAAGAGAGTTTGGGTTACTGGAACGGGATCTTTGACGTTGCCGACGACGATCGTTAGGCTCTTGGAGATGAGTTCATGCGGTACGGAATGTGAGGTTTCCAGGAGAGTAGTGAGTTTCTCTGCATTCCGGACGACTGATTAGGTTGTTAGCTTGGGATTTGCATTTTCGGGGAGGAGGGGCGGACTTACGAGCTGTGCATGTGTAGCCTGCTTTTAGACATTGTGCCAGACATGGTGCTGTGCTTCCTCCTGTCGCGCCAAAGAAAGCGACGCTCTTGTTCGAAAACATGATGGTTTTTCTCGCGCTATCCTGCTCTTTCCGTATATGATTTCAACTCCCGAATTATTGCAAAGGCTCAACTCGTTCGTCAGATGCAAACAAATATGTGATAAATGTTTCAGTTGCCGGTCGCTTCTTTGTAGAGAGATTTCTGTGAAGTTTAATTGATGTCCTCGATGATAGCCATCTCCAATCCTTATATATCTAATGTTTCTGTAGGTGATCAGCTCGGCGTTGCACTGCGCGAAGCGCGGCAGGAGTGGAGTGGGAACCAATTCTCAAGTGGCTCGGCATCCACGAGCGCGAAAATAACCCGAGAACGCTACAATAGGCTACAATGGGGGACAGTCTCGCCTCCGCATCGGAGAAATGAGCTCCGAATTGTTGAAAGGTGCCAAGCTTGTGGGCTTAAGGCAGCTAGGGGGTTGGGGGCCTAGTGGGAGACTAGTGGATTTGTACTTATCAAGGGGCTTCCCAGCCTTCGATAAGCAGAGAATCAGGGCTTCCATCAACCACCGCATTTTGACACGAATTGGGACATATTTTCTGCTGTGGACGAAAACGAAGCGAGTGAGATCTTTTCACTTGATGATAGCACGGAAGTGGCATGCAGTATTGAAGGAAGCGTTGCGCTAGTGCAGACTGGTGTAAGAGTGCTCGATGATCGTGCCCACATGATCTCGATCATTTAGAGTTTTCAGTAAGTCAAGCATTGCAACGATCATGACAACCAGGTCACTTGGTTTGTTGCCTCATATTTGTGCGAGACTTTTCGTTTTCTATGGTCTCAAGTTGAGCAGCTTGACTTGGACTTAGAAATCTGGAAGTGATGTTTCAGGTGCCTACTTATTCCCATCCCACATTTGCCACAGAGAGCCCCCCTTTACCGTTTGTAAGCTGTTAACTCTGAACCATCAATCAACAAGTCAACTCAAATTGAGATTTTATCCCATAACTAAACACTAAAACGGACATTCATCAAGCTCATTCAAATAGAAATCCCTAAAGCCTCCCTCCTCGACGTAGAAGCCGGATCCAAATACGGTTTCTCCCCAATAGAACTCGCACGAATACCAGTCCTCACCGCACCAGGCACCAAATGCGTATCGGGCTATCAATCAAAGTCAGTATATCCCTCTTCTCCCCTTGAAACCAGAAAATGGAATACATACAGTGGCAGCATGCCAAACACACGAATTATTCCAAATCGCCGCCGCACCGGTCGTCCAATGCATCCTCGCAATACAATCGTGATTATGCGTAATTAGACGCATGATATAATCACGGATCATCTTCTCTTCGTAGTCATACAAACCATTGATTCGCGTGACGTGCAATCCGACGCCAGCGAAGATGGATTTCCAGCCTGTTTGACGGTTTCTAGGTGGGGGGGTCAGCTGTTGCTTCATACCGGTTAATCGCGGAGAACTGAGATAACGTATTAAGAGGATATCGAGAGGAAGGTGAAAGGGTTTCTGGGCACGTACGTGCGAACGACGGGGTGGGAGGGAGCGAAGTTGTCGCTGACGTTCTGGGGCGAGCCGCGGGGAGACATCACTTCGTAGTTTCCAGCTGTGCAGGCGGATTTAAAGACTGGTTGAGCACAGGTTGCTGTCAGACCGTCGAGGAATTCTCGCATTGGTGGTGAGATGCGGTCATAACTAAGGTAAGATAAGTTTGACGATTTTCATATGAAGTGTCGGAGGCTTACATCTCATAGCCGGAGCACCAGAGTGTATCTCCTCCGTCAGGTGGAGTCTCTTGCATCATGAGGCAGCTGAAGTCAGAGGGACATTCTTCAAAGGTTGCTGATTTGATTGCAGTTAGTTGATGGTGGCCCATTTGACAAGCGGAAGACACTCACCGTCGCTATGCCATTCTCTCGAAAGATCCTTCGGCTGATTCGTCGTTCTTCCAGGCACAGTTTTATACAGAGCTTTAGCAGCTTCCGAATTAATCACATAACTAAGCCTGGTCAGTAATTTGGTATATATTTGTAAAGCAATGTACTCACATATTCTCATCCGTCTCCCCATTCCCCATCGGGATATTCCCCGGGTCACGATAAAGCGGATGAACATGCAACCCATTCTCCTTCGGCCTACCACTCAACCTCCCCACCTCATCCGTAAACCGCTTCAACTCATCAACACTCAGCTCACTCTGATCCTTCCTGAAAAATACGACGCCTCTTTCACTAATCACAACAGCCAAATCACGGAGCTGCTGTTCGGCATTGTTGGCCTGTAGGATGTCTTTTATTTTCGCGGTGGTGTACTCACGGCCGATGATGGGTGTTACTTCAACATATGAGAGGTGGTCGAGGGACCCAGAGTATTTCATGGGCTCGTAAATGAGTTTGGAGACGTCAGGGTCGGCGGCAATCATTTTGGTTTGATAGATGTGATGTTTAAGGTACTTTAAGTGGTGACTTCAGATGTCAAGTGTTCAACTGGTGGCTTGAAGAAGGATACGAAGAGTAACCTGAGCATGTCACAATGGAGCGTGTTTATATGCACACGGAATGGCACTTCCACCGAACTCTCTCGGCAGGTGTGATTTGACATCTGCCGAAATCCATGGTCGTAGACAACTGTCTCTTCCTCCCCGACGTACTCTCGTGCCATGCGGCCATCCCCCTTCCCCAAAGTTTTGATAAAAAGGAAGGAGCTTTGGAGGAGCTTCCCCTTGGCACCTAATTGATAGGCTTGGCCAGCGCTTCGAATTTAATTGATCGTTGCCGCCTTCCCGAGTGGCGCTGGAGTTTCCCCAATTGCGGTAATTTAATGTGTGGGGTCGGGGTAGCTCGGGTAGCTCTGACCCCGTAACTGAGACATTTCGTCCCGTGCGGATCTCTACTTCCTCCTTATCTCAAGTCAAAGACTACGGAGTCCTTTGATAGCTATTTTAGCTCCACAATCGGCAATTCATACATTGGTTGAACCTCGTTGAAGGCTGACATGCCAAGAATACGATTTTGGGTCTTGACGAGGTTGCCTCCGGGGAGGAAGAATAGGA
The DNA here is from genome assembly GCF_002865645.1 of Hyaloscypha bicolor E. NCBI lineage: Eukaryota > Fungi > Ascomycota > Leotiomycetes > Helotiales > Hyaloscyphaceae > Hyaloscypha > Hyaloscypha bicolor. The sequence goes on along the minus strand of NW_020194519.1, from coordinate 1,633,339 downwards.
TCTGAGCCAGGGGTCAATATGCGGGGTAAAGCGTATCCTTCCTCGATCCATAAGTAACCTTGTGTCTCCATCCATTCTCCACTGCACATCGATATTTTGAGAAGAGAAGAACAACGAACAGCTATCAAGATGCGAACGGCGGTTTCAGCTAATCCCCTCCAGCTTGATGTTAGAAGTCATAGGAAATGTCTCATCATTTGCTTCTTTCTCACGATGGGGACCTTTCAGTATGGTGAGTATCATATGAGACTTCTTTCAATTTATATTAACTAGTCTGCAGGTCTTGACTATGCACTTGTCGGAGGATTTCTCTCGTCAGTATTGCTATTTCCATGTTGAAGTCCTCAGCTGAAAGTTTGAAGCATGCCTGGATTCCTCAAAGTCTATGGCTACTACTCGCCAACTCTCAAGAAGTGGAACATTGATGTACGTGCCCTGCCAAACAAGATCGAACTATATTAACATGCGTTATTAGCCAACCGTTCAACAATTGATATCTTCCTTGATGACAATTGGAACTTTCGTGTCTTCATTGCTAGTTGGGCCGCTCAGCTCCAAATTTGGTCGAAGACACGGACTCTGGTTTGCAGCAGGGTTGAATGCTATCTCAACAGCTATCATGCTCAGTACTACCAGCGTGGCAGCACTTTACGTAGCCCGCCTTATCCTTGGTACGCACATCCGCCCAAGCTCAACTTACTCAGCGTTGACAAATATTTTAGGCGTCTCTGTTGGATGGTTCTTTACCTTCTCCCAGCTCTACGTCCAAGAAGCAGCCCCAGCTCATCTACGCGGAGTCGTCTTTGGTTTTTACCAAGTCATGCTATCTGTTGGATCCATCGTCGGCGCCAGCGTTGACTTCGGAACTCACAACATACTATCCAGACGCTCGTACCAAATTCCACTCTCTATATTCTTCGTTGCTCCAACCATTCAAACAATCATGATCATCTTCTTTCCCGAGAGTCCTCGTTGGCTCATGGTCCAAGGCGAGGAAGAGAAAGCAGAAAAAGCTCTCCGGAGACTTCGAAACGACAACATTGACGAACATGAATTCCAGGCTGAGCTGAATGAGATTCGTGGTTCTACGAGAGATCAGTTGGAGCAGAATAAGAAATGGTTGTTTCTCGAGATGTGGCGTGGGACCAACCTCCGAAGAACACTTCTTTGTCTGTCTGTTGTCTGCTTCCATGCTGCAAATGGTAAGGAATCTCTGGCTTTGAGCATGAAGAAGTGAGCTGATTGGCATGATAGGATCTTCTTGGGTTAACATCTATACCACTTATTTCCTGACCATTGCAGGAGTCGATAACGCTTTTGCCATGTCCGTCATGATCACTTGCATCGGTCTCCTTGGCTGCCTCTTCAGCTTAGCCTTCACACGTTACGTTGACAGACGAGTTGTTATTATAATCGGCTGTAGCGCTTGCGCTCTCTGTCAGTTATTTATGGCAGTAGTCTGGACTGTACATCCGGGATCAAAAGTAGCTGGGAAATGTGTGGTGGCATTCATCTCCCTCTTTACCTTCTTCTATGTCGCATACTGTAAGTCCACGCCCCGCCAAATGCGTATCTTCAACTGACACACCTCAGCACCCACAGCCTGGCTTGTAGGAGGCGAAATCCCCAACAACCAACTCCGCCCTTTCACCTACGGCATTGCAACAGCCCTAAACTTCGTCGGCAACTGGCTTGGAACGTTCACAGCACCATATTTTATCAACCCCGCCAAACTCGGCTGGAGTGCCAAATACGGCTACATTTGGTTTGGCACAAACAGCTTGCTCGTCCTCTTTACCATCTTCTTTCTACCCGAGACAAGGGATAGAACACTTGAGGAGATGCACGAGATGTTCGAGAACAAGGTGCCGACGCATAAGTTCAAGAGCTATGTCTGTACAGGTGTTGAGGACTACGCTGCGCAGGGTGTGGCGAAAGCTGATGTTATGGTGGAGAGGACGCCATTTCAGCTCGAAAAAGAGGAGATGGAGCATGTCGAGGTGAGGGAGAATGAAACTAAGGGACAGCCCAAGTAGGATATTTGACGGAAAAGGCAGCTCGCTATGTAATTCGGCTTGTGCAAGTGGGGATGAGAGCTATGCTTTTTTGAAATTTTATAATTATCATGAAAGTCATAGCTCTGTTGCTCTGGGTGCCGAGAGAGGCATGGGAATATAACCCCCGCACTAGCATGCACTTGGCTCCAGGGGCTGAATTTCAGTATAACCGCGCTAAATGATAGACCCAAGCGCTAATATTTGGGCGTCCGAAGCCTAACTCATGAGTAATGCCATCTCAAGCACATTGATCTCTTATCCCCATAAAACGTAGCTTTCATTTGAATCCGTGAGTCTTTCTTTAGTCCCATTCTATTCTATTCTTCATAATCGACACTTCGCCATCCGTACCGGGTATCTGTTTCGAGCATTCCACATCCGCCACCTTCTTCATCACATCGACAGCGACTTTTTGATATCCTTGGGCCCTTCACCAAGTCACGGACTTTGGGGGCCTTGCTTGCAAGTGTTGCACCCGGTTCGCGTTTTCGCGTTTGAAGCCCTCCTTCGTCTGTGGGCAAGCTCGTTCGACGTTCCTGGTTAGCGTATTGTTCTGACAGTGGATGCCTTCTCAGACATGATGTGGAGGTTGAATCGTCGCTCTGGTTAGGCACTCCTGCTGCTCACTGGTCATATTTAGTTGAAAGCAACTCATGAGGCATGGAGGAGGTAGATTGAGATGACTCTTCTGTGAGGAATCGAAAGGCTGGTTTGAAATTCGGGGATTGAAGTCGTAAATGCTGACGTGAGCTTGAAGATTTGCGCTGCATCAGCCTTATGTCTCCACTTCCTGTCCGCTATAAACCCAGATTTAGAGTGAAATTAACCAAAACGCTGGACTTATCTCTGACGAATAAAGCATATTTCTGTTGGATATTCTATAGAGAGGCTGTGATTGGAACTGTTCATAAGTAACATAAATGTGAGGTCCGTTCCTTCACGGAAAGTGCTGGGCAAAGGTTGATCTACCACGAAGTGCCTGCCCCACAAGGCCCCTGAATTAAGCGAGTTGTGATATCTTTCTTTTCACTTCACTTCAGCAGATGAATTTACTCGAGGAGAGCAAAAATAACCAGTAGCAAGGAGTAACAAATGGGGATGGAGCTATTGTTGACTATCTAAGGGAAGCCCTCTCATATTGACAAAAATCAAACATCTATAGTCACGTGATAACCCTTCACAATGCAGTGCGACCTTCGAGAGGAATTTGAGTCAGCTTGCCCGTCTTGATGTCATAGATGTAACCCTTCGCGTTGTCTATGAGCTCTTGCCTAATAAGAGGCTGGGCGCTCAGAAATCTCAGATCCTCGCGGACACTTTCCTCAAGCCTACCAGCCAAACGAGTTAGTGGATATGTGTTACAGTTGAGGTTCTCCACAGCCTCTGCTAAAGAGCTTACTGGAAAACTTACCTGTCACCAGAACCATACGTTCCAAAATAAAGCCGGTCGATATCGTGCGCATGCTGTGGATTCGAGGCTTTCAAGGTTGCCTTGATAGCTTCGTCGCTGTTGTGCGTGTAGCCGCAGTCTGAGAATATTAGCATGGCCCGCAGTGGAAGTCCTGTTTAAATACCGGTGTGATGAATGATAATAATATTCTTCAACGTCTGCCCTTGGCTGAATGTGTCGAAAAAGACGAGGTCATTGATGTTATTTTTGATTCGACCACCGGCGTTCCGAACGATGATCGCCTCTATCAATCAATGTTAGAAAGGATTCGTAAAAGAAGATTCAGTCCTCGGTTATCCTCACCCGCTGTCTGGATGCCAAGGAATTTCTCAACCGGGACGCGAGGATCGATGCAAGAAACTGTTCGGCATGTCAGTAATGCCAGGTAAGATTGGGACTTGGGTTCCCATACATATCATGTACGGTGGGAGCGGACCAGTAAGCTCGGAGAGATACGGCTGAGGTTTATGTTCAGTTTCCGAGTATTTTCTAGAGACTTGTTAGCATTTGAAGCTCAATGATAGTAAAGGTGATGTACCGGTTTTGCTCAAGTATGTCATCCCAGGTTGCCATTGTGGCGAAGTAAGTAAACTACGTTCTGTAGGTTGAGTGCTGTGTTTGAAGAAGTTGAAAGTCTAGCAAGATTGTTGCAGGTTGATGGTTTGTTGAGCTTGGATTGCAAGAACGCAGAGGAAGGATGCCTCTTATATAACTTTCCGGAACGGCAATATCGGAATTTGCTGTTCTACTTCGCTCACAATTGCTACTCGATTTGTTTCGAATAAGTAGGAATAAAGGTGCAAGGGTCACGGTACTGAGTAGGCTGCTGACAACGGGCATCTCGGATTGAGCGTTGCGGGCACCTTTTCACCAATCAACAAGGCCGGCGATCGAAGTGGCTTCTTGCTCGAACAACAAAGTGCATCCTAAGCATACTGTGGCGTCATGCAAAGGTATGGTAAGCGATTTGCAATCCTACCCAGCAAACTCGAAGTTAAAATAATGTTGACGGGTTCCCTCCAATTTTAATTGCGACCAGCCCGACCGATTGCCTAACCCGGACATTAGTGGCAGCTACCTATTTGGGCAACCAAGCTTCAGACAATACGCCACATTGAGGACGAGATTTTCCGGCCAGGAAAGAATAAGAGTAATTGGGGGGGAAGCGATAATTTCGCTTGGTGGAGCAAAATTTTGAGCAGTGAAGCGGCAGCCTGTTTTAATATCCTGCAAGATCTCACACTCCTTCCAAAGGAAATGGCAATTGAAAGAGGAAATATTTACTTGAGTTTTCATTCCTTTTTGGTGACTGAAACGTTCATAACTTTATTTATCCATCATCACGTATTCGTATCACAACAAGCGACTCCGTCACAGCACTTCCTCGCCAGAGCTGTAAAGAACTTTTCCAGCCTCCAAATCTCCACAATCTTCCCGCTGTCCAGCACATCCTCAAAGTATGAGTGCGTAGAAATCGCAGCATCTGCTATCCTTGATTTTTGTTCGAAAAAAAATTCTGCTCGTCGATTATGTGCCAACGACCCTTGCACGGTCTTGAGCTCCAGGGCCAGGTTTTGGACTTCCTCCTCAAGTAGACTACGATCATTCGGAGCAATCGAGCATAACAGCCGGCTCAGGATGATGTGTATGACAATTGAAACTCCAAGTAGCTCGTACCGCTTGCCAAAGTCTAGAGGATCTTCTCGAGAGCGTTCCTCGGCGTGTATCAGAGCAGTGTTAAATTTTCGGCGCCAGGTAACAATTTTGGAGCGGGCGACACGAAGGTCAGCAGCAATAGTTTCAAAGTCTTCAAGCTGAAGCATGTCCTGCATAAACACTGCATGATTAGTTCTCTTAGCAAGTCCTGAGACTCGAGGCTTCAACATCATCAGGTCGATGCCTAGCTTGGATCGATCAGTGAAGGTTTCACTTGGAACATGGGTGGATGCCATGACTTCAAGCCAGGCTGGGTCGTCTAGAAAGCAATATTCGTTGTTGAGAAGGGATTGTGCGCACTATGGGTGTATTTAGTGTCCGTGGCATACAGGAGGGGGAGCGCGATGCTTACTATGGGGTATGAGAGAGAGATGAAAAGGCTTTTATCGAATTCTGACGTGAATCTTGATGGGCCACGAAGTTGGATGAGCCGGGATGCCCCAGCGATATGCTGACTCCATGGCATTCCATTTGGCGAATTCAGAAGCTTGCAGTCAGTCAGTGGATGGTTCAGCACGTGGCTCGGGCGAAATGCTTACCTCAAAAATTGATAGGACTGCGGTTGCACATAGAACTTCGGTGCTGTACCGAGTTTTGGGATCCTTTACCGCGGACTGGAGGCTGTGTAGTGCATTCGAATAATTCGAAAGGATTGTCTCCGGTCTTGAGCTGTGGCATGGTACTAGCTTGGAATGAGCGCTCGTGATCAGGCAGCGAAAAGCGTCGTCGAGGGCTAAAGTGTGCCCAAAATGTGACGGTATATAGGAGAAATACGATCTTTGGCGACATAGCAGCACACCTGGCAATGGACTAGGCTCCGATGAAAGTACTATTGCGGCTCTGTTGAGCCTATAGTAAGCAAATAGTATCAGGAAAGCCAGGATCGGAACTAACATGGTTCCAATGTGGATGGAGGCTAATGCAGATAGATCCATTGGATCAAGTCCACGGTCTCTGACCAGCAATTCTAATCCAGAAAGAGGCATTGGGGGCAAAGGATGCCCTAGATCGGAATCGCATCGTGTGGGACATTTGGACTGGTTCGTGGGCGGGCTCGAGGAGCGACTTGACCTGTGACGCGGGGCACTAACACGGCCCCGCATGGCTTGTTTTCGGATCTTGGTCCGAGTCTCGTTGCTAAATCGCTCAGTTGGATCCTGCATAACAAACTCGAAGCCGCTCTGCTTTGAATCCGTCATCTTGGCGATGTTCGGTGACTCGGAATTACGGCGAAATCAAGTCTTGAACCACTTTCCCAAAATTGCAAACGGTAAGGTTACTCGATGCTAGCTTCAAAGGCGATCGCAGTGGTTAAATGTATGAGCATGTCAGTTCCGAAGGCTTTGCTGTATCGTCTTAAGAAACGGAGATCAGCCGGAGACATTGAGAAAGGGGCTGATGACAAACCCACCCTGACGTCAGCGAGTCGAGAGGTGCATGAAGGCCTTCCCTATTGCAGCAATGTCGCGAGTTTTAGCGAGCTACCAATTTCCAAATAGAGCTGTTGGACCGGAAAACCAATGGCCGCTTATGGCGGGTACTCCCGAACATCTGCATACAAGGAGCAAATAGAAGCGGCTATTGGACCGAACAAATGATTTCCAATAACGTCGATATTGCTCGAGACCTCTTGATGTGTAAAATTAAATCTAGAATTCCAATTTCAAATCGACGCAACTTCAAAAGATCTTTTGATTAAATTTTCACCAAGTGAACCTTTTGAACGAAAGCCCAAGGGCAGTTTGAATTCTTCTCACTAAATTTCAGAACGATCCCCTGACAAATATAACTTCCCACTTACCAAGAACATCGACTTCGAGAACAATGCAATAGAATGCCTTCCGGTTCCTGTTATTGTGGCCAGGCCAAGATCTTTTGCACGAACACCAGTGTGACCCTTGGAGACGCACAAGGTATGTTTTAGATTAGTAAATTATGATGGGCCATGTCGAAGAGCAATATTCTAAGTAGCGATTGTAGGTGCTGGTTTGTGCCCAAAGGGTTCCAAGGCGGGTTCCTTTTTACACATATACTCATCCCAAAAGCTGACAAGCAGCTTTCAGATTGCGGAAATGAACATCGTTCCGAGAAAATGCTCAAGGACTCAACATGTGGCAGCCGAGAAAACATTTCGTTGAGCGGGACGGCTTCGGCCTTCACGTCTGAGAACTCGCGGCCTAATTCGAGGAAGCTCTCTTTCGGGAAATCCCAGGGTGCATCCGGATTTTCTCTCAAGCTCTCATGAATATCCGCAGCGGCTACCAGACTACCAAGCTCTTGATCAGGAAGGTATATCTCTATCTCCTGGATGTGACGCGTCATCCAGGGCCATTCGATGAGTCCATCTGCAATGCTCCGGTAACTTCTCCATGGTCGTATGGCAAGTTTGCCTTGTGTGACAAAGCCGTCTAGGCTACCAACATACATCCTTGACTTGAAGACGTTGAAAAGCCCTTCAGCAGCTATGTACCGCCAGGTTCGGGGAGTGAATCGCAGATTCGCTGCATCCTTTCCAGGTAAGAAAGCGATGGAAGGAAGCTTGGCATTCGGATGGAGTCTGGAGATGAAGTCATGGCTTTGGGGCGCCATTGGAGGGAGTTCTGCATATATATCAGTGATCTCATCCATAAGAATATTTGAGAGGCAAGTATCAGGGTTCACCGAAGGTCGTAGATGTTTGAGATGAATTTGGAGAAGTAGACGCGTCTGAGCAAGAGACGCGACTGGGAGTGCCCACAGCGTGGTCACGTGCACAGCCCACTTTCGTGCCAGCCCAGCGAAGATCGGTCAACGACCACCATTGTTCGAAGTGGCACAGAATGGCTCCAAGGATCCTGATATTCGGCACAGGATCTATTGGCACAGTCTACGCATATCTCCTTTCCAGAGCTGTACCGGCCTCCAACATCTTCACAGTCTGCCGTTCGAATTTCGAGGTTACCTCGAAAGACGGCTTCACGATACATTCCTCTCTATGGGGCGAGAACCTGAACGTTCGACCTGTTGTGATCCGCTCCGTAGATGAGGCAGTGGCCTTTGATGCTAGCTCTCCCTTCGACTACGTTTTAGTCTGCTCCAAAGCATTGCCAACGATCCCGTCGACGGCCGATCTGATCAAGCCGGCGGTCTCTTCAAACACCACCATTGTGCTAATACAGAATGGAATTGCCACCGAGGAACCATACTCCAAACTTTTCCCCGACAACCCGTTGCTGAGCACTGTGGTATATCTTCCAGCTACCCAAATTGGGCCAGGAATTGTTCAGCACAAGGAAGTCGAGCTGCTTCACATGGGCTCTTACCCTGCATCGTCAAACACTGAATCTGCTTCGCGATTTGCGAGCCTTCTTAACGCAGGTGGTGCAACAACGAAAGTTCACGAAGATGTCCAATTCGAGCGCTGGTCAAAACTGTTGGTCAACGCTTCCTGGAACCCCATCTGCGCTCTCTCCCGCTCGCGGGATGTGCAAGTCTTGAAGTCGGGACCTGATGCAAAGGACTTTGTTCGAGACGTAATGCTCGAAATCGCGGCTGTCGCAAATGCATGTGGCTACCTCGGTATTGATACTGCCTTGGTAGATTATCAACTCGGAAGGGCTGCCGTTCGTGAGCTTCCTGGCGTGGAACCCAGCATGATGGCTGATTCCCTTGCCGGGAGAAACATGGAAGTTGAGGCTATTGTGGGAAATGTAATCAAGATTGCCAGAGCGCATGACGTGAAGACGCCAATGCTGCGGACGATTCATGTACTGGCAACTGCCTTGAACTGTAGCTTCGGCTACGGTACCGCATGATTCTATGAAAAGTAGAAGGATTTTAAGCATAGAAACTGCGAAGTTGGTCCTCCGGCTCCTCCAGTGGATGGTCAAAATTGGGATATCTGGGTGCAAAAGCAATACACAACATTCTACTTGTCCCGCAGGTACAATTGTTCTCCTCCATCATGACATCTTCAGATCAATTACTCGAGACACGCCAGACCAGCCGCTCAGCACTGACTTCCTTTCTGCGGAGCATATCCAATGCGTTCTGTCCCCGTTCCAGCAGTGTTTCTCCTTCGACAATCTTTTGCTTGTTCGGCTTAATTACACCGTCCGCAAGCAGGGTAGGTACGATAGTAGGCTGAAGGTATTCGCGAAAGAACTCATTCTAGTAAGTAGCTGTCAGTCACCTGGTGCTCCCGCTTCCAAAATCATGCAACTTACTTCCTTGTAGAAATGTGTTCTCACGCCTCTCGTATCTACTCCCTCCGCCCATGGAGCATGCGGTTCCACATCCATTGCATACTCTGGTGCGTCCTCTTCCGTGGCGTCTTTCAAGACCACTGGCAAAAGTACTGCGACTCTTGTGCCTTTCTGGGCGATTTTGGCAATTTGTGCGAGGCTTCCAGACTTGGATCCGATGCAATCAAATACGAAAGGTATAGCTGGAACCTGCTTTTCGGCGGCTTCAATAATCTGCTTTGATACATCTGGGTCGCGATAGTCAAAGGTATGAGCTGCCCCTAGTGAGCGAAGATAGGCATGATTTGCGGGCGAGGCTGTTGTCAGCAAGTTTTTATACCCCCAGTGACTCAATATCTGCAATTCATACTGTCCACAAGATGAAGTACCTCCCCAGATAAGAACGGGTATGTTGGCATGAGGTGGCGGTGGCGCCTGGGAGCATGGCCAGGCGAGGGGAATTGACAAGCCCGTCGTCATTCCATGGAAAATTGTCACGACGTTGTTTGGCAAGGTTACAGCTTCTTGGAGACTGAAACCCGAGGGAAGCTGGACACATGTCAGTTCAACTGAGATCCTCTCCGCACATGTGTCGAATTACCTTGCCAAGAGATGTCTCCAAGACTGTCACAAACTCCTGCTGGGCCTTACACTTCGCTTCCTCAAAGCAGAAACCAAATACCTTCTCTGGGATCAGTGTTGTACTACGGTAGCACCTTGAGGTGCTTTCTCAGGATTGGGTCTCGCTTACTTGATCACCAAGAGCCAGATTCCGAACCATTGGACCAACTTCTACCACTGTCCCAGCAACACCACTGCCTAGAATTTGTGGGTATTTGACAATGAGGCCACCGTCATTTTGATGCAGATCCAGGGGTGTTGATGCTGTCCATTCCACTCTGACTCTGACCTCGCGGGTAACAGGTTGAACCGTGGGGACTTCAATAATCTCCAGTGGTGCTCGAACCGCAACAGTAACTATGGCTTTATGAGTCGACATTCTGAATTCCCAAGGGTTTATGGGGAATTCAAGGGGAATAACAAGACTTTACATTATCACCCATATTTATAACCTATGGTGTGCAGGTAGGTCTAGGAGAGAGATTCATTGAAAAGCTGACACCTGGATCAATGAGGTTAGCTCCCGAACCCAATTCTCGGATAAGCCGAACTTTATTACAAATTCTCTCCCAAAACCAGGAAGGACCGACTCCTTGTCATCGCTCGGATATCCCGAACTCATACCATCATTCCTTTCCCTTGTGTATCCGTCTCCCTCTGGCATCTTCCATCCTCTTTTCCTGAAAATCCGAAGACCAGACCCGACCTTACTCGGGTCGCCAAACAGTCTTCCGGGATCACAGGGGGGAGGCGAGAATGAGTTCACCACAAGCACGCTTGCGAGCTCGGACTCCACAGGCGTGTGAAAGATGGCATGTCCGGGTCCAGAAGTGTCAAGTCAATTACTGATATAGTTGGTAGCCGCCGGAGCAAAACGAAATGCACGGGTGATCGACCGCAGTGCCGGAGTTGCTTGAAACGCAACGTGACCTGTTACTGGGCCCAAATCACTGCACCGAATACTTTCAGTGCTCTCACTCCTCTCCAGGCACAGGAACCTCCGAAGAGAAGTGAGAGGGAGCCAAGATTTCAAAGTCATTCAGCAGTGCAGGATACTAATTCTCTAGCCGAGACTCCTCTTGTCCTCCCAGAGCCTCGTCAACTTCAACGTCTGTTTGATATTTTCTTTGCTCGACACCATGAGGCAGAATTCTGTTCCTTTTTCCACAAGCCTTCCTTGGATATTCCAACTCTGCGTGGTCGATCTCCACTTCTGGTTGCTTCTGTGCTCAGTCTCAGCGCTTTGTACCTTTCAGCCGACGAAGTCGCTGCGGACTTCGGATTAGAGACGCCCTGTGCATTGTCGGACCACTACTCTCGTCTCGCTAAGATTTATGCCTACAACCTCTTCGATGAGCCCTCGAGTAAGTGACGCTTTGTTCTACAGTTCATCTTGCTGTGCTAACGCACCTCTCAGTCAACACTATCCAAGCCTATTTGATGCTTGCTATACGTGAGCTTATGATATGGTCAAATATCAAAGCCTATATGTATGCCGGGACTGCACTTAGAATGGCTCAGGCATTGTACCTCAATGTCGAAGCACACCAACATTACTCTCCCCGCCAGAAAGAAATCCGAAGAAGAACATTTTGGGCCTGCTTTGTTGTGGACAGACTGATTTCATATTCATGCAACAAGCCGTTCATGTTATCTTCCAAGTCAGCTCAAGTTCAACTTCCATGTCCTGAGAATGTCTTCGCATTTGATGAGGTCTACACGGGGCCTTTGGTTAAAGATCTTCCCCTCCACGCAAATCAGGTTTCCCAACTTGGGATTATGCCCTTCTTCATTGCAGTGGTGCAGCTTTGGGGAGACGTCGCCCTATTACACGTATCGGGAGGAAGAAGACGTTCTAAATATGGTCCTCATATCCCAGAAAGCAAGTTCTACCAATATGGGAAAGCGATTGAAGACTTCTCGTCGAGCTTTCCTCCATCCCTGAGCTGGTCCGCTCAAAACTATAAGCTCCATCAAGTCACAGGACAGGCACAAGCCTATGTTAACCTGAACTTTTTGCTGCATCACTCGAAGTGCGTGATGCACCAAGAATACCTCCCCCAGCTCGATTCGCAATACTCCCTCGGGTCTGAAATGGATTATGCGACGACTTACGATGCCGCGGGCATATCTTTGGACTACTGCGACGATACGATCATCAAGCCATGCATGTTTTCTGTCAACACCATCACAGACATGGCCCTAACTCTCAACGCTGGTTCGGATAAAGACCGGGAGCTGCTTCAGTCGATTTTTGCAGCAAATGCAATTCTCACAGCTTCTGCTGTCCAACTTTGGGTTCTGTATACACAAACCTGTGATGCGTGTCCGAAGCACGAAGCACTCGCCAAGGCCGAGAATTTGCGCCAAGTCATCAAGTCCTGGCAACCGCAGTGGCGAGTTGCTACCGCCTGGGTTGAGACTCTTGAGATGTTGTACAAGCTGTACGTGTACTCATACGGTAAAGTCGTTGAATCAGATCTGGATTGCTGGGATATGGGAACCAACAATATCAATGATAGCCCCGAAGTGTCCGGAGAGGTCATAGACGAGAGTGGACATTACCCAATCACATCCGATGCAAATGACATGCCGGATCCGTCTGCAGTGTGTCAACGGCTCTATGACAAGATTCGAAGTATACTGGTCAATCCACTCCTTGCTACGGATGTCAAAAAGCGAAATCTGAGATATTTTTCAAGGACGTTGTGGCAGCATATGTGGATCTTTGGGCCGACAGAAGGCTTTAGTGGCAATTTCTTGAGCTTAGAAAACATAATGGGGGAACCTGGATCAGGGCTGTTAAACATGTCACCCCTGGACAGGAATATGGATATCTGAGGCATCTTTTGTTCACTGTTGTTTGCCAACGCTGCTATGTGGTGAACATGCTGCCTTTTACTACTTATTCATTCTAATCAGATGCTCACCCGAGAGCGGACTGTATCGCCTCGCGATTTACTGTACGTTAAGCCGACCTATCGGTCGCGTCAACTGTACCGTGTCTGACTCTCATCGCATTCTAGAGAAGGGGTAAGCTGTGTGGACTTAAAAAGTTAATAATCTGTCGGCATTTATTAAGAGTTCTAGAGGCTCACAAGCATCTCGGGTTTTCCGAGGCGTTTTTCGGAGGTTCACCGAAACCAAACACGAAGTGTAGAACCAAAGGGAAGATGAGTAATGCAATGAGAGTATATATGTACAAAGCATATGTCCTTCAAGCTCAACTCGATTAAACCAACAGTTCTTCGAATGTTTTCCTTCAGTCTCCTTCGAAATGGCTTCCCTACTACCCAGAGAGTGCTGCACTACAGGAATTGAGCATGACGGAACTCCAAACGGGACCATCGAAAATATCGAAAACGGTGAGTGCCCGTTCCCTCGCCCAATTACCCTCTTCTTGTCTAGTGGAAAATACTCATACATCTATCTAGTACCAACATATTTCGCTCATCCCGCTAGTCCTAATGGCAACGCAATCCTCATATTCAGCGATGTCTTTGGTCCGATCTACCAAAACATCCAGCTTATGGCAGACGACTTCGCCGCGCAAGGTTACGTAACCGTGGTTCCCGATCTCTTCAAGGGCGATCCTCTGAGCCCGGAACCGTTTTATACTGGCAAAGTTGACTTGCCTTAATGGCCTACCCGTCATGACACGATAAACGTGGATCCAATTGCTGATGTTGTTATCAATCATCTGAAAAACACTTTGAAGGTGAAGAAGTTGGGTTATTGCTTCGGTGCTAAGGTTAGTACCTTCAATTTTTATCGTAAAGACCTGTTCTCCAGTATAAGAGACGACTGATAAATTGGCTTCTGTCTTGTAGCACGTAGTCGGCAATTTGAAAAATGACCGCCTTGATGCTGGCTACGTAGCCCATCCCTCATTCGTCACCTCCGATGAGCTCTCAGCTCTCAGCAAGCCCTTGTTCATCGGCGCAGCTGGTAAGGTCTCCCCTCAATCTCTCAACCACGCCGGCAACAAAACTTACACATCTATAGAAATTGACACCATCTTCACTTCCGAGAAGCGTTCCGAGTCTGAGAAGATCCTCGCTGATCTCAAGGCCCCGTACCAGATTAATCTTTATGGGGCAGTGTCACATGGCTTCGCGCTCAGGGGAGATTTATCGATCAAGGAAGTGAAGTTTGCAATGGATCGGGCTTTTGAGCAGGCTGTCACTTGGTTTAAGTATTGGCTTTAAGCAGACTTCAAGGAAGGAGGTCGAGATGCTGAGTTTATGGAATTCGGACTGTCTTGGACTCAAAAGACGGCTGTCACTCGATCTCACTTAAGAAAGGTGGTGGGCCTGAACAGTTTTTATTCCTTCAACCCAATAGTGATCGATTGCTTCTTCCATTTCACATAAGGGTTAGAGCCTTGAGACCGATATACCGCTTTTCCACTGTCGAGGACGAACCATGTGTCCTAGGATCAGTGAGACTTAAATTTTAGGGGCCCATAGTGCCAAGACTTTACCCCACCAAGAATGTACCCCGCACCTCCCAAAGAACGTTCAGAATATTTTCACCTGCGATGTTGAAAATATCGCATTAAATTTAAATAAAATGTGACGAAATTATTCGCGATTCGAGATTCTTGGAAGCACCTTTCGGGCCTCCATTTCTATCCCCAGATTTATTTCATGCTTCTAAAATATGCAGACTTCGAAGACCGCAAGGTTTGTCATGGATCGGAGCTTCCTGTGAGGAAAACTTCACCCCAAAGACGATGTCGAAAAGCTTTCTTCGAAACAGAAAGGCTGGCGTTTGATCTCAGTAGCGTACGAGTAGGTTCGAGAAGTGCAGAATCTAGCTCGAGGAAGTACTCTCCCCTCCCACCAGTGGTAACTGGTGGGAGGTACGAACGGGTAATCACTTGTAACAGTCGGTCCATAGAGCACAGACATTCTACCATACAAAACCCCCTGCTCAAGAGGGTCCACAATTACAAGGAATTACGGGGGGGAGGGACATTTGAAAGAAGACACAGTAAGCTGACGTGGATCTGATAAATCAGATCTCCGATCATGCGTCGCCCCGCCCTCCTCTATCTGTCCCGAACACGTCCCTAGGTGTCAGCATCAAGAAATTTATATTATTATTCCTGAAACCTGGCGTAAAAACACAGTTTCTCTTGCTTTACTTTTCTTTGCTTCAATATCTTTAAGACCGAAAAGTCCAAAAATGGCCTTACTCTCAAATATCCAACTACTATTGTCAGTGATGGTTTTCTATGCTGTAGTTGTGTATGTGGCAAGCAAGATAGCCGCCGCTATGTAAAGAATTTTCTTTCGCCCTTTATCTCAAGTTCGTGGGCCAACGGTATGCGCTACTTCGCGCTTGTATGAGTTCTGGTGGGATCCGTTATATCAGCATGGAAACTCTGGTCAAGGATCCCCAAACTGCATGAGAAATCTGGCATTTGACTCTAAGGTCCCAGAGAATCCTGTCTAAAACTCGCCCTCTAGGTCCAGCGGGCTCCGATGGTGGAGATGGATGGGAGTTTGAGTAAGGTTATGGGGATCGCATTTCTTTACGTTGCGGACTCCTGCCAGACGATCCACCTCAGCCCTACGCCCCGCAAAGCGAGCACGAGAGAACGAGCTGACAGGACCTCCGATGAAACATTCGAGCAAGTGCGCGCAATGCGGAGTGAAAGTGATGACCCATAAGAAAGAATTCGGACTCAATCCATGAAGAGAGCTTTGGTAAATGTTCCCACCGAGACTTGAACAACCCTATTTTGGTTGGAGTTTCGTTCGGTGACAAGATGAAGCAAAATGTAAGATTACAGTCATGCAGAGATTGCGGGCTGGTGCATTGTGCTTGTCACGGTAACCACTCTTCGAATATCTCAAACCGAAGACAAACTTATACCTTAATAAAATTCAACCCTTGGTATCATTTTATGTTCAGTCAAGGACGTTCGCCCGAAAATCTGAGCACGAAACCAGGCGTGAAGTGTCTAGTGAGGGAGTTCGACGATGCTCGAACATCTCGATCACCTGGTGCTCAACCTCAGATCTTCGAATAGGACTTTATCGTTTCTGCCACGACGGGAAGGATCACTCCAACGGACTGCAATTTCTGGTCCGCTAACCAGGAAAGACTCGTGGGGTCAAGGCGGTGGGGATCTACTACTTCCAAATGCAGGAACACGATGAATCAGTCTATCCACACGTGGAAGTTGCTTTGCGGTTGGTTGTCTCGCGGGGCGTCCGTAATCCTTTCATTTAAGGGGGAGGGTCACCGTGGGGAGGGACGTGATGGAGATCCGGCGGAGTGGAAAATGTGTCGAGCGGGGGACGTGAATGGGCTGGTGCTGAGTTAACTCGCGATTTCCGCTCGCGTGACGCCGGTTTTCTCTTATGACCTCTGTTACGGAGCATATCTGACAGCAAGTAGGAATTGTCAAATTAAAGTTTTCTCAGAAAGCCTCGCTTCTTAAAAGTTGCTGAGAAAAAAGCATGAAGTCATCCGGGTCGCGTGATTTCGCTCATTGAAAGGGGTAAGTAAATGCCATTATTGAAATCAATTACATTGTGGATTCTAGAGCCTCCTCCTACAAGGATAATCTGCAAGCTCTTAAGTTTATAATACATTCCAACAGCAAATATAATGCTTCTGTATAGAGGTATGCTCTAGAGAGAAATATCACGTGACTAAACTCAGTCACAAGCCAGGCCTTCCAGCTCCAGAACAATACTACTCCCTCACTTTCTGAACCGTAAAGTCTCAGACCGTAGTGCCAGGTATTCTCTGACGGGACTTCTCTGCTTCAGGAGGCAGTCGGTGAGTGACCCATGACCCCTCAAGCAGTGAGAAACGTCGGGAGAATCACACCGATGTTGATGTATGATATGATGCAGGAAAGCCCAATAGGAATACTGGAAACGGATCTATTTCCTGCAATTCCAAGTGCAATAGCAAACTCTAAAATAAAATTTGTTATCCTGTCCCTGGCCCTGCCAAGTTGTCAACTAGCAGTCTGGGAATATGGCTTTTGCAGAACACATCCCGGCCTTCATGCTGCTGCATGCTGCAATTTAGGAGACAGAGTGATATGAGAGGGAAAATATTTCTGCTTAGGTTACTCAGCAGCATGCATCTGTGATCTTAAGGACGGTGTAATCTCACAGAAACGATGTCGCGCTTTCAATCCCAGCCCAAGGCAGCGATCACTTCACCGCTTGAACCTGACAAGAACTGACACTCCATAGACGGGAAGTCCAAGTCTAGCTCCGCTCCATAGGGTTGGATTCAATAAAAGATAAAACCGTGCTAACTAATTACAGCCCGTTCCCACAACTCAATCGTTTCCTGCTTCCCCGTCTCCGGGGTCCACCGTGATTAAGTTTGAATGATGAATAATCAAGAGCTATTGTTGTTGAAGCGTCCTTGCCGCCTAAAAGACCCAAGTTCAGTATCGTGTAAGACAAGCCGGGTGAAGCATTCGCCGCAGGGGACGTTCTGACATATATGCCAAGAGTGTTACACAGAGAGGCTGACGCCCAGACGCATTGTCAGATGACGCGGTTTTCAAATAGTGCCTTTTCCTGAAAGGGACCCGTATGAAGAACCGGACCCAATAGCGAGGCTCCCGTGTTATGTTCCCACATTTTTATGGACCGCATGGTTAAGTGTTGACGGTGTTTACCTCCCCGAAGCTCGCGATGCTGCGGTCAAGCACTCGGTAGAGGCTGATACTGAAGAATAAGCCTGAAATATCACGGCGCTTCCGAGAGTTTGCCATGGTTTCGCTGAATATTGCAGGGATAACTAATCGATATTATCTGCAGCGGCGTTTATCTAGCCTCCGCTGTCGAAGCCGTTGGTGCCACGAATCACTTTTGATTACCTTGATGACCCTGAATATCGGAGGATTCGTGTCGTCCCCAGCTCAATAATGGCCGTCCTCTTGAATGCATTCTTGGTCTTGTTGGGCTGAAGCCTTGAGCATGACATCTACGTGGGGAAGAATGACTAATAAGTACCAAGGTACATGAAGTTTCTTCCCAAATGTAAGCTGAGACTGTACCGCAAAGCGTGGCCCCTGAGGAAAGAAGTGAATGCCTGGGCCTCTTCGGGATCCACCTTGTTGTCTCGCGTCCTACAACTTGTTCCGATCAAGCCGTACCCAACGCTGGGATGGTGTTAAGTCTGAGCAGCGGGTAAATTTACAAGCCGGGACCGATCAGGCCGCTGAGTTTTCTTCTCCGCAAAGTGAGACTCGAATGATCGACGCGGAAACGATTTGTGTTGGTTAGTGTCATGTAAGCCGTAGCCTAGGGAAGTTTTGTTGCGCCATACTTCGTATAATTGTCTCGGTATTTGTGGGGATTGGTGCTGGGCGTTGGAGGTGGTCCGCTTTTCCAGCCGCCTGGCAGGGGCAGGGCGGTAACTCGGTACTCTCCCCCCCCCCTAATTAAATGTAACAGTGGGTCCAAGTGCAGGGGTTTTTTGGTATGGCAACTGGACCGTGCCAGGCTGGTTTTGCGGGGACCCACTATTACATTTATTTAGGGGGGGGGAGAGTAACGAGTACAGTACCAGTAAAGGTGGCGGGTTCGGAAGCGTTCCCTTACGTAGTTTACGTTGTAGCCCCAAGTACCCGAAAGTCGACGCCAGTCAGCTGTGGCCTCCCGACCACCTCCCCTTGTCGATCAGGGGAGTCTGAAGACTCCCTCCACTACCTCCCCCCCTAAATAAGTGTAATAGTGGGTCCCCGCAAAACCAGCCTGGCACGGTCCAGTTGCCATACAAAAAAACTCCTGCACTTTGACCCACTGTTATGTTTAATTACAACGTCTCTGCCCGATTAACTGTACTGTACAGAGGTACGGCGGTCAAGTAAAGTAATGTTTTGACAGGGGGTCGCCGCGAACACACGATTTCAACACCACACAACTCTTGCTATACCTGACCAAATATCATTTTTAAAATACTGGAATACTCCCTAAGATTTGGTGAATATATTAGTGTAATTTTTTTACATTTTTATCTGTTAATGTTGTTGCGTTACAAGGTTGAAAAGTTTGGACCCCTGCTAGCGCTATTACTTTAGAGCCCAATCTCACTAGTCTGTGCGTACAGGGCATTTTTCAGGCAGATTCAGGCATCACGAATTCGCTTATCCCTTCGTCCGGTGAGACATAGTCCACGCTAGTAAGGGGGCCTGGCTCAGACTGTAAAGTCGTACCTTTGCTTAAAAACTTATTAGTCATCCATCGCCTTTTCGCCCTGAGCCAGGCCCCCTTACTAGCGTGGACTATGTCTCACCGGACGAAGGGATAGGCTTGCCAAAACCAAAGTCTACGAAATCACTTAATGATTATAAGACGATAACAAATAAGTACGACTTGATGTCTGGCGCCTGAAAAGTAAAGTAACTAAAGTATGATTTCATGAATTAATTCTTAAGAATTTGAAGGTTTGAAATTTTGAAATATTACTAAAATGGCCTGAACGCACGGATTAGTGAGACTGGGCTCGTTACTTACCCGCTGTACCTCCGTAGCGAGACAGGGGGGTTCTAGGGTGGCACAGGCCAGAAAATCACCATAATTGGTTTAAACACTCTTTCCCGCCCCCGGTCTCGCTACATTTAATCGGGCAGAGACGTTGTAGGGGGGGGGGGAGAGTACGTTGCAGCGACTCTTCAAACCCCCGAATGGCTGGGCAATATGAGGTGTTCTATGCGCTGGTCCCCGAATCATAAAACGCCCCGTGGCGTGGGAAAAAGCTTACTGTTGTGGCTAGGTCGATCCAGATGCACCGCCATCCAGGAGATCCTTATCTCCGGGTAGTCCCCAACCGTTGACTTCAGGTAAGGCTGAGTGGCCAGCCCGTCTCTTGTTGAGCTGGTGTCGTCATCATTCAACCGGAACGTCGTGTGTGAACGATACCTTTTTTGGGACGAATAAAGTTACCCAATGCAAATCATCGCGAATAGAACTCTTGAATCCTTTCTGTGGTACAATAAGAGCACGAAAGTATAGCCGATGCTGTAAAGGATTCGCTCGTGACAGAGCAGTGGCTGAAACGCGAAAACATTGAGGCGTGGGCTTGCGGCACGTGTTTAAGCTTCGGCGTGTCATGCGGCTCGTGTTTAAGCTTTGGCGTGTCCAAGTTGTTGCATATAAGCTAGTTATTTTTATCTTCCAAGCTGAAGATTATCAGTAGCATACCGCTCCTGCTCACTGGGGGTTTTAGCAAGCAATCGGCGTTTGAAAAGTCTGTGCAGCCGCACTGTGACCTGCTCGACCACAGCATGCTCATAGGAGCCTAGCGGTGTGGCACATACCTTTTCGGACTTCTTTCGACAAATATAACCAAATCTAATCACTGCACAATCCCATATATCACATAATCTGCCTGGTCAAGAGCCAGGAGCAACCGCATTGCATATATTAGTTCACAAGCCACCCCCACACTTTCTGCAGTTCCATAACCCAGTCATAACTTCCAACTTCTCCGACCATGGGCTTCACATAGATCCGAAGAAGAGCCAGGGGGTTGATGCTTATGCTGATTGCAGCTCGTATTAACGAGTCAACGAGCTAGTAATACCTCCGACCTAAAGCTTTTCGGTCATTCAATGCAAAGTGCCTGGCAACACAGCTCTTGTTTCCATTCAAGCCTTGCCATCACTCCACAATAGTATTCAATAGTTTGGTTCTGCGCATGCGCCCGCATTTGTCTGGTTTTGCTCTAATTATGTTGCTTCAAGATACCCATGTCCTCTCCTGGTTCAGCCTCTGTTCAACTAACACGACATGTGAGGCTATGGCTTTCTATCCTTACCATGTCATAGAGTTCGCTTCCCGTATGTGCTACCACGCAAGGCCTCTTCTGAGTCCAATCTCCGAGCATTCCATAGCTGACCTGAGTGAGGAGTGAGCCCAAGGGTTCTCGTGTCCCAGGGTCGATGATATAAAGAAAGCTGGGTTGTCACCTTGCATTTCATCCAAAGTGATTCCAAATTATCTGGGACACTCTCGATACACATTCGCTCCGTTGGCCGATACACTTGCGTTCAACATGAGGTTCAGCGGTATTGCTGCGCTGCTCTTTAGCTCATTCGTTTATGCACAAAGTTGGTACCCCTGGAGCCTCTGTCATCACAACTACTGTCACTAACAGGAGTTTCTTCATAGCGGATTATCCCGAACTTCCAGTGGATTACCTTCTCACTACTAGCCCAATTACTGTGAGCATTATTTCTGGTTTTCGCACATCTCCCCGACTATTTCAAATAGTGTGCAGTTTCTAATGATATCTCAGCCCCTACCGCTAGGCTTCCCATGGGGAGCGAAAACTGCGAGCAATACAAACCCATATAGTAAGTTACTTACTACCCAGAAAGTTTTAACAATAGATCAATTTCTAATTTGAGCGCAGCTGGTGAGCGTCCTCGCTCTTGAGTCACGTGATATCTTATTGTTTACTGACATTTCTCCAGATCCGCCAAATACTGGGTATGCACTGTTCCAACCCAGTTTGCGCCTTTCTGATCTATTTTTTTCAGTGTGATTCGAGCCTATGACTTCACCATCCAGAGAGAGAGAAAAGCTCCCGACGGCTATCTCAAAAACGTTCTCCTGATAAATGGACAATTTCCAGGTCCTTTGATCGAGGCAAATTGGTAGTTGCTTCCTGCTAGTGATTTTAGCCGAGTATTGACATATTTCAGGGGAGACACCATTCAGGTTACAGTTCATAATCAGATCACCGCACCCGACGAGGGCGTGGCACTTCATTGGCATGGCATTCTGCAGAAACTGTCCCAGTGAGTTGTTTCAGCTGAGAGAAAGATAGTCATTGGTGCTCATTGTATTTGCAGATGGATGGATGGTGTTCCTGGGGTTCAGCAGTGCCCCATCCCTCCCGGAGGGAGCTTCACCTACTCTTTTATCGCCGACCTATATGGAACAAGTTGGTATCATTCCCATTACTCTGCCCAGTAAGTGGTTGCCATCTTATTTCCATTTTCCAATGTTTCCTCGCTCCAAACTTCAGATCTAATGTATCCTAGGTACGCTGGAGGGCTCATCGGCCCAATGATCATCCACGGCCCAACGAATGTCCCGTATGACATCGGTAGGTCGATGGTTTTCGAAGCCTAGTAGGTCGAACGCTGATTGTTCCTACAGATATAGGTCCAATCATGTTGACAGATTATTTCCACCGAGATTACCTTTCTATTGTTGCAGATGTCGTAGGAACAGACGGGTCCAAAGTTGTACGTACGAACCTCCTCCCCTTTTGCACGTTGAATATAGACGCAGCTCGACCATCTTCTAAACCCAGATTTCATATGGCCCTGATAGCAGCAATTCAGCTGATATTTTATAGGCTCCTCTATCCGACAACAATCTGATCCAGGGAAGAAATAATTTCAACTGCTCTAATGTCGCTGCTGGTGATACAACGCCGTGCAGCAACAATGCGGGCATCACCAACTTCAGGTTTACTCCCGGGAAAGTACATCGTTTACGCTTGATAAACGCTGGTGCAGAGGGAATGCAGAAATTTAGTATCGATGGTCACAATCTGACCGTCATTGCCAATGACTTCGTCCCAATAGTTCCATATACTACTCAAGGTTTGTCTCTGTTCCCAAGCAATTAAATCTCAATTCTGAATATTCTCAGTCGTCACACTGGGAATTGGCCAACGCACCGATGTCTTGGTTACAGGCATTCCGGGGGCAACTGGATCATACGCAATGCGTTCATCGATCGCCGGGGGGGGCTGTTCACTCACCAGCCAGCCAGATGCAGTCGCCATTGTCTACTACAACCATGCCGCAGTAGCACTAGGTACACCCAATACTACTGCTTGGCCAGCATGGACGGCTTCAGTCACGGGCCAATGTGCAAACGTAAGTTCCTCACATCTCATCCCCCCTCTCAATCTAACTGACGGCTTTGCAGGACCCGCTCACAGAAACCGTACCCTGGTTCCCCATCACCCCAGATCCAGCTCCACCCGTAACCCAGAACATCGATATCGAATTTGGCCAGAACGCGTCAGGAAACTTTCTCTGGACGATGAACAAGAGCTCTTTCCGAGCAAACTACAACCAGCCAATCCTCCTCCTTTCCAACCTTGGCAACAATTCGTACCCCGATAGTCCGCAATGGAACGTCTACAATTTTGGCTCCAACTCCAGCATCCGGATCCACATTACGAACCCCGGGTTTGCCGCACATCCTATCCATTTGCACGGCCACAACATGTTCGTTGAGAATGTCGGGACTGGCACTTGGGATGGCACGGTCGTTAACCCTTCGAATCCTCAGCGCAGAGATGTGCAGATCGTGCCCGCGGGCGGCTTCCTTGTATTACAGATTACGGCCGATAATCCTGGTGCGTGGCCACTGCATTGCCATATTGCATGGCATGTTTCTGGAGGTCTATACGTCACTGTGTTGGAAAGGCCTGATGATATTGCCAAGTTGCAGATCCCAAGCATCATGGCGCAGACGTGCAGAGATTGGGCAACTTTCACGGGTAAAGAGGTTGTGGATCAGATTGATTCTGGGTTGTGAGCATGGCTATTGGGGGAGCATGGTATTTTGGGCTTGGGAGTAAGTAATTCGAGGGTCTCTCAATTGAACATGGCAATATGCGAAACTTCCTTTCCAGCCTGATTTTTCAGCTCGAAGCACTAAAACGTGTTTTTGTAGAATTACTAGTTATTTAAATTTTATTAATCCTCGAATTACTCTATAATTACCTGATTGAACAACCTGGAATTTAATACATATTATAAGGAGTATATTCCTAAAGTATTATTTTATGTTTTTATTTAAAAGAAGACCTTTATTAAGAAAGGTATAAAAATATTTCACAGCTAAATATAAATATACTTAACGTATTCTCGACATAAGAAGTTCATATCTAAAAGTAAAATATTAGAAAGTAATATAGCAGTTGCGTGAATATCCATAAAAAAAAAATCGAAAAAAAAATCGAAACATAAACCCCCGCGTTTTAGTGCTCCTCGCTTAAAAATCGGGCTGGAAAAGCAGTTTCGCATATCGCTGTTTATGATTTTTCAATGATTAGTGGTCACACGGTGTCACGGCCTGGACAAGCTGTGGAAGTGGAATGTGGGTGTGTTTGTGTAAATATGTAAGGAATGATAGTGCCCTAATGGCGGTGAAGAAGCTATATATATGCCTGTACGCAGCACGTGACACACGGTATTAATGTCAATCATAAGCCTTCTACTGTAGTCTGCTCAAGACACTAGCCATGTTGCCTCGCGTCGTGGCGCACACTTCATAGCAGAGACCTGGGAAAGAGACAAGGTTCCAGACTCTTCCAAAGCTTGATGTGATGTGAAATGAAGCCTTCAATATTTGTGCCCGGCCGAAGGATTTGTGGCTTGACGTTTGCCCATGTCCCGCTCCCTTCGGGCGAATCAAACTCACCGCGGTGCCCAGGCTTCCCCTCACATTGGTTGCACTACATGACTTCGCTATCACCGGCCACCTTTCAACCAGTCGTCGTGAAGCGGGACCTCCTGTTGCATGCTTTGGAGGAAGCCAGTTCGTAAAATGTAAGGCTGTTCTTCAATTAGTGGATAGAATATTTCCAGGCGTCGGGGCTGTGGGCCGTTTTTCAGACGAGGCTCCTTCCGTGATTCAGAGAGCAAGGAGCCTAAAAAGTGAAGTCTTCCCCAGATTTTTGGATCTCTAACGACAAGGCTCTGACCCATTTCGTTAACGATCATCAAGTATTGACGATGAGTTTCTCGCAGCTCTTTATATTTGTGTTGTTCAGGCTCATTATCAGTCATCATACGTTTGTGACTGCAGACTGCGTTGACACTTCGCCGAAACCATTCCGCATCCCTCTTGCTAATTGCACCATCGCACCGAGTTTAAATTTCCCAAGTGGCGTCGAGTCGTGGGGAGTCAAACTCAGCATTGCAAGCCAACAATTATGTGCAGTCCCGTCTTTAGTAAGGCTTGTTCTCATACTAGTCTGCGGTTCTCTCCAATAAGCCCCGAGACCCTGTGAGCTGGTTTAGGAGTCATCATAAACTCTTTGTTCCCGTGTTATGGGTGCAAGAGAGCGCTTTGAGGCTCTCAAATCCCTCAATTTTCCTGGGACATTACAGTGCTTATTCGCTGGGCAGGTGGTCAACAACACTGTCATTACCGAGACCGAAATTTGCATCGCAGATCATACCAGCAACTTTGCCCAATGCATCTCACGTCGAGGAGGAACTTTCAATTTTGACGTGTCCACTTCCTCCTACAGCAACGTTTCTGTACAGTCCCTATCTTCCGACCCTGAGTGGGACTCATTTAACCCCTCCTTTGGGGGAGCAGTAAACGCAACTATTCAATTTGCCTCCGCATCGCTTCAACATTTCCTAATAGCAATAGCGTTGCAAGGTCAGAATCTCAATGCAAACCAACTAGGACTTGCCAATAACTCAGTTCTGCTGCATTCACTTGTTTTTGCTGGAAAGTTAGTATCACTGAGCTTCGGACTTTTCGCAGGCAGCCAGTCCATCTCAACACCACGTGATGGACATATTGTGTTTGGAGGCTATGATGCTGCTCTCATCAACGGCCCGTTCAACAATTACTCAATGAGTAATACTACGCTTGCTGGTAGTAGGGTCTGTTCTCTCGAGGTCATTGTTACGCAGCTCACTCTACGACGTCCTGGAGTCACTACTGATGTTCAGCTTCTTTCTGATGGAACACTTATGCCATCTTGTATTGAACCGTGAGCATCCTTCTACAGCATAGCGAACATCTTGCAATGAATATTGACATACACAGGTACGATAATCTATTTCGGCTTCCGCCCAATGAACTGGAAGGATTTCAGAGAGCTACCAATTGGATCAACGATACCACCATGGTCCCACCCGACTTATATGTCGTGGAGCCTGGTCTCAACTACAACAACCCTTTCAATGGCTCTCTGATTTTCACCCTGCAAGATGGCCTCGAAGTTGAGATTCCTGCCTACGAAATGGCAGGGCCGCTGCGAGGAATTGACTCAAATGGTCAACGAGTTTTAAACAACAACGTCACAACTGTGAACATCTTCGACCTGAAGGCTCCACAAAATACGGCAACCCTTGGAAAAGTTTTTCTCTCTCAGGAAAGTCTCTCATTTCCAAAGAATCAAGAATTCCCTTTTAATAGAATATTCAGTTATACCTAACGGTCGATTATCCCAAACAGCAGTTCCAGCTCGCACCTGTTGTCCCGGGGAATGACTTGAGCTCAGACTTGAGACCAATTGACTCTTCAGGCCCTGTCAAATGTTCACCTGGTACTTCTAGGACAGGTACTGAAATTGGAGTGATAGTGGTAGGCAGCATACTGGCAATAATTATGATTCTTGCCCTCATTCTCTGGATCTACAAATGGCGGCCCTTGTTGAGGAGGTTGGGGGAGACCCCATTGGTACAGGCTCCGCCAACAGTGGAGGATAACTCGCTCGTAATCTCAAGCTTGGAGGGGGGGATGGAAGAACTACGGAAACGTGTAAAAGAACTGGAAGAAGGTCACGTGAGAAGACATGAGTTGGAGACTACCCCTAGTCGAGATACAGGACCCTCGGCATATCGTCCGTGGGGATCGGTTGCTTCGGTTGAACTGCATTCTCCTACTGAACGCGAAAGACTTTCAAGTATTCCAGACGGAGTGGGACTGCAGAGCTAGCATGATCAATTTTCCAGTTTGACCACTTTGTTCCGACCCTTAGTCGACGAGATGCAGCAAAAAGCCCTGATCTCACCCTTTTACCATAATAACTGCTGCCTATACTAGCGAGTCTAGAGTGACGAAGGAGAGGGAGAGAAAGCAAGTAGTAAGTTTTATCACAGATTCGCAGATTAAAGTTGGAAATCAATAACATCTTGAAAACTTCAAGAGGTCGATCATTGTTCAGGTACGCATGCGGCAGAGAATCTTGTAATATCAATCAGCAAGATGCTCTTCCATTATCACAGACCTCTACATGATCTTGCATGACAACAGATCTAATCCAAGTGTACCTGAAAATCGTGTTCGTGTTCCGGACCTTTGTCCTGACTACTGTAGATCAGGGTGGAGAAGACGCTAGAAGGCGGAGCCTACCCGTCCACCTAATGGAACCCATGGGGACAAATCATGCTAGGGAAGATTTCGCGGACTCTAAGGCCAAGATAGAGAATAATGTAAGGTAAGGAAACTCACAGAATTTGAGTGTCAGCAAGACTTGTCCTGCTTTTGCCGGCCTTCAAAACGTCCTCTGGGGGCTGTCAATCGAAGCACCCATCTCAAGTGACTTGGCCCTTCCATCCCCTGATGTGATGCAAGCTTTGATTTAGCGGCGACTAACGTAGAGAGAACCTCCTTCGCAAGTTTTGGGAACCGGTTGAAGGCAGCCGAGATATCGAAGTCGACTTTGTGCCGGCGAACAAGCCTCCTGTGCTCGGAGCTTAAGAGAACAAGCAATGAGGTGACGCTCTAGAGAGGAAGTTCTGCCAGGTTGAGAAGAAAAGGTCGAATCATCAGAGGCTTGAGCTTGTTTATTAGCTGGCCCGGTGTGAAGGAGTATCATTCCAGGTATGAAGATGGGCGTGGATAGTTATGCACAGATGCTCTATGATCAGATGTACGCGTCGGCCCGTGCGCCTGCGCATTTCTCAGGACCCGAACGGGAACCTTAACCCCGATTCTTTCCTTCAACTTCTCATCACCCCAAGTCATCTGTCTCGCACTCATCTTCACCTGCTCTGTGTGCCCAGAGTTGGGCCCACAGTAATGTCTTCCTCGTCGTCGCACCTACCTGTGCGTGTTCGGGGAGGAATCACGAAGTGGCTGCTTCAGCAAAGGCTGGCCAATGTGAATGTGGTGGCGCAGCATCCTTGTCTGAGCTTGACACCGAAGTCCATTTTGAGCTTCAAGCCAAGAACATTCTTCAGCATGGACATTTCATCGATTCTCGTAATATAAGTGTATCAAGCACGAGACTTGACTTGCTGTTTGTCCAACCTTAACCTCCGCACTGCTTGATCACGTCAGTCTCCGCATCGACCCCGTACAACAGTCAGCGAATGTGGCCTCCACAATCGATGAGACTATGGAGCTGGAGCCTAATTTTTTGAGGCTCTCATTCGACATGAACCTAAATGAATTCAACAGACGGCCGCAAAGCGACAGCCCAGCAAACAGGAACTACACTCCAGTCAGCACATTATTGGAGCCTGCCGTGGAACTGATGGCAAATACACTTTTCGCAAATGCCAGCCTTCCGAACCATCTCATTGGGGACGGTTCGAACTCGACGTTCCTACCGAGCTTCTTCGAAGGTGATGCTCTTTCAACGGACAATTTAATGGTAGCTGGTGCCGAAGGTTTTTGGAGAGAGATCGAACAAGAGCTTCTTCCTTTCAAGTCCGACTCCAGTACTTGCCCCAATTGGAGCGAGGTTCTGATTCCCTCCTCCCTGGATGCTTCATTGCGGCACTGGTCAAACTCCCCATCACCTGACGCTGCTTATTTGCTTCCGCAGAACAGTACGTATTCGGATATCACACTGCCTGAATGTGGCCATGAGCATCTTGGGCTACTTGGCCCTTCAAGAATGGGCTGCCAACTTCTGGATTATGCTGATGCGCAACCTATCTCGATGTCTCAGGACGCACTTGGCGAGTACAATTTAACCAGATGCTTCGATTATACCTGCTCAAATGTGGGTGAAATAAATTCTGGATATACACAGCTTGATGGGCCTGCAAGTCCAGTGGTGGGGTGCCATTATTCCGATCATATTGGCGATCCCGCTCTATGTGTACCACCTGAAGTCCTGACTCTTCATTCATCCTATCGACTTCCTTCGTCTCTGTCCGACCACCCCAAAAGCCAGACAACTGATGAGGAACATGAACGTCTCACTAAAGTCAACGTTGATAACCTCAATATGCCTTCCTCTCGACCCACACCGACGTTTAAAGATCTCATTGTCAACTTTGATCTCAACCCAAAACCGTCACCATCAAAACGGAAACGAAGCTCTTTTACTAGAGCCGGGAAGGAGAAAGTGAGGCTCGTCAGAGATTGGGGTGCTTGTACATTCTGTCGATCGCGCAAAGTTTCGGTGAGTGATGTTTTCTCGGTGTCCCTAGCTCAGCACATTCTAACTTCTGCTAGTGCTCTGCTACAGAAGTTTGCGACCAATGTAGACGAACAGTTGATGATCCAGTTATAGCTAAGCAGATATGTTTGCGCACGAGGATACAAGATATCTATGTAGGCGTGAAAGGTACACCGATATCTCTTGGTATTTCCGAACAATTAGTTGACCATTTTCTTCCAGAATTGCACGGACCCAGTCTTGACGCCAAAAAAGAAAGATTGCAAACCTTTTTGACGTCGCTCGTTGGCCATCCCCAAGCTGTTACACTTTCGCTGAACTCGGAGGCTACGAGCGACCGAAGCACAGCAGAGCTTCGCCTCCAAGTCATGCAATGCACGGTCTCGCCCAAAGGCTGTTGGAAGAGCCTTAAGAAAATTCGCGGGATCTACATAACCTCCGTTAAGATGGATGAAAAGCGTTATGTTATCATTCCAAGCTCACTTCCAGACATTGACGACTTTGACACTTTCGGAAGAGACATCTTACTAATGTCAACTGGCAGCCTCTCAGGAAGGATGACACGTCTTCTAGACGACTTTTTGTTCTGCTATTGTAAGGGGGAAAGAGCTTCGAGACTGGTACGTTCCTTGACCGCTCTTCAAACGGTACGGCTGACATGAGCAGCGACATCTTTCGAGGAACACCCTAAGAATCGCAAGCTTGAGCAATTTTGTTGCGTACGGTTTTCTCAACCTTCAAGATGGGAGCTATGACCTTCTTGGTCGTCTTGGTCACGCAGAGAGTGACCCTGGAAATTTTGTTTCGGAGACTGTTCACGACCAAATCCGAATACTTGCCGCAGAAGGGCTCGAACCAGCAGAGAAACACGTCTTCTCTGAGCTTGATAATCTTCCGAAGATTGTCGGCGCGAGCAATCATTCGCGAATTATTGCCGGCGTTTGCTTGCTAAGATTGCTATTGCTGTACCGTGATCGACTGATCAGAGATCAAATTAGGCTTGAACTGCCTGGCACTAAGCCATGTGAGTCTCAGCTCCCATTTCTAGATATTGGAATATTCTGACCTACATCAGATCATCAGCCCCGGCTCGAAAAGTCGGCGTTTATGTATCGACGACTGACTGTTGCATACGGCACTCTCTGTCGGGAGCACGACTCTCCGCTGACCATGACATGGACAGACGAAGAAAATAATGAACACGTGTGTGAAAATGAGGAGTTAAAAACGCTTTTTTCTCAACTTCGTTGCGCTTTTCGTCGGTTTTGTATGTCCTGCCATTTATTCGTCCCAAAGATCACCGTTAACATGAATTAGGTCGCGAGAACTTGACCGGCCAATATGATGATGTTTTCAAGAGTCTAATCTCTGAGCCCATCAAAGGACGCAGGACCAGGAAGCGGCGACGGACTGCAACATAACTTTAGGGTCAGATTAGAGAAGTCCGAATTTGTGACTCTCCTACCAAAGGCGACCGTGAAGAAGGGTTTCAGTCACTACAGCTTTTCTGGACTCAGAATTGTTCACGAATTTTACCTTTCCTCGGCTTCAATATAAACGTTATTCGACATTTCAGGTGACTATGGATATGATTACATGCTCTCAAATCCTCTAGAGATGAACCGTTTGTCTATCATTACAACAGCTTCTCTGCAGCAGGCCACCTATCCCCCCGAATGCCTTGACCGCTTGATAATCTCCTCCGTGTTCTATCCTCGGCTCGCAGTTTGGCTTGACGTTTCGGCTTGTCCTCTTGCCACCATATCCACACACAAGTGCCCGGTTCGTCTTTTCGTACTGCTTTTCGCATTTGAAGTTGGTCGCGGCTGTGCCATCTTCAACGTGCATTCAAGCTGAATGCTGAAACGAAGACCATCCACTTTATTCGACGAGGTCGGACTGATCTGTTTGTGGTCTTTAAGAGAATCCTTCTATTCTCATGGACTCTTACGCCAATCTTCAATCTTGCTCTTTCCCGAGGCGTATGTATGCTTGCCTAATATCAGAGTCCCTACCCTACCGGCCAAAGGCCCGGGAACCCAGTCCAGGATGGATTTCTCGCTGAGTCTCCCAGATACTCAAAACCCCGCCAAGATCAGATCCCTCCCCATACATTGCTCCACGGATGGTCTTTCGGCTCGGCCGTGACCCAGTGTCCTTCCGCACAATGAAATGTGTCGTCTTAACAATACACCATGCCTTTCCAAATCCCTCGTCAACAATCGCCTCCTCACTCTCCGTCAAACTCCTCGCCGCACCCCTTAACCCGCACCTCTCCCGCCGTCACCACATCACCCCTTCTCCCTCACTAAGCGGCTGTATGCTCTTACAGCAATGGTGGGCCTCGATCTGAATTCTATCCCAAAGCAAAAGTGCTACCGGATAGAATTGGTACAATAAAGAACTGGCGCCTAACGAGAAAAGGATTCAAAATGATCACGTGATCAACCCCTTTCCCTGCTCGCCTAAATGTTGGCTCAGGGGAAACCATGAAGGTGACGATCCGAATGTATCATGAAGTCATCGAACAACGGTTCATTGTACACGCCATTTCCTGTTAATTGCTGCTGCCGAAGAAACGTGGTGATCGAAATTTGATGAAAGGAGCTACCATGCCGTGTGCCTTCCCAAGATGGGATGCACGAACGTGCCCACGCCGTCCTTGGTTCTGAACTTCCATCCAATCTCTTCTCCATACCATTGTACCAAATTCTTCCGAACACCGTGAGCTATCCATCCATCCCGTCCTCGTACATTGCTAAATAGCCCAGCAGGTCATGGCTGAACATGCTCCACCAGGTAATTGGACGGTGGATTTTAATGGCACCATCATCACCGTCAACAAAGACCAAAAATTCATCGTCGAAGGCGTTATTCATGCCATCAACGACATAATCCATGTGGTCGGAGCGAATGCCCAGATTTTTGGACTCTCGTCTGTGACAGACATTGGGGAGAAGAAAGTACATGTGGTCGACCTCGAATAGAACATCGTCATCCCGGGATTGATCAATGCTCATGCACATGTCCAACATTCTCTCTTGAGAGAAATTTCACAGGAAATGGATTTGGTGATTCCGATGACGTTCAGATACAAAGGAGATGATGTATATGACACTGTGACGCTGGCCATGGCCGAGGTGCTCAAGAGCGGAACAAACTTGTTTTCTGGACCCCATGGTAACAGATATAGCAAGCTTTGTGTCAAAAATAAAGGCTGTGGATGAAATGGGAACCAGAGCATGCTTGGTATATAATCTTGAAAACGCCTCGATCTAGATCTCACTGCTGATATGATCTAGAGTCTGTTCGTTGGAGACCTCAGCCTGAACCCCCGCTTCCACTATGCACCAAAAGTGTTGATTAGAGAAGCACTGAGGTGTCATAACAAGTACCACGACCAATCCAATGGAAGGCTCCATGTTTGGATGGATGCGCTAGGGCCGAGACTGGTTATCGACGCAAATGAGAACCGCTCTGAATATTCTCTCGTATTCTCGTATTTTCAAAATCTCCTTTCATCGACTATTTTGGAGGTTATGGGAGATTGAGATCCTCTTTCAAGCCTAAGGTTTCAATTTCGATTTGCAACACAATATCGAGGTGGCCAATTCCCTTAGAACTAGATGATCGAAATCTCAATGTGCCAGCTTCGGACATCGAATTTGCCAGGAACATTGAAACAAGTGAAGCTCTTTTGGTCCATCGCGAGTCAGGCTCGAAAGACTCGCATACTAGAGAATGAAAGGTGTGTGTGACTCGGCAGATCGGTTTATCCCGAAAATTTCGATGTTCTTGAAAAGGGGTGTTTCGTCTTCGTCGCCAACCACCCAAAAATGACTCGCGATTGGCCCTAGCCCCTGAACCAAGTTCCCACCAACTGGGTGATTCGTTTGTTTCGAGCAAGTTCCTGACTACACCTCTCTCGGCCAAGCAGCAAACGGACAAGCAGCGAATCAAACTTCTCTGCCCCTCTCCAACTTGTCACAACTTTTGACTCTCCGCATCCCAAAGACGGCCTGGTTCAGGTACGATGATGGACACATGATTGCAGCGACATCTTTGGTCGCCCTCCAATCTGTAGGTCCCAGACCTCGGCGCAACGCTCAGCCACGCAGACTAGACCATGAATGCCTGTCGGCAGAAGAACGCTCATGCGTTCCCCCGTACAACCCCGAAGATCGTAAATTACAAGTGGAATTCCTGAGTACGGCAGGACCTCCATTTCGAAGATTCTGGATTTACGCGTGGTTCTTCCCTGGATCGGCCCTTCGACTGCGCCTATTTTGGCTGGTCTGATCACCGAAAATGGCGCTAGGATCGGATAATCCCCACGATCCAGTCAGCCTGTTCACCTCGGCCCATGCCAACGAACGCGGCTGAAGGCGCGCAGCTCCGGCCATTCCTTTTGCCCAATGGCGGGCTCGTCCGTTGGCCTCGTCCGTCACATCACTGGCCAGCGATGTTGAGGGCGCAAGAGCTGAAACTGCGGCTAAAAGTTTCTGTGCCCGCCTTCTCCGCCACCTCGAGATACTTTCAGGTCTCATGCGAGATCTTACCAACAAGTAATTGGGTTTTGTTAAACCTTCAATCCGAGGTATTTATAAACTATAGAGCTCCAAGGAAATTTAATTAAAAAAGCGTCTTTGACGAAATGCGAGCGATGGAATGCATTGCCGCACATAGTGGCTGAATGCCAGAATCAGACAGGTGGTTGCCTCGTCCGATTCCCCTGACCCCATCAACGAGCAATCATCTGAAGTAGCGGCCACGCAACGCCCAACACTTTCGAGAGCACTTGACCCAAAAACCCACGCAGCCGTGGAATTGATCCAATCTGGAATGTGGGCTGGCAGTGACTCCAGGTATCAATAAGTTTGGCCCAGATCCAAATGCAGACGCCAGCAGTGAGACTCTTTCACCGCCCTGCAGGGGTTCGGGCCAACCGTAGCTGAGAATGGCATTCTTCGCCTTGGATCCATGCATGCCACAGGCGGCCTCTCCACACTCTACGAAGCGGCGTGTGCAGAAATGGGCGTTCCTAGCTTTTTCGACGGACCGGAAAAGGGAAGGCTTGAGCTTCGAAAGTTAGGTCAGGGGCGAAGGTGAGGTGTGGTGAGGCGAGTTGAGCTTGGCCCGTAATTAACGCCAGGGGGCCTCGCAACCCATCATCCAATGAGGCGCAGTTTCATGCTAACTAACCCTTGAATGAGGGGGGTTATAAGGACTTCGGCAACCCTCCTCATGACTTCTTTCCCTCCAAGGACATCTGGATTCCTACTTTCACACTCTTTTCTCGACATCATGTTCGTCATTCCTTTAGTAAGTACTCGTGTGTATTCGATCTTTCGAAAACACTTACTGACCTGGAATGTAGCTTTTGGCTGCTGGCTCAGCCTTTCCCACCCTCATTTCTGGAGCTCCAGTTCCGTCCTTTCTCTCGAACCTGGTTACGAGGGTAACTTCCACTCCTTTGCAAGACCGTGCATTCCAATACTCTCTTTATGGAGGCACCGGAAACATTGCTGATGGCTGGCCTGCCATGAGCTCCTGGGTATCTGACTTTTCCACCATGTAAGTACTCCAGATAGACCTATTGAATACTCTCTAACATTCGATCGCCAGGTTCAACAACAACATGGGAGTATTGTCAACCGGCTGTGCCCAATTCGGCGTCGCGGAGAACTCCAAAGCCGAAATCAACGAAATCTCCACCGCCATCCAATCCGTCGGCGCATCCACCGGCATCGACCCGCGCTTCATCCTCGCCATCATGATGCAAGAAAGCAACGGTTGCGTCCGCGCCCCAACCACCAACTACGGCGTCCGCAACCCAGGACTCATGCAATCGCACAATGGCGCCGGAACCTGCAACGACGGCACCGTCCAGAACCCCTGCCCCGCCAGCCAAGTCATGCAGATGATCCAAGACGGTACAGCTGGGACATCCAGCGGCGACGGCCTGAAGCAATGTATCGCCGAGACAGGCGCCACCGACGTCTCCATGTACTACAAAGCCGCGCGCATCTACAACTCCGGCTCCATCGCGCCAACCAAGAATCTCGGGCAGGGCGTCGCAACACACTGCTACGCCTCGGACATCGCAAACAGACTTACAGGCTGGGTGTCCGGCCCCAGTTCCTGCACACCCGATGCCGTAGCCGCGCTCACCAGCTCCGTCGTCTCCTCGAACTCGGGAAACACTGGCGCCACATTCGCCCAGAGCCCAGACACCACCACAGAGGCTGCTCCCGCTCCAGCCGTCACAAGCAGTGTCGTCGTCGTCCCCGTTCCAGCCGCAACGAGCGCGCCTCCAGCAGCAGCAACATATGCCTCTGCTCCAGCCACGAGCCCCACTCCACCTACCTCCCCCGCCCCCTCATCAGCACAGATCTACCCCGGTGCCGTCTCACCTTGTACTTCCTACTACGAGATCGTGCCGGGCGATTACTGCAGCCTGGTTGCCGAGAAGACGGGCGTTAGTTTTGCGACGCTAAGGAATCTGAATCCGGGGCTCGATGCGGCGTGTAGTAATCTTTGGTTGGGGTATAAGTACTGTATCCAAGCTTAGGTTGGGATGGGATGGCTTGGGAGGAAAACAAAATAAAACACACTCGCTTGGCTTGATTGGCGAATTGGGATAGGGATAGGAAATAGGATCATTTTGGGTGGGCAAACCCATTGGGAACCGGGCTTGGAGAATACCTTCATTGTATATATTTGATTGACGAAATGGATGATTTGTCGTGCCTTGAGTGTTGATGCGTTGTGATGTGATGTGAGTGTGGTGTGAGATGAGACGAATGACCCTGTGTTTGTGAGTTCAATGCTTATGTGAACTTGTATTGAGCATGAGAACTCGTTCGAGGAGAGCATGTAGTGAAGTTCGAGAGGCGAGTGTGACCGTCTGGTTCTCCAACCAATGGGAGCCGTCCAGCTGTAGGAGGCATTTAAAGCCTTCATGTACGCTAAAATTGCAGTGCGTTACCGTACTCGGTGAATACTACGATAGTCACGTGGTATTGTCGTCTGGCTGGGTTCCAAGGATTCATGCCCATCCATCTTGAAGTCCTTCAACACTAAAATTGCAGTGCTCTGTGAGGCTGAGTCCCAAGGGTTCATGCAGCCATCTTGAAGTCCTTCAACACTAAAATTGCAGTGCTCTGTGACATTTCCTGAGGCTGAATGCCAAGGGTTCATGCAGCCGCCATAGAACGTCAAAGCTTCCATCGACGCTAAAATTGCAGTGCAACGGCGTCTACACCGCTTGTCTTCACAGCCATGACCAAAATCGTAATCAGTCACGTGTAATTTGGACCAGATCTCCAGAGCGACAGCCCTCAACTTCACCTCGTTCCAATCAATAACTCCCCAGCTGGCCCCTAGCCATTTTCGACACTGCATTTCTCACCGAGCTCCGGAGGTCTTCAAACTTTGCAGATCGGGAAGAATAACCACGTGACTAGCGCTTGAATTCCTACCGTTAGGCACTTTCGTGTGGATAAGCAGTGAATTCCCTAGTCCTGCAAGTGTGGGTTTCATTCCACGCTAGCCTGTACTCCCTTTAATTTTACTCTCCATCACGAGAAGATATCTTGACGAGAACTTAGAAGTCTAACGTCTTGCGAGACGGACTCGGTGTTGAAGTTTTTGAGTGGCGGTTGTTGGCACTGGTTCTCGTTCTCCAACCACTGAGAACTTTTCAGCCTCGCATACGAATTCAAGGCCTTGTTCTGCTCTAAAATTGCAGTGCTCTAGCGAGAACCACCTTACTCTCAGTAATTCAGCAGCAAGTTCCCGGCCGCTTCGGCCTTCGCATTCTCACCGAGTTCGAAGGGCGTCTTTGAGTCAAGAATTATGTGACATAGTCACGTGCTTACCTCTTAACCTTAATTGCTTCACCTGCCTAATACCCCCTCCTTCACACGGCCGACGAGTGAGTACTCTTGTCCGTACAAGCTCGTATACCATGTACATCAAGTTCTTCGTAAGCTGCTTTCCCTTCTGCTTCACGAGGGTCACTTTGAGCAGAGAACTATGCTTTAGGGAAACTCAAGTTAGTGTCGGCCGCACGAACATGCACGCCTCAGTAGACTCTGTCAAGCTTCGTCTTCACAATGTCCAGAAAAAGAGATATTTGGAGAAGTGGACTTCTACTAATCTGACTTGGAAATAGATGATTCTGCTGCGGTTCTGATTACAAACTTCCGATCCTTGTAATCTGACTTCGTATTGAGATCTTGCATTAAGTACGAAGGAAACTGTTACATCGTTGAGTAGACTTATGTGAAGACTGCAGATACGATATTTTGAGCTGTACAGCTCTCGTATTGCTTGTATTCGGCGGGTATATGTCCACTTGTTCTGAGACGCAGGCTCGTTGTACTTCTTGTAACTAATAGGCGTCGCCATCATCTTCATCCT
Source organism: Hyaloscypha bicolor E (assembly GCF_002865645.1). Taxonomy (NCBI): domain Eukaryota; kingdom Fungi; phylum Ascomycota; class Leotiomycetes; order Helotiales; family Hyaloscyphaceae; genus Hyaloscypha; species Hyaloscypha bicolor. The sequence continues at coordinate 1,595,720 of NW_020194519.1, read as the reverse complement.
ATTTAAGAGATCATTGTCCCACCTGATGAAAGGAACATTACCACTCAATCACTATCACCGATCTCTCTTCGAACTGTCTCAAGGTGGCCGTCCTCAAAGCTCTCCTCGCGGCCGCACTTGCGTTGCCCGCCCTCTCCTCCCCTCTCACACCCCGCCAATCCACATCCGTTGCCCCCCTTTTCTGCACCGAAGCCGCCTACCCAGATGGAGATCCGTATGGCCAGCCATACGGAACGGGGTGGTGCTGGGGCTTAACCTCCGCGCTCGGGACTTGCTGTAAATCTCTCCCTCCTCCCCATTTCTCCTCCCCCGAAAGTAGAAGCTGATACGAATTGGAATAAATAGATAATTGGGCCGATTTCCCAGCAGCTGAAGACGGACCATTGGGTAGCAACCTGACGTATGTCTTTATTCCTGGGACATTTGAGTGTGATTTGTTCAAGTGAGTCCTCCTTCACAATTCAATTCTGGTTTGAAATTTGGCTTGGAGGTGGAGTATCTTATGGGGAGTGATGGGATGAAAAGCTGACGCATGAGATAGGACGAGTGACTGCACAGGTAATTCCTACACCGCTCGAGATGGAGACAGTGATCTGTCGAACGCGATGTTTGGACCGACGGATTTCAATAAGGAGGTTGAGAGTTGGCTTTGTGTTTCTTCTTGAGATCTAGATCTTGTCCACCGTTCAACACTCACCCTACCTAGATTAAACTAACATCTCTGACTATGAGTTTCGTCTGAATTTTCCTTTTCTTGACCTGGTATTCAGTAATAAGCAGATCGATCGCTCCACCCCGGCCTCAACTCCCTCGCTTCAAATCCGGGGTCAAAAGCTGAGTTCACGACCCCGAGAACAGTCCAGTCAATGCTCACACTCCCTCCTGCTGCGTCTTGAGCCCAGATACTGAGGCCTATTGTGTTGTCCCCATGATAATCCAAGATTCCTGGAAACACTACTAACCATCAGCCCCATCCCTCTTCAATTTGAACGTTCGACTCACCAGGAAAAACAACTTGATTCCCAATCCACGGCACAAACTTCCCAAACATATACCCATTAACATAAAGCTGTGCCCTAACCTTGCTCCCTTCTTTACTCCCCAACACAAAACCCAAACTAACGTCTACCCCCTTTGGCACATCCAACTTCACCACACTCCTATAAAACTTCGCCCCGGCTTCACTCAGGCCAACTTCAGGGGCGGAGGAAGACCAAGCACGATCATTGAAACCAGGCAAGTGCCACCCCATCCTCTCAGCGTGGAGGCCACCTTCATTATACGGCCCACGAACAGGATCGATGTTTGTTTCGCCGCCTGCTGTGCCTGCTAGTTTCCATGAATCAAAAGAGAGAGAGGAATTAGTGGAGATAGGACCCAGGAGAGTCGCATTGTAGATACCGCGGGGGTTGTTAACACCACTGGTTTCGTCGTGGCCGGTATGGTCTTGGATTATGAAGAGGACGTTGGTATATGAGAGAGTGGCGTTGGAGAAGGAGAGGGTGAGGGTCCCGTTTGTGATGGAGGTTGAACCGAGGAAGGAGCCAATGTAGATGCCGTTTAGGAAGGCAGAGTAGCCGCTGGGAGGTTTAGAAGATAGAGAACGGAGATGGGGAGTGATAAATACCTGGAGGTCCCACCGATTACTGCGAGGGAGACGCCGGTTGCTTTTGTGCCTGAGAAACGACCACGCCAGAGGAGGTTCCCTGTATGAAAGCCTGTTACAAGTTAGCCAACACACGCTTGGGGATATATATAGATGGTAGATTCACCGTATTCGTCTGCATAAAGAACTGGGTATGTGGCTGGAGGCGTTGGATTGGGGGTACTGGTATGATTGGCGACTTTGGCTGTCAACGCTTTGATAATTTGTGGGGTTGACAAAGATTGTCTTACCAACCCATCGCGAGTCATCATAAGTCGGATTTCGCTCCGGCAAGCCATCGTTCACTTTCCACTTTTTGAGAGGAGGAAGTTGAGCTTGGATCGACGGAATTGTATGACTGCTGTCTCCCAACTTCCCAACGAGACTTCCATAAGACGACTTAGTGATGTGAAGCTGTTCGCCGTTGAATCGAACACGAGAAACTGAGGATGGAGCAAAGATTTCGAGTCCGGTGGCATTCGACCAGTCGCCCGTAAGGTCGACAGTCTCGTGTGCGATAGATGCACTCCGGACGAGATAAGGCCCTTGAACAATAACTGACAATTGTTAGCGATACTCATCGCAGGCTTCAATCGACTTACCTGTTGAATTTTCAGGGGTATATGGATCAGTCGATGTCGATGGCACCCAGGTGGCATAAGCAGTTGATCTATCGATGAGAACAAACCGATACCCATTGTCGAACTTGACGGCACAAGATCCTACTAATTGTGTGTATGAGACAAGAAGACCTCCGTTTGACTTCGTTGACTGAACGTTGGAGCATCCAGCACTTTTGAGAAGCGAGCTCGAACTAACGCCACTGAAGAGGAACTCTCCACTCTCTCCTGCGGGAAGCCATAGGAAAACAAGAGGCAGGTTGTCTTGAGTGGAAACTGTGAATACCTCTGCAGTCGAGTAGATCAAGGTTTTATTCCCAACACCGAAATCCGTAACAATAATCTTCGATTCTCGACCATTGAGAACGACATCGCTAGCTCGCTGAGGTATGGTCAAATTTCCCACTGACGTTGAGACGTACAACTTGAATGGCGTGAGGTCGGTCGATGGTGATGAAGTGTGGATCGTGATATAAAATGCTCCATTTGTGTCCGGGTTGCGGAGTTCGGTAGCATAGATAGCTGGTGTCGAGGCGTACTGAGTGCCATTACCAATCAAGTCAACCTTAGCTAAATCCCTGGCAACACGGAGGAATTGGGCAAAGATCTTGGTCTCTTGATATTTATCGCCAATGACTCTGCTCTCGCCTGTACGCTGATTAGTACCAGAGCCCACGAGATGGAAAGGAAATCCCACTGATGGGTGCGCTGTAGTCATAGCTCGTGGCAACCGTTGGCATGGGCAGTCCGCCTGTTCATGAATTCGTATCAGTAATGCCCATTCATACACAAGCATCGGATGATGAATTGGGAATAGCATTACCCCTAGAATTGATATCAGCATTTCGCATAGATAGTCATAAAGAGGGAGACAGACCAGCTCGTTCCACCAAACAGCATATAGATATTCATAGCTGTCACTTTCTGAGCAACATTGTGCCTGTAATATACATTCACCCAATCAGGACCAGTAGTCTGGCAACCGTGGGAGTCAGCAATTGTATAAAGGGTATTTCGAGATAGCCAGGGCGATATCTCTGGAGGAAATTATGAGGGGCTACAGAATAGGGGAGGATTTCTCTCCCACTACCTACATTAATGCAACCCCCTTCAGGGCCACCCCAGGGATTATACGAACCACCTTGGAATTCAGCTAGGAAGGATGGCTGTGTTGGAGAGACTTGAAGAAAATTGGTATAGTATTCGGAGACTTGAAAGTCAACGTAGGCACCATTCGTGCCGGTACACTCTGAGAGGTTGCAACTCCAGCATGATGGGTAAGAATCAAGACCGTAGATATCAACGTCTCCGCCTACTCCGGCTCCGTAATCCTTCGACCAAGACTTAGTGTTCATGTTTGGGTTATTGTGGATCAGGGGAACATCAATTCCAGCGTTCCTTGCACAACTCTCCAGCAGTTCCATATAACTGATTGCCGAAGGATTCGGGGTCTTTGCCGCCACGTTTTTCCACTGATCACCATACTCGTTCTCGATCTGGTAGATGAAAACATTGCCACCGTTGCTGACCTGATGCTGTGCAACGATTTCGGACATCTTCGTGAAATATGGAGTCCAAGCTTCGGTGTATCGGGTGTCATTGTTCCTCAAAGTGCCGTAAGCTCCAGTTGTCAACCACCCAGGAAACCCTCCTGCAGTAGCTTCTGCATTCACGTATGGCCCTGGACGGAATAGAATGTACAAGCCGACTTGTTTTGCAAGATCAAAGAGCTTAGTGAAATTATGTGCCCCGGACTCGAAATCCAGAAGCCCCTCTTTCGCGCTGTGGTACCCTCGTAACTTTCAGAGAAGAAATTCGTTGGAAATAAGGAAGGACGTCTCACCCCAATTGCCATAAAAGCTAACAGTGTTGAAGCTGAAACTGTCAGTGTCGAACCATCACGCAATTGTCTGGGTCAATGTACCCCGCTGCCTTGATTTTCTGGAGTATATCAATCCACATCTCAGGAACAGGAGCCCTCCAGTAGTGCATCTGGTCCCACTCGTCAATATAACCACCTTCCCAAAATCAAGAAACTGACCTCTCCAGACCAAATATAGAGACGATGCCCATTGATAATGTAACTGTAATGATCCCTTGGGAGCATCAGACCCGAAGCAAAAGTTCACCACGAATAAATGCGTACCATTCAACCACGGAATTAATTCCATCATTATGTAACGGCCATTGCTGTTCAGCACAGATAAATCCAACAACACAGACGAGAAGTAACGAAACGAAGCCGGATAACTGCATCGCGGCAAGGTTGAATAATTCGAGCAAAAGGTAAGACAACGGCTTGGAAATTTTGCAGGCATACAAAACGTTAATATACCTACTCATAAGTGGACTGCAGCAGACCATGACAGGGCTTCCTGACGGCCGACTAATTTTCCGTGGCATCGTTCATGGCGAGATCATCCATCAATTAATCCAGTTGGAGCTGAGCACTGGAAGACCCACTTCAAGCAAGAATGGACAACGAAGGGGAAAGATTTCCCTGCGGGGTATTTAAATTTGTTGTTCAGTATGACGCAGGTCCGCCGAATGACTTGCAGGGAGATGACAATTTGCTGCAGTGCTTCGGAGGATCTCAGGCCGATGATTGATGGGGACTCCTGATGTTGACAAAGTGAGCCTGAAGAATGAGCACTGTACCTAGCCCATCTGAAGTCTTCTCCAAAGTGGGCAGTTGAGAGCAGTGAGAAGGTGAGCCAAGCTGTTGTGAGAGTGTAGTATGAAGGAGAAGGAGTGTTGAACAGCCGAGGGTTGAGGAGCAAACGCGGTCGCGTCGCGCCTACCCGATTCGGCCACTTTGATTGGTGCGGCAAGCTTTCTGAGGGGACTCCGTGTCTTGCGCTACTGAAGAGAAAATTTCCATCTCCAAATTATGTGTGCCTCAGCACATTCCACTTTAGAATGAAGGCTCCAAGCACTTCGGCGGAGCGAGCGCTGCCGCACTCATCAGAGCCTGAGATTTGAATCTGATTGGCGTTTAGAAGTATCCACTAGCCAACCGCCCAAACCCCCATCCGCCCACGCCTAAAAAATCGATTTTTAATCACACCTTCATTATAATTACAAATCCTTTGATATATTAACATCCCATAGTATTTTCAATATCCTAATAACTATATATTTAATTTAATCTTGTGGTGCGGCTAGAATCGCCTGTTAATGTCGAATTTTTCGATTTTTGGTACGCAGCCGCACCTCATAATTTTTAGTAAGTGCGGCCGCACCCAATAATTTTTAGTAAGCCGGGCGCATACCAAAAAAATAAAAATTCGACATTAACAGGCGATTCTAGCCGCACCACAAGATTAAATTAAATATATAGTTATTAGGATATTGAAAATACTATGGGATGTTAATATATCAAAGGATTTGTAATTATAATGAAGGTGTGATTAAAAATCGATTTTTAAGGCGTGGGCGGATGGGGGTTTGGGCGGTTGGCTAGTGGATACTTCTAGCAGTTTTGTCACCCTCCCCGTCCACCGTCCGCCCACTTAGAGTAAGATCCCGCGGAAGAGTGGGAGCCCTGTTCTGGATGGTTCACGGCTGGAAATTCAAGGGCACGATGGGACTCGCGCAATCTTGGGACCCATGCGAGGATACTTCTTTCTTGAACTACAAAGCCAAATATACGAACGTACAAGAGGCTCACCAGTAAAGTCACGCAACCAGGATTTCTGGCACGAATGCCCTACTTCTTCAACGCCTGATAGAGGCCAGCTTCAACAGCTCCCCACAGTCCCATCACCTGTCCATCGCCAAAAGGTAGAATCTAGGCTTCTGTCAGTACAGACTAAACGGATGCTCTCAACAACATACCTGCGACGCGATCATCCCACCCAATCCGTTCTCTCTATCAGCCCACCAGAATAAATTTGGCAAGCCAGCCCACCACCCGGTGCTGCCAGAACGACCAGTCGCGCCAGGGTGTTGATCCAAGAAGAAGGTCAATCCCCATCCTTGAGGCAAGTCGCCTTGTGGGTACAAATCCGGAAGAGGGTTCGAATAGTCTGGCTTTGGCGGATGGATCCCCTGACGCCCGAAGTCAGGGAAGTCAGGGATCTGTCTCGGGTCAGCTGTAATCTATGCTCCATACATTTACTTCGTACCTGATTGGTAAACATCTGGTCCACGGTCTCCTTCCTCAAGATTCGGTGTCCGCTCTTCGCGTGAACGCCATCATTCAACAAGGTTGCAATGATCTGGCAGTATTCTGCAGGTTTTGCAAAACATCCTGCACCACCAGTGTTGAAAGTCGCCTTGATTTCCTCTGGGGTCTTCGCCGTGAGGGGCTTTCGAAGCAATTGGCCATTGAGCCTCAATGACAGTTTTCCATCAGGGGCACGAGCGTGCATATACGCTAAGTTCTGCTTCATGTGATCTGTCGGGAAGAAGTTGATGGCCTGAAGTCCCATCGGTTTGAAGATATTCTTCTGGAAGTAGTCATTGAGCGAAAGCCCCGAGACGCGCTCCACCAGTATTCCGGCCCTATCTGAAATTCAGTGATTGAGTTTTGGTCAGCTTTCTTTCTGGTCTTACCAGTCAATGTTGATCCCATATTCCCATCTTGACCCTGGTTGGTTGACCAGAGGTTGGGTAAAGACGTCAAACCCATTCCCGGTAAATTCATCGAGGCCAGTAGCGCCGTAGAAATCATTGAGGCGTTCGTTAAAGAACGAGTACCCGAAACCAGCTACACAATGTCAGTCCCACCTTCTCTTCACTAACACCTCATCCGAATACCAACCGGTATGTGAGAGCAACATTCTCAAAGTAATCCCCCTCTTTTTTGGCACCAACTTCCCACCTTCAAGGACCTGTACGGCTTTCAATTCCTACCAAGATCATCAGCGTCTCAGCCCACAGGCTGCCTCCGCTTTTCACTCACAGGAGCAATCTTCTCCACCAACTCCACATCATCAAGCGCCAACTGTCCCTGCTCAACAAGCTGCATACAAGCAATTCCAACAATCATCTTCGTGCACGAGGCGATCCAGAAAACGGTATCTTTGGTCATAGGCTCTGGCCTTCCTTTCCCGAGTTTGCCAGAAGCGTGCTCAAAGATGAGATCGCCATTCTTGTTCACGGCGCAGTAAACAATGCCACCTGCTCCATCCGGGTTACTGGTGACTTTGTCAATCTCAGCCTTGAGGCCCTTGATGGCGCTTGCGTCGATTGTTGCCATGCTGGGCTTTTTGGAGGTAGAATTCAACGTGCAGCTCTTAATCCGAGAGTATCGAGCTCAGGAGAAGATAGCAAAGTTGCAGTAAAAGCTGAGGGGGGAGGCTGAGGGGACATATTTATTCTTTTCCTTGAAGAGCGGGGCAAGCTGGAAGTCAAAAGGTTCCAGCCCCCGGCCCCGAAGCCTAACCGACGAAGTCGTGGAACCCGAGCTCTCCGTCTCTTCCCCGAACTCCAAGAAATCATACACTATTCTAAAGTCACCCGTCGCCCGCCCACCCTGATAGCTAATTACCTCCACCTTCTGTCTGAGATTCCGAGGTTGGCCTTCACGTAACTAAGTACCTTAGGGGGGCTCTTGGCTCTTGGCTCTTGACCCCGCCACGCCGGTCCAGACGATGTTGAGACCGAAACCCCTCTAAAGGTTTAACACTCCTCTTGACCGAGAGGGGACCGTGGCACTGAGATATGCGGGGTTGGTGAAATCTAGGTGCGGGGTAGGGGAGAACCGCCCAAGGGCACCATCCTCACACTCCGATCAGGATTCAGGGGGGAACAGGCCAGATCACGTGAGTCACAACTTCAACAAAGAGACAATATGGTGCATAAACTCAAAATTCAGATTCGTCTACTAAAGATAAAACAAAATTCATGCAGCAAGCGGCACAGTCTTGAACCCCTTCCAACCCTTAAGGACCTCCCGAATCTCCCCTTTGTACTTATCAACACCTCCCGCATAATTGACTTGCTCGAATGCCTTGCCCGGCAAGCTGCCGCCCATATACGTGCTTCGGGCGGTAGGCATCAAAGTCCTATTACTCAGTTCGTTGATTCTGTCCTTCCACGCCTTCGTCGCCTCAGGAGTGGCATTGATGCTCTTCAGTCCCTGTTTGTTGATCAGATTAATCGCATCGCGGATCCAGCGGCCTTGGACCTCGGCTGCGGTGGGACCATTGGAAAGGAGAGTTGGGCCGTGAGGGCCGTAGACGTGGAACATGTTGGGGTAGCCGCTGATGGTGGTCCCGAGGTATGTGTTGGCGGATGCCTTCCATTCGTCCTTGAGATAGGTGCCGTTGATGCTCTTCAGTCCCATGCTAGTCATGCCTCCGGTTGTGATGTCGAAACCGGTGGCGAGTGCCACGACGTCAACCTCGTGGACCTTGCCGTCGGCGGTCTTAATGCCCGTTTCGGTGAACTCGACGATCCGGTTGCCACCTTTCTCAGAGATGTCGACAATGTCGACGTTGTCTTGGTCGAGCACTTCGAAGTAGTTTTGCTCGAGGCAAGGACGTTCTGCGAAAGGTTAGAAATGGAACGTTTAGCAAGTGTTGTCAGAGAGGCGACTCACTGATACCGAAAGCATGAGGGGGCTCAAGAGGACAGAGTAAGTCACGCTTCGCAGGGTTCTTGACCCGCTGTCGTTGCTTCTTAGCCCAAAAATTGTACGCCTCTCTGTTTGCCTTCATGTCGAAAAAGTAGTCCCTGTAGCCACCAAGCCACAGCGAAAAGCCTCCACGCTTCCAAAGCGCCTCGTAGAATGCTTCACGCTCTTCTGGCGTGTGGTCGAAAGTGTCAGTCTCAGCAAATTCGTAGGTGAACCCTGCAAAGCAGCGTTCGCGGAGTTCGAGAATCTCAGGGTAGAGTGGCTTGAGTCCGTCTTGCTCCTCCTTTGACATGGGTCGTTTGCCCATTGGCAGAGCGAGGTTGGGGGTTCGCATGAAGACGGTCATGTGCTCGACTTGAGGTCCCCATTCTTGAGCAATTTGCACGCCTGAAGCTCCTGGTTTCAAAAGTTTAGTCAGAATGTCTGAGAATAGCAGAATTTGAGTTGGGATAGCTTCCAGGTGGAAAGCTGTACTTCGAGGGGTGCACTTACCTGTACCGACAACAGCTACACGTTTGCCCTTAACATCGACATCCTCAGGAGGCCAGAAAGAGGAGTGGTGGATGACTCCCTTGAACTTGTCTATGCCCTTGTAGTCAGGTATGTACAGCTTCGCAGCGAATCCGGCGGCAATGATCAAGAACCTGGTTTTGGCAGTGCGTCCATCAGCAGTCTTGACAGTCCATTTGCCAGCTTGCTCGTCAAATTCCGCTGAAGTCACGACTGTTTCAAACGCAGTATCTTTGCTCAAGTCGCAGACTTTATCCACATAGTCAAAGTAGGCTTGGAGTTCCCGCCAGTCTGGATAATTTGTTGTGAAGGACCACGTATTGTATACTTCTGGAATGGATAATTGGTAGATGGGGACAGGGCTATCGACTCGAGCTCCTGGGTAGCAGTTCCACCTCCTGTGCATCAAGTTCTCGTCAGCAGAAAGTTTATGCAAAATTGGTGCTGAGAACGCAATAGACTTGGCGACGCTTTTGACTCAGGTGACAGTTCGCATCATTAAAGGCAGTACTTACCAAGTTCCTCCAAATCCTGTACCAGCATCATACAGAGTTGTCTTGTACCCCTGCTTGCGCATCTCGTACAGCAGGTAGATTCCACTGAACCCAGCCCCAACGATGAGGACATCGAGGTCCCTAGGTGACGGGTGCGTCAGCAATTGCTCAACTGAGATGTTTCGGGGGTAAACCATTGACTTAGGAAAATCTCATGAAACAGTCACAAATAAGAAAGGGTTTCTCCCCCCAACACCTACAGGTTGTCGGCATATGGTCCCTTAGTGTCTCTTCGGCGAGCGTATTGAGACAGTTCGGTCTTGATGACTTCCTCGGGAAGTTTCTGGGTCGCTGTGGCTGCCATGTTTTCTGTTTGATTTTGTTTTGTGTATAGATTGTCTGTGGAACTGATTGTGCAAATTGTCTGTGGGACTGGTGGTGCGAATTGTCTGTAAAACTGATGGGAAGTGGACCAGAATCCCAGAGACTTATCTGTATATGATAGAGGAGGCTGGAGGCAGTCTGGACTCCGGATCAATGGAAACTGGGAGCTTGGCTGTCCTCTAGATCCCGTGGAGAACATGGAAGCGGCTGCTCGTAGGCGGCTTATTTCCGTTCAACAATCCGAGACATTTTCTGCATGGAACTTTTCGGAATAGGTGTCTGGTAGATGCTTTCCATGTTCTCAATGTACCATACGAACGAGAACTTGAATCTTTGCAACGAATCTTCCCTCCCCGTCGCTTCCGTGACTCCGTCTTTGTTTTCTCAATCATCGCCATGGAGACCAAAGAGGTCAAAGAACGCGATGCATGACAGGTTCCAGAAGGTACAGAATGCAAGAGGTAAACAATGGGAATAGAATTGGGCCTCTGGTGCAGTAGCCAGGGTCCAATCATCACCCCGCATCGACGACTCGCGTAAACGCGGGGCACAAGCACACTAGCTTGATCTAAGAGCTCCAGACCCCTGATGGAGCATGGAGATTGGAGAAGATGGCCTTGATCGAGTGTTTATGAATCGGTGCAGTCCGGGTGATCATGCAAGACAGCGGTATTATTTCGCTTATTGAATACACCACAAAACCAATAACCGAGCAGGAAGCCACGAGCTGTCAAGAAACCGAGAACGATATTGAAACCCTTAAGAATCCCAGATTTGCTGCCAAGGGGTCCTGTTGGTGATATATCTTGCAAAAACTTGTCAGGAGGTGGCCTAGGACCAGCATGAGAAAGTTGTGGAAAACAACTGCCGCCGACAGCAGCGAAAGAACCTCGTGAATGCTCGATAAACTAGGACAGGAACAATGAAACAAACCGCTTGGCTCGTCAAGCTAGATCCTCCCTCTATCAGATGATTTGGAGGGCTTTGATCCACTGCGGGGCTCTTCCGAGAATCTGTTGAATGGCGTGAAGCTCTCCTCGTCTGTCCTTGATCCATCCAGATCAACAGTATATGCCGAGGGCTAATGGATGATTGAAATGCACAGTTAAGCTCCGCTCATATCGATGCCGAAATGTTACAAAAAAAAGGGAAAGCTCGAGGGGTTCAAAGTAGAACTCCGGGTTTCGCCCGAGTCCCCAGCTCTCCAGGTCTGGAGATGCGGGGTATGGTGCCTTGGTGCAAGAGCTAGAGGGCTTCGGTCCATGTCAGTGGAGCAAAGTGTACTCCCACCATGGCAGGTATAGCGAAGCTAGTATTTCTCGCGGAAAAGAGCTCAAACGAACACGCACCCGTTTGTTGGCAGCTACCGCTCAGGGTTTTACTTCTGAGGGCATCAGAACTTCTTGTACGATGCTGATAAGGAGTCTAGGGTCACCTACGGCCCACGACCGACCACACAGAGAGGAGGGAAAGGCGGTTCCAAATCGAGAATTCAAAGTTTTCGAATCACCCAATCGCCAGATAACAATTTCCTATCATCTTTCCTCGGTGTAAGGACCCTCCAGTGAAAAGGGAATAGCTTTGCCCTCCGAGCAATGCTGGAATGCTCAGCAGATGAAACGATAGCAAGCAGACAGCACACGGGCTTTTTTTCCACGGCACTTGCGTACGGGCCATTTCTCATTATAACAGAGTTTTCATACTTGCATCGGCCCTTCTTGATTGCATTTTGTCAGATCAAGCGCTTGCCTTCACCACCTTCGATTGGTACTCTCTCCCTTGGAAATTATTATGAAACTCGAGAATGAAAGTACTTGTTTTCGATCGTATTCAAAGAGCATGAGAAGGGTTCGAAATGGTGTTGAAGGCTTTAGAGAGGATGGGTTGTAGTTGTAACACATTTCGACGGAGATGTTGCGACGAGCAGGATATGCATGAGGGCTGGGTTCCATAAGCCCCCTGTCGCTGAGCAGATATCACAGAGGAGTAAATGGTATCGTGGCTCTTGCGTAAAGGTATTCACACAGCTCTAGTGAGTTTGTGCATTCTCCTGGTGGCCGCCAAAATTGTGTGAAGGTGTATACTACGGCGACGATCATGGATGGAGCAAGCACCTCCTGCAACGTATGCGCATTGATTGACTTAGTAAAGTGTACACATCAAGTTCATAGACTCCTTGAAGGGCTGGTAGCTGTTGGAAGGCGAGTGAAAGTGAAGAGCTTTGAAGGTTAACGTTGAGCGATCCCGAAGGCCTCTGTGCAACGACACTGATGGTGCTCGCCGAAATGTTGCCCTTCCCGGTTTAGTCAGGGAAATCCAAAGTGCACTGCATGGAGAAGTTTGATGATCATTGTTGTGGGGAGGGTATCGTGATGGCTGAACGTTGTTGAGGGAAATCGATGTCCTGGGGGGAGGGAAGGGGCGATCAATTTCCCCGCGCACCCCGCTTTCGGGAGAGTTCACCGAAAAAGGAAATTATGTTAGGAGCTTATTTCCCTTTTCTATCAGGAGGTATTACAACAGTGCACTACTTCGCATCCTCTTTCTATCTCTTCAGGAGAGACCCGCCACTTTTGGAATTCATTGTATACAAAATACACCTCCCTTCTCAGATTTAATTACTCGTTTCCATTTTTGCTTTCATACTTTCGATTTATTCAAGTTCCGACACACACAAGCACCCTTGACATCGCACCTCTAAAACACACAAGATGCCTGACATTAACACATTTAATGGAGCATCTGCAGAAGAAGGACCAGTGACAGAGAAGCAATTCGTCACCGATGGACTCCTTCCCCAAGAGCAAGTCGGTCGACTTCGACCTTCAGACCCGAACCTACCTATCGAGGAACTACGGGAGCGTCTAGAGAAAGACAACTACCTCTTCCTGAAAGGACTGCTACCTCAACAAGACGTTTTGAAAGCCCGAGAGGAGTATTTCAAATTCTTGTCGCCAAGTGGTGTCCTCAAACCCGGCACTGAGCCAGTCGAGGGCATTTTCGACCTGGGTAAAGACATTGCCGGCTTCCCCGGGATAGGTGCTGGAGAGACCGGTGAGAATGGACGACCTGGGGGCAACCAAGCAGCTGTGTTCGTTGATCTCGCCTTGCAAGCACACACCGAAGACTGGTATGCAGAAGATTTCTGCAAGCATCCTGCCCTGAGCAGCTTCATCGCAAAGCTCACCGGATGGGGTGATAACACCATGATGTTCCGAAGGTCATTGCTCAGGAACAATATCCCTGGTGCACATGCCATCGGCGTCCATTATGACCAGATATTTTTGAGACACGGGGACATCTCTAATATCACAGCGTGGTGCCCGATGGGAGATATAAAGCTTACAGGTGGCGGCTTGATATACCTCGAGGACAGTGAGTTCATCAACACTTCCGTCCGCCACTTCACTAATGCCACAAACAGGTAAACTGATTGGCCAAGAGATCGAAGCTGAGTTCTTTCGGAAAGCCGAAAAGGCTGGCTTCACAGATGAGGAAGCCAAGAACGCATTCAACAGCAACATGATGGCTACAGGACTTCTCTCGGAAAGCCCTTCGGCGTTTGCCACACAGTTCAATCGACGTTGGCTAGTCAGCTCCTATGAAGCTGGAGACGTTGTGCTACACGATGCCTTTGCTGTGAGCTTGAACAGATTCCGCAAATTGGATGGAGATGGACTGACTAGTTTCTTTCAGATCCACGCTTCAACAATAAATCATGACCCAGAAGGGGTCATTAGATTGGCAACAGATCTGAGATTCTGTGATTCATCGAGGCCCTATGACAAGGTATAACGAAACCCCAAGAATACACTGAAAATATTTGTTAACATTCAAACAGAGATGGTGTAACTTCTATCGAGTGGGGTATGTTGACGCTTGAACACTTGCTCCGAACGAGCCACTTGACTAATATGACAAATAGAGACGGGGTTTAATAGCTAATGCCTCTGGAAGTTAGCAGTTTTCTTGACAGCCCAGCCCTGTTCTTGATGAAATTGTTTTCGTTTTCGTTTTGGACGTCCCTTGAGGCGCACAATCACCGGCCAATCAAATGTCCTTGGTCAACTGTCAAAAGTGATCATCTCTCCCTGTTGCTTTTCCCTGTTTTTCTGCTTCCCATTCCTTCTCATCAGCAGGGTTCGGACATCTTGAACTCCGAAATTCGCGGTGAAGGTTCTCGGAGTTGGCTATGTTACACACAGCCCCTCATTTGTCAAAAGGGGCTTTTAATGATTACTGAACCCCTTCGCCTCTTCTTTGCAAAATAAGCTCGATCACAGTACATTTTTTCGATCACCGGAACTATGAGACATCATGCAAAGGCATGCGCGCCGCGTTTCCCTCACCTCTTCTTTCATCCCGCGACACGACACGCTCGCGATATCAGGTGCTCTTGTGCGAACGTGGCTGCATATTTTCAGGCAGCAACGGCCGTAAGAAAGCGACCCTTGTGGGTGAAGCGAAGGCCCCTTTCGTTCATTGGGCAATTACATTTTGAATGTCTCAACCCCGCACGAAGACGATCCCAAGATGCAAAAGAAACATCGGGATTGATAACATGTCTCAGGAACACTCAACTCGTAGGAAAATGAGTCACTGGCTTTTCTCCATGAAAGTATGTGGCTTGGTGCTTTGACCATGAATCGGAGAACAAATTGTCTCAATTCATATGTAGGATTGGGATATAAGGCTGAGGTTTCTCCTCGAATTGAGGCAGATATCACATTTCAACCAGATCTCATATTCACTGCGTCTTACACCATACACTTTCTTCCCAAGACAGAATACATCTGAACTCCTTTCCTAAATCCAATCCTCCTTCTACCCTACTCAACACAACCCAATACTCCGAACTCACGACGAAACCACAAACTCAACTCAAGTACTCCCAAACAAATTGCAAGCAATGGCCGAAACTCCCGACAAGATGGAACCTGGTGTTCGTATCCCTTCCCCCCTCTAACTTCACTTTCTCAACTAACAGTTCATCAGATGATCACCTGGACCGAAATCCCCTGCACCGACCTCGAGCGCATCCAAACCTTCTACTCCACCGTCTTCGGCTGGAACGTCACCCCCAGCCTCGGCGGCAGCGAGGACTTCTCCATGTTCAGCAAAGGCGCTACCCACGGCAGTTTCATCAAGCTCGCCCCCCACAACTTCCTCTCTCCCGGCATCCACCCCGAGAATCCTGACGCAGCTCGTATTGCACTACGTGTTACGATCAACGTTGAGAGTGTGGATGAGAAGTTGAAGGAGATTGAGAAGGCTGGTGGAAGTTTGTACATGTACGTCGCACCTTCGTTCCATCACTTTTGTGGACGAGCGCTGATTTCGATGAAACATACAGCCCGAAGAAGGCCATCCCAGGTGACATGGGCTTTGTTGCCTATTTCCTCGACACCGAGAAGAACGTTATGGGTGTCTGGTCTATGAAGTAGATACACACTACGTCAACTTATCGAATATGACGAAGTGCATGTCGGGAGTTGGCATGGAGTCTCGTCGTTGTGCGGAACATGGACTTTATTTTCTTCCCGGCTTTTGGGCGATGCTTTTCTCTGCTGGTGCTAGTGGAGAATTGACTTCGACGTGGGATTGGGATTTACATTTGGGCTTGGTGCTTGGTATTCAGATGACTTCTCCTGACATGCAAATGCAAGGCTGAATTACATTAAACTCAAGATATGTACCAGAGTGACGGTTTGCATGAAGAGTGTACTTAAAAGGTAGCTTACCACAGCTGAGACTACTGATCAAACACAAGCTTATGAAAATTACCTGGAGTAATCGTTTTTTTGCTTTTCTTTATAATCCTTTTCTATTCCTGGCTACTCTAATCCATCTTTACTGTACTTTATAAAGTTGCTCTAGCTTAAGTTCAAAAAGGGGCTCGCTTCACTTCCTTAGTTACCCCACCAAACCCCATACAACGCTGAGTGAAATTGCGAGCTGTAAATAAATATATAAACGTATAGAAGACAAAAAATTTCTGCAGAATTATAACAAATTTCCATACCCTAGTATCGCCGTTTTAGTCCCTGTGAAATTATACACGTAGTGGCGCATATCTAGGCGCTCAGGCTGTAGTCGGGTTCTTGTGTTGTACAGGAAGAGCGACAGCTGCTCGCATTTGCGGCCTGAGACGGAAGTCGCGGGAAAGACTACGACAACAATTTCGGGGTAGAACTACTCTTGTTAAACTTAGAATAGCAAAACATATATTAAAGTGCAGATTCTCAAAAATCAAGGAAGGATTTTAGGCATGAGATTACCCCTCATCCATGCGGATACCCCCTGGCAGCACCTGATCAATACATGGGGCATGGCAAGCCACTCGAAATAAAGAGCCACAAGTGAAAATAGTTTGCCCACATTCAAAAGGGTTTATATCCGGGTCACCGCCTAATTGCCTAAATACACGCACTGAATCGTTGTAACATAAACCAATCGGGCATAACTAATGGGAACTTTTGCATGAATAGATACTCTCCCTTTCACCCCGCACCTGTGCCGCCACCGACAGCCTCACTTCTCACACCAAAAGAGACGTTAACTCTTTTAGGTTTCAAGTTAGGCAATAACGAGAATTTCTTCCCACAATAATAAAAATCACATTGTTTCGCTGCTCTCTTGTGCTACAAAATCTCTCCCGGATTATTAAAGGCATATAGTACTTAGTCCCTTGCGACTCTCGACTGCTCAGTTCCAACTATTCTATGATTATAATAACAAGAACATCTTTTTGACTCCAATCTTCTATGTTAGAGCTTAGAAAAGAATTTTGTAAAGGACTGTGAAGTGCGCCTAAATTTTATTCAATATCAATCCACTACCCGGCTTGTAGTCCATTGAAGCAGAGAACCCATAAGTGGTGCAATTGGGCGCGTTACAGCCACGTTGGGAGTGATATAGGATAAAAAAGCAGTGTCTTTTGTAAATTTAAGCACTAATTTCACTCTGATCAAGGTGGAAGCACCTCCGGAGTCCAAAGGAGTCGGACCCACAATCTCCGAGGACAGGAAAATAAATGCGGAGGACGGAACTGTCCACAGGACCGCTCGAAAGCTTGGACCACTGTTTGAAGGCAGCATTCCTTCCACGCCGGAGCTGTAAAAGGCGTACGGAACTCGGGTTTTGGAGCTTTCGTAGTCTAGAAGAATAAATCCGAAGCCGTCGCCCAGGGGTGGCATGTTTGCCAACCACATTGGAGCAGACTCTACCAGTCTGTGGGCAGCAGTAACCTCAGGTAATGGCATTATTGGTGTTCATCTACCGCTTGTGTGCTTGCCCGGATCTGGACTGGCCTACAAGCAATATCTAACTGGGATGAATCAGTTGTGAAGAGGAAAGAGGAGATCCAATGACAGAGCGCAAAGTATCCTGTTAAGCTCTCAGGGGTACTCGCTTAACTTTGACTACAAACACTTCAAGAATTCAAAACCAAAAGTTTGACAAATTTCAAAAAGAACCTGAAGAAGAGAAAAGAAGAATCGTTGAATCCTGATCTTATCGATTTTCTTTCATTATAAGTATTCTATAAACGGTGATATTTTGAAATACTATGTAGTAAACAAATACTAGTGCCCAGGAGCAGTCAAGCTCGTTCTTTGATTCGGCCCGCTTAACGTAATAAGCTGAGGCGGGGTATTGTCGGCCCGACTCAAACAAACCTAAATATAAATAAAAATTACTATATAATGCTAATTATTGTGACGGCGGGATCGAGGCAATGGCCAGGGCTCAAAGATCCAAGAATCTCATGTATTGAAAATACTAAGCTAAAGAGAAGAAGGAGAGAGAGAGGGAAGAAGGAGGGGATAAAAGGAGGGAAGTACTAGCTAAAACTACTGAAACGCCGGCTAGCTAGGTGAAACTAGTCATGTGACAGCCACCCCCCTTTGGCCCCAACCAGCGCCGTCACAATTATTATGACTTATATTAATTGATTCCATGTTCTCAAATACCTAATATCTTTAATAATATAAGAGTTATAAAGTGTATAAATTATTAATAAGTGCCTTATATAATTAATTTTAAAATAGTTAATTAACTATAATACTGATTAAGTACTCTCTTTGATGCTTCTTGAAATTAAGGTTATAATTAAAGTTATTGTAGTCGTAAAAGGGTACCCGATTTGTTACTTTTGAGTCGGACCGACAGTAGACCAGAGACTGTCCATGCAGGTACTGCCCTGCTTATAGTATACGCAGTCTGTAGATTCAAAACCATTTTGCTGCAGAGTTGCCACACAGGACCCCCTTTATAAATAAATAAAATATCAAAAGTGGTGGGAAATGGCATTCGGATGCAGCTCAGTAATATTTGACATCAAATCTTTACAATACTAGATTTCGTTTTATCCATCGATTCCTCAATCAATATTCAAACTGCCGTCATGTCTTGGTTCAACCATGAATACCAATCAGCCCTTTTTCCCGACCTTCAAAAGTTGGACCCTAAATCAATCGTGTCGCAATCGCTCTCTGCAAAATACACGCCGCTCTTCGCGAACCCGAAAGGCCAAGAACGACGTACGGCATTACAAATTATCCAAGATGAAGGTCTGGTCGGCAAGCTCGCTAATAAGGTCTTCGTCGTGACCAGCTGCTCCAATGGAATTGGTATCGAAACTGCTCGCGCTCTATCCGCAACGGGAGCCACTCTCTTCCTGACCGTGCAAAATGTGAAAACTTCCCAGGAAGCGCTCAAAGATATTCTCGAGCCTGGCCGTGTCGAGCTGGTGCAATTGGATCTTGCCTCCCTTGCCAGCGTGAGGGCTGCGGCAGCCAACATTCTGAACCGCACCAGCGTGCTGAACGTCTTGGTCTGCAATGCAGGAATAATGGCCACATCTTGCGGTACCACGGTTTATGGATTCGAGCTGCAGTTTGGCACCAGCCATCTGGGACACTTTCTCCTCTTCGAATTGCTGAAGTCAATAATGCTTTCATCCTCAACGCCGTCTTTCCACTCTCGGGTCATCGCCGTCTCTAGCACCGGCCGTCGTTTCGAGGGCATCAATTTCGGAAACGAGGACTTTAAATCCAATCCTAAGGAATACACGCCACGGGGAGCCTATAGCCAGAGCAAGACGGCGAACATCTACATGACAAAGGAGATTGAACGGCGCTATGGTTCAAGGGGGCTGCACGGAGGGTCCTTGACTCCAGGCGGCATATTTGCGGGAATAGGGAAGCACACCCTTGGGGAAGCCCAAGCTGACTGGCCAAAGAATGAAGTGCTGATGGAGGCCAAGCTGTCTATTGAGCAGGGTGCAGCACTGACTGTATGGGCCTCAATTGGGCATGAATGGGAAGGAAAGGGGGGCTTTTACCTTGAGAAACTTCAAAGGGCACCTCTGCATCCTGATCCTACGGATGGGGAATACTTGCCGTTCATTCCAGGGTACGCCCCGCATGCTTTTGATCAGGAGAAGGCAGGGAGATTGTGGACCAATTCTCTGAAGATGGTCGGGCTCGAGAATAGCGAATAACAGAAAGCTTCAAGAGGCTTGTCTCTTGGAGCTCTGAATGAAGTTGCACTTCTTCTCGATCAAGATCCATATTGTGTTCGTAGGTACAGCTGGTACCCATGTAATTGAGAAATGCGTTCACTTGTAATTTTGACCACTGAACGGAACAACAGGGCGGCTGTTATTCTGAATGTCTCGCGACAACACTCGCGCTAGCGTTACAAAGTCTCTCGAGCATTGGAGTACAGATACAATAGACATTGCGGAATTATACATACTTGAATACACATCTCCCCCAAAACCTCAATCCAAACATCCATTCATCACCCCGCCAAAGCCTTCCCAATCAACTCCTTACTCGTATCTGACATCGGTATCGCCAACGCCAATTCATGCCCCCTCTCGCTCATCTTTCCCCACGTCTTCCTCAATATATCGATTATCTTTTTCTCGTCATGCTCCTTCTCGAAAGCCTCAAACTGATCATCCAAAAACACTAAACACGCCACATCCTCCAGAATCTGCGTCTCCTCGTTCTTCTTCAAGTCCTCTTTCCTTATCAGTTTCGCCACCTTCTCCGCCTCCTCCGCGGTAAAATTACAGCCCACACATATGGCGGACGCTAGATCCGCCTGCCTCTTCTTCAGGAATGTCCTCCAGTTCAAATACCCCGCCTTGGTCATCGGATACGAATCGCGAGGGATCTCCCAGCGGCGGAAATGCTGCGCTCGTATGGCGACTTTGAGGATCGGTGATGCATCTGGGGAGCGCAGGGAAAGGTAGTGTGTCATTTTCTGGGCGTAGTGCAGCTCGTAGGGGACGTCTTTGCCGTCGACGATGGCAATGTTTGGGTCTTGGGAGTGTGCTTCGTCGATGAGGGATATTGCCGCTTCGTAGTTTTCTGCCGCCATTTTGGAGGGCGTGAGGAGGTTAAGGGAGTATTGGGGATGTGTAAGGTATGTTGTAGGATGTGTACCTAGGAATTGAGGTCAATTGGAGCATCTGGAGGCGGAGATGTAGGAGATGAAGTTATTCGAAGGCGGGGTACGATAAGATAAGCTACATTCACGTGATCAACCCAATTTCCCATTTTTCTCTCCATACTCGAAATCAACTTCACATTTGAAATCCTGCTCCCAAAATGCCACTATGTCTATATCTATGCAGCGATCTTCTTTCAAGACCGCGGGCTCAGGAGTCGGAGGGAAGGGAGATCTTCAAGCATTCCGTCATTAGGATGCGTATCTTTGAGCATTGAGTGTACATTTCAAACTAGCATTTTCCTACAGCGTTCAATGCACTTGAAACCCTGTTTAGTTGACCTTGACAATCTACTTTGTCTCCTCTTGGAGCTTCATCTGGTTGGCAGCCTATTGCGTCCCCCAATGGGCTCTTAGCCAATCTCAAAGTTTGTCAGCACCACATCTACAAGGACGTTAAGGTTCGGTGTAAAGTCGTATCTCCCCTGTTCTGTAGCAGTGAGTTCCTGGGTTCGTGCCACCTTTTGCAAAGTCTTGATAGTACGTAGCATGTTCAAGGTGGGCAGCTAGGTCTTTTGCTGTGTATGATTTCCGTCGAGAATAGACCAACTATGTTAATTTCTAGTAGCTGTCAATGTCTCGGAGCTTATAAAGCAGAGTCTTACCTCCTTTTACAGACTCAGCCCACTGAAGAAATTTAGCCACTGTTCTTCGATCACCATATTTCCTAAACTCTTCCGGCCAAGAGTCTAGACTTAACTCAAGTGCATCAACGAGAAAGTGCGCCGGGTGGTAAATGGGGTCAGATAGAGAGAGATTTGTTTGCCTCCAGCTTGTGGAGGAGATGTAAATATGCACGGGGATGGTCCGGTGACAGATGATCCGCGTTGTAATGGTACACTCGATTTCCACCAATACTTATTGCTTATGTGCGTGAGAACATTTTAAAGAATAAGTATTTTTGAGATCAAAGCAACTCATCAAGATAAACTAAGGAAACGGGAGAATGAATAAACACGCTGTCTACCATCTTGACGCCTATCTATCGAGTGTAACCCGTATTTATGGCTCAATGCTTGCCAGCAACTTCGCAAGGACAGCTCAAGGAACAGTTCCTCTAAACCTCTCCACTCTCAATCTTATCCAAGCATCCCTCAAACTCACTCCAATCCTTCATAACAACCACACAACCCGCATCGGTCAACACCTGCCTCATCTTCTCTTCCTCATCTTTCTCATAGCTCCCCGTATACCCAATCGTCTTAATATTCGCCCTAAATGCGGCTGTCGCACCGGACTTGCTATCCTCAACCGCAACACACTCCTCGGCCGTCTTACCCAGGACCTTCATCGCATGCAGATAAATTGCGGGATCCGGCTTACTAGTCGGTTTCTCCAGGGAAGTAGCAGCAGAGAACACATGCTCGCCCGCAAAGTACTTATCCTGGCCCACCTTATCGATGCTCGCCTGGACTCTCCTAAGCGCACTGGAGCTCACAACAGCTAAGTGGTACTTCCCATGCTGCTCCAGCTTCTCCAGCTCGTGGTCCACGCCTTCGCATGGCTTGAGCTTCTCCTTCAGCTTTGCGATGACCGCGTCCTCTTCGCGGGTCACGTAGGTCTCGAGCTCGGCGTCCGACATCTCGTATTTGTACTTGGCTTTGAGGGAGACCATCATGCCGCGGAAGTTCTGCCCGACGAAATCGGAGAGCAGTTGCGGACCGGTATAGCGGTCGGGGATGTCGCGCGATGCGAGGATCTCGTTGGCGAGCTCGGCGCAGGCTTCGAAGGCGAGGGATTCGGAGAGGACGAGGGTGTTGTCGCAGTCGAAGAGGAGGGTGGTGATCTGTTGGGTGTCAGCTCTGTTCTGTGGAGGGTGGGAGAGGGGTGTACTGACCTTAGGAGCCATCTTGACGACTTGATTGAGGATCAGTTGATGTCTTTCGAAGTGGAACTTGATGGGATGTTTGAATTGATGGTGTTGCTGTCGTCCGGTTGCTCAATTGACGTGGGATGGCTTTCCTTCCAGCAGGGGAGAAAGTGATTATGTAGCTGTCCGAAGTTCGCGAGGCTGAATCTATCCAAATTCTTTTCAAATAGCCGCCGGGCGTTGACGGAATCTACACTCTTTCTTGGGAACAAAGCGTTGAGTGTTGACGGTGAGGAGACGAACCCGAGAGGCCACACTTCGGGCCGTACTAGGGTCAACCCCACAACACCTTGCTTTCATGCTGATCTTGGTGGCATTGACTTGTGAAGAGGGGGCGTTCCGCTGCGGCCAGGGTTTGTAGAAGGATCCACTAGCCAACCGCCCAAACCCCCTAACCGCCCACCCCCAAAGTATGATTCTTTATTATCTTTATTATAATTGCAAATCCTGTGTCATATCGATACTTTATAGTCTTTCAATATCCAAACAGCTATGCGTCTGTTTAAAACTAGTAATGCGGCTAGAATCGACTATGGTAGTGTTTCCATTGTTTTTGCCCCGCTATTAAAACCCCTCACTAGAGGCATTTACTTCATACCCCTCTCAAGACACTAAAATTTTGAGATTTTTCTAAAGCACTGGGAAAGTGCTTGAAATTTTAAGAACCACTATAGTATACTAAGGTCGTTGATCACGAATATCTACTCAATATTTCGGTTTTACTCCGTTGTTGTGGTGAAATGGAGTGGGCGCTTGGGGGTATGGGCGGTTGGCTAGTGGATCCTTCTACCTCGCTTACACTTTTTCTCTCGACTTCAAACATTTATAAATTTAATACGATAATAACAGATCTATATCCTCTTATACTCTATTAATACACCTTTTATATTACAAGTATATAAAGTTTTTATGCATTTATATAAAGCTTCAGCAAATTAATATAATCTAGAAGAGATGGCCTTTTAATGTTCCCATATTTTTAGCGCGGTACAGCCCTAGGAACGGATGCAACGTACAGTAGTGGAGTCGCAACAGGCTGGGGTTTCCATTCGTCCAGCAGACCGGGCGCAGCCGTCCTTGGCAGCTACGACCCCTAGCCCTAAACCCGTTTGGATCGACACTGCCTCCATCTGAGCGAAGGAAAGAAGGGTGCTGATTCTCAACAGCGGGCAATTTCATGTGCTAAGCCTTCCTTCAGTTACACATGTGCAAATTGGCCAGAGTGATTCGTGAGACAGAGAGATCCGCGGATTGGGCCGCGAGGAAGGAGACACCCCAGTGCAGATCAAGCTTGCTTCGGCCCGAGGATTGGGAATGGGTAAATGGAGGTCAGCCTCGAAGATACACCTACACAAATTCGAATCCGGGGCGGATTCCGAGTGGCTTGTGAAAGATGGGAATTTGGAGGTGTGGAGGGGTTGAAATGAGGGGCCCTTAGGACGGGAGTTCGTCAATAAACAGTGACAGCATGATGAGGTGACTTCACCAAACTCTCCTGGCACTCGAACCTCCACCTCTCAGAACTTACCGTGCAACACTGGAATCCTTCGTTGTTTCTTGCACTGAGGGATGCCGACCAAGAATCTTCTATTTGCACATCTATTGGTATCAACACGGCGAACCCGAAATCATGTCCAAAACGCCTTTGTGCATGCATGCCCACCTGCCCATATTTTTACAACGCCACTCATACATTGTCGTATCTCGCATCAGGAAACTGAAGTCGTCCTCCAGGTCCACTGTTAACTGGTGCTGAGCCAGTATAACCAGTATAACTGGTTGGCTCATCATGGACTTGAGGTGGTTGATATCCTCCGCTTGTATAACTTGGTGCATCATATCCACCTCCCACCGATGAAGATCCAGCACCATAGCCACTACCTTCATGGTGGTCTGGAAGTTCATGCTCATCCACATTGTGGACAGGTGCGTACTCGTCGTCATGAGGAGCCGTTGAGAATGCCTCCTTGTCCGGATCGATCATGTTTGCATTGTGGGGCGCTCTCGAGGCTCCTGGGAGATAGCCTTCGCGGCGGAAATAAATGTAGCCATAGACCGACATCAATGCTGTTAAGCACCAGAACAACCTATTTTCATAATTAGCGCATGCCGCCTATCCGTGGAAAAATCAATCGGGGGTTCGCAAATTTACGCACCAGATGAAGACACCCATTCCAACAATAGCTTTGCTAGCACCGCACGCACCTTTGCATTTCCCACTCGAGTTATAGCTTGCTTGCGAGGCAAATGCAGAGATCCAGAGGAATGCAAACAGGATATCCACGATTGTAAAGGCGAGGGGAGGGCCGAATTTGCGGGTGCGAGGAAAGCGAGGAGTCATTGTCAAATAAATGATGGCCGGGATTGTCAAGAAGCACTGTATTAATCAATAATTAGCTTCGTGTAGCCTGCAGATGGTGTCTTTGCAGACATATGGGGCTGCTTACAAGGCCAAAATACCAGCCAGGTCTGCCATCGATACTTGACGCCTTGTTGAAAACAACAATCTCAATGACCCAAGAAACGACAATGAAGGCCACTTGAGTGATATGCACACCCAGCTTTATCTTCTGGATGTTGTGGACGTCGAATTCGACCATTGTGGAAACCTGTCACACTGTCTCGAATTTTGTTTTGAGGTTGTCGAGCGGAGGTTGTTTATCGTTGGAAGGTCTGCGAATTTTGTAGATTGCTTGTAGAGGAGGGAAGGGGAGGAGGGTCGGTATACCGATTAAGAGGCAAATAAGTGAATATTGTGCAGAGAAAGAACGAGAGTGCGTGGTGGTCTGACGGAGTCAAGGAGGGAGGCTCAGTTCGACGCGTTGCTCAAAGGCTGCAGCTCAGCTCGCTCCCAATTCGGCCTCAGCCGAGCCACTTTTCGCGAGTGATAAAAATAGACCGGGGGGAAGGTTGAAACTTGGTTCCACCAATTATTTTCTTATCACCGTCTCACCGTTACATTGTTTCTTCTCTTTCAGCCATCTGAATGGCCTCACTATTTCTTAATCGAATTGAAGTTAAGTTCACTCCTCGTACACGACTGTCACTTGGGGGTCAAGAACCATGCCCAGGCTCCGCACGGGACGTCATTGAATGAGATCCGCCTAGCGATCTGCCTCCAGAGCGGCATTTTCTCTGCTGATATCCCACTCTTCAACAAACCCTGCAATTCCGCACAGGTATAAGTATGGATCTTTCTTTAGTTGTCTTTGCTCTATTCGGATCCTTTTAATCATCTATTGTCATAATGGCCATCAACAGCAATACTTCACAAGCAGCGTCGGCCTCGCAGCCCGCCGACGAAGAAACGCCCTTGCTCAGAGACGATCAACCCAAGCCTCAGGATGAAGACGCAGACACAGAAGAATCCCCCACAGAAGAGACAATCATCCCCGAAGAGCTCTCAGCAAGTCGTCTATACATCACCCTGGCCTCTATCTACGTTGGCGTCTTCCTCGGAGCCCTGGACAGCACCATCATCGCCACACTCTCCGCACCCATCTCCACCTCCTTCAACTCCCTCTCCCTCCTCTCATGGCTAGCCTCCTCATACCTAATCGCCAATGCCGCCTGCCAGCCGATCTCCGGCCGGTTAACCGACATTTTCAGTCGCAGAACCGGGCTGGTTGTCTCGAATATCTTCTTCGCGGCTGGGAACTTGATGTGCGGGCTTGCGACGTCGGAATGGACCATGATAGCAGGAAGAGTGGTGGCAGGGGTGGGCGGTGGAGGACTGATGGCTATATCTACATTTGTGGGGAGTGACTTGGTGCCGCTGAGGAAGAGAGGCTTGATTCAGGGGGTTGGGAATGTGTGCTTCGGAAGTGGGGCTGGACTGGGAGGCATATTTGGTGGATGGGTGAACGATACCTGGGGGTGGAGGGTTGCGTTCTTATCCCAAGTTCCTTTCGTCGTTATGTCTGGAATATTAGTGTGGTGGTTCGTCAACGTGCCGCCTAAGAAGTCCGAGAAGTCGAAGCTCTCTCGCATGGACTTTCTTGGAGCTTTTACATTGGTGGTTACACTTCTGCTGTTGCTCTTGGGGCTGAACTCCGGGGGAAATATTGTTCCATGGACACATCCCCTTGTCTTGGTCTCATTACCGCTCTCCGTGGTGGCCCTCTGTGCCTTCATCTGCGTCGAGCTATACATCGCGTCCGAGCCCGTGATTCCCGTCAGGCTCCTCCTCCACCGAACCGTGGCAGCAGCATGCCTCACAAACTGGCTACAAACAATGGTAGTCTATATGGGCGCTTTCTACGTCCCCATATTCTTCCAAGTCAAAGGTCACTCCACAACTGCCGCAGGCATGAGTCTCATCCCCCAATCCATCGGAAGTTCAATCGGCTCTCTCGGTGCAGGTCTCATCATGAACCACACCGGGAAATACAAATGGCTCTCCCTACTCTCTCTAGCCAGCGTCTGTGTCGGCGCTGGCATGCTCCCAACCCTCAGCATCTACGGCCCAGACTGGCCCGAATACATCTACCTCTTCCTCATCGGCTGCGGCTACGGCGGAACCTTGACCGTCACCCTGCTGGCCGTCATCAGTGCAGTAGACCACGAGCACCAAGCCGTCATCACTTCTGCGACCTACGCCTTCCGCTCCACTGGCTCCACAATCGGTATCACGGTCGCCTCGGCCGTCTACCAGAACCTGCTCGTCTCCTCCCTACACGAGAAATTTGACGGCTGGCCAGGCGCGGAAGATGAGATCAGGAGGATCAGAGACAATTTTGACGAGTTGAAAAATCTGCCAGAAGGGTGGGGGGAGGGCGTGTTGGATAGCTTTGCGCTGGCGTTGAGAGGGGTGTTTTTGACGGGGTTTAGCATTGCGGTGTTGAGTTTGATTTGTGGTGCTTTTATGAAGCAGCATACCCTGCATAAGAGTCTTGCGAGGAGGGACTCGGCGTCCAGTTAGAAGATCTAGTAGATGAGATTTATAGTGATGTTTAATGAAGATTTATTCACCCCCCCTTCACTCCATGATTCCTTTCCAATGTTCCAATGTTAGTCCGCACTGCAGGCTGGAATGCTTATATAAACCAAGAATCTGGTCGAGTTTTTTCTTCAAAATCATAAGTCGATGGTGGCGTGACTATGACTAGCTTGCTGTAGGGCCCCGATGATCTGGGGTAAGAGCTGTCACGATGGGGGCGTAGGTTAGGGGGAAGAAGCGAGACCAAGCGAGCCGCTACTTTCGCTTATTTTCTGAAATTAACTCCAAACGCCTTTTAACAATACCTAACAGCGACTAGAATACTATTCTGAAAAAAGAAGATAGACGGAAGTAAGCAGTACTAAATTTTTGAGGACCTTCATCTAAAGGAATTTTGACTTTTGCGAAAGGGTTGGACCTTTGAGGTGTTTCGAATGAAATCCGCTAGTATTCGGTACCAAAGCAAAGCATTGTTCACCCCACGTTAAGGCACAGTTTTGCGCGGAATTCCACTATGAATACACCGAATGGGCAGAGTGCATGTCTCACTCCTTGTCAATTTTCACTTCTATATAAGCATTTAATGTTGCGTCTTCACTCAGTGCGGGGTTTGGCAGAGTACGAAAACGAAGCGAGCCCTGATTTCAATCCCAAGCCCCAGCGACCTCATGAAGAGGCAAATTAAAGTAGCTAAATATAGGGAAAATAGGTGTTAAGGAAGGGCAAAGGCAATGACTCCGTACTTACGAAATAATGTAGCTCGAGGTCTTAGTCCTCGCAGGTGGTCGAAAATTACAGTGCAGCAAGTACTATTTTAAAGTAATCTTACACTTTTTCAGCCTCGAGGTGTTGGTCCTCGTTGCGGAGGCTAAAATTGCAGTGCAAACCAATGAATGCAATACAGTACAACGCATTTATGGGAACTAACTGTAGCGAGCCAGCCACAGACAGGGAGTGAAGGCCAATGAAAAGCTCGTGCTGTTGACTTTCTGGTCTGTGCTAGCCCTGGACCCCCCTATCTCGCTACAATTAATAGCCCGATACGTTGTAGTTTCCCCCCCTCCCCCGGTTTGAAGGGCAGACCCACAGTGGTAAACAAGGGTGATCCAGTTAATCAGAGAGCTGGAATCTTCTCGAAAGCAAATCAGAGGAAGTCTTTCGGACCCGCACGTTAACCTTTAAACCTGGGGGGAGAGTGCGAAGGCGCTCTGCCTTGAAAACCGTCCAGCAGCCAGCAGCCGAGAAACACCAAAATAGCTATGTTTGGAAAATTATACCAAATCTCAACGGAAAGCACGAAACTCTTTAAAAGTCCATTGCATAATAGAAAAGAAGCAGATCTAACTTCTGCGAACTTTTTGCGATAATTAAATATAAGGGGGAATTGTGAGAATTTCTGTATTGCGAGGGTCAAAATTGCGCCCATCCTCGCTTAGGATATTGGACGAATTTCAATGCCGCTCGCCTTCGTAGTGTTCACATATCTCGGCCTGTTACGCCACCGCAAATTATGTGGAGGGTGTAGTGTAAAAGCCTGGAAATCACGTTGGGGAAATAGGCACCCAGCCCTCCTCCATCTTTGCGCTAAAATTACAGTGCAACATGGCACCAATCGCAGTTGAAAATTGCAAAGAAAGTCGCCTGCCAATCAAGCGAGAAGAAGGAATACTCCCATCCTTCATTCAGTTCAAAACATCGCACTTTTAAGCCTGTCTTCTCGCCTCAAACCATAAGTGTATTCACGACACCTCCCATCTTTGTCCTATCTTCAAACCCACTTACCCAAAATGCCCGCTCCATTCCCAACTACCCTTTCTTCGGCCCCAAAACGTCAACCCCACTCTCCAACCTCTCCCTCGTCGTCCTATATACCCTCGGAATACCCACCTCCTCAAACGCCTTCCCCCTTCCCACCATCTCAGCAATCCCCTTCATCACCAACCAAATAACCGGCATCCCATGCCCCTCAAATCCCGCCGCGATGAAACACCCCTCCCTACCGGGTACCTCTCCCACACTCGGAAGCGTGTCGGAATTATACCCCATGATGCCCGTCCAGATACAATCTACTCGTGCCCCGCTCTCTTCCCAGCCGAGGAAATTGGTTTGCATGTAATCATCAAAGTACTTCTCGGCAGGCTTGATCAAGGTTGAGTCGTCGATGTTATTGTACCAATTTTTATGATCGGAGAAGAAGGCACTTCTCGCGCCACCGAGGATTATAGAGCCGTCGTTGCGAGGGATAAGATAATCTAGGCTTCCGTTTCCGAGGCGGAGGCCGTAGGTGTTTTTCAGTTCTGGGTGGGTGGAGGAAGGTGGGGTGATGATGCGACAGCAGATTCCTTTTGAGGGCACGATTTTCCTGGCGTATTCGGGGAGGAGACCGGCTGTGTAGGCGTTTGTAGCGAAGATTACTTTTGAGGCGGTGATACTGCCGCGGGGGGTGGTTGCTGTCCACTTTCCCGGGAGGGAGGTAGAGGGAGAGATGGAGAGGATTAGGGTGTGGGTTTGGAGGTTTAGACCGCTGGAGACGGCGCTGGCGAGGAGGTGCATCATTAGTTTGTAAGGCCAAAGATGGGCTGCTGTGAATGAGAAGCAGCCAATGCAGTTTTTGACGCCTGATACCTGGATGTTTTATCAATCATAAGAACATTGATTCGGAGAAGCACTTACCTCCTCAGCGTGCTCGGCTTCGGTCCAAACAAGATCATTCATGGTGTTTTTGGCTATTCCGGCTTCCTTGAATTCATCACAATGCCTCTTTGCTGTCTCTGCTTCTCCCTTGTCGGTGTAAACGTCGAATGATCGAGTT
Source organism: Hyaloscypha bicolor E (assembly GCF_002865645.1). NCBI lineage: Eukaryota > Fungi > Ascomycota > Leotiomycetes > Helotiales > Hyaloscyphaceae > Hyaloscypha > Hyaloscypha bicolor. The sequence continues at coordinate 1,565,342 of NW_020194519.1, read as the reverse complement.
AATGTGAAGTCACAGTCGATCTTTCCTTTCTCGACGAGGGTAGCAATTGCGGCCACGTGATCGAATTCGAAGTCTGCTACTTCGACTGCGGCTTCCAGTCCGAATTGCTTTGTGTACTTGGGAATCCGAGAGTAGACTGAAGGACGAAGATGGCCACCTTACAAAAGAGAATTGGTTTTCTTACAATGATGATGAGAGGTTGGGGTTGACAAACCATTTCTTGCCGTGGCTCCACTGCATGCCTGTCTTGCTTCTGCAAGGACAATTGAAGGCTTTGGACTTGTACTCGATTCATCTCCACAGAGAAGATGGTATGCGGCAGCAATGCCAGCATGGCTCCCGCCAATGATCAGAACATCGCATGACTCGGGAAGCTGTTCTGTTGAATGATGGCTATCCAGCTCGTGAAGCTCTGTTCTCCAAAATGGGAGAGTGGAGCCTTGGCACGGAAAAGTCCGAGATGCAAAGAAAAATGGATCAAGATTGTCCATTGCTAAAAGGGTCGGCTGGGTAGTGGGTGATTCAGATGGTGATTCAGATGGTGCAGAATTCAAGAAGTCGAAGATTTCTTGAATTAAAAAACTGGCAATGCGAGGATAAGGGAACGCTAAAATTGACTTATGAACAATGCACAACTTTGCAGAGTGAATAACCGAAGTGACATGTATTGTGAACAAAGTAAATGGAACATCAAAGTCATGCCATGTCCTCAAATTTACAATGGAGGTTGCTATTGCTATTGTGAGATGTGGGGCAGGAGTTTTGAGAGGCATGGCGGAAAATAGGAGTCTCTCGTCCAATAGAAGGCATCACCCACCAACCGCCCACACCCCCTTCCCGCTCAACTTGGATTTTGGAGACCTTAATGCCACAAATTCGAAAAATCAATACGATATTCGCAATGTTTCGAGTATTCTCTATAATCTGGAAAGTTTTTTAGAATTTTCCAAAGACTTTGAAAATCGAGAAAATTTTGGTGGGGTAGGCGTGGTCGGGAAGGGGGTTTGGGCAGTTGGGTGGCACGCGCCTCCGTTTAGTCGTGGTACACACAAAATTGCGCCCGCACCACCAAAAACACACTTCACTTGCAAATAACCCCACATTTAATTAATAAAAAAAATATAAATAAATTACCAGGCCATCATTTGACCATAGCCATCAATACAGTCTTTGTATCTACGTGGAATAGTCTTTATAAGCTCACACGTGCCTCCGCTTAGTCGTAATACACTGTTACGTGGCACCAGTCACGTGGTGCCACTGCACGTGACTTAGCGTGTAGCCAGTGCTTTTAGCCGGGCGCACAGCCTTCAGCTCAATTCAAGCTCTTTACCACCACTGCAATATCACCTTATCGTGACATACACACCCGCCAAATTTGTTAGCGAATCGAGCCTGAAAGTCAAGTCCCTTATTGATTTATTATACAGCTAAGACACTTGGCTTTCCCCTAAAACTTATATCGAACGATATATCGTCTATAGGGCTATACTCTGAAATTTTGTAAAAATTTATTTGCAAATATTGTGGGAGTAATTATAGAAAACGTTAATTTTCGGGCCAGACTTTGGTGTATCACGACTAAGCGGAGGCGCGTGGGTGGGTGATAATAAATGGATTACTGAGGTGTGCCCGGATAGAATATGTACAGTTGGTGGCCTCAGGCATCCCACGCTTACGGTGATAAATCTCAAGTTGATAATTACTATTTCCAGCTTGAGCACTGCAATTTTAGCACACTCGAGGCGATTCAGAAAATGTCACGTGCTGTGTTAGCCTTCATAGCAGAATAGAGATTGAAGAAAGCCGACGGACAGAAGATAGTGGATAAATAATAATTCTCTTGGATACGCCCCTGCTGGATCATTCCTCAAAGAGTATCTGGTATCACGTGATAAGTTAGTTGAGTTGTACCTTAGGGGCCGGAGTCCAAAATGGGGGATAAAGCCTCCAGATGAGTGCATGATGCCCCTCGAAAGGTAAACCTGAAACTTCTCCCAATGCAGCGACCCTGGCGTCACGCTCACTCCCGCTCAGAAAAAGCACAAATACACCGCTTGGCAGCCTCGGCCCTCGACAAAAGATGGTCTTGCGAAGTTGCGGCCTTTCAGCATTGCATTCTTATTCAGCAGTTCTGACCCGTGGTTGATCCATGCATGGTGTTTTGCAGTAATAAAGCTATCGCCGGATGCTATTCGCTCGCCGCTGGAAGGAGGGGCAAACCTGCTGCCGATAAGCCTAAGAGTGGCCTGATGATTGTGTCAGAAAGCGTAGAAAGCATACGATTTTGGGCTAGTCGGCTTGCCCAAGGGCTCGAGGACATCTTTCGAGAACATATATAGAAGGCTGGATCCCGTGCGATGTTGAAGTGAAGAACGACGTAGAACTGCTGTTGTGCTGTGATACCAATACCCCTCGCCGCTGTCGACGAAGTGCCTCATCGTGCGTTCTAGACCGCCATCAACAGCTGCGTATACAAGTACAGCCCGCCATGAGGAGGGAGACAGGGGAAGAGGTCTGGACTTTTGCCCCAGCGCAACATGATTCGTTCCACCGCAGGCTCGGCTTCCATGCCAGGAGGACTCAAAGGCGTGGTTGGCACCATTTTGCCTTCGCTGTTGGCTTCACTACTTGCGATATGTTGGAGGGCGGGCACTCGAGCAGAAAACAGTGAGTGGGAAGCGTTCCTTGTTTCGTCTGGTCTGTGTGTCGTGCCACAGCCGCCGAGGCCCGCACTGCTGGTTCCCGGCCTTAAGGAAAGCCTCGTATGCTGGATTGGATTGCCTCGCTCATTGGAAAGGCGATTGATATACAAACGAGCTGCCGGTCTGCTCGAGGACTGCTCGCTCTCGCTGCGAGCGTTGTTTAATACTTGGGGCCTTCCCAGTGGTGTTTGTTCTGGTTCTGGCTCTGTCCCTGATTTGCCGGTGTCGCAGCTGTCCCGCATTTCGACCACCTTGGCCCTCGCTTCGTCTCGTCTCGATCGTAATCTTGATGGACCCGACAACCAGAACTTTCTGCTGTCAACTTTGCCTTGACGGAACTTCCATCAACGAGCCATCGCCCTTTGTGTGCCATGCCCCAATTGATAGACTGGGCTATCAAGAACTGTCAGCTTGTTGATGATACTTGCAACAACACCCCATCATGGTTGCAAAGCGTCGCGCAGCTTGAACCTGGCCGGCCAAACACCAGACATCAACTCGATTGCTAGGACACACCTCATGCAGGCGCATATATTTCTCAATCAGGTGTTGCTCGTTCGCTAACCGGTCTAAGCTACCGCCCTGGGCACCGCTTCTCTTCTGCTAGCAGGCCAAGCTGCCGACAATCCAGCCTCGATGATTTGGTATTTGTTGTATCCATTTCGTGGGTACGTTGCCAATCGCACTGTTGTCTCCAAGCAACCTGCTAATTTCTACCGCAGAACAACGGAAGCACCAGTCCTTGATCAAAAACATCCCCTGCGATCTGCTTTCACCCGCTATGGCAACAATGCAGCGCGCCACTCCGTTATAGCTCTCTTAATCTCAATAGCTACCGCTGTCATCCTAATCTACCCTTTCCCATTCCTCTACACCAACGACTTCACTAATGGCGCGTCAAACTTACCCCATCATGTCTGGACATCAGCTCAGCCATTTGAAGGCCCTGCCAATACGCGACCGGATGTGGTTATGCGGTCAATGTGGGTCCATGGTATGAGGAACCTTCGTATATTGTGGTTTCCGTTGCTAATACCCTGCAGGGAGTTATATGAAAGCATTAGAACCGAACGTTCTTCTGAACGCATTAGATATACAAGATGAATTACTCGGCCCCACAATGGATTTCGACCCCCGAAGACCATCGAATCCGGTCTATCCTGACAACTCATCGGTGGACTTGACTACGGACATGCGCGATACTCTACACGCCATCAACGGATTGAGCAACTCCTCTTGGTTCTTTCATTCTCCTCTACAATACTGGTCCTGTTCAGCAGATAAAATTGCTGGAGATAAAGATATTATAGCCACGGTCAACCATGGTTCCCGTCAAGCAACGTTTGTCAATGTTACTCTTCGACACTCAATCGTTTTTAGTGGAAAGCGCTTTGAAGATCACCGATTAGTCGCTGCCGACGCCTTGGTCATTACTTTGGTTCATATGCTGGATTCGCCGGTAGGTAAGCAGTGGGAACGGAAAGCCCAAGCACTTGGGCTCAAGGGGTCCGAAAAATGGCAATTGTATCCTCCCAGTGGTCGCTCATTCGCCAGTACTTTGTACGAGTTTCGCTTCCAGCCTCTCTCTTTCCAAGACAATCTCCTACTCGGAATTGCATATGCCATGATGGCAATCTACTTTGCACATGGCTTGTCCAGACTCCGCGCCTTGCGATCTCGGGTGGGTCTCATCCTCGCTGTCGTGAGCCAAATCGCAGTATCGATTATGTCGAGTTTCACAATTTGCGCTGTATTCAAGATCGACCTATCAAAGATACCGAGAGAGGCATATCCCCTTGTCGTTCTCACAGTCGGGATGGAGAATATATTCAGGCTTATCAACGCTGCTATTATGACTCCACCGGAGCACTCTGCCGCGGCGAGAATGGGCGAAGCATTAGGCCAGACTGGTCATATTGCTCTGGCTGGAGTCACTCAAAATTTGGTTATTCTATGGCTGCTTTCGAAGGTCGTGTCTCCGCAAATTGTCAGCTTCTGCACCTTCGCAGCAATCGCCCTGTCATTCGACTTCTTCTACCTCCTGACTTTCTTTTCTGCCGTGTTGAGCATCGACGTACGGCGGACAGAGCTGAGTGATTCCCTGCAACGTGCATCCACCCCGAAAGAACAGACTTTGAATCCACAATTTCCAAAAAGGAAAACCTGGACAGATGCTCTCCTCAGGGGAGAGGCACCCTTTTCTACACGGATAGCAGGTACAATCGTGCTTGTAGGATTTGTTCTCGTTGCACAATGGCATTTCTTTGACAACGAAAGCTTGTTCCGAACGGCATCAAGATTCTTCCGGTTGATGAAGTCCGAGCCTCAGCCCCTCGAGGAAAGTGCCGCAACTCCACTTTCGGCCGACATCAACCAGGCGAGGACACCCTCTGCGTGGCTTCGAATGCAGGACCACGAGACTGCACATGAGGTTATTCAAGTCATCAAACCGCATGCTAACAGCTACATTGCTCGCGTTTACGACCCACTAATATTTGTTATGGACGGCTCCGATCGGAACCCCACCAGCGCTGGAGTTCGGAGATTCCTCCCCGCCGCTTACGATTTTGTAAGAAATCAAGGTGGCACGTTCCTCATCACCGTCGTCATAATTGTTGCGGCAGTCTCGCTTCTGATGAATTATCTCCTTTGGGATGAGTCGCCTGGAGAGGAAGAGACCAGACCTGAGGATGACCCCCTACTATCTATCAAGACATTGAGTAAAGGCCACAACCTCGATGTCATGCTTCTTGCAGCCTCAAAAGAAGGAGTGATTGCTTCAGTAGGCTTGGATAGGTGGATCCGCATCTGGGACGTTCGCAAAGATACAGTTACCTATCTTGTGCAAGATCCAGAGTCACACATCAACCCGTTTCCGGTGTTAGCTATCTCCATCGATAGTGACTCGAACTGGCTTGCTGTGCTGTCCTCCCAGAATCGAGTATTCCTGTGGAACATCCCGGAAGGAAGATGGGGGCCTTCGATCCACGTCGACGTCAAAGGGCGTATTCCAGTAGCATTCTTCTTTGGCCACGACGCAACCGAATTTATCGATCCTGTATTTGTGGTCCGGCAGAACGGATTGATGTCTGAGCTTCACGTCGAAAGTGGGGAGGTCGTTGAGCTCCAGATATGCCGCAGTCCGCTTGTCAGTGTTCGTCAACACCTTGAGAAGCCAAATGCTACTTTGCCAAATCCACCAGCTCGAATAATCACCTCATCGAAACGTGGGTGCATCCATGTAGCCAAGCATGTTGAAGCAGGTTGGATCTCGGAAGGCCTCGAAGTCCCGAATCCGGCAGACGACAAAGAAGTTCTCTCCATCCTACCGCTCCCTGCATTGAGCTCTTTTCTCGCCATTAGGGATCACACGGTAGAGCTCATCGATGTTGAGACGCACAGGGTAACACACACTTTCCACACCAAGCCGATGAAGCAGGACTCTCTTCGCTGTATCCACTCTACCCGCAGGAGACCTCAATGTGGCTCAGTAGGACTAGCGAGCCTTGCTCTTGCATATACGAGTGCAGAGACCGGTGAATGCATTATGCAGAGCTACCTCCCTCAGCGTGAGGGCGATACAATCTGCTTTCGAGATCCCTTCACTCCGGGAAGTAAGACCTGTTGTCTCTGGCGCGAAACAGTGGAGCATCGGTACACGATTGGAAATCCAGGTCGATGGGAGGCGTTGAAGGTTGGCTACTTGGTGGGAGTGCGGAAGGTTGAGGCGCCAAAGGACATTGCGGCTTCTTCTCATCCCGTTGCGAACATCGGTCTTCGACGTCGAGGCGCGAGCCGCCCTCAATCTCTTCGCCTCCAAGCTCAGGAAGCCGAAGATTCGTGGGAAGTTTGGTCAATCTCTTCTCGTGGCGAGAGAGCCGTCACTCCCCTCTGTGGGTACAACGAAAAGGGAAATCTGCTGGTCAATAGTCTTGGGCCACTGCAGAAAATAGGCAATAGGAGCATTGCTGTGGGATTGGGTAACGTCATCAAGATAATCACAGTCGGCCATGAGAAGTTCGACGGAGAGAGCTCGAACGACGATCAAGCATTTGTAGGAATGGCCGCCGCAACTGCCAGTAGGCGTAGAAGGCACGGCCCTGGCTCAAGAAAGAGCCTGAGCCACTGACTTGGAATTTTGCATGGGGGAGTACGGAGACAACGCATTGTCGAAACCGGCCCCAGCACACGAAAGGAGGCTGCTTTTGGCTTGGAGCCATATATACCCATTGTGGATTGTTGGACGGATGGATCCATGGCGTTTTGGTAATCGGGCGGCGCTGCATTATAGATGCCGTTGCATAGGGTGGCAGGTACTTATTTGTTCTGGTTTTGTACATGTGGAAGTTCTGATAAGGGAAGGTTTATCTGAACTTGGAAGTCTGCGTCTGGAGTTCGTGCAGTTTCACTGGCGCCGTGGCTAGGATGATTACGAGTTATGTTATGAATGAGAAAGAAGCTTTAATCTTATCCTGAGCTGTGATTATGGGTTTTGATCTGATCCTTTAACTTCATATTGCACTTTTGAACGAAGTGCAGGAAATATAATGGCCAGTGCCATTCGCGAACCAGCTTCTTTCTAATCAAATCACAATTAAAGCTGCCACACTCGTTCCTCCTTCCTTCTCTCTCTTCCCTTCCTCTCTTCCCCCCTCCCACCTTCCCCTTCCGCTCTCTCCGTCTCCCAGTGGAAACTCAAGCTGGAGCCCCAGTCCACCCCACAGCATACGGCCCCACATCCGGATACTGAACGACTGGGAGTCCAACATTAGGATGATCATACCCGAAGTACGCCACCTCTTGCGTCGGCACGTGGACGACGGTCATGACCGTGAAGTCGCCGTCGTAGTTCCATCCCCAAGAGATGTGGCAATCTGGGAACTTTGTGTGCTTTTAGCGCTTCTCTCACAATGGGACTCGGGTGCTGGGATGGGATGGGACGTGGCTGGATAGGAGAGGCACTAAAGCCAAGGGAAGGAGATTGACGTACCTCTTCGCAAGGGACATTGTACCAAGAATGCGTGGTCGCCGGACCCAGCTCCACGACGTCAATGATGGTGCAATGCTCTTGGGCGAAGCCATAGATATCGAGGGTGAAGCCGTAGATGCAGATATTCTCGTCCCGGCAATCGCGAATGAAGTCCTGGATTGTCTAACCGTCGGTGGCGCGGGGCTTGAGGGAGGATGGAGCGCCGAGGGCAAGGGTAAGGAGGGTTAGGAGTGCGAGGAGGGGGGTTGGGAAACGCATTGTGGCGGTTGGTGGTGCTTTGGTGTTTGAAGTTAGCTTGGGTAAGTTGAAGTGGATAAGATTGTGCTGCTGATGACGGTCCGATACTTGAGACGAGAGAGGTGGTATTTATACATTCCAACTCCGTATTTCTCTCCTTGTTATCAAACTCAAACTCAAGCATCTCATGACTGGAACAATGAGGATGCCTTGGACCTCGATCATCACCATACTCATTACACAGCATCCAGATTAAAATGAAAGAGACTGTCGCTGTTGTCGGAGAAAACGGATAGCAACAGACACGAGGAAGATCTGCCCTCTCCCGTCACGCTGGCTCGTGCTTGACGTGATACTGCCTCGTGTCAATTGTTAAAGGAAAACAAGGCACGAGGCTTGGCGTTTGCTTTTGCCACATGTGCTGCGGGGTTGTTTGTCGCTGTGCCTTGCTTAGCCCATATCTTGGGAGAAGGAAGAATGGTGTGGAGGTGTTTGGCAGACTGCCGGCTTGAAACGAATTCTGCAAGCCGGAATATTGCGTCAGGTGAGTCGGGTAGGAGCCTATTGTCAATCTATCACTTGATTGGGAGGAGAAAGTGGTAGAAGCAGTTTTCTTGGTTCAGCATTGTGGTGTTTTGGTAAGTCTTACGAAGGTAGTGGGGAAATAGGAGAAGTTGAGGGTCCGAGTACGGAAACGGGGTCGCTGGAGCTGTCCATCGACTTAGGGGCTAAGAAGTAGCAACGATTAAGGAAGGGCACCAGAGATTGAAGATAATTACGTCTTTTCTTCTTGCTGATTTGTGTGAGAAATAGGCTGTACAAGACTGCGTTCCTCAATTGATCGATGTTGCATTACTTGACAAGACCCACGAAGCGGCTCCTGCTCCTACTGCCCAACCACATTCTCTCTCCAGCTCTACTCCTCGCATTGTCCCTTCCCGACTCAAGGGCCCCCGCTTTCTGCGCCTCTCACTCCCTCGCTGAGAACCATTATCCTCCTCCCTCTCCTCCAATCCCGGAATCAAGCTGTCCCCACCACCCGCCTCTTCATTAGCACATCGCTATCCGGCCGCACCAGATACGCAAGGCTACACCTATCAGCTCTACCTTGTCCCCCCGGCGCAAAAGTATCACAATTCATATTGCTTCGCAGAATCCCACCGCTCCGCTCTACCATCGCCTCGTCGAGGTTGACGATCGTGCACCTGGGACAAGATGGATGTACATGCAGCTGCCCTCATCTTTTGAGTCTACGCCTGGATTGAGTAATTGTAGACCGCCTGTGACGTTGAAGATGATGGTTAGTGTTCCGATGTCTATGTGTCCGAGGAGACTGGTGCGTTGATCGCCAATTGGTTGAGGAGGCTACTGCAGCCTGCGGAGATGTGTTCCTGAAGGGCAGGTCGTGGGCTACATCAAGATTAGTGTGCTTGGAGGGAGATGGAGTCGCCTATCGAGATGGGAACATATGAGAGAGACGATGGGATATGCTTGCTTCACGTATGCTTTTATTTCAGACCGGTAAGCTTCGATGGAGGGTGGATTTGATAGGGGATTGAGGTGTCGGTCATGTTGTCCTGGCTGATGTTGTAGAGTTGCATGCCGTTGGGACGGCCGTCTTCGATTTTGAGGTTGCCGATTAGGTTGAATCTGATGCAGTAAGTGATTGAGGATATGGATTGGATCAATCAAGAATTTTGACCCCATTGGGAAAGGAGGAGCATTGGAACTAGCACTAGCCACTTGCCCAAGTAATGAGTGAAGCGGCTGATACGCATATTTCATCAACTCATCAACATCCTTAGCGTTGACTTCCTAATTAAATTAAGCATAGCCTCGGCTTTCTTCAAGAAATGCTCTCCTTCAGAGCTCCCTTGAAAATCTAGCAGAAAGAAGGCCATGGTCCTGCATACCTTGAAGAATGCATCAGATTCTGCCTTCTCATAATTCAGATTCTTTGAGAATGACAGGCGAGGAAGTTGAGCAGTCGTAACGTCGCTGGGAAATGAGGGGTATTTGTTGAAGTATGATTGGGTAGGCATTTTGAAAGATTCAAGGTAATCTTTTCAAAACTAACAAAATCCGGAAAGGATATAGTTGAAAATGCTATGATGGCACCCACGATACTCATTTATATATATGTTCAATTTCAACGTTGAAGTTCAGAAGCTGACGATAAAGAATGAGAGGAGGGGTTGAGATGTCAGCCCCCCACCATATAAGACCGAGAACGTAGCTGACTCGGCAAAATTCGCTCGGGAAATATTTCGCAACAGTTCTACTTCACTATATTCTACAGTATATCATTAATGTGCTGTCCCTCATTGTTCGAAGTCGCCTTTGTCATTCTAGCACCTACTATTTGAGAGTAATCGGTATGCTGCTTTACTCCTTAATTGTTGAGATTTGAACCGGCTTCGGTTCTTGGATCTTCTCCTCTCGAAGTGCGGCATCGCTTTCATCTAAAGATTCAAGTTCAGGTGGAGCCTTCGCTCTTTGCTGGCCCGCCAACTGAGGGAAGCAAAAGCCAGGATGGAAGAATGTCAAGGCTAAGACAGCGATAATGATCATGCTAAAGTTCGATTGTTAGCAATTGTTCCCTTGGATTTGGGAAGGGATGACATACATTCCCTCCATGATATCAAAACCAATCTCATCCCTCATAATCGGATTTGCCCAGCCTCCCACCATCTCTGTAATACGGTACACGCATCTCAGAAAGACCGTCACGAACGCGATAGCCACAGCCGCCAGAAACCCGCGGAACTTTCTCTGCCTCAGGAGACTCTTAGCTTCAGGAGTTACACCATTCCAAGCTCGTCGTGTTCGAATAATGTAATCGATGACCAATCCAGCAAACGCGATCAGAGTCGCTACCTGCCACACGATACCCGAAATCATCAGGTTTGTCCCAATATTTCTCAACTTCACGTCGTTCTCGGCACTACCGGCGAAGCCACCTCCTACGGCCTGGAGCATCAAGGAAATGAAATCGCAGGAAATGAAGATCCAGGTATAGTAACGAGCCGGGATCTTGCTTCTATCTTGGCCGAAGGCGAGGACAATGTGTTTGAGAGTCAGGTAGATGCCTGCTGCGATGAAGGCTGGGGCGAAGATGAGGCAGGAGATCTGGATTTTGAACCCGAGCGATGAATACTATTTTGCTATCAGCAATGTACCTACCACCAAACGAGATTCGTTGAATGGGGATATATACTGGGTTTGAATGCATGATTATACGCCCTCCGTAACCAGTAGCCTCGCCTATGCAGCCCATAGTGACGACATAAGCAAAGAAATATGTTTTATATCTCGTCCCCAGGAAGAATTGAGCTAGAGCACAGAGCGCAAATATAGCGATGAAGAAGGCATTCAAGCCAAGGTTTGGGGCATATCCGTAGATGGTATTCTCGACCGGGCAGAGCGGGGTTACCTCAGTGCAGTTTTGAGAAACGTGGTGGTGCATATCGAGGGTTGAGATGAAATTTCGCAATGAAGAGCAGAAGATAGGCAGAACAATATCACTTTGGAAGGGTAAGGTTCAATACTCGGGAGCGATTTCTGGGATTTCTCAAATATAAAGGATATCGTGCGGCGTCATCGAAACAATACTCCTAGGCTTGCCAAGGAATAAGCGAATGCGAAAGCAACACTTCCGAAATCCGCGTAATCAATTGTTGTAATAAAGCATTCAAAGGTGTGGTCTTGGGTAGAAACTCTGGGCGCAGCTTGCGCCACATCGGGGGAATTATTGGGAGTTACGGGCGTAGGCTATCTGGACCTCTGCTACGGCCAATCCACAGCGAGAACATGAAGCGAAAAGTTCCTAAAAGGGTAATCTGTACGTAGTGGAATTTTGAAGCCAACTTCAAGTGATACGCAATCATGCAGCTCTCAATTGTTTGCACTGCCGCTTGTCACTTGGCAAGAGATGTAATGAGCTCTCCTTTCATACTGGAGTCAACAAATCATTGACCAATACACAAGAGGTATTTTTTATATCTCACGGTTTGGCACCGCGGCCGTGTCGAATACGGTTGGTACACTATAGCCTAGCAGTACGTAACCCCTGGGCCACACTGGCAAATTCTCAAAGCCCAATCCAAAATTTCCCTTAGTGGGAAAGAGCGTTCGTCCTTGACTGACTTCTGTGATTCAAAGCGCCGGACTGTGTGAATTTCAGGTTTCCCGAGACGTCTACTTGGACATTCCAGGGCAGAGAACTCCCAAACACCCTGAACAACGGGATGTGTTTGCTATCCTCTGTATGCTAGGACAATGGCGTAGAGAATATCCACAAACCTCCAGGAAAATATAATAGACATAAGAGAATTTCTTTCATCTGAAAGATGGCAGGTTCGTCCCCTTTGAAAGATTCAAGCACGTGGCCTCATGTAGCTTGGATAGAAACCAGCGTCACCCTCGTGTTCTACCACAGACCTGTCCTCATTTTATGATGACGGAGCGACGGCTGTTGTGTTTGCCGCTGTCAAATCGGTCTGGCTCGATGTTAGAATATGGTCGAAGAAGGTCCATCCGAGAAAGCTACAATTTCTCTACTGTGTTGCATTGCCCCTGTAGCAAGAGCCTCCAGTCAATCAAAAAATGTCTCGAAATGCTCACGCAACCCCAAGGTCCAGGTCGGCTTCGTCAACTGCCCAGTGGCATGTTCCATTGTTAAAAACGGCCGCTATCAAGGGTTGTCCGATATCTCGTCTATGAAGGGGTGCTCCAAGGTCGTATAGTCGATACTAGAGATGGCCGCAGCATCTCCAGTCTATCTAGACTCCACCGAAGCCTCATTAAGCCGTATCGTCGTTGTGCTCCCCCAGTCATCTCCACCTCAGAATATAGTTTCAATGACTTCGTGTTCGCGGAGATGTTAATGAGACCAGATACATCTTGCGCTGTGTATAGGAATTGTTGGCCACGATGACATCCTGGAAATTGGTCTTGATTTCGGTTGGAAGTTTGGTTAGATTTTGCGCTAAATTTTAGAAGGGTTCACCCACCAACCGCCCAAGCCAAAATTCAACTTTAATATTAATTCATCAATTATTAATATAATTTTATACTTTGTTAAGTTTTAATTAACAAATATACTCTTTAATCACAATTTTATTTTTTCAAGTAAGAAATATTATTAATATTATTTATAAAACTAAGTTTTTATTTATATTTTAAGAATTTTAAAGCAATATAAAAGAATAATTAAAATAAGTCCTCTTATGAAAATTCCTATAATTAAGAGAGATAGTATTAACAAGTAACAGAAATCTATTTTTATCGATTTTAGTTAATTATTAATATTATAAACGGTGAGAGAAAAATCGATTTTTTGCTTGGGCGGGAAGGTGGTTTGGGCGGTTGGTGGTGAACCCTTCTAGCGCCCGCTAGCGCGCCCACTCGGGGGGATGATCAAGAGCTTCTTCTTCACTCTACTTGAATAACTTCACTCTCACTCCTTTCGACCCAGCCTTTACAAGTGGGAAGAGACCATCCGCAACCTCGACGTCGCCCACATTAGTCTCAAATAGCTCCATACGTCCAAGGTCCGAGGATCCGCGAACCTCTAACTTTCCAAGCCTCCTTAACAATGTACCGATGCCGATGTATAGCTCAGCCCAAGCCAGATTGATCCCGAGACAATTGCGCGACCCTTTCGAAAAGGAGCACAAGTACCTGTCATGATGACCCGACTTGTCCCAACCCACCGTTCAGGATAGAAGGAGCGGGCGTCAGGAAGGTCTTTTCATTAAGATGTACGAGGGGGATTGTCATACTCACTGGAACTCCCGTTGGAATTTCCCAACTCTGAAACTTGATGATTTTATCGACCATGATTCTGGGAAGTCTGCTAGAAAGGCCAAGTGAGAGACGTAGTCCTTCTTTGATGACAGCAGTCAAGTATGGAAGCTGTTCCAATGCACCGAGTGCTACATGAGCCAAGGGATTCGGGAGTGCTACTTCTAGCTCGTCTTTCAGTTTTTTGAACGTGTTTGGCTGAGGAAGTAGATAAATGTGGCAACAGTCATTGCCCAAGCAGCTGTATACGTTCCGGCTCCTGCAAGAGGAACGGATTCTTGAGCCAGTCGCTCTGGCGTCTTCTCAATTTCGGGCTGATCACTTTGCAAAAGGCTGTGGAAGATGGATTCCTTGTCGTGACTGACGTCTTTGGCGTCCAATTGCCTTTGAACTGCACGAATTTCGTTCAGGCGTTGCTATTTATGCTTAGCTAGAATCGTGTTCAGGATAATTTCAAGTTCAACTTACTCGGATGTTGATGGCAAGCGAAGAGAACTCAAGGAACATGCTCATAGCGATGCTCTCGGGAAAGGCGTGCATCTATTTTAGAATCCAATTCATATGGCACATGATGTTCCCGGAAGTACCCGCGGCGAAAGAGATCTCGTGAAAGCTAGGATCAAACCCTTCAGCTTCGAAGCGATGATCGCAATGGCCCAGACTGTACTGTACAACCGCGTCTGTATTGTCAGATTTAGCCAGCCTCATATAGAGTCTCTGACACCATTCGAGCAAAACAAAAGGAGTTTGCAGAGAATATCTCTCCATGGTTACGAGCTTTCCAGTGTCTCTTTGAATCTACCCGACAATCTGGGAACATTGGGTCCAAGAGCCACCACGTTGCGATACTACTTCAAATGCATGTTATCTCAACCACAATTGTTGTCGCGCGCTTTGTCTTCACCGAAGAGGTGGCATACAATGCCTTCCTCCTAAGTTCCAAGAAATCTTCGATCTGGCAACTATCGTCGTGAAAGAAGAGGGAACAGTGGGCGGTTTCATCCTTGAAAAGTCGAGAGCGGTATTCACAGCCGTGTGCGAGGAACCTCAATGGCAGACTAAACACGAGGCCGTGGTTCAATGTGTGCAACAATACGGAGGCCCTGACGATGGACCTGTGTGGCATGACAGAAGAGTTTTCTTCTGAAATCATACCTTTTCTGTTCTCAGGAATCGCCTCAGCAAAGTAACCCTTCGACAAAGATGGGCATGTTCATATTAACCCTTGATCGGACGCACTACCCGCAATCTATGATATGACCTCACAAGATAGCAAGGAAGCTGCAGTGGGGGGTTCGAACTCGGAAGACTTCGTTGGAAAGAATCCACAAGCAGCTACTTCTCATCTATCTTCGCAACTATAATCCAGGCTCCTGGACTTACTACAGTTCCGGGTTTACTCGCAATCGCCTCGACCACTGTGCCTCCCGCTTCTTCTGTACACAAAACATTGATCTCCATCTTCATTGCCTCCAGTATTGCCACTATTTGTCCCTCCTTCAACACATCACCCACCTCAACCAACACCTTCCACACATTCGCATCGATTGGGCTGTCAATTGTAATTGACGGCTCCGCCTCCATCATCTCCTTCACCCTCTCCGCATCCCTCTTCTTCTCAGCTTCTTGCTCAGCAACCCACTCTCCATATAGCTTCTTCTCTAGGGTAAGATTTTGCTCGACTCCTTGCCTCTGCCCTTCTCTGAACGCCATAACTTTGGGGTCTGTCTTCGATTTCTCAAAAATCTCATACACATCATGGAGACTGAAGACCCCTTCCCGGATATCGAACTTGTATTCTCCGCGCTTGTAAGAAAGCATTAACTTGTCGTATTCGGCGACGCTGACTTCGTGGTAATGCACGATGTCGAATGGCTCGAAGAGCCAGGGCCGAGTGGGCGTGAAGCTAGGGCCATTTCCAAAGGTGTCCCAGCACTCCATGGTTCGGGCGAACTGCAACGAATTAGCAACAAATTCCTGTGGAGGGAAGAGAGCCGAGAGCATATCTCATTCTCAAGACCAGTGAAATAGGGATCTCGGATTATGGAACAAAGAAATAGGTTGGTTACGAGCATATATCCGCCTGGCGCTTCGAGAGGGTAGATGGCGAAGAGGGACCCGCCCATACCGATTGTCCCGCCAGGTGTTGAGACTCGTGTGGGGTTGTATTTCTGGCCTACGATACCGCTCATCGGTTCTAAGGGGAAGAGAATTGGGGTCCCAACAAAGAAGCCGACGGCCACGATGAGGTACGGGGATTTGAGTAGGGTCTGGAAAACCTCCTGGCGAGTGGAGTATCCATTGTTTGTTCGGAGATATTCTACATTGTCAGGTAGGTATGCAGCTGTTGGTCTATTCGTCTCCATGTACCTTTGCTCGCTTGCACGGATATCTGGATGGTCAAAGACGACAGGAAGATATATCTCTCGACAGGGGATTTTTATGTCCGTTGAGTATTCGATAGAGGCTTCCAGATCCATGACGGTTTTGAGGAGTTTGTTCTGAGAAATAGCGTTCGCGTCAAATTGGATCATGACCGCTGCTCGATAATTAGTGGGCCCCATAGTGACTTGTGAATATTACTTACACCCGATGTTTGGATTCATAACTAAATTCAGCTTCAAGGCTTCCAGTTTTTGAACCAAGAGTCGTATTCGAGAGGTGACTCTGACATCACAAGTTTGCTTCCCAATTTCAACGAGAAAAAAGGAGTCGCCAGCCTGATTGTGTGAGCAGGGAACAGTCAAAGGAGTCTAGGGCAACATACCTGTCTGTATACCACCTGGAATCGTTCGCCTTCCCCAGGAATCCTCTTGATAATCGCATTTGATGTCCCGTGCTCTAAGCCTGAAGGAGGAAGATCAAGATTCAGGCTAGGTACTGCTTCTGACTTGCCATCCACCAGGCCATGAATACCCTCAATGAATGTCTCAACACGACCGGCAAGCTCACGTGCATGCTCAAAAGTAGTCGGCCTCAATCTCAAATATCCACCAGGCTTTACCTGACCCAATCTCCACAAATCAGCTGAAACGATGGTGCTCGAGCATAAGAGTCCACCAAGATCAGGGCTATCCATCGAGAAAATCGCAGCTGAGTCACCACCCCAATTAATCCCTCCCGGCGACGGATATCCATAATCGAAGACATTAGAAGGATGCGAGCCTCCTTCTCCGCCATCTTTTCGACTCCACTCTGGAACCGGACCAACGAGGCGGATCCCGGTGCGGTTTGAGTTGTGGCCGATTTTCCAGGCTGTATTGTAAAGCATTAGGCGGTCTTTGGTGGTCATGAAGTCGTCGGAGTCGTGGGGACCGTGCATGCAGTATATTTCTGTGATATCGTAGTTTGGGACGCAAGATTTGGGAAGGGTGTATGGCATTGATGTTTGAGCCCATTGTTTCGTCGAGGGGTCGAGCTCGATCCAGTCGCCCATTTGGAGTTGACGTCCCTATTATCTAAATCAATATTCTATATGGTAAAATGTCAGCAGACTAACTTGTGTTCCTCCAAATGCCAGGCTAGGAGTACCGGCTTTAGATCCAAGGTACGGAGGGCTGCTGGAGTCAGCAGTACACGAAGATTAAGGCAGGTAGGTCTGTTACATTTCAGGAAACCCTCCCTTGACAGCGAGATAGCATCTACAGCCGCCATTCTCAACTTTCCCTACCTTCAGCTTCTGTCCAGCTTGGATGATCACTCTGGACCACATTGGCTGTGCCTCGCCATCAACAGTCACTGGAACTGGCGATCCGGTCACCGAGAAAACTGCTGGCGCTGTGAAGAGAAGTTCGGGACCTGACAGGGTAATTTCAAGTGTCTCTGTGCCTGGGTGATTGTCCACCAGGATGTTTGCAACTGGATGCATTAGCTAACGACGGACGTTTTGGGAGATGGGAGCTCACTTCTGGAAGAAACATTGTCCATTGGCCCACCCTTCGGAATTCCGTGGCCGCTCGTGGCTCTGGCGGGGAAGTCTTGAATGGTTGTGAATGATCCGGGGGAGAGAACATCTATCGCACAAGGTTCGTACTTGAATTTTGTCTCAAGAAAGTTCGTCAACGTATCTCCCTCGAGGAAGGCTGCACTAACCGTTAGCAAAAAGACTTTGATCTATATTTGGGGAATGAAAAAGTTACAATTTGATGCGACAACATCTCGCAGAAAGTGGAGATTTGTTGGGGGGCCTTGAAGTTTGGCTTCAGACAAGACTCTAGTCATCTTCTTGCTCGCCCCATCGCGATCGCTAGCACGAACCATGACTTTGGCAATTAAGGGGTCTGTAATAGTTAGATTCCATAAGTTGTCTCCCAGGCTCGAGAAACTTACCATAGAAAGGAGCAATCCGTTGGCCCGTCTTCACCCATGTGTCCACCCGAATCCCATCTCCTGCCGGCCACTCAACATACTGCAAAAGTCCAGGGCTCGGTGCGTAATTTCTGAAAGGTACCTCAGCATGCACTCGAACTTCGATTGCTGCTCCGTCTGGACCATCTTTCTGCAGCGAGTGCAAGTATTCGGATGAAAGACCCGTCCTCCCTCCTTTCTCGCAGTCCGCTTGCTGCAGCATGAGCGCTACCAAATCAATGCCGTAACAAAGCTCAGTAATTCCATGCTCGACTTGGAGCCTAGTGTTCATCTCCAGGAAGAAGAAATCCCCGGTATTGTCATCGACGAGAAACTCGATCGTGCCAGCTGACTTATACTTCAGTTGCAAAGCATAAGCGGTAGCACATTTGGCCAATTTTTCGCGCATGGATGGTCGCCTCTGGACGAAGGAACTGGGACACTCTTCTATGACCTGCACTATTTAGCATTTCGGATAAGTCCGCTGAATGAGTACTTACTTTCTGATGCCGTCTTTGAATGCTGCATTCTCGTTCGCCGAAATGAACAACGTCGGTGCCATTGCCAAAGATTTGAACCTCAATATGACGACTCTCAGGATAATACTTCTCGAGGAATACCCCTGAATTGTTGAACAAGGTCTCTCCCCTGCTCTTCACTTTCTTGAATGCAGCAGAGATTTCTTCCTCATTGTGGCACACCTGTAGCCCCATTCCACCACCGCCTCCAGTTGCTTTCAGCATGATCTACCAAGTCAGCTGAGTGTAATCAAGTTCAACAGCTTGACATACCGGAAACCCGAGCTTCTTCGCAGCCTCTAGAGCCGCCGTCTCTGACTCCAGTAACTCAGTGCCCGGCACCACGGGGACATCAGCAGCAACAGCCAGGTCTCTCGCACGATGCTTCTGTCCCATCTCTGTCATGGACTCCGGACTCGGCCCAACAAACACCATACCCGCATCCACGACTTTCTGGGCAAAAGGTGCATCTTCGCTGAGGAAACCGTAGCCGGGAATGATTGCATCAACATTCAGACGTTTGCAAGTCTTCAAAATTTCATCTCTGGTACTGATTAGATCAAGTCTTGAAGGGAGCTGGGGAGACACTCACGCGTCTAAATAACCATTCGCATTTTCTCCGGGCAGAAGAATGTTTTCATCTGCGAGTGAAGCGTGTAATGAGGTGGAATCAGATTCAGTATAAGTTGAAACGCTTTTGACTCCGACTTTCTTACAAGCTCGGATGCAGCGAACTGCAATTTCTCCTCGGTTGGCAACGAGCACCTTCTTTATGTGTGAGAACCTGTAGTCCATCTTTACTTCTTTTCCTGTCTAAAGAGTGAGGCAGTCGTTGGAAAGAATTCTTGAGAGCTGTGTCTTGAATTGCTTTCCGCGGTTGAAAGTCCCACTTACGTCGGCATCCATGTGCCTTGGCGATAAGAGATAGCGCCTGCAAAAGGGGGCGATTGACAAATAGTTGTGTCAGATTGGATGAAAGCAGAGTGACGTTGCTCGGGAATATCTGGGGTTAGTACTTGGGCGGGTTTTACTTGAGGTCCGGGCTGAAGTGTGGTAAGCGAGGAACACCAATTTTGATGTAAACAACCATGTAAACACGCGTCTTCTTAATTAATTGAGCAACCAACCACTATTAATTATGCCCAAAAAGATTTGCAGAACCAAAGGACAAGCTCCTAAGCAAACGAAGACCAATCGTCGACAGTCAGATATCGGTGTGCGGCAAGTAATTGTTAATTCTATTGGTTTGACTTCATCTACGGAGGAGGCAGCGAAATGGCCCGGAATTAATGATCGCAGCGTACGAAGAATACGTCAAAAAGCTCGTGAACGTGCCGGAGGGACTAGAAGTGGTAATACAAGAGGTTTCCCACTTGTAGATATTACGAATGTGGCCAATTAACTGCGTGGATATCCTCCCATCAAGCTTACTCCAGCCGTTGAGAGGAAGATAGTCGAGAAGATTATACGCAATCGCAAGGAGCGCCGGAAGTATATCGAATTGTACAAAAAGGAGCTAAAACGATAATATTCTATCGACCTCTGCGAAGATAGTATTAAGAAGGCTCTTTACCGCCGCGGGTACTCCCTAAAGAAGACAATTTCCAAGCCCTTATTAACTCGACTCTACAAAGATCTTTGCAAGATACTCTGCCGCAAGCTTCTCGATTTAGACCTCTCAGACATTATTTTCCTCGATGCTACCGCAATTCGATTACATGACGAAGGCATAGACAGATGCTGGTAAAAGGAAGGGGAGGAATTATACAAGGACGTAAGGACGGAGACAGTAAAGACGTTTGCAGATAGGCAGTTTTTTGGGGCCATTTGCTACGGCAAGAGGCAAGGACCATGGCATATCTTTCCTCCCGAAACGCCGGAAGAAGTAATCGCGGCAGATCAAGACCTCCAATTTCGAAACGAACCGCTTGATAGGTTGAATACCCTCACGTTTGAGGCAGCGAGACTACAAGAGGAGAGGGAGCTAGAGAAGGCGGGGAAGAAGCGGCGTGGACCTGCTCCACAACTTGGCGTTTTCCTTAAAAAGAGAAGGCTTACAAGAGGTGATCGGGAGAAGGGTAATGGTATTGATTGGTATCGTTTGAACGAGTTCTTCCTGGAGCCTAAGGTCTTCCCGTGGTATAAGGAGCTCAAGAAGGAGGGCAGATCTCCATTACTAGCTATGGATAATGCAGGACCGTACAAGTCACATTATACGAAGACAATCCTCGACTTACACGGTATTATACAACTCCTCTGGCCACCCCAATCGCCGGATCTCAACCCAATCGAGCAGATTTGGAAGTATATTCGCCAGCAGATTCGTCAAAGGGAGCATTATCCGGAGAACAAGGAGCAAATGTTCAAGGCTTGGGAAGAGGAATAGATGAAGGTCCCACAGCGTATAATTAACTATCGAATTTCGAAGATCCTCAAGCGTGCCCAGCAGGTACTCGATAACGACGGAGATAATAATTTCCATGGCTAATCAAAGACTACTGAACCACGTCGACAAGCTCCTCCTCCGTAAGCCCATTGGAACTGCTCCACAGAGCTAATCCGGCCGCGTGTACCCTCTCTAGCTTGAGATATCTCTGTACGATTAATCCAACCCATAAACCTTCCATCCTCTGCAATTATTGCTAGCCCATCTTGTTCTGTATTATCTGCGGGCTTCTGTTCGAGGGATATAATATCGTTGAGGTTAGGAGGGCGTTGGTTGGCTGGGAAATTGTTTGGGGAGTCTAATATATTATTAATACCATAAATTTATATATTTCCAATATGTACATATGTAATAAAGTGTTTTAGACATATTTTGGAGAGTGTATAATGTCGAGGCGGACAAATTCAGTAGTAAATTATATGGTGGGTGGGACAATTTGCATTGGTGGTTCTCGCTAAAAAAAATGCGCCCGGACCTCAAGTAAAACCCGCCCAAGTATTTTTCAAGATCGGCCAACTTCCTCTCCCGAAACGTTCAGGGTTCCCCGCAGTGCCTTCCAATAATTGCCCTCCTCGATGTGTCATTTTCAGTCCGATTCAATCCGAGAGATGTTCGCCAGTAAAATTTCATCGCCATTTCAGAAATATGAGGCCGGGAGAGTGTATGTTCGAGAAATGAAAACCTCGAGGAGTGAGGTGTTAAATATGAGCTTGCTTCTCCGCATGTTACTTTGAAAACAGCTTCGCATTGGCCTCACCCACAGCCTTCCTTGCCGCTTTTGCATTGTCCAAAGCTGTAGGCATATCAGAATGTATGCAAATACTGAACGGCCGTCCCTCAAACCCAACCTTCAAGACCCCTTGCTCATTATGATCCCTCTCGTCCTTCAAAGCACACGCCAACACCCTGTTATATATAATCTCCGGCGTAGCTTTCTTGCTCTTCGCAACAGGAACCAAGGCTCCCTGTGCATTATAATCGATATCCACGTATAGCTCCTCCTGAAACGGCAGTCCATATTTCGCACACATCTCCTTCTGCATCTCGTTCTTACACGCGTAGACCGGGACTTTGTAAACAGCAGCTGCGCGTAAAACTGCATCCATAATAACGGCATCTCGCTGCATATAGAAGAACAACTCTCCGTGCGGCTTGATGTGGTTCAACGGGACCCCTTCAGCTTCCAAAAACGCCTTCAATGCCCCCACCTGGTATAAAATCGACGCGTACATATCTTCGGGGTCGACTTCGATGCGGCGGCGGCCGAATCCGAAAAGGTCTTGGAGACCTGGATGTGCTCCCACTTTCACATTATGGGCTTTGGCCATTCGTACCGTCTTGAGCATGAGTGTTGGATCTCCGGCATGGAACCCGCAGGCTACGTTCGCGACATCGATGTATTTTATGAGCTCTTCATCTGGTCCCTGGGGTTTTTGTTACACCTCCGCTCATCGATGGGGGAATTGGTGAAGACGAACCATTTTCCATCTGCCAAATCCCTCCCCCATATCACAATTGATCTCAATCTTCTTGACAAGGCCAGCCATCATTACGCAATAAAGTATCGGACTTGAGAAGAGAAGTGAAGATATATGAGAGAGCTTTACCTACTGTTCCTCCCCACCTTGGCTCTGCCAATGACCAAGAGTGGAGATGCCGTGTTCGACGTCACACCCAAAATAACGGGTTGGGCGATCATTGCCAACGGCCAGGAGTCGGCAGGCCTCCTCTGGGCTGAGGGGATGTTGGTTTCCCTTCGTCCGGTGAGACATAGTCCACGCTAGCAAGGGGCCTGGCTCACACTGGAAAGTCGTACCTTTGCTTATAAACTTATTAGTCATCTATCGCCTTTTCGCCCTGAGCCAACCTGCTATCGTGGACTATGTTTTACCGGATGAAGGGATACTTGGACCTTGAACCAGGTCATTTGTTTTTCTCATGGTTGTGAGTTTGTTTAAACTAGAGTTTGATGGTATTGAGTTTCTCCGGAGTTTATCTTGTGGTTGCAATTGAAATCGCTTACTCATCGGATTCTCGGCTTCGTCCTCGCCTATTTTACCCCTATTTCCCTGCCCCTTTTTTTCGGCGGTGGCAGGTAGGATAGGGGAAACACCTCTTGTTGGCCAAGGGGCCACACCTCACTGAGACATTTTGAGTCACTTATCGAAGCCAATTGTGAAATGTTCAGCTTCTTATATGCCCCGGAATGGCTGTTCCGTGGTCAGCATCTCCCAATTCAGCCTCAATCTATCTGCCGTGGTGTGGGGTTGCATATTAATTTCGCCCATATAACCAAGCCTTGTACATTTTAATTGGGTAGATAGAACAATGAAATAAATATGAAGTTTCTCTCAAAGCGTTACCGTTATTGAGGGGTTAAAATCTCATGCACGGACTTGTCCAAAGTAGAAGACAAGAACAAGGCTTTCATGATCCTATATACAAGCGTAAAATGGGTCCCGGAAAATTCCTGATGATCTCAATTAAGATATATTTCATATTTCACTCACCTTCTCTCCTCCTGATCTTTCTTCTTTTCCGTTCAACCTGTCCATACAACCGGTCCGGGACAGGTGTAGGTCGCCGCCTTGTCCGTATTAATATTGATCCAATTCAAAACGTCAGCCAAGTGCATGGAACCCGATGCTCAACAAGAAAATACACCGTGACGCCTGGGTCGCTCTCAGGGGCATATCCTGGAATATGTATCATGAAATACGCTGGAGGTACCCCGGTTCCACCGCCCGTAATGTGCAACCTCGCACATTCGGTGGGTTGTTTGCTTGATGTTGAGCGATCAATTCATGTCCAATGAGGTAGTATCCTGGAGCAAGTGATTTCGGAAGGGCTGGAGTCTATGCAAGCTTTGAATAGACAATTGCCGTTCCCCAGTTGTTGCCGTTGAGAGGCGGGGCTGTCACAGCTCAGTGAGGTCACTAATCTGACCATCTTGAGCGGCTTTCCAAGAGTGATCGAGGAGACATCTTCATAAACAAGGATAGAAAGACTGGAGGGTTCCTCATAAGGTTGATTGAAACTTGGTTTGCAAAGGTTGCCCAAGCAGACCTTGGAAGGAAGGGGAACTGATGTTTGGACTGAAAAAGGAGGCGAGCGAGCTTGTACCAATCCAGCTCGCCGCATCAGTGCTAAGTCATCCTGCGAAAGCCAACCTGGCTCTGACCAACAAACCTCCTTCTTCTCCCCTTCTCGCAATCTACCCCAAAAAGGATGCTCACGACAACGACCTTTCAGCTCGCCAAAAATGAGTAGAACCACTTGGGCCGTGTCTGGTGGGCGGCTCCCAAATGGCTGCATTTGCGCTCATCCATTGGATGACCATTGTGGCTGGCAATTTGGACTTCCTACAGCGTTTTGCCTAAAGCTTCTCCAAGAAACTCTGGAAGGTAGTCTGCCTGCTGAGAGTGGGGCTGCGCAATCCCTCCCTAATTGTAACATGATCTTCATAGTCGTGTTTACTTTTCTCAGAATGACAAGTGCCTTGCAGTGCAGGGCATGTTTCAAAGCTTCCTGGCGCAGTTGCTGAGAATTAACTTACCACCGAGGAGGGGACCTCTCGCAAATGGAGATGATATAAAGTCCTCCGTAACCAATTCATTCTCTCTTGCAGTTATTTCTACTATTTTCGCACAGCCCTAATTAGTTCTTTCAACCTAATTTTCTCCCGATTGACACTACGTTTCAAGCGAGCGGTCTCGCCTTCCTTTCAGTGGCAACGATCTTGCAGCCTGTAGCTTATCGCATGTCTCCATACGTGTGCATGACGACTTCGCTGAACAAAATCCAGTTGTGATGACCAAGAATTAGGAGCTAGATGCGATCGTCTTTGCGGAGGTGACTATGTCACTGTTGCATTTCCCTTGTCATATTGTGGCATCAAGGCTCAGCCAGAGAGATTCGGATTCAGCGCCGAGGGCAACTCCCCAATCACTTCCTTTGAGTTTGAAGGAGTGGCCAATCAAGTGTCCATCAATGAAAGAGAAGATGAGCTCTTCTTCGGCCACCAGGACGGGAATTTCCAACCATTGGATGCTACCTTCGACTTCGACCCAGTGGCAACAGGCAGACAGGTCTCAAACTCCAAAGTCGTAGAAATCTCCATCGACAACAAAGACGGAGTCGGAAATGGAAAAGACTCGTATACTTTGTATCTGGGAGATGGCTCTAGCTTCCCCAAGAAAAGTCAATGGGCTTCGTTCGAACGCATGTGAGACCCAGACCTCAACTTTGACTACGATTGCTAACAAAAATAGGTTCAACAACAACCAGAAAGCTATTTTCAGCTCCTGTCAGCAACGCAAGATGCCGAACGGTGCCGGGAAAGAGGTCGGCACAATCTATGATTCTATCCAGCAGGAAGCCAAGGAAACCAAGGTTGATCATCGCTTTGTACTTGCTACAATAATACATGATTCTGGAGGCTGTGTTCGAGTCCCAACATCCAATTTAGGTGTTTGCAATCCTGGCTTAGTGCAAGATCACGATGGCAAAGCTACTTGCAACTCCGACATTACGCACAAAGTCCTGGATCCTTGCCCGAATTGAGTCGTTTTGGAAATGGTTCGGGAAGGCCCCCGCTGGGACGAAATCAGGCGACGGACTTACGCAGTGCATCAGCCAGTCAAAGGCCAGCGAAAGTACCGCTTTCTACAAAGCGGCCATAATCTACAATACTGGTGCAATTGCCCAGTCAGGAAATCTTGAAGATGGCGGAGCTACGCATTGCTATGCATCAGACATTGCTAATCGCCTAACCTGTTAGGTCTATGCTCCTCACAAGTCTCGCCTGGATGGCGCCCACATGGAAGTTTGAATGATTTTCTCTTAAAATATGAGTGCTTTGATTTTGGATATCGCTGGAAATTGTCTCTCCCTCCCAGGCGAGGATGCTTCAATCATGATGGACGCGATAATTTTTGTGTTAAAAAATCTGCAGTCTTTCCTTTCACGATAATGCTGGCTTAGTCTTCATTCGATAGAAATGTTTGGAGCATTTTTGCAAAATGGTCTTGCTGTATGCGTGATGGGTTGGTCGTTAACCCTTGCCCAACCCGCATGCTCACTAATCCTCCCAGCGTCATGCATGCAGTCATATTTCAGCCTCAGGTGGAATTCGCAAATGCTGATGCATATACAGTAAGCCTACCACATTCTTCGGGGGGTAGGTGCCCAGTGATCGCTGCTACTGCGTTGTTAGAGCATTGAATGCAGACCGCGCAACTCGGTTGCTGAAAGCTGAGCATGCGCCACTGAGTTTGATTTGTCTAACATGCCTCTTGCTGACTTGACCGCTCTTGCTGTCACTTGATAGGTAACTTGGATGAATAGCCCGAGTCATCGAATGCATATCCTTAAGTAACAAGTGTCACCCACCACAGTAGAATATTCTCTTCAGGTTATAAATTTCACCTCTTCTGTTTTCTGGCCCGCAGTTGATTTTGTTTCCTTCTGCCACTTATTTTGCCGTATCACCACTTGCCACATAGTTACCGCCATGAAATTATTTATTTCGATTGTACTCGTAGCAGGCCTAACATTTGTTGTTGTCCAAGCGTCGGCACAAAATGGCCCCAATCAAGTTATTTTGGGGAAGACTTCAAAGTAAGTGCTATAACGGCGAGAGTGAGTTTCTGCGAGCTTATCAATTCGGTCTAGGAAGGAGCTAGGAGGAGACCATGAGTCAATTACCGCCACTTGTACAGCTCCAATTGCCGGCAAACCCAGTCAGTACTGGCTGGACGCTCAAGACCACACCGGAAGTGCGCGAGGTTACGCTCCATTTCTAGGAAATGACTATACATACCCAGTGTATCGGAACGTGAAATCAGCGCCATATAACGCCAAAGGGGACGGCAACATCGACGATACTTCAGCTCTCCAAAATGCGCTGAACGCCGACGGCCAAGGCGGGAATAGATACGGCAATGGTGTCACGATTCGACCAGCCGTCGTGTTCCTTCCAGGAGGGACCTACAAAATATCCGAACCTGTGGACATGCGCTTGAACACCATACTGATTGGAGATCCGACTGATCCGCCAGTTTTCAAAGCTACGTCAAACTTCAATGGAGATGCATTGATCCATGGATACGACAACGCAGCTGGAGATCCAACCACGAACTTCTTCGTCGCCTTGAAGAACATTATCCTTGATACCACGAATATTGACAAAGATAAATCTGTAACTGCACTTGGGTGGGGAGTCTCGCAGGCTTGTCATCTCACAAATATCAAGATCAATATGCCAAATTCTTCTGGAGGTCACGTGGGAATCGACATGAGTGCTGGTTCAGCAACAATTGTGGCTGATGTTGTAGGTCAGATCTACGCATAAATTGAGAATACATATTGACGCAAAGCTAGTCATTTACGGGCGGCGCGATTGGAGTCCGGGTCAATAACCAGCAAGTCAATTTGAAGAATCTCAGCTTCAAATTCTGTACTACAGCGATCAAATTTCCTGGCGGTCACACAGCAGTGATTCAAGGAGCCAACATCGATACCTGCGGTATGGGGGTTGATGCGAGTGACAGCGGCCAACTCGGTTCACTGGTAATCCTCGACACTACCTCCGTGAACTCAGGCCCCGTTCTTAAATTCCACGATTCCTCACGCGATTCAGGAGATCGCAACAACCAAATTGTGATCGAGAACCTATCTCACTCTGGGAGCAACCCAATTGCTATTGACGAGAACGGGAACGTAAAGCTTGGAAGTACTAGTTCGGTCGATACATGGATCTGGGGGAACGAAGCACCCGGAAACTACCAGACCGGCAAGACATCCTCAACCTCGCGACCAGGACTACTTCTTGATGGAGGAAAATACTTCACCAAAACTCAACCTACATATGGAGAATATGCCGCTGATCAATTTGTCAACGTGAAGGCTGTCTCCGGATACCCTGTCAAAGGAGACGGTTCGACTGACGATTCCACATCCCTGAACGCGATCCTGGCTCAGAATGCAGCGAACTGCAAGATCTCTTATTTTCCATACGGAGTATATATCGTCAAAGGGACTTTGTACATCCCTCCCGGCTCAAGAATTGTGGGAGAAGCATGGCCCGTCATTTCCGGGATAGGTGCGAATTTCTACAACAATGCTAATCCGTCACCAGTTGTAATGGTCGGCAAGCCCGGCGAGATTGGCGTTGCTGAGATCCAAGATATGCGGTTTACTGTCGCCGATGTTCTTCAAGGAGCAACGATTCTTCAAGTCAATATGGCCGGCAATCTCCCAGGAGACGTTGGAATATGGAATACACACATCACCGTAGGTGGGACTGCCGACACGAAAGTCAACACAGTCTGCGGAGCTCCTGATACATCCGACTGCAAAGCAGCGTTCGCTCTCACACACCTCACTGCCTCCTCTGGAGCCTACATAGAGAACATGTGGGGTTGGGTTGCAGATCATTCTTTGGAGGCAGGCGGCGACCACCAGAACATCGCCGTCGGTCGAGGAATGCTCATCGAGGCGACCAAAGGTACCTGGCTGACAGGCACCGCATTCGAGCACTGCACACTCTACAACTACAACTTCTACAACGCACAAAACGTCTTTGCCGGCATGCAGCAAACAGAGACGGCATACTGGCAAGGCGAGGGTTCGCTCCAAAACGCCCCCGCGCCGTGGACTGCCCTTTCGTCTTTTGGAGATCCAGATTTCTTGTGGTGTGGAGACGGTGATCAGAAGTGTCGCATGGGGCTTGCTACCACCATTGATGGCGGAAGCAACTTGTTCCTGTATTCAGCGGCATTTTGGACTTTCTTCCATGGGGAGACGTTGACTAGGTATAACTTCCCTGGAACAACGTGTGGGAGTGATTGTATCACGAACCAGATCAGAGTGGCTGGTAATCCGAAAGGATTGTACTGGTATGGGGTCAATAGTAGGTGTGCTACTACCATGATTTTGGATGGACAGGGGAACCCGAAAGAGTTTAATAATCCTGGCGGGTGGCCGCCTGGTGGGGTTGTTGCGGCGTACTTGCAATATGCCGGGTCTTGAAGGTTTATCTTCCACTGGGTCCACATCCCTCTGGTATCATCGTACACCTGGGTCATTACCACAATTCGAAATACACTTGTTTCTTTTCATCTCCTTTCACGCACAAATGCCACTTCAACTCCTCAAACTTCACTTTCTGTTGGGCGCAATGCTTTACCTTGGCATGACAATACGCTTCTTAAATTATAATCGATATTATTGAAGACTGCCATTTGAAGATGAGCCTTTGGGGAATTCGAGAGGTAACAATAGGATATGGCTTGACGTTCTCAGTTGGGTAGTCACCCCTCGTGTCGGACCATCCTGGGGAATCTCCATTAAATAAACCTAAAAACTGCCCCTATGCTATCCTGGGAAACATCGAAGTTGATCACATCTGTGCTTCTATAAAGTTCAAGCCACGAGCTAGAGTAAATGGAGATACTCCGATATCTTACTTTCGACTGTGGAGAAGAGGTTCGAAAGTCAGACACCAGTCTCAATTGATCTATCTATCAACACTCTCCTGTCCCAGTGTTCCATGATGCTTTTGCAAAGCGCCTCTCCCAGCCTCAAAAGACGATTATTCTCAAACTTGGTCGTGTTCCCTGTGACATTGATAAGCTAAAGGGAACTTTGGGCTTCCTGGGGTGCTTTGAAGGAAATCTGGTGGCCACCCTAACTGGCCACTCTGGCCGTGGGAGGTTTACAGTTACAAGCCTTTGGCACGTTCGCTCATACTAGAAAAGCTTTCTATAAGGTTTACGGGGGCACTGAAACACCGCGGGATCAGGGACCGGGGGCTGCTTGTAGAGGATGTCTTTTTGCCCCTCGTGGTTTTTGGCTTCTTTTACAAGCAGGACTCTGTATATAAATATCCTATAAGCTTAGCACATCCCCATACCCTATGGGAGGTTTATAGGAAAGCTAGTTTCTTCTGTTTTCCGCTGGACGCAAATAATCATCATCATCATCATCAACGTGACGATGTGCCTTGTGTTTTCAAGGTCTGCGATCAAATGTTCATTTTTACTTTACATCAATCTATCACTCACTAAATTCACTACAATATTTTCAACCTGTTTACAGGGAAGGTATGTCTGGCGAGCGAAAGGGGCGTGGATCCTTGCGGCCACAGCACCTCGCTTAATTAAATTTACAAGCTAAGCCCCCCTTTCCAATACCCCATATTTACTTAACAACCATAAATCTCCCCTCTGCACGAGATCTAACTTCATCTCAACTCCAAACATGTCCGCATCATTCCGTCGGCACAGTGGCCTCCCCCTGACCCTCCAAACCTCCATCCTCACCCACGTCCCAAACCCTCCTCATCTCTGCTTAGACAGGCGCGTCGACGACACACGAAGGCACAATACCATGTCTCCTCTACTCCTCCCCCTCCCTCTAATCCCTTTCCCACGATCTCTCCCTCGTATCTGCCATGTCGCGTTATTAGGCCTGCCTTTGCAAAAGGATTTCTCCACCGTATAACCTTCTCAAGAGAGTAGGCAAGTCGAGTAAGCCACGGTGTCCGCCCCGATTTCCCTCTGTAATATATATAGAACGAGTCGTGCCGTCGTGTATCGAGGAGGAGGAGGAGAAGGAGGAGTTGTTGTAGAGGATCGTCGATAAGGGAAGATCGCTTCGTGCGACGCTGTGCGAGCGTTCGAATGAAGTATCGCTTTCACAACGTATCGATATTTGACTTAATCTTGGCCCTATGCTCTAGAGAGCATAGGTTGACAGCCTGCACCACGAGGAGGTGTTGAGTCGTCGCAGGCCAGGCACATCGTCAGGAAAGACTGGGGGGCTCAGCGAAGTTGTTCCTGCCGTCGTTCATTATACTTCCACATTTTGAGCAACTACCCCCTGCTCGAACATGGCACATCTGAACATATTGTACCAAGGTTCGAGAATAATACTCCATGCATGTATAATGCCTCATCCCCGAACTGCCCGTGTGCCTGTAATTTCGAAGGCTCATGCATGCAAGTATCTCTGCTCGTGCCAGCCCTTCCTCGTCTCTGACAATCATCTACCAGTAGCCGCAATAACTTGGGACGCAACTACCTTTTGAAGTATCTTCAGTCGCCATACGTGAGTTCATGGCGTGTAAGATCAATGCCCTTCTCCCGTGCTCTCTGTTGCCATGACTCCCATACAATGGACTCTATCTGAGTCTGTGCCTACATTTCAAAGAGTTGTTTTATTGATCTGAGCTCAGGCAAGGTTTTTGCGCCATTTTCTGGTACAGGTGCAGCCAGAAATTTGAAGATCGACATCGTATATTTTCTAACTCGAAGAGCTTCCAACCCTGCTGGTAACGCTTCGACGGCAGCCTGACATCGTTCGTGAGAATATTCAACTTCGCGGAATCCTCCTTCGCCTGTGGGTGTCTGCGAGTCTTCGCACCCGAGCAAGACGAAAGCGTCAACGTTCAAGGCACTGATTTCTGCAAGTCAGTTGAAAGGCGTGGAAAGTAGTGGTACGTGCATGCTCTGCAATGGGTTCGGTCTAGTGAAGAATAGATTAAACT
This sequence comes from Hyaloscypha bicolor E, assembly GCF_002865645.1. Taxonomy (NCBI): domain Eukaryota; kingdom Fungi; phylum Ascomycota; class Leotiomycetes; order Helotiales; family Hyaloscyphaceae; genus Hyaloscypha; species Hyaloscypha bicolor. The sequence continues at coordinate 1,533,745 of NW_020194519.1, read as the reverse complement.
TCTCCCCTCAGGCTTTCGAGCATTTGTAACGACTCGGGTGGTTTATACTCATCACCTGGAATATGTCGTATGAGTAGTTGCTTCCAGTGTGGAGATGAAGCTCTCCAAAGCAATACTTTAATCTGACCAGACCATCGACGATGATAGTTGGAATAAATCTGGTGATTGATTCTGTATCAGAAGAAGAATGTTGGTATTTGAAGAATCGAAGGGAGTTAAGACACTGAAGAGTTTTGTTAATCGAATTGCCTGGTATCTGGCTGTTGATGATGGTCAGGGCCTTAATTATAGAAACGTGCTGCTCTTGAATTGTAGAGGCCAAGCCCATGTCGCAGTGGATCCAAGTGATCGAGATGTCAATCACGGATTGCAACCCGAAGAAGGGAAGTACAAAATTTGCCTTCATCCCCAGGCCAATCCTCCCGGCTTTGTTATCGTACTCCAGATCTACCCTCATGAGATTCAACAAAAGCGGATGCCGGGAAGAAGGATGCTGCTCTCTTAACTGCTCTCTTATTGCCTGCTCCAGAATAGCCTACACGTATGGAGACTTTGCAATTGCATTCCGAAGTACAAAGAAAGATGCAAAGCAATCTGACAAAGGTCATAGGGACGTTGGCCAACTCGCCAACTGGGAATTCATCACTCGAGGACATTTTCATAACCAGCAATTCTTGCGATCTAACCAGTACGCCAAAAATAAAAAGTACATCTAACCTCCACAATGCAAACATCTAACGCCCTCCATATAGAACTCTCAATTTTCCCAGCGATACATCCAGTTCCCTTTGGACTAGCACAAGCACCTGCTTGTTGCTCAATGGTTGGGTGGGCCTGCAGAATCCAGCCTGATTTACCTGGTCATCGAGTTAGTAGGAGTGAGAACGGGTATATCAGAAGATGTCGACAACCACTTCTCCTATACCAAGAAATCTAGCCGTCTGTTCTAAGCTCTATAAACTTTCCCACCAAATCACCACCCCAAAATCGCCTCCCCTCTAAACATCCCTCTCAAGTCTAAACTCAAACTCTTTCCTCCCTCCAACACCAACATCGCACTTAAAAATCCCACCCCCGTACCTCAGACTCTCAACCTCCCTCTCATCCTCCTCCGCCGCAGTAGTAACCCAAATCTCTGTTCCCACAAAAACGGGACAAGTGATATTTCTCGTTGGGAAGCTCACCTCCCCAACAACCTTCCCCTCCTTCCCTTCCGTACTAATCCTCAACACCTTCCCCTCCCCATAAATCGCCTGCCAGATAAAGCCTTCCTTATCGATCCGGAATCCGTCGGGGAAGCCAGGACCAGGGTGTTGGTAAAAGATGCGTTCGTCAGAGATGGAGCCGGTGGTGGGCGAGTAGGTGTAGGCGAGGATGTGCTTGGCGGTTGTGTGGACGAAGTAGAGGGTCTTGTGGTCGAGGGACCAGCCGACACTGTTGGGGATTGTGAGGTCCGTTTTTAGAGTTGTTCGGGAGAGGTCGGAGTTGAAGCGGAATAATGAGCCTAGGGTGCGTGGGTTAGTGGGGTGTTACACTGATCTACGGTGCGGTGCTTTGGCGCTATGCTATGCTTATGCCCCACTGGGCCTCTTCAGCGTGTTGCCCGAACAAAGGATGAGACGTGGGGAATGAAAAGGAAGCTGATATCACGTGATATGATGTGACTTGCTGATGCTTGTTGCTTTTGCAGACATTCCAAATCAGACTCTCCACTCAGAGGGGGAAAAGGAACAGGGAGAGGGACTTTCAATTTAGGGGCCTAAGACAGAGCATGGGGATCCACAGGTGGATGGCGTATGGCGTACCTTCTGCATAGACGTCTCCAAGCCAGAAGTCATTCATAGTGCCGACCCAGAACCTGCCTTGCGGGTCCACCGCGCCATCGTTGCTCCTCAGCCTCTCGTCTTTCTCCTCGTTATCATAGAACTTCTTCAATAGTTCAACCTCGCCTGTCTTCCGCTCCAAAATGTAAATCCCACTCTTCCCAGCAATCAGGATCTTCTCTTGCGGATTGTCGCCCTCGATGTTGGCCGTGACTCCAATGGGCATATCCAGCTGCAGCGTCTTTAAGCTCATCGGTTCTTGGGCAACATTGATTGTATGCAGTTCTTTCTTTTTAATGTCCACGAAACGCAGCGTATTTGTTGCGACTTCGTAATACGGCCCTTCGCCTAACTCGCAATGGAGGTCGAGCCATGGCTCTTTGACAACCCATTGTTTTATTCCGGTCATGGTAGGCGAGGTCTGAGGATAGAAAAAAGAGAGAAACCATTTCCACCACGACAGAAACATCGTGGTGTTGATCCCTTGGTGGGGCGGGGCCGCAGTGGGGGGCTTGTGGTGATCTCATCCACTTGGCGGCCGCGGACTTGAGGGGAGCTCCGCGAGACAGCCGCCAATGGACCTGATGGCGCGATGAAGAATTTCGCTTCAAATTCGGTGAGTGAAAGTTTTGAAAAAGCAAGAAAAAGGGAATTGCTGGGAGACGGGTATAATGAGTCAGTGGAAATTTTCGGAATGTGGCGTGAGGCACGAGTTCAAGCTGCCAAGCTCGCATATATATTCCGCTTGGGAATCTCTTCTGTTTAGGCGGTTGACGGGCCTGAATTCCGCGTCCCTCAATGCCGGTTTCGCCCGGAGGATCAACTGTCTGATAAGCAGAACTTGTCGCAAAAAGTTCTCGTGGTTTTATTGTTTGGATGTTGTGGCGGATATTTTGGGCCGCTTTTGCCTAGATGTTTTGCGTCTCTTGCTCGGTCCGGTATGAGGCAAAATCAGATCTACAACCAACAATCTGGTGGCTCAGATAAGGCCCTTTCCCCCTATCGGTGTCTTTCCCTTCATGCGGAACGTGGCATGCTGTGTAATTGGTTATTGCTCAGCTTGAGGCTCGTTCGATCTTCACTCTCCAAATACTGGTGATGCGGCCAACTCGACTCCAGAAAGTCGTCAAACACAGTTCCGTTTGCTAGCTTTTCTCCGGTATCCTGGTACTTTGCGGCTTGGGGTCTGGAAATGCTACTTTGGACTTGCGGCTCCTTTTTGGTGTCTTGAATCACAGTGTCCACTTCGGGAATTGCTTTTGACCTTGTCTACTTCGAAGACCTAGTTCGTGAGACATACTTGAAAATGAAGTGCATCGAATGGCGATGGGCTCCGAGTGGGAGGTAATTTGGAGGGTCGTTCGAAGCAATCATTTCCGTGTTGGATTTGACTTTCGTGCTCCACGTTGTGATGCATCGGCCACTAGACTACTGCCTCCGTGATGAGCCTAATTCGACGAGGTCTTTGAACGAGCAAAATAGAGTTTTCGCCGACCGAAAAGTTTGGTTGGGCCTATGCAAGAAGGGACCGTATGTCATGCTTTTGAAATGCAGCCGCCATCTCGGCGAAAGAACCGGGATTCCTTGCATCTTGGATGTTTCTGCAGCGCTGCACACCTGCAGCCTTAAAGCCCAAGTCCTCACTTGAGGCGTCTTAGTGAGCGCCTCTTCGACTGTTCTTCGGAGGTTGTGCAGCTACGACACTATCAACGCAGACTGCTGCATCTCCCTCACCGACAATCAATAGTCTCCATTGTGCTCCGCCATTGCCAGCGTGTCTATTCGGATCTCTTGTTGACCGCCAGTTCGCAGAATAGAAACGAGAGAATGCTCACCGCAAAGGTTTTCCCGCGCACCGTGGAAGATTGAAGCGGTGTGTGCACCTGTGCCCAAAGCTCTATCCACACCAGGGTCAAGCTGCGTCAAAAGCACGTGCATGAGGACCCATCACCTGCCTAAGCGCCATCACAACACACCAACGTCACTCCCTCGATGGACCAACAACTCAGGGGTGCTTACCTGCTCCGTGTGATGTTCGTAACCGGCAGACCGTTGTTCAACGCCCTGTCCGGCAATTACATCTGCACTGACCTCGTGCCTGACATGTTGGTGATACATAACGTTTCTGATATCATCTTGTCCTTCATGACGAAATCGCGGAGGCTGAGAGACCTGACGCATGGATTTGATGCTATAAAAAGCAATTCATGTGTCGCCTTGCGTTTCCTAATAGGATTCGGAAGTTTTGTCGGAGTCGTGTTACACTCGGGACGAACTTTTGTGTCATGAATCATGTGGTGCAGTAATAGGAATTAGGAATTGCTTCTTCGTCTCGCATGCGAGAGAGGCTTATCGCTAGAGCTGCAAGTCCAAGGCAGAGATCTCCGCCCAGAAACTCGTCGTCCAATTCAGGGATCACAAACGCACTCCAGATGATTTGACATCCAAACTCATGGGGTGAGGCTTTCGAGGCGGAGCGGGAGCTGCGGGACAGTGAGACTTGGGACCATCTCAAACGGATTTTCGCAGGGTCCGCTCTCGAGCCCCTTGTCAGCACTTGCTCGGGAAGTTTACGTTCAACATGCAGTTTGCAGCACTCCTTTTCCTGTTGGAGACTTCGAAGTTCGAATCCAGCCCGTCAAGAGCCAACCGAGCCTGCACATGACCGCCATTCACTGCGAGAAACATGCAGCAAACATGCAGCTCCCGCATGAAGACCGGACGCACAGGTGCGGCGGTGCTCATGGAAACACGGGGGCCAATCAGCAAGGCGCTGGGCAAGCCTCATCCCATCTCTGGCTTGGGTGCCTCACTTTTGCCTGGGACGACAGGCTGGCGTGGTTCGCTCACGACGGCGCGGGCATTTCGCCTCGAGTTGCGGTTCCACAGAATAAGGCTGGGAAAATGTGTGGCCAGTGGCCACGCATTGATGCTCGCACAGGCAGGTTTCCTACCTGTAGCATGACGTCGCAAACCGGTCGAAAAGAGGAAGTTTGTGTTGTGTGTCGCATGGAGATGAGAAACATACTCCGCACAGTACCTCGCCTTTCTCGATCTCACCGTGACACACAGCAAGGACCGCTGACTTGGCCGCCGCGGCAGCATCCCGCCCGTTCCTGGGCAAACCAGGGTTGTTTCGCCATGCTTGTCGGTGTGCAGCGCCGGAACGGTCGACCTGAGCCTACTCATACCCTGCCCTGACCTCAACGGGGTTCGGGAGAAGTGATCCAGCGCAGTGGTATCCGCACTGGTTAGGCGCGCTTTACCGTTGCTGTGGGAGGCTAACTGGGGAACGGGACACGCGAATTTCGGGCAAGACAGGAAGATTACCGTTGTGGATACGTCGTACGCAGGGAGATGATCAAATCACAGGGCCAGGACTGGTGAGGACTGGCGAGGACTCCCGGACCTGGGTTTGAAGCTGGCGAGAGCGATTCGTGTTCCATCCGGGACCCTCGGGCCTGTATCTGGGGGAATATTGTGCGCTGGGACGCGAAAGCCTGGGATAAGAGCCTCATATATACCTTGGCGGGCATGAAGAAAAGGAAGTTCAGCAGCTCAGGAGTAGCATGCCCGCGGGGCACAAGCGTCATGCTATGCTGCTGCTTGATTTTGCAGCAGTAGTGGGAGCGGTGCTGTGAATGGTGATGGGGGCACGGAGTACCTGCTCATCAGTCGTTTATTGAGTTTAGGAGACATGCATCCGCTTCCAGGTCTTTCGCTTAGCCTGCAAGCTCCAGCTTGCCTCGCCTGCTGCTGCTCAACGCCTTCTCCTTCTCTCGTCACATCGAGGACGGAGGCAAAGCCATGTCTGCCGGCTGCTGCTGCTGCTTCTTTGTTCTTCGAAGCCATTCCCCCCAGTCCGCCAGCGTTGCAACGATCGCCGGATTCGCAACTTCACCTTCTCCACTCATTCCTCGGAGAATTGCCAGCCTCGTGCTGCCAGCCTGCCGCAGCTCGAGTCAAGATGACCTTTTTGGGGATGGTAATACAACACCGGAGCACTTGCCGGCCATGTCAATTAGGACAAGGTTGCCTGGTTGAGGGATCCGGCTTCCCAGTCGACCTTCTCATGCGCCGTTAGCGACTCCATTTGCTGGGCCTCCGCGAGAGCATCAAGGCCAATCACCCTCGACGTTGAGAGACAAATGGCGTACACATAATCACCGACTTGAGACACCCTCCAGCCACCAGACTACCACCAGTTCCCACAACGCATCCTGTGATCCTGACCATGAAGCGAAAGCTCGGCTCTTCCCCATGCCAATTGATCCATGGGCCATGGCCCAGTTGGTTTGTTTGACGCTTAACGACCACGAACAAATTTAGACTGCTTTTCGTCTGTCACATCTCAATCACACCAAATCACACCAAATCACATCTTCAGCGTTTCATCATAAAGGGACAGCTCTCCCCACCGCGATCGTCACCAATTCTACAGCTAGACAGTGAGCTTCGAGACTTTTCCCGAGCACCCTTGAGAAGACTCAGAAAAGGCACGGTGGTTGAGGAATCAGGTTTCGGGAGTGCTGGATCCGCTTTCCCTTTCCATAGATCTACATTTGGACTTGGATGCAGCAAGATCTTCGCGTCAGGTACGGATGCCTGGGGATGGCACTTTGGGCCGCGATGCACCGAAGTCCAGTATGGATTGGCGGAAGAAATCCCAAACATTATCCTCAGCGGCAGGTGGTGCTGCGCATGACTACTCTAATATAAATCCAAGTTGGCATTCACGGGTGGAAGCTTTGAAGAAGGTTGTCGTCCGATGCATTCCTTGCGTAATTGATCTAGATCCATGAAGAAATGTCGGGAATCGGCCTCGGAGGTTTGTCTGAACGACTTGAGAACGAGGGTTCCGGCCTTCTGGAAATCCCAATCGGGGTCTGCCAAGGATGTCAGACTTATCAGTGTGCAGCAGGCGCTCCTGCAGCTCATCTTGCTGCCGCTTCATCGGTACGGACCTGCTTAACGAAGGGTGGACGCTACGCGTCTGTATGAACTATGAAAGGGAAAGGTTGCGGTGTGGGTCGAGCCGAGAACGAACACACACCCGAAGTTATATGGACATGGATGCAAGATCATTTTACAGTATTCTATTGCGGGCAAATCAAGTTAAAGGTAGGAGGAGCTGAGCGTTCCAGAGAATTGACGTACTAGGCAAACCGAGAATTGCTTCGTGCAAGAAGAAATACGGTATAGTATCTAGACTTAAAAAGCACCTCCTCGAAACGTTGGCATTGGGGCATTTGTGAGCCGGGCTCTCCGACATCATGCTGCAGTTGTTCCTGTGCATCTTCTTGACGGCGTTGCCCCAAGGGTAAGCCGGCAAGGGTGCAACCTGGGTTCTCGTGGACTCCTGGGATCAAGCTAAATTGACTTGACTCCGGACTGAGCATTTCCAACAACCCTGCTGGTGGCAGTTATTCGAATCCTGACAAGGGAACAATTCTTGCAGGGCTGGAAATTATTGCTGAGAGGTCTCGGTTTCACACGTATGAAGCCCTAGCCCAAGAAAAAGGACTCAGCAGTGCAGCAGTGCAGCGTGTGTTTCTCCTCATTTTGCATGCTGGCTCACCAGGACCAGCTCAAAGCCCGACGGCCGGCAAGCTCTCGGGGAAGGCGTCCAGAAGAAAAGAACAGCCTGGGCAGAGAACATGGTTCGCCAGATCCTTGCGGTGGAGAAGACGCTTGAAGCCTCGTCCTCAGTTCTCCATGCTTATGGTCGCCCTGCACCAGCTGAGCTGGCCCATTGGCTGGGAATCACTACCAAAGCTCAACGCGAGGCAACTGCAGCTGTTCTGTTCGTGCAGGTCTCCACACCCACCTGCAGTTTGATGCAGCGGATCCAGGACCGTTTTGTAGTCAGTGCCTGGCCCCTCGCCAGTTGGGAAAGGGAACGGTCCCGAACAAACCAGTTCTTCCTGCAGGCGGCGGATACTACTGCAGTGCGATACACTCGCCAGCGACAGATCAAGCATGTAATCTATGCAGGGCATGCATGGCATCAAGATGAGCGCGGGAGAAGCACCGCCAATTTAGCAACGACTAGTCCCCAGTGACGCACTGGGTGCCGTCCAGTACTGTGCTGTGCTGTGCGTGATTGATTGCAGGGCGTTCGTGGTGTGCGCCAGCAACGCCAAAGTCGCAGTCCTGTTCATCTCCAGTCCAGCCTCCTTCACATCGATCACCAATGCTATGCCCATTCGCACCAAGAGGATCGCTCCTCTGCTTTCCGGCCTTCCCTCCTCCCTTCAGCCTGGCCTGGAGCTGAGTGACTTGTGACGGCGCTGGAGATTGAGGCGGCACCGGTACCTGGCTTGGCCTGGCCGGGCAGCTGGCTGTCATCAGGCGGAGGCGCAATTTCGCTGCTGGGTCTGCTGGGTCGGCTGGGGCCTGCTGGAGCCTGCTGCAGTGCTGGCTAACGGTTGTGCTTGCGCCGAGCGAGTGAGGAGCGAGTTTGGGGCCCTGGAGGAAGCAGGAGGAGAGTGAAAAGGCCCAAAGCAGCAAATTATCACCAATGGGTAGGCAGCCCTGCCCTGGGATTCTTCTTACTCGTCACCGCCAGCTGCAGGCCGTTCCATCAGGCCGTTCCATCAGGCTGTTTCCAGTGTTCCACTCCAGCACCCAGCCCCAGCGGGGGCCCGGTCCCCATAATATAACGTGATACACAAGGGTCCGAGTCTGCGCTGCGCAGAGAGCGGTGCGCGGTGCCGGTGCGCATGGTCTCCCGCCTTCCGCCTTGGGCCCACTCTTCCACCACCGCCCCCTTCCCCCTTCCACCTCTCTCCTCCTCCTCCTCTCCCCCCCCCCCCCCCCCCCCCCCCCCCCCCCCCCCCCCCCCCCCCCCCCCCCCCCTCCCAAAGCGGCCCCTCCACCACAAAGTTCCTCGGGCCCTGGGGAGTGGGAACAAAGCCTCTCGGCCTAGCAGCCAGCCATTGCTCATGGCCCCAATGACCCCATGCCAGGAATTATCGCAGCACATGCTGGCCCCGGTACCTTGGCTGCTGCAACCACCGGCTGCAGCCTCCACGCACCCCAGCTCGCTCTTCTCAAGAGACCCACCCTTTTTCGTCAACCCTGGACTGTATGATCTCTTTGGTGCTGGGACGGTGAGCGCGTCTGTGGGCATGGCGTGGACCTGGCTCCCATCGAAAGGTGACCCAAAAAGCTTGGGGGTTCCCGTGCAGAAAGAATAATGCTTGCTGCTGCTGCTGCGCTGCTGCTGCTGGTGAGCAGCTTCTGCGGAAAGCTAAAAGCGTCATCAGCAACAAACAACCCTCAGCCATCCAACAGACACGATCTCCTGTGACGGGCTCCCTCGCCAGCCTGTAACAAGAATTCGACCGCGCAGAGTCTTACTCTTCCTCAGTCTATTTGTTTTCCCCAACCACTCGCGAGTCTTGACCGCTCTTGAAGCTCATGAGTGGTCCGTCTAGCTGGACCGCTCCCCACTCTCTGTAGGTTCTCTGGAGCTGCTCCTACCACTGGTCCTCCCAATCGCACGCACAGCAACTGACATCCAGTGACCTGGTGGTACAGTGATCAGCTGCTTTCAGAAGTCTTTCGATAGTGTAGATAGACGCAGGCTCCTCCATTGTCATCCAACGCCGGCGACCACCCCTGCCAAACATTCACACACGCGCAGCAGCAAGAACAAGAAAATAAGTCACTTTATAAGTCTCGGTGCGGCGCACAAACAATGCTCCGCTCTGGACGATAAAACGAAATACTGTGAGCCACCTAGCTCAGAATACCAATAAGCTGGTGCAGCGCTGCCCCTTCACCGCTCGCTGGGAAGCCTTATTGGCAAGCCCAATCCCACATTCGCTCTGGCTGTACCAGAACTTTTGAATCGGCCGTTGCGCGAGAACCCACCATTTGTTGCTTTTGCAGACGGTCCACGGACTTCGCCAAAACTAACACGATTCCCGGGGAAAGCCCCAGAGGTGCTCGAAAAAGGTTACGCTGACTTTGTATTCAAGCTTCACAGCTATCGACAGAGTTGGGAAGTAAGTGGGAAACGTCAATGTGCCGGTCCTCGGGACCGTCCAGGGTTAGGGGATCAGGACTCGATGTCGCAGAGGCCTCCTGCGTCTCGTCCTGCATCTCGCTCGCCTCCCGATGGCCAAAGGATTACTCTACCGCCGGTGCAGCTTCGAGATGACCCTCCACCGGGGGGACGACAGGGAGAAAGGCATCAGCAAGAGCCTGAAAGTCGGGGATATCCTCAGCAGCTCCAGTCGTCCCCACAACATGCTCGTGCTGCCCAACCTGCGCCATCCGGAGAAGATTGGAGATCATCGGGCCCATCTAGAGATCTAGGCGTTCACTCCATGTTGAATCCAGCGGAATCCGAGGCCAGCGGGCACTCGAGCCGTCGTCGTCTCAGTGAAGCTGCTACCGAGTCGCCAGTTGTTGGACCAGCTTCCCAGTTTAGAGCCAGCCCAGTAGGAATGACAGCACATCCATTCTCAGGCCAACAACCCCCCTCAAGCACTCCCCCTACAACGGAGGCCTACAGTGCGCCATATCCTAGAAATCGCCGAATTTTAACAGCAAGATCTCCATCTCGTACGTTCAGCTCTGGAAGGGGTACGAGCCCCGCGACGATCGATGCACAGCGGTCCCCTTTCTTACCATCAAGAGGACGGCCTTACACAGCAGAACCTGGTCCATCCCCAGCATCTGAAGTCCCTCCCATGCCCACTCCTCCAGGGCAACCTCAGCAGCAGCAGCAGCAGCAGTATGGCTTCCCACAATCAGCCTCAACTCCAACCATCGCCCCACGACGAGCAAGTGGGAGCACCATGCAGGCTCCTGGACGAGCACCAGCCTCGCAAAGTACCAGTCCCTCCATCTCAGCCTCATCACACAATCCTTCGTCAAGCCAGGCATCCCCGGCTTCGTTTCTCTACAAAAGTGGACAAACGCCGCAAACCACCACATCTTATTATCCGGGTTCGTCGTATGGAACCTCGATGGTGCAGCAGCAGCAGCAGCAAGGAGGTGGCATGCAATTTCAAGGGCCGACGGGACAACCTGAAGGTCCGTACAGCGCTCCAGCTCCCCAGACAGAAGGCAGCGGTCTCCAGGGCAGTGCAGGCAGCTCAAGGCAGGCGTCAGCATCAGATCCCGTTCATGTCCTGACTTTCAGCACGCCCGTAGGCACGTATCATGTACCTGTGGATGTGCACCAAGCATCGCGGTTAGCTGACGAAAAGCGCGCGCGCAACGCAGGAGCCTCAGCGCGATTTCGTCAACGCCGAAAGGAGAAAGAGAAGGAGGCTAATAGTAATATCGAGAAGCTTCAGCAGCAAACGAGAGAATTGGAGCGAAAGGTCAGGGAGGTGGAGCAGGAAAGGGACTTTTACCGCGCCGAGCGAGACCGTTTTCGTGATGTGGTTTACAGGACTCCCGACATGAGACACCTGGTCATGCAAGCCCCTCCAAGTCCGCAAAGCATGCGGCCTGGGTCGTTCCAGGGGTCGATGTCCCAAATGGGAAATCCTCCACCTCCGCTTCCACCTTCGCAGATGGGATTTCAAGCCCCTGAGAGCACTTCCGAACGGGCACCAAGAAGGCGAAGGACAGACGCTCAGGGCGACTTCACCAGCTTACCGCCTTACTCACTACCCCCAGCCTCGACGTTACCACCTGTTCAAGCATCTGGGTACCCTCCGGGGCCTGGTCAGGGACCGACGAGTCTTCCCCCCCTGCGGATCGATAACACGGCTGCTCCCCTGACAACGAGCACCAGCATTCCCCCTGCGACGACGGCAGGGCCTCCACCGCCCTATGACCCCTACTCGCGGGGTCCTTTCGAGCGAGGATGGCCTGGGGAGGGCGGACGACGACAATGATCCAATAGCCCAGTAGGAGCGACCGGGTTGTGATGGATCAACAGTACATCATATTTCGCTTGCACGACGCCTTTCCTATCTTCGTACCACCTTTGACGACATCCCGACAAACATAGTCTTGCTAAGCGAGCGAGACCAACGACAGCTGTCCCTCGGCGGACATCACCTGCTGTATCTACTTTGTGTATTCTACCTTTTCCTTCTCGATTTCGATTTCCCAGTCATTCATGAACGAGCGCATCAGAAGAGCTGCATTGTTGGGCGACCGACGTCATATATTATTCTCCCGACCCCGGATAGCGAGTTTATACCCCTGGAGGCGCATACCATTTTAGTGTTATCTGGATATACCTATTTTCTTCTCAAGCATGTCTTATTGTTTTTGTTGCGTTTGTTGTTGTTGTATCTTGCGTTTGAGCACGGAGTTTGTGTGGTGGGATGCTTTGCACTGCACGGAGAGGGGACGGTGTTCTTGGGGCTCGGCAGCGGGAGTCTTGGTTGGTGTGGCATTTGTGCTTTTGAGGTGGGAGAGGAGGACAAAAACTGGACTGGGCTGGACCGGATCGGATCAAGAGTGGAAGAAAGCATTTAACGGGTTGTAAAGATTGGAAACGGACGGGTATATAAAAATCAGACTGTACTGTACGAAGACGGTGTAAGTGTTATGTTTGGGAGTTTGGGAGGCATTCTGCATCTGCAGGCGCAGACAATACACTCGTATTTTTGCCAAGATTACTTGAAGCGTTGATTGTATTGATTTCATCACGTGCAGTGAGGGGTAGCTTGGATGATGGAACAGCTTTCATCCGATATTGCAAGGGCCGAGTGCTGCTACTTCAACGTGGTATCCATTAGAAGTGGTCTTCAACAATATTTCTCCTGCTATCTTCTATATTACAGCCTTTGAACTGTCCGATGGTCGTGGCAATTTGAAATATTGAAGCTCTACAACATTTCTGACGCGGAGCTCTTGCGGGGCAATGCATGCTAGTCTCGAATAGGCAAGTTTATCCTATCACCGAAAACTGATAGGCCCAAAGCTCGAACGTCATCTTGCGCCTTGCCCTCTGGGGAAGCTATTCTCGACCATCCGCAAGCACCCACCTTTGATATGCCGGCATAAAACCTTCTCCTGCGTGACCTCACATCTACTTCTGATTCTGATGTACCAACAACTTCTACCTCTGCCAGCACATCTCCGCAGGACTGTGTTTCACAAGCTCAGTGAATCTTCATTGTCTCACTTATCAATCTCCTCGCCTCTCCGGCCATTCTGTACAAACAAAGCCATCAAGCTCGAGATATCGTTCTCACGGTCCTTCAGCTCTACGAGAAAGATGTCCGATCTTTCCATTGAGCTTACTGCTCCCAATGGCAGGAAGTACACCCAGCCAACCGGCCTCTTCATCAACAACGAGTGGGTGAAGAGCAGCGATGGAAAGAAGATTACCTCTATCAATCCCACGTAAGCTGACCAAGCTCCCAATTTCCCCAACATCCAAAATATTGCTAACACTCTCCCAGCGATGAATCCGATATTACCTCCGTCTACGCCGCTAGCGTGGACGATGTCGACACCGCCGTTGCAGCAGCCCGCAAGGCATTCAAAGACCCCTCATGGCGCGACATGTCCCCCACGGATCGCGGCAACTTGATGATGGTCCTCTCTGACCTCGTCGCCAAGCACGCAGACACACTAGCCACGATCGAGACATGGGACAACGGCAAACCATACGGAGACTCTCTCGGTGATGTGGGGGAGGTAGTTGGCGTACTGAAGTACTATGGTGGATATGCGGATAAGATCCACGGCCAGGTCATCGACACCGGGCCAGCGAAGTTCGCATACACGATCCGCGAGCCGGTCGGTGTCTGCGGACAGATTATTCCGTGGAACTATCCGCTTGCGATGGCGGCTTGGAAACTGGGACCTGCACTGGCTTGCGGGAATACGATTGTGATGAAGGCTGCTGAGCAGACACCGTTGAGCATTCTCTACTTAGCGAATCTGATTAAGGAGGCTGGGTTCCCGCCTGGTGTCATCAATATTCTGAATGGTGTTGGACGAGTAGCGGGTGCGGCTATTGCTACCCATGTGAATATCGATAAGATTGCTTTCACGGGAAGCACTGCTACCGGAAAGGAGATTATGAAGATGGCTGCTGGTACAATGAAGAATATCACCTTGGAGACAGGTGGAAAATCACCGTTACTAGTCTTCGATGATGCGGATTTAGAGCAGGCGGTGAAATGGTCTCATATCGGTATGTTCCCTCCTAAACCTAAAAAAAAAGGACCTTTTAAACTTGCTAATATTTCAAAGGCATCATGTCCAACCAAGGCCAAATCTGCACCGCAACCTCCCGCATCCTCGTCCAAGACTCACTCTACGACAACTTCGTCGAAGCCTTCAAAAAGCAAGTCGCCGAGCTCTCCGTCGTCGGCGACCCCTTCGCTGAGACCACCTTCCAGGGCCCGCAAGTCACGAAAGCGCAGTACGAGCGCGTCCTAGGCTTTGTCAAAGCCGGCAAAGAAGAAGGCGCCACGCTCGTCTCTGGCGGCGAGGCGTTCACCAAGGGCTCCCCCTCTGGGAAAGGCTTCTTCATCACACCGACAATCTTCACGGGTGTAAAGCCCAGCATGAAGATCTTCCGCGAAGAGGTCTTCGGTCCGTTCGTCGTGATTGCTAGCTTCAAGACCGAGGAGGAGGCGCTGGAGATGGCGAACGATACTACCTACGGTCTTGGCAGCGCAGTCTTCACGAAGGATATCACGAGGGCGCATAGGGTGGCGAAGAGGATCGAGGCGGGCATGGTGTGGATTAATTCGAGTAATGATTCGGATTACAGGATTCCTTTTGGGGGCGTGAAGCAGAGTGGTATTGGGCGGGAACTTGGGGAGGCGGGGCTCGCGGGGTATACGCAGATTAAGGCTGTGCATGTTAATATGACTGGGGAGTAGATTTGCTCTGTGGGGGGGAGGGGTTGAGGGTGGCGGAAATGAGATATGAGATACGAGCGATGAGCAAGAATGAATGCTTTGAACATCCAGTCCTCTTTTGGGCAATTGCGTGCGATCTCCACCAGCTCTGGAAGACCACGAGGGTTAAGAGAGTTTCCAATTCTCAACAGCCTTGCCGCTTCCTTCCACTGAAACGTATATATTCTCTTTTCCCACTTGGTTTCGAGCAGAGCACGATAGAAGTTTATTTTGGAGTGAGCTCGTTGTCCCAAACACGTAGCAAGGTTGCTAAAAGGGTCGAGCTCAAGAAGTGGGAATTTCACACCCCGATCCAAGTAGATTTCAGTCCTGAAGGATTTGTTGCGCATCGTGAGCTTTTCCGTCCATATTCAGAGACGAGAAGTGGCCTTTCATCTGATGACATAGGAAGAAAGTGAATAGCGAATAGTGGAAAGGGTGTTCTGTTCCACATCGCACCAAATGTTTCAAAAGGTTCTGGGACATTGAGAGTTCCAAGGTCACGAACTCGAGTGAATTTGGACTTGTGAAGGTAGGGCCGTTGTGTAGCATATCGAAACAATGTTCCAAAAGTTTCTTGGGGCATTGAGGTTTTTTGAGGAGTGGAGAGTAAACCCCAGAAGCCGAGTTTTGTTGCATGCCGCTTCAATGTTCCAACGTGCTTTGGCACTATACAATGAGATCTCCGCTCGAGTGAATAAAAACGGGTTCTGCCTTGATTCGCTTCACATCGCTTCCAACTCCTTCAGGGGTCCAGGAAATTGAGAACCAGAAGTTAGTTTTTGGATGTGAACGCCGTTCAGTGTATTCACGCTGCGGTGATCAGGCCATAGCGAATTCTGGCTTCGACCTCACGTACATATAAATCCTCCTGCCGTTTAGCTCTATCACTCATCCTAGTGGATTGTCATTGCATCCTTGTGTAGTTTTCGCCACCATCGGCGACCACGCAAGTGCTTACTAACTACTCCACTTTCCTATTCGGACCATCAATCAGCTTGGCCGCCGCCATCTACCCATTACTATATCTCCAGATCTCCCTCCCAGCCCCCCGGGTCCTCACCCCATTCAAAAAATCAAAATTCTTTCATTCAATAATCTAAGATGTCGTCTCCTACCTCTTCCTCTTCGACACACAAAGAAGAGATCGCCGCTCTTACCACAGTCAAAAAATTCCTCTCGGGAATCAAAGCCCGTAATCCAGCCCAAATGCATGCATGTATCCACCCCTCCGGCGGACACGCTTTGCTCATTCGCCCCTCTCCATCCCGCTCCTCACGCTCCTCACCAGTAGGGAAACAACATCTCTCCCTCACGCTCGCCGAAGTCGTGAATCGAATTCCATTCGATAGTGCTGCGAGTTTGGAAGAAAATATCGCCCTGGCGGAATGGGAGGAAGGCGAGGATGGGGAAAGGTTTGAGGGGAGGAAGAGCGAGGCGAGGGTTGATGGTGATTTGGCAGCTGTGTGGACGCCGTATGAGTTTTTGAGGGATGGGGTGCTGAGTCATGTTGGCACGAATGTTTTCTCGTTGGTGAAATTGTGTGGGGGAAAGAGGAAGGGGGAGTGGGTCATTGGTTGGATTTCGGATACGTGGAGGGTACCGGATGAGGAGGTGGTGTGAGCCTTTTTAAGTTGAGGGGGGATTTGGATGCGGATGTTCTGGTTGTGTTGGTTGAGCAAGTAGAGATGATGAGATTGGTGTGGAGTCTGGGGACTTACATGCAGACATTGAACCATTTTCATATCAGTGGGGTCCGAAGTCTCTTTTACAGAGTTGAGTTAAAAACAGTGTCGTCACAAGCCTCGTTTTTCCAGGAAGCAGGGATCAATTTTATCTTTTTGGTTAGAGACTTAGGCACCTGCCTTTAAAAAGAACAGTGCACAAATTTGTTTGTTGACGAAGGCAGCTGTCTGTCAAGAAAAGCCCGTACAGATTGCAGACAATGACCGCTCCCATAAAGTGTTTGGGGGTATTCTGGTTTTCAAACTCCATTGGACGTGTCAAAGCTTGCAACGCAATTACGTCAAGTGATAAGCTGATGTTCGACTTGTGGCTGACAGCTGGTCCATGTGTGTTTAAAACTGGAGGCGGCCAGTATCTTTCAGGTTCGTCCGTGGGCAACGGCTCTTGAGAGACAACTCTTGCTTGGCCAACAATTTCGATATCTCCTTGAATCCCAAGTGAACGGGTGATGAGCGCAGAGTCATTGTTCAGGAATCCGCAGACCAGGTCAGAGTTTTGCGTGCCCGCTGGTCCAATTCCAGGTACGGCACGGCTTCTTGATCTACTCTGTCCCATTGCTCATTCGGAGTACTTCCCCACTGAACCTTAGTTGCCCAGAATAAAAAGAGAGAAGGGTGTTCTTCGACAACTCCATCATCACATCCGGCTTGCTCGAGGGTATGCTGGTATTTCTGAGTTGGGACCTCTCTATCCTGTGTGATGAGCGATAGTACCGTGCTTCGAGATACCTTAGAAGTCTCCGAATTGGAAAACAAGATTCCATCAGTGGCGAAATGTTTATGCTCCGCTCTCACAAGATTTTTCAGTGGAGTCTCCCATTGTCGAAGTTGGGGTAAGTATGGGAGACTACACCAGGAGTGTGTCAAGAGAAATAAGTCATCCACCCATTCCGACACAAGATTCAAACAAGTGAGTTGCCCAACCACAATATATCCTTCGACCGTGATGTTTTCGTCGCATGGTAGTATTTGTGCACGTCCATACCTGGAAAAGGCTCATATTCCCAGAAGTCCTCGTCTGCGGATCCTCAGAGAGCTCTTTGCAAAGTTGGCTGAAATGAACAGTGGCTGCACCGCTTGGACCCAGTTAAACAAAGGCTTTCATGACGTCCTCGCAAAGCTTGAATACAGACTTTGAGTAGTCGACCTCAATAGTTCCAACCAGACCAAGGATTGCATTCGCTTTATCGCTATTCTCCGCACAATGTGAACCGCGGAAATTTCTATCATGTCGTAGAGGGCACTAGAATTACCCTCAGGTCTCAATCGATTGATCTCTGGATTACCAAGCGAAATGCAGAGTTGTTCCGGATTATGTAGAGATTATCGATAGGTCCGATATAGAAAACATCAAACTTGCCATCCTTGGAAACACGGTCCAGCATCCTTGGAGTAGCCTCAAAATGCTACCATTCGCATTCTTGAGGGACTCAGTCCGGCTTGCGGTAGACAAGTGTTAATTTTTGTGCCAGACAAACTTTTTGCATGATCCAAATTCTTTTCCAGTATGGAAACAGGGAGGTTGCCCCAAACTCTTCCTAATAAGCGTACAAAGAGAATGACGTTCCGGAAGTTGGGTGTCTGAGAGGTCTATGGTGCATCAGTAAAGCTCTTCCTGGTATACGTAATTTATTGAGACTTACGCATTCTGCGGAATCGTCGATACAAAATATTCCGGCAGAAAAGTAGCGAGTTCGCGGGGTGGTGCATAAGTGGTATCAGTGAACAGGAACTTATAGTTCTTCATGAATCCCGTGGTGGTGATCTGGCGCACTGCTAAAGCGTGTCCCTTTTCCGAAAAATTGTTCCTCGTGTCAAAAGTGACTACTCCAATCTATTTAATGTGCTGATGCTGGCCTTCGAAGTCTAGTTCGAGGAATACAACGTCTGTTGGCGGAGAAGGGCTCATCGGAAAGAGAACCTGCTGGAGTAGCTTAAGGCCAGCTTTCCCATCCAAAG
This sequence comes from Hyaloscypha bicolor E, assembly GCF_002865645.1. NCBI lineage: Eukaryota > Fungi > Ascomycota > Leotiomycetes > Helotiales > Hyaloscyphaceae > Hyaloscypha > Hyaloscypha bicolor. Next base: position 1,515,376 of record NW_020194519.1, on the reverse strand, counting down.
AATATCGCGCTCCTGGAAGTGCGGAATCCATTTGAAGCACGTCTGGGTTCTTGTCTGCTATTCCTGAAACGGTGAAATGCCAACACACTTACTTGACGAAAGCGTCTGAAGTGTTTGTGTTTGATCTGATGAAAGGTTGGAATTCAGGTCGCAAATCGAGAATTCGGAGAGAAAGGTGGCGCCGAGACCATCTTTCAAATTAAATCTAATATGGTGTTGCTTTCTGGACGGGAGGAAGGTGCCGCGGTTGATGGACGTTGACTTCGGCCCGCGCCTTCCCCTTTTTAAGCGAGGTTTGCCCCGCTCGACCAGACCAACCGCATTTGGAAGGAGCATTTTTTGCACAGAATCGGTGGAGTATATCCTCAATCTTGGGTGGACTAATGAAATTTTTGAAAGAAGTGGTAAAGTTGACGAACTGGGCAACACTCGTCCACATGATAGTTCGCAAGCAATTGAGGGTTTTTTGCCGGCAAAGTCGCTAGGATCAAACATGCAGGATAAGGCTTTGGCGTAAACTTAATCTAGAACATCTAGCGCTCCATACTTTCGATGCAATCCAGATGAACACCCTGAATTTGCGATGTAGGGGCTCCACGATTGAGCATTCTTCATTATGTTGGGGCTTAACGATTTATCTCTACCTATCCGAGATACCACCCTCTGCTGAAGAAACCATAAAAGCTGACCTGTTCTGGGACACGGGGAATAGTGAAATTGGGAACTAGCAGTCGTAGTTTCAACGTAACGATCATAAATGTCAGAGAATGCTCTTAAAGCGGAGTAAGAAGATCTGTTTACTCAACAAACCCAGACTAGCAAGCGAAACCGCTTAGTTCAGTGGCGGAGGAAGATATCTCGAGGGGTGGAACTTGAAATACTCAGATAGGTCTTAAGAACTAAGACGGAAATGAACTTCGAGAAGCCAAAGATTTCAAGACATTCACGAAAAGAAAAACTCGACAAACTCATGAGGTTGCGCTGGCATGTGACCATGCCCAACCGGCTGCCACAGAGCTTAACCTCCCGCCTTTGCACGTGTCAAGGTAACAGATCCCTTCATTCCGACCGGTGCTTCCAACATCGTTTTTACGGACGCTGCTTCAGCTTCGAGCCTACAAGCTGATCATTCGGGTGTGCTCCGTTCATGTGAATCCCATCCGCCAACATGTCTCTGCTCAGCCTCCCAACAGAAATCCTACAAAAGATCTTCTACAATCTCGAGCAGCCGCTCACAAACGTCGCGCTTGTATGCCGGCGTCTTCGTGATATCGCTGAGCCAATATTGTACGAGGAATTCAGTGGAGAGATGCCCTCAGCACTCGAAGGCTACATGAAAGCCATCATCCGGCGGCCAGAGCTAGCAGAATACGTCAAGTCCTTCAGCAGTCCTACAGCTCAACCAGGCTTGTCAATGACCAATCAACAAATCAAATTACCCTCGATGACACAAGAACAGCATGAAAGATTACGAAACTATTTGCTGGACGACATCTACGGCAAAGAGAAATGCGATGAGTGGTACGTGTCTCTCGAGACTCGGTGCAATTATGAAGTCGTGTTTGGGTTCTTTTTAAATTTGATATCGACTCGCGTCGAGCGGCTTGTTTTGCGAACCGAAGGATACCGTCCGTATGTGCAGCTTGTCGCTGAAGCAGCAGCCAAAGCACAGGAGGACTCTGCCGACTCTCATTTATTCTCAAAGCTGCGAAGTGTGCATCTCGATGATATGAAATATCCTGCTAGTTTGATAAAAATGGATTTCGTCTTACCATATCTGAAATTGAAGTCGGTAGCTTGCCTCTCGGTCAGTGGCCTTGTGGAAGAGAGTCCGGGTCCCGGATGGAGGTTGGACCCAGTGGTGGACGGAGAACGAATTCCACCCATCCAATGGCAATCGGATACATTTCAGGTCTTCTCTATTGTTGATCTGACTCTCACCCGCGCCTGCATGGAAGCTGATGCCATAAAGGAGTTCCTTGGACGCTTCGTTTCATTGCAACGCTTCAGATATGAACATAGGGCAGCCGTAACAGTGCATGATCACGGTTTTGTCCCTTTTGCAATCATAGCTGGCCTGGAACATTCCAAACATTGTCTTGAGTGGGCCCAGCTTGAAAGAGCACGAGGAAACGAATTTCTCGAGGAGATCATTGACATATACAATCCACTTGCCTCACTGAAGGGTTTCGAAAGATTGAGGTGAGCACTAGTCTCTCACCTCGTTCTCTAACCCACCCATCATTGCCAGGCAACTCGATCTATGGGTGGGGGCCACTAGGCTGACAGCCAACTAATAGGACACTGATTGTAGATCGTTATGCATTAATTGGCAGAGATAGGCGGACAACTGTTCAACGAGAGCCACATATACCCAGACTTCGATACTCTCTGGAAAAATGTGAAGCGGCTCTTACAGGTCTGCCTACGACCCTGGCATGTCTTCATATTGAAGATTGCAGAACATCAGTATTTGACTTCTTAAACGTACTCTTATCAGAGTATGAACAACACCCTTTACCCAACCTCACAACGATGGTGTTGAAGTTTAACGGGAAGGAAAAGAAAAGGATTGTTGAAGCCCTCTGGAATGAGGGTGAGTGGCAGCGAAGAGCTTTGAAGAAAGGGATTTCTCTCAGTCTATCACACGCTTTCACTTAGATGACTCCACAATCCTGGACGGTGTACTTCGTCTGATGGCTATCAATGAGCCGTTTGGGGATGCTTGAGTTTAAGGTGCACAAACTCAAAGAGAATTGGCTAAGTACACCCCGTAGAGGGCCATTGAAAATCCTTGATTCAAGTTCTGGTCTTTAAATCCCGCTCGTTCCTCAAAACTCAACTTCTAGAGAAGGCGGGGGACATTGACAACGCGTGCCAGCAAGGGTACAAGATACCAATAGCATAGCCCCACCAAGGACATCTTAAAAAAAACCCCAACACATTCTAGAAGGTATCACGCCACAACTACTCAACTCAAAATTTGAAGGCCTCAACACCATAACTTGAAAGAAAGGATATGATCTTCACGATATCTCGAGTATTCTCTATAATCTGGAAAGTTTGTAGAATTTTCTAAGCGGTTTAAAAAACCCCAAATTTTCGGTGTTCCTAGCGTGGGCGGTTGTCGGGTGAACCCCTCTACGAAGCGGGCGGCATTAAAAATCGTCCATCTGCTAAAACGCGAGGAACACCAAAATCGCTACATTTGGAAAATCGCACCAAATCTCGACGCAACGTCCAAAACTCTTTAAAATAGCTTTGTGAGATAGAAAAGAAGCAGATCTAATTTTTGTAGAATTCTCTCGATAATTAAGTATAATGCGGAATTACGAGAATTTCTGTATTGCGAGGATTAATATTGCGCCCGCCCTCGCTTAGCGAATTGGACGAATTTTAATGCCGCCCGCCTTCGTAAAGTCAAAGACAACGGTACTTGCCTCTGTTTGCATGTATGCTAGAGTCCAGAAGTCCAGATAAAGTCCAGAACATGCAGACGCGAAAGTGGCGGAGTGCTGACTCGAATATTCTGAGTCAGTTTCACATCTTAAATGCATACTTTCGTAAACCAAAACATACACAAGGCTGAGAGAAAGATACCTCGGTCAAAGCTGAGTTACCCGGCAGACCCCTGAAAGTGCGGGGATTTTGGCAGGGCTCCACATGCTGACGTCCGACTTCCATCTCACCCCGCGCCTTCGGTTAGTCGTGATACACCGAAACCTGGGCTGAAAACCGTTCTACCATACAAAACACCCCGGCCAAAAGGGCCCACTGTTACATTTAATTAGGGGAAGAGTAAAGAAAGTAATCGGGGGTTTGATTTTAGACCCGGATTTCGGTGTACCACGACTAACCGGAGGCGCATGCTACCCCACTACCCTTTCCTTCATCTACAAAACAAGAGGTGAACCCAACGGCTTTGCACCACTTGACATATTCCCCCTTATACACATTGATCTCACATTAATCATTTTCTCAATTCCATAAGAATATCTTACCAACACCACCATGTCGAAAGTCCCCATCCCCTTTTCAGAGCCTCCTGTAACCAACCCATTTCTTTGTTCCATACCCCAAGATCGCCATTTACTGGTTGGGAGCATGAGACCTGCTCCCAGCTCCCTTCCGCCCGAAGAAACATGTTGCTAATATGTTGCAGTGGCTGATGGGCCACCCATCACCATATTACACCGACTCCCACAAAAAATGGCAAAAGACCTGCAGAGCAATGTTCGACGAGCTGATGGCCGACGCTGGAGAATGGGAGCGGCAAGGAGATGTACCAGGTATCCTTTCTCCCAACCCCCACCCCCCCTTAACTTACCTCCTAATCCTCTCCAGAGAGTCTATACTCCCAATTCGCCGCCGCCAACATGCTAATCCCCAACCTGTCCTCGCCCCTTCCCGTCCAATGGCTCCATAAACTGGGCATCCGTACTTTACCAGGCGGCCTCCCAGTGGAAGAATTCGACTCCATCCACACCCTAATCTACGCCGACGAGCTCGCCCGAAGCGGCTCTCTCGGACCCGGCGGCGCTATAACGACAGGAATGGCCTTCGGTGTGCCCCCTATTTTGAAATTCGGCTCCAAGTCCCTCCAAGAACGATTTCTGCCAGATTTGTTAACAGGGAAAAAGAGGATCTGCATCGCGATCACGGAGCCTTCTGCTGGGAGCGATGTGGGCAATATCCAGACGACAGCCACGAGAAGTAAAGACGGGAAGCACTTCATTGTAAACGGAACCAAGAAATGGATTACCAACGGTCTATGGAGCGACTATGCCTCTATGGCTGTGCGAACCGGAGGACCTGGGCCTGCGGGACTTTCCATGCTCGTTGTGCCGTTGTTACACACAAAAGGTGTGAACATGCGGCGTATAAAAGTACAGGGCCAAACAGCCGCAGGAACGACCTTCATAGAACTCGACGACGTTCTCGTTCCGGTCGAAAATCTGATAGGGAAGGAGGGCATGGGCATGAAATATGTGATGCTGAACTTCAACCACGAGCGACTCTCCATCAGTATCGGTGTGAACCGTCTTTCTCGCGTGGCGATAAGTGCAGCGTTCGAGTATTGTTTGAAGAGAGAGGCGTTTGGGAAGCCGTTGATGGACCAGGCTGTTGTGAGGCATCGGTTGGCGAAGTGTGGTGCGGAGTTGGAGAGCCATTGGGCTTGGATTGAGCAGTTTACGTATAGTTTGACGAAGATGAGTGAGGAGGAGGCGAATAGGGAACTTGGAGGCTTGACGGCACTGTTGAAGGCGCAAGCTGGGAGGGTGATTGAGAGTTGCGCTAGTACGGCGGTATTGCTGTTTGGTGGGAATGGGTATTCGAAGTCCGGACAGGGGGAGGTTGTTGAGCGTATGTTGCCCCCCCTCCCTTTTGCCTCTTTTTTTGCTTGGTCACTGAGGATAGGAAATAGGAATCTACCGCGAAGTCCCGGGCGCCAGAATCCCAGGTGGAAGCGAAGACGTGATGCTGGACGTGGCTATCAGACAACTAGTCAAGAATTTCCAGCGGAAGACGAAGGAGCTGGAAACAGCTGTGGAACCACCTTCCGGATCTTCAAAACTCTAGATCTCTTTTACTGTACCGCAACTTACAACACTTATCCAATACATTCAACCTCAGAAAGTATGATGATGGAGAAGAAATTACGTATCATGTCCTGTCTTCCTCACAGCCCTCTTCCAACTCTCCGTGCTTTCACAATCTCTCACCCACCACTCGACATTCCCTCATTCCCTTTCCTTGCGTCCCGCACAAAGATCCCTAGAGAAAATAAACTACACAATAAACAGGCACATCCTATTCGTAACGCTCACACTCTCCTCAGCAATGAAGCTTCTTGCCCTCTAGCTCAGAGTCCAACCAATCGAGGTCTTTGCTGACATTGATCGCAAGACCCTCTCCCAATTTCTCTAAATCTCCAGAATCTTTGACAGAAGGAGGAGAAAACCACCGCGCACAAGGCAGCGCGGGAATAAGGACCGCCGCCTCCGCCGCATGAATGAAAGTCCTGATTCTATTCCTCATCCCCTCATCCTGCCGCCCACCCATCATTCATAGCTCTTTATTGTATTTCTCAATTAGATATCTGCGTCTACCAACCTCTTTCCTTTTCTCACCTTCATCGCGCCTCTCCCCTCTCGTTTCTACCTACTCAGTAATCGCACCACTCTCTCCAATCGTAAGCGTGCCATCTTTAAGACACGGTGCTTTCCCAAGAGCATTCCCGCTCTGAAATTTTAAAGTCCGAGGGAGCTTTGATGTTTTCTCAGGGGTAAAATATGGATTCGTAGGGAAATGATAGTTCCTCAAGGAGCCAGGCGATGCGGGTTGAGCGGGAGGCTTGCAGGAAGTACAGGGTTATGTCTGGTTTTTGGGTTGACATGGCGAAATTGAGATTGGGGGTTGGTAATGTGAGATGAGATGAGAGGAGTGTTAAGAGTATGAGTAAGTATGGATAGGCAACTTTGCTTGATAAGTGAGAGAGGGAGTGAAATTTTGAGAGGAGGGTTGGTGGAGGGAGGTGTTGGGAACGTCACGCTCTACTAGGAACTCGCGCCGTCGTGGGACGAACCGCAGACATCAACGGCAATGAATATCCGGGGTGCATGCTCGAATATTTGGAATTAAGTTGCCTTGCCTCTCTCCATGCCGAATTATCAATGGCGAAAAAACCAGGGACAACAGATTTGAGAAGTGGCGCAGGGAAAGGGGCGAGTAGCGAACAAATTTAATTTTCTATTTTTCCGCACACTCCTTCGTTACTCTCCAGGCGATTAATCCTCTCCTGCCAATCACCCTCTCGATCGTAGCCCAAAATCCATCATCGCCGAAATCCAAATCATCCAGATTCAAGTGCTGCTTGTACTTCCACACTTCTTGAAATCTGAGTTGTGGTTCCTCGGCTGCTACGTACTGATCCAAAAACGTCGCTGAAAACGGCGCAATCAGATATGTACCTCCGCTTTCGTCCAGGTATGCTGTTGTGTTTGTAGAAGGGTTGTGACATGTTGCGAGAGCGCTGAGCTCGCGCAGCATAGAAGGCCCTTTCATGCCCATTATGTCGTACGTTTGGAGGACTTCGTTCTTGCCGTTCAGTAGCCAGATTGGCGGACTGTAGGTTTTCCACCAGATTGCATGGGTGGCGTCTGGTTGCTTGCTCAAGAAGACCTGGGTTGGGACAATGCCTCCTTGGTGGTATACGCCCATCAAGAGCCCAAAGAACAAGTTGAAAAGAATCCAAAGTCCCGCCCATATTCGAAGATATGTTTGATTCTTCGGTAGTTGAACTGAAGAGAGAATTAGGGGTATCGTAGGAAGAAGAAATCGCGCTTCTTGGTGTTGGAAGATCGACAGGACGAATACACCGGATATCGCCGAATAAAGTCGTAGGGAGAGGTGTGGTCGAAGGAAGAGTAGGAAGGCTGCTGGGCCAAGAAGTTGTGGAAGATTGATGAGCGTGTGTTGATACCACGGATGAAGGCCATGGGTTGCAAGATTGCTGCTATTAAGGTTGTATGAGAGATTGTTGAGTGGTGTGATGGTCGGATGGGAGAAGAGATAAGACCAGGTGACCGAGTGATCGGTGTAGAATTTTGTGTCTAAATAAACTGCAATAAAAGTCGTAAGAAGTGCTGAGAGAATCGCAGCTAGAAGAGCAAAAGGTCTAAAGTTGTTAGCAGCTTCGTCACAGAAATCATGAGGAGCTCCTACTTCTTGACGAAATGGGGTATCATTCGAAGTCCAGGAATTATTAAGAACGCTGGGAAGGTAATTCGGTTGAATATGCCGAAGACAACCACAAATGCTAGAATAGCTGAAGCAAAGGCAGAAGATCGTTGCTGCAAATTGTCAGCAGATGCTTAAGATAACAATGCAGCCTCCCTACTTTATTCTCTACAATCCTGTCAATCAAGACCAGACTCCAAGCCACAGCCAAGGTCTCTATCGAGTTCGAAAAAGTATGGGTCTGGTATGTCCAAGTAACGTAGGATGAAGCAACCAGCAAAACAGCAACCCTACGATGTCTAGGTGACGAAACCAACTCGTGAAGCGCCCAATCCTCCAGCACAAAGCTCAAAACAAACATCAAAACTCGGAGGGTCCAGAACACGGCTATTGGGGGTATTTCGCCATCATTCCCATTTCCTATCCACAACCATCGAAGGAGAAGCATGGGCAGACCGTAGACGGGCCATAATGGAAAGACGCTTCGTACAGGACTGTCGGATGTGAATTCCCAAGTAAGTCGGACAGGGTAGCTGAAGATCTGGCCTGGCAGAATATTAGCCGATGTAGTGGAATGCGACCGATCTTGACACCAGCTTGAGGTCCGCAGACGAAGACCGACGAAGGTCTTCTTTATCCAGCAGATCCATAAACAAAGCTCTCGCAATCACATACCTGCTATTACCTCTGGGCCTTGGAAGTTCTCATCCGGGTGGAGATAACTCGGCGACAGAGCAAAGTAAAGACGGACAAGAACCAGAAACAAGTATGCGCGCCTCCACATTATGGCTTGTCTACTGTACGAAATGGGGACATCGGTAAGAAGGTATTCGCAGATGCGACGTGAAAGATACAGAGATCATTGGTGATTCTGGCTCTGTGGGCTGTCCGAAAGGTTGGGAGAGTGTCTTGGATGCTCCAAATGTCGCGTTCTTTTCATTGACAGGGGGTCGGCTGTCAGATCGGGTTCGGCAAGAGCGGATTTAGGAGAATGGAGAACTGTTGTAAGATGACCAATTTTAAGGGCAGCTCATTGCTTTGCTCTAAGAGGAGTTGTGCAAGGCAAATATCAAGTATTTTAGATCTGTATATGCAGAAGGCAGGGCTAGGTTTCGTGATAGGCACACCTTGCTGCACGTCAGGCTACCTGTCCACATGCAGGTTTGAGAGCGCACATGAGATAAGACAAGGCTGCATGCGCGTTGGCCAGTTAACTGCAACTATCCTGCTATGCTCCCAGAATGCAGCAGTAATTGTTAGAAATTTCTCTAAATATGCATTGTATTCGGGAACTTTTCGCCTTGGTTGCTTTTTCCCTCGTGGCGAGGCGTCGAGAGGACTTGCACCCAAAACGCGCCTCCCGTGTGCCAGACGCGTTCATCCACCTTTGGGACCAGGCACACACGCCAAAGACCCTGTCTTCCAACAAGCCGCAAGGGCAGCAAAAGGGTTCTCACCCTATGACTCAAGAGTGGCTGCGTTCGGTGGTGGTGGATTCACAAAGCCAGAGCTCAAGCCAGAACTCGCCGGGCCATTCACCAATCGCTGCCTGGATGTCTTGTCTTGTCGTATTTCCCGGCCAGCGCAGCATTTTGAAATGGACCGCACGGTATCGGAATGCCCTTCGTCGCCTGCTCGCTTAAATTAAGCGCAAGGCTCCAGGCGCTCGCCTGCCCGCAGTCCGTTTTTGAACTCCACAAGTACAAAGGCACCACCTTTGACCTCCAAGCTCCAACCTCCACCACTTCCTGCTCCATACAACCTTTTCGACAACCACTTAGAGCCAACTCCACCGCTTCCCAACACAACGTCATCCAGTCCTCATCTCATCTACCTTACATCCATTCTCAACACCGAGTAGTCATCCGCAATGGCTACCGAATCCAACAAAATCACCCTCGTCAGCAATGATGGCGCTGAGGTCGTTGTCGGTAAGGCAACCTCCACCACCACGCAAAGATCGCATAGACTGACTCTGTACAATAGATCGCAACGTCGCTGAGCGCTCCATGCTTATCAAGAACATGATGGAGGATCTCGGAGAGGCTGCCATGACCCAATCCGTCCCCATCCCGAATGTAAGCACTCCGATCTCGCCTTTGCCCCGCCATGAAAAATTTCTAATATCTTGCCTCCTCCAGGTCAATGAGTCGGTTCTCAAGAAGGTCATTGAGTGGTGCGAGCATCACAAGAACGATCCCCCAGCCGCTGCCGATGACGACTCCGACTCCCGCAAGAAGACGACTGATATCGAGGAGTGGGACCAAAAGTTCATGCAAGTCGATCAGGAGATGCTCTTTGAGATTATCCTCGTAAGTTACCACATATCCACTCTTAAATATGTGCTAACGAATATGTCCAGGCTTCCAACTACCTTGATATCAAGCCTCTTCTCGACGTTGGTTGCAAGACCGTTGCGAACATGATCAAGGGCAAATCTCCCGAGGAGATCCGTAAGACCTTTAACATCACCAACGACTTCACGCCCGAGGAGGAAGAACAGATTCGACGTGAGAACGAGTGGGCTGAGGACCGCTAAGCACTCAGCTTCTCAACGATTTCGCGGAGGGATTCACACGCGGGCATTGAATTTCATCATATCCAGACACCCTCTGGATTCTTTCTTTGCTCGCCGGCAATTCTTACCCTTGCATACATCATGGTGTTCTCCTTGGCTTGGCTACATGCCCTGCTCTTTTACCGGCAGGAAGCGCTTTCTACTCTGGCATGGGTAGCGTTTGATCTTCCCTTTCTATTTTCCCTCTTGCACTGGCATTGCCAGTTGCAAGGGCCTCATGTGGCATGGCGTTCCGGTATCACACGTCGGGTTGTTTTCTACGCAGGAAGGTAGCTTTGGGATGTTCTTTGAAGAACGTCTCTGGCTTCTCGAGGGTAGATAGACGGGGGGAAAAAATTCGAGATATTCTGAGAATTCTTTCGTGTGCTGTGACTTCGTTATCGTTTGTTTTCTGATCTGTGATATTCTGCACTCTAGCTCAAGTGTGTAGTTTCAAATTTGATCGTGCAGTCTTCCATCCTAGGGCTTAGGGCAACGACCTCCCATTATGATGCCATCCCTAACAGGAAATCGCGGAGTAATTTCCAATGTCACCAAGTTCACCATTCACTCTACTATTTAAGCATGGAACCATCCTTAAATCCACCATTCCTCCTTCGTAAGCTGGACCACCCTGCATCGAAAAAAAAGGTAGATATTCCAGAAGGACGAAATCCCCGATTCCGAAATCTTCCCAGATAGGTAATTCTGAAGCTATTCTCAGTATCACTGCATGTAGCATTCCTCCCCTTTCTTCTCCTTATTTCTTTTGGGGGATGATAATGAAAAACATACTTAAATACTTTTGCAAGCTGCAGTCGTACTTAGATCACCTTGGCTTGCTTGAACTACCTCGAGACCTAGGAGCACAGCGCTCTTAAATGCTCACCTGCTTCAAGATACGCAACATCGATTTCTGAATTGTCGCTGTGGAGTGTTCGACGATTGGGGGCTCCGGCCGCTGACGGCGCTGGGCTTTTCGGGGTTATAGACTGAGCAGGAAGTGGAGAAGAAAACAGAGGTCTGGAGAGAGAAGTTGTGGAAGGGAGGGTGGTGCTTTGTTGATGGCTGAAACGAGGTGTGAGTGGCTTGGAGGGGTTGGATCTGAGGAGATATGGAAGCTCTGTGCCGCACATAGTTCGGGAGTTCCTGAATATTTTTCATGCTGTTTTCTGCATTATTATATGTTGCAGTTATGGTCCAGAGAGGTCCAGATCCGTGGAAGGGTCTTGTTCGTCGAGTCAAGCAGTACCTTGTGGCATGACCGTACGAGGTAGGTCCTTTGGCAGTCTTCAATTCCCCTCGGCAGGAGCGCACAATGCCAGAGAGAAATAAACTCAAGTCATGATCAAGGCATTGATTCATTGTGCTACACCGAATGCAACCCTCAAATCACAGTTCGCAGCAAATGTACGCCCGTCCATCCCCAACCATGAAAAGTGCATCACATCAAGCACTGCACCACACCACCCAGCCCTCCAATGCAAACCTCATCCCTAAATCCATCAATCCATCACGACAAACTTTCCATCTAGCTAGTTCGTATCGTTTCGTAGAGGAGAAAAGGTGGGGCTGACGAGATGATGAAGGAGAAGGTTCGCACAGGATGAAGGAGGAGAGTTGTTCAGATGCCGATACGGGTCTTGCGCCAATGTCTTCGCTTTGCGTTGTATCTATCGTTCATTTCTGTAAGAATGTGCTTCCCAGTGTACTGCTCGCCGCTTTCCCTACAAGCCGGAGAGGGGGGAGACTTTGGGATAGTGTGAAGGTTGCAGCATACCTGATCGTGTTACCAGTTCTCAATCGGATCCATTGAGGAATCGGCCTGTTTTGCTTTTGGGCTCTCGCGAGCTTTTGCTTCGTGCGGAAGGACTTGTGGCTCTGTTGAAAGGGTGATCAGCTTCCAGACTTCAAATCTTCTTCAACATCCCCTCCATCCACGCGCCCGCAAATTCGTTCCTCCATCGTCAAATCCAGCGCATCCAAATAACCTCCAGGGCTCAATCGCAGGGAGAACATACCGGCATCGTGACGATTGTCGTGGTGTCGAGAGTGTTTTTCTTCGTGAAGTCGTCAAAATTCAGCAGCGACCTTGAAATCCTTTGTGGGATTTAGCGAGCTCACGTGCCTCCGTTCTCTCTTCCCAGGAAATGCGGCCGCGGCTTCCGAAAACGGATAAGCCTTGATGCGACTCCGTTGAGGCTTTGAAGTTCCGTTCGCCGGCTGGAAACGGTCACGTACAAGGTATTGAGTTTCGCTTTCTGAAAGTTTCGAGCTCGAGAGAACACCAAAGCGATTATCTGACTCGACGACAATAACGATTTACGAAACCCCGGTGCGAAGAAGTGATAAACGGAGAGAGAGTCAAAAGGAACGTTCAGGAGAGGGTGTAAGCTGGTGGATTTATAATTTGGCGGCAAAGGACAGCAGTACAAGATGGGCGCTACAGTCTCATGGATGTCGGGGTTGCTATGGTCGAAGAAAGAGATCAGGATATTGATTTTAGGACTGGTATTTCATCTCCTTTCCCCCAACAATAAAGCTTGCTGCTAATCATGTTCGCCTTGCAGGATAATGCCGGCAAGACAACACTGTTATACAGACTGAAGGTCTGCATCCTTTCAATACTCGTAGCGAATATCTGCTGATGGAAAGGGAACAGATTGGGGAAGTTGTTACAACAATACCCACAATAGGCTTCAACGTCGAGTCCGTAACATACAAAAACTTAAATTTTAATGTCTGGGTAAGCGAGCTTGCCAGCTCCCTGCTCTTCCACTCTGACGGGTTCAGGATCTCGGCGGACAAACATCCATACGGCCGTACTGGCGATGTTACTACGCCAACACAGCAGCCGTGATCTTCGTTATCGACTCCACGGATATTGACCGATTGGGCACAGCGTCAGAGGAGCTGGCAGCGATGTTGAACGAGGATGAACTGAAGGATGCAGCGTTGCTTGTGTTTGCAAATAAGCAGGACCAACCGGGAGCGAAGGGTGCCGGGGAGATAAGTGAGGCGTTGAAGCTGGGGGAGCTGAGGGATCGGAATTGGAGTATTGTTGCTTGTAGTGCGGTGGATGGGAGCGGTGTTGATGAGGGAATGGACTGGCTCGTGGTGAGTTTGAGTTGCGGATAGAGGAAGGGAATGCGCTGACGAGATGTAGCAAACGGTGCAACAGGATTCATAAGCAGAGCTGGGAGGGCCAGCTTGTATCATCACTGCGACGCCATTTTGGTATACGACGGAGTACAGCACATACACGGCGAGTAGAAGATTAATGGTTCTTCTGGATGCGGCTATCGTGGCTGCTAATGCATTTATGGTGATAGCTCGTTGAGAAGGGGCGCAGAGGGAATGTGTTTTACTGATACGATACACTGCATTAGCCGGGGCATGAATTCTAGATTTTCTAATGGACGGATGTCTATGGCATCGGTTTTCTGAGAAACCTGTTACCACGCTCCTCTGCATAAATTACCACAGCCTTCTTCGACCGGTATAGCAAGTGCTGAATGTAGCAATCCCCTGGAAGTTTTCCAAAAGAAAGCCCACGCTCTGTTCCATCGGTTCAGCAACCTCGAATTCCATCTTCCAAAAATCCTCTATTACAAGTAATATGCACCACACACTCCCCACCCTCCAAACTCACCACAGCAAAGTAAAACATATACCCAACACAAGGCCCTGTCGCCGCGACCGAGAACTCTTAATTCCCAATCCTCTGAGCCCCTTCCCCTCCCTCCTGACCTATTTCCATTTTTTCATCAAAAACGCCAAGATTAGAGAGTGAATACGCACGCTCTGTCATGAGGCCAATTGAATGAAGAATCGTCTTCTCAAGCACCTCTTCTTCTTTCTGAAGGCTCGACATAACTATGGAATCCTGCACCGGCATCGGTGTTTTGCCGTTTGATTTTGAGAGGCCTTCTTTCAGCCAGGTATAATACTTTCTCGCCAAGTCCCAAGACGCTGTACAGTCCGCCCTCCTATTTCCTGCTATCGGCGAGGATTCGGAGCCACTGTTGGTTGGTAAGGCAGAGAGAGATGCCAGCCTTCTGATACTCCACCAAACGAAGTTTGGACGATCGTATTCGCGAGATTTCTGATGTTGTCTAGTTGAGAGCATAGCGTCGACAATTAACCTGCGTAGCCAAGATCCGCAACTTTGAGTCCGTGTAAACGTCCGTTGAGAGTGTGACATCGATGACTTTCGCTGGGAGCTGTTGTTCTTCTTGCAACCTGTGAAACACTTTGTTAGTACAGCGTTTCTTAGTCGTAATTGACTTTCGTCGTGGGTATAGTGCGGTATTCTACTTTGGGTGGGGAGAGGGTAGGGATGGTCGTGGAGTATATTGTGGAACTGAAGAACTCAGTGTTTTCTAGGGAGGATGAAGTGCAGGATGAGGAGGTAGATGTAACAGAGGAAGGTTCGAAGTATGAAAGCTTTTCAGTCTTAAGCAGAGAAGATGGTGATGTTGTCTGCTAGAGAGTTCACCCTCTCCATACCCATTGTGTCTGGCTCGAAGATATTTTCGCAGACATTGATGGAGTTCGGGCACTCTCTTGGTGACCGAAACTGCATGGGCCGGACCGAAGATTAGGAGAGAATGAAGAAAAGAATCTTGACTGGAGAATCTAAAGCAATGTGACCGCATATCCTTCTTCTGTGCTAAATCGTTGGTACGCCCGCTGTCCTATAAACCGTGGGGAAAGAGACAAAGGGGTCCACCGGGTATGCGAGGCTGTTGGGGCTGCAGGAGTTCCGTATGGGGAATAGGAGTCATGCAGGGAGAAGAATCAATGGGGGGCATTAAAATGGATTTGGGATAGGGCAGCATCCATCAGACCTATAAATACGTCGGATTTCTAGAGTATGAGTACTATTCAGTGCTTTCAATTTGTTGTTTTAGGCGGGTGTAGACGTGGTGCAAAGTGAAGGTCCGTGGCCAAGCTGTAACTTCAGGGGCTCTAGCGAGCGGTGTGCTAGAAATAGTGCTCAGATTGTGCTGGTTTAGGGGAAAATTTGTCCAAGACGTTAATTTAAGTTGATACCGTGTATGTTGTTTAAATACAAAACAAAATTCTGTTCGCCGCCACGAACTTGATTACTCTTCTTTTTTCTTAAGAAAGTGTATCGAGTCTTTATGAATCGGTGGTCTCTATCCCGACGCCACAAGGCTGACTGTACCAGCCCTGCCCCACTAAAATTAAAGACATCACTTCCTCCAACTTTTACCAGCCTTCATATCTTTCCACCCAACCTGTTCGAGGACACCAAAGCCTCCAAAAATGGCTTCGTTTTACTCTGAACCTCCAATTGAGCCGTTCTGCCGTCCACAGGAGGATACCTCACTTCAAGAACAGACGGTATATACAATCTCGAAGGAAGACGTGGAAAGACTTGCGCCGTACCTTCCTCCCAAGCGGAGCGAGTTCTTGCGAGAAAGACAAAATTCCCGAAAGGTAGAAGATGAGATTGCGGGATACTCACACGCAACCCAAGCTCTCCCTCATGTAACACTCACTTACGCCCAATCCCTCGACAGCCAAATCTCTCTTCGGCCTGGCCAACGAACCACTCTCTCTGGTGTCGAGACCAAGGCCATGACCCAATTCCTGAGAACGCACCACGATGCCATCCTCATTGGGGCGGGAACAGCTAATGCAGACAATCCCAGGCTCAACACCAGCTTCAGCTATGACGGAGAAAATATTGTTGGCTTGGCTGAGCAGCCAAGACCGCTTATTTTGGATCCTGGGAGAAGCTGGAGTGAAGAGAAATGTGAGAAGATGTTTAGACTTGCGAAGGCTGGGGTGGGAAGGGCGCCTTGGTGGATTATCTGTGAAGAGGAGACCGAACGAGACGAAGAACGCATCAAGAAGATCAAAGAGTTTGGTGGAGGTATCATTAAGGCCGGGAGATACGGAAGAAGAGAAAATGGTGTCGAGTGGGAAAAAATCCTGAATGCTATGTGGGACACCGGAATCCGGAGCGTTATGATCGAAGGAGGAGCAACGGTTATCAACGACCTTTTACGAGCTAGGAATCAGCATCTTGTCACGAGTGTCATCGTTACGATTGCTCCGACGTATCTTGGAAGTGGAGGTGTGGTGGTGGCTCCGCCAAGATCGGTGCAAGATGAGAACGAGGCGAGGTTGAGCGGGGTCACATGGATACCGTTCGGACAAGACGTTGTTATGGCTGGCCGTTTGGCACCCAAAAGCTGAAAGTGGAGTGACCAGCTTTCGATTCTCCCAGATAACGAAATTGCCACCCAGTCCAGGACGTTTACTCAGAGCGATCTGGTGAGACAGGCACTGCCATCACCTGCTACCCGTCGAGACGGGTGCAGAATTCAAACACACATCGGTATTGATCGCCAGAATGACTTCCGTGACTTCTCAACTTGGAAGATTGCAACATGGTTACTCAGGGGACTTGTCACAGCCCCAAGAATACGATTAATAAACTTTGGCGTCTAAATATATCACGAAAATATCCTCGGACTTATCTATGAAGTCTACCAATTCCGTTTCCTTGATTCCAACTTGAAATAACAGCATCCCAAATACTCAATACCCATCCAAACGAACTCTGCCAGCCCTAACGCAACATCCAGCCGGTCCTCTGGGGCCTGAGGACTTCTAGTTGCACTCCTCCCGCAGAGCACGTGAGCATTCGAAGCTTATGCACTTGTAAGATCTCGCCAATTTTGGCAGTGTCTCATCACAAGGCAACAAAAGTGAGAAATAAACCCGTATGCAAAGGTACATAAATATTATGCTACGGGAGCCGTGCGGGCCCCCCTGCTTAGTGCGGGAAAACACACCCTTGCTAGCGTGGACAGTTTCTACCGGACGAAGGGATAGCACCACCATCGAGCTCTTTTCGTCTTTCCAACTCGTAGAATGGATAGATTCTGGGTTTCCGAGTAACAATTGTAAACTATGCTAGCTCTACGATTTTATATATATATGGTCAATTCTACTAAAGAAGAGACCAGTGCAATCAATCAGTTCAAACCTGCTCATACGTACGCTGCTCCATACCATAAATCAGGGGCCTCAATATCGCTCCATGTGATAGTAAGCACATCCAGAATATCGCGGTACTTCGTCCTGCGGACAAGACCCCTCAAGCTTTTGGAATGGTTAGTTCAGCGGGTGGCTTCTGAACACCTCTGAGCACCTTGTCTGAGCCGAATATACACTTGATGTCAGGCTTACGCGACAATTTCTTAATTATTCAGATGATAGTGATCTTCCGCCGATCATGGAGTTGTAACCAATTTGCTCCTAAAGAATGGAGATCTGCCTCAAAGTAGCCAATCCGCTTGAAGACTGAGCCGTTCTTATCGTTCTCTAAGATGAGACCATACCCACAACTGAAATGGCTTGAATAGATATGTAGAAGCCAGACGAGTCCTGGAAGTCTTTTGGCAGGTTCATCAAAGACAGGCGTTAGCGCTCGGCGAAGAGTATTATGCCCAACGCCTGAAGGAAGGGTACATAAAACGTGACCGTCCCAGTTTGCCTTTCGCAGATTACCGTCAAGAGTCAACTTCGCTGATTGGAGCTCTCCAAAGGGAACATTTTGATCTTTCAGCACAATTTGGCAGTCGATGTACCTCAAGGTGATTCGCTCTCGGGAATACGGAGGGTAAGGGTATTGAATCTTTCCTCTTATCGACGCCCACGACCAAGAGGGATTCGAGTTCTCTATGCTCTCAGCCTTCCCACAATCTTCGAGACCAACACGCCGCCAGAGCAGCTGCATAGGCAAGTCTTCCTCCCATAGTCCTGCATAGTAATTTTTGGTGGCTGAATGCTTTTCTATGGCAAACATATGTGCAAGAGCTGCAAGTGCCGGAAGTCTGTCCGAAGGGTTTGATAGTTTACGGGAGCAATATTCCTGAACCACCACCTGCATCCAATTATCAAACTTCCACTCGTCGGGTATTTCGTTATGATCCTTTAGAAGTCGCCGAGAAAGCTTGCCCGTGAAAGCAATCGGGTCAATAGTAGATTCGGAACAATCACATCCGCCATCAATATTTGGGTCCTTTTGCAGACACGCCCATCTAGTCTGTTTGGAACCGAACCGTAGCAACCTAACAGCCAAACAATGTTCTTGCAAAGTCCATGCTCTTTCGTCGATTGGTTCATCTTTGCTATTTTCTGTAGACTCATGCAAGAAAAAGGCATCCATTCCATTGCCCTTGCCCTCGACTTCCGCGTGAAGTTCGAAGACTGTGTTATATATCTTATCAAGTCTCCGATTTTGAAGGAACCCTTCTCGGCTGTCCCGCGCCCTTGCAGCCGAAAGTACCACTGAAGCTCCGAGATAAATACTGGCCATTTTTCGCATTTCTATCATTTTGTCATTTTCGTTTCCACGCTGAATAATGCATAAAGCATCCACCCAGAGGTACCCATACCCGAGCTCCCGGGTAATGTGTACTGCGTCTTTTATGGTTTGAGGAAGGGTCTCATATTCGATGAGCTTCCGATAGTCCTCGGAGTTTTGATGGGTAGTGTGCCATTCGCGTTTAGAATCATCTCCCCAGCAATAGCTCAGCACAACGTAATTCTTTGGATTGGTGGTATTCATTTCCTCTAGATGAATTGTCTCCGATCCAATTGCGACAAGTCTCGTAGGCCGCTCGGTGAAGGGTAATGCCTCAGTGATATTGTTACAAAAGCTGTGGCTTTCTTGACACCTGTCTAACCAGCGCTTCACATTGTTTTTGGTTTCCTGATGGAAGACAAACAGTCCACAGGGTCGCGACGAGATATACGGAGCAAGCGGGGTGTCTAGAAGATGTTCCGTAAGATTAAAGTACATAAATGAGAGTGGTGGCTTACCTTTTCCGGTGAAGGCATGAAGGTCTTCTAATTCCTGATCCTCTAAATATTCTGTCGGATGCGTCCACCGAATGTATACATCATGGAAGCTGGGTCCGTCATCAATCCATGTCAAGGAGATGTGTAGCTCTGCATCTTTCTGAAGAGACTTGGGCATGTCCCACAATTTCGGCTCGCGCAATGCTCTGGCAAAGAAGCCACATCCATTCCCAGCATATGTGAGGACTTCTTTATAAGAGAAAGATAAAGGGATATTGGAAGGTGGGTCGGTGATTTGAAACTTGACTCGTCTGCAATCATCGCAGCTGTGGACATTCATATCATCGTGGATGGAACCCATAGTGGAAGCACACGGGCGAAGACCTGTAGCAAATTCGCTGGCGCAATCCGTTCTAACTTACAACAGCGGATCGTGATGGAATGGGGAACAACTGGTAAGCTGAGTGCGCTAGGCAGTAGTAGATAGAGATGGATCTTGACTTGACTTCACCCTTGCAGGCCGCACTGGACTATGTGGGGAAGACGATAGAAAGTTCTAGAAACTCCATAGTTGGCCAGGGTCTAAAAGTGAGACGTGCTTGAAACAATCGCAAGACAGCCTCAGGCTGTTTGGCACAATTCAACAAGCTTTTCTCTCTGGCCAGCACACGTGATTCGGGGCTTGCTAACGTAGTGCAGCTGGCTCATTTGGCAAAGTGTGGCTGAAAAACCGTTCTGAGATTGGTACAATATGCAGAACTGAGAATTAAGCGAGTGCGGGTCGAGGGCCAGGCTAGCCATAGAGGGTTAGTGCCGCATAAAATGTGGGTCAAAAATAAAATCATTGAAAGTTGGAACTGAAGCCGATTTCGAACCCTACTGTATTCAAATCGCAGTCAGAAGGAAAGGGATCTTTCCCTGCGACTGGAAAACGAGATCGTCCACGTGACCAATCATCAATTGCCCCCTGGCGGGCTGCAGAGCATTGTGGAGATGTGAAGATCCGGCGCTTGCCTTCCCAATGTCATATCTCTAGCCTTTCCCCGGCGCTAGAGCGTTTAGAAAAGGAAATTTACAGATATCAAGTGATATGAAGATTTCTGGAGGTCTTGTCCAATTGGCCACTCGAAGCAGCAGAAGCAGGATGATATTGTGGCACTTGTCAGCAGCAGAAGCTGCGGATGTCAGGCCATTTTGTTGACAGAAGTGAGCGCTGACTGGTTTTCACACCTTAAAACGTAATCCTCCAGATGTCACTGAGACAGGATTTATGCCCCACATGGTTCAGTGGCAACTGTAAGCATCTCCGCGGTTTGAAGCACATCGGGAAGGAAAACGGGCACTAGAAATTTGTCGTTCTGAATGGCGGGAAGGATGCTCTGGATTGTGAAAATCAGATCCTGGAATGATCTTCTTCCAAAACCTACTACTGTAGCAGTCATGTTTTCCATGCCAAGAAGAGAGGTTAAGAGGAGCTTCAAATTGTTTCCAGAAACACGGTAAAACTTCCATGGTCAAGCCACCAAATCCCGAAAAGGGTGTGGCGTTGGCTAGTTGCGGAGAAAAAGATTGAAAAGTGGAACAATTGACCAGGATACCCTGTTACATTCTGCATGAGGGTGGGGGCCTGACGTCTTGAACGTCTCCGTTTCCCCATGCTGAAGAGATCGAACTTTAACCGCCAAGGAAGACAAGAAAAGAGGACAACGATACTTCTCTAGAAGCAAATCAGATGAACAAGTCGTAAAAGGAACAAGTTGCCTTCAGACTGCTCAAGTGGGCCATCGAAAGATTCTAGGGGGAGGTCTGTGGGACACTGGCGTCGGCCTGCGATTACTATGGCTCCTGCATCTGGCCCTCTTACTAACGATGCTGCTTCCAAAGCAGATCGTTGGAGACCATCAATTCGGCAGTCGAGACCGTCGAATTGACTAATCTAGTTGCAGTTTGCAGTTGCCAACCGCAGCGCTCTGGTTGGCTGTTGAACAGCTTGCCACGAGGCATGTCATAAGGGTCTTCTACTTAAGCTCATCCCATCTGTTTGTTATCAGCTCTTTTTTTTTCACGCCCACATATTTCTGTTGCTCGGAATATCGACTCAATCAATTCCCTCACCGCTTTAGATATCTTTCAAGCTTTCCCATTTCAATTGTTGATCCATAGCAATCATGGTGGCCGACGATAAGCCCGCATCGACCTTCAAGTACAACGAGAAGCCGGTCTACACCACTTCCAATGGCTGCCCCGTTGAGAGTCCGGAGGCGTACCAACGAGTGGGCCAGAATGGCCCTCTCTTGCTTCAGGATTTCCACTTGATTGATCTGCTCGCCCATTTCGATCGTGAGCGCATTCCGGAGCGAGTAGTCCATGCAAAGGGTGCCGGAGCATACGGAGGTAAGTGATCACTACTTCATTCTAACCAAGCATTAAGCTAATTGGTAATACTTAGAATTCGAGGTTACGCACGATATTAGCGATATCACGTCCATTGACATGCTCCTCGACGTTGGCAAAAAGACTCCCTGCATCGCTCGTTTCTCAACAGTCGGTGGCGAAAAGGGTTCCCCAGATACTGCAAGAGACCCTCGAGGTTTCTCTGTCAAATATTACACTCAGGAGGGCAACTGGGACTGGGTCTTTAATAACACGCCGGTCTTCTTCATCCGCGATCCTACCAAGTTCCCTCTCTTCATCCACACCCAGAAGCGCAACCCACAAACCAACCTTAAGGATGCCACAATGTTCTGGGATTATCTCTCCACACACCAGGAGGCTACTCACCAAGTCATGACCCTCTTCAGCGACCGTGGTACCCCATTCTCCTACCGGCACATGAATGGATATTCTGGTCACACCCACAAGTGGACAAAGCCCGACGGAACCTTCAATTACGTCCAAGTGCACGTGAAGACCGACCAGGGCAACAAGAACTTCACCAATGCTGAAGCCGGCAAAATGGCATCAGAAAACCCAGATCACAATACCCAAGACCTGTTCGACTCCATTCAGAAGGGCGATTTCCCAAGCTGGACCTGCTACGTACAAGTTCTCTCTCCCGAGCAGGCTGAGAAATTCCGCTGGAACATCTTCGATTTAACCAAGGTCTGGCCTCACAAGGAGGTCCCATTACGACCATTCGGCAAAATGACACTCAACAAGAACGTGGAGAACTACTTCGCCGAGATCGAACAGGTCGCATTTTCTCCCAGTCACATGGTTCCAGGTGTTGAGCCATCTGCCGATCCAGTCCTCCAAGGTCGTCTTTTCTCATACCCCGATACCCAACGTCACCGCCTCGGTGTCAACTACCAGCAAATTCCCGTCAACGCTCCTCTCCAAGCATTCAACCCATATCAGCGTGATGGTGTAATGGCCGTGAATGGAAACTACGGAGCGAACCCCGGCTACCCATCTTCATACCGTGGCATGACATACAAACCCGTTAAGCCCACCAACGACCACGAGAAGTGGGCCGGCGCAGCAGTCTCCTACTTGTCAGAAGTCACTAGTGAAGATTTCGTCCAAGCCAAGG
Organism: Hyaloscypha bicolor E; assembly: GCF_002865645.1. Taxonomy (NCBI): domain Eukaryota; kingdom Fungi; phylum Ascomycota; class Leotiomycetes; order Helotiales; family Hyaloscyphaceae; genus Hyaloscypha; species Hyaloscypha bicolor. Next base: position 1,492,700 of record NW_020194519.1, on the reverse strand, counting down.
GTCTCTGGGACGTTCTCGGTAAGCAAGAAGGTCAACAGGATAACTTTGTCGGAAATGTGGCTGGTCATTTGTGTGCGGCGAAGGAGGATACTCGCAAGCGGACTTATGAGATGTTTAGCAAGGTTGACAAAGAGCTTGGCGCCCGTATTGCGCAAGAGACGGAGAAGCTGGCTCTTGCACCGATAAGTCAAGCTGCTGGGTCTGCTCAGTCTCATCTTTAGATCAGGAGATGATTGTATAATTATGTTTTGTGGATTCGTACTTAAGCGGCATGTGCGGAGAGAATAGGGGATGAAGCAGCCTTATAATAGTGGTTTAGTTAGCGGTGGAAATGACATACCCATTTTGTTTCTTCATCATTTTTTGGCAGCTCTTAAGAAGAAATCCCTACGGATGGTTCTGCCCCTCGTTCGCCAGCCTATGGCGACGCCTCTTCCTCTTTTGTCAACCGGGAGCGTCCCCTCCGCAATGCCAAAGACGAGCAGGGTAAAGCACATGCATTGTCAGTTTACAAGCACTTGAGCGGCGTGAGCGGCGCTTTTAGCTCTCGTATGAGGAGGGTTGGTGAGAAAGAGGTGTTGGAGTCGACGCGGCCCGAGTCCCCGTTTTCAAGCCAAGCTCCTTGTGTCTTGCTCTTCCATCTTCCTGTTAAGCTCGTCTTATTCCTATCGAATCCGACCTAAAGCTATTATATCCTGCGTACGCTATGCTTCTTTAACTTCAGGCTTCTGTTTGCTACGCCTCGGTGACCCCGCTTGCTTGTATACCATTACCCGGCTGTGCCTCTCATCAGTACAAAGAGAGGTACTGGGTTACATTGCCTAGTGGGCGAGATAAATTCTCTTGTTCAGAATTATGGGATCATCGGGAAAATACCCCTCTTTACTTCATATATTCCACCAACGGGCAGCTGTGCATAACACCCGAAAACCTGCGCCGTTGGGACAGCCAAGAAGTGAGACATTCCCATAGAAGAGAGCATTCCCACGATCAGGTCAACGTGCTGACGAGAAGACCAGGTTACTTATATCCAGAGCAATTAGGCTGTAGCTAGAATCTCTGAGCAAATCGTGTAGTAAACTTGGTTCCTCGTTCTGCAAGACGACATTTACTGAGATCGGCTGACACTTCTACGAGACGGAACGTATTCCTAGTGGGTACATACCAGACTAGGCAAACTGCTATTTTCGAAATTGGCATGCTTAGATGGCTAGCCAATTTCTATGCCTGGATTATAAGAATGTGGACATCTTCCTAGTATAAGTAAAGCTTTGTTTCCACTGTCAGTATACCAACAACAGGCACGAATCGATCAACGCAACCACCACAGCAAAATTTTCACCAAGGTTACTACACTACTAAGAAACTAGCAAGTCATGAGTCCTATCTTATTCATAGCTTGCTAACTAAAGTAGTTCAGAATGCAGTTCTCGTACTTCTTCTATCTCGCGGCCTCTGTCTTCACTGCCACCGTTCTGGCATCACCAGCGGCTGCGCCCAACGCGATGCCTGCCGACAGCATCATCAAAGAGCGCCAAGGAGACGGTACTCAGCCTTGCGATTGTGTATGGTTCAATGGCCAGTGGATCGATACATGCACTGGTGGCGGGTGCTAGCCATGTGTGGCAGCTTATACCACAGACATATGTTCAATGATCAAGTTAGGAGCAAAGAATACCGGTTCGGCTCTTGAATTGCAGGCTAGTTGTATATATCTCTATTTGGTCATGGCAAATTCTATTATTTAGGTGTGAAGTCCTTGGAATCATTCGGGGATCCGTTTCGTCTCCGCCTACTTTTTGGGAATAGCGTCAACTAAATTTCAATCTGATCAACCTGCTCTTGGAATGTGTCTTCCTCGCAGTCCCAGCACCATGACTAAACCCTGTAATTAGATAAAACTGAGAAGTCACTTTATATGGGTGAAAGAACTTGCTTCGTGACTGGAGTATTCTATTCTATTCCTCTAGGACTTCGCGTCTGGATTTCCATTATAATATATATACAGTTGACTTTCTTCTCCAGCAAAACAATTGCCACGAGTTCACCGACAACAAAGCCAGAGCGCGAGTCTACCTCTCACTTCCTCCTCCCATACTCCTTCCAAACCGACCTCCTAGCCTCAACATAACTCCGACTCCGAATCGCCTTCCAAATCCCATAAAACCCCCCAAAAGGCCAAGTCTGCACTAACCTCCCCAGTATCGATATATCCTCCAGAGCTTTCTCCTTCTCAACATCAACCTTGACTTTCTCATACACAGTCGGCAACGACTCTGCTCCATACTTTTTTCGCAACCCATCATACCACTCCCGATCAAACTGCTCCCAGAACTCGTTTTCGTCATAATAAGTATGAGCGTAAAGCCACTTCATACCACCCAGCTCCCTCAACTTCCGTTCCAGATCCCGATTCTTCCTGATAAATTCATCATGGTGCTTCGGTCCAAAACCCCAAAGTCCAATATTCAACATCGGCTTCAAAATTTCGCCATCTGCTTCCAGCTCATTGAAATGCGGGTGCATAGTCGGGTAAGGGCTCTGTTTCAAAGGGCACAGCCACAGCGGATAGATGCCGAATTCCTCGTTTGTGTACTTGACAAATTGCTCAGCGGTGGAGTAGGGTAGAGCCAGGTCTTGCACGACATACTTTTTGGACTCTCCGCTGGCGTGGAGAGCGGTGTACATCATCCGTGTATGCAGGAAGTCGTCTAGCCACCAGCGGGTCAGTTTGTTGAAGGGAAATTTGAAGTAGGAGAAGGCGGAGGCTCCAACCCAGAAGCCACCTCTGTCGTACCGGAAGAGGTATTCGGGGAGGGGGATGGCTTCTGTTGTTGGTGCTGGATTTTTGGTGATGGCTTCTTGAACGTGGAGGTAGAACCATGGGTCTTTGCCTGCACTGAAGCATTGCACCGAGATGCCATCTTTAAGCTGGTCCGTCAGACGGCCAGTCACAATAGCACCCTGGTTCTTGGAGAACATAATACCATCCACATAATCCAGCTCCGTATCCGCAGTTGCCTCCTGGAGCTTCGATACAGCTTCGGCCATACTCCGCACAGGATAATACGTCGTCTCAACATACTTCTTCGCATCCTGCAGCTGCAGCTTAACCAAAGTCGTGACCCCAAATGTCCCCACCGCCCCCGCAGCACCATGAAACAGATCCCCCTTCTCTTCAGGAGAAATCATCACCACCTCTCCATCCGCAAGCACCATCTCCACAGCCAGGATCGTCCTATCAAAGAACCCATGTTTGAACGAGCTGCTTTCCCCTGATGTGCCAGAATACCCCCCTCCCACCGTGATACCCGGGAACTCCATTACAACTGGTGGTACGAGGCCGTGTGCAAGCGTTGCTTCTACCAAGCGGTCCATCGGCACGTTTGGCTCCACTAGACATGTTTTCTCCTCTGTATTGACGGACAGGACGTTGCATAGCTTGCTGGTATCCACTAGGTTCCTCTTGAGTGCAGAGCGCGTGCTGTTCGTTGAGCCGTGGTAGATGCGGAACTTCTCTTTCTTTTCGTAGTAGGCTCGCACGGTGGTCGAGATAGATTGGACGATTGCTTCGTGCTGCTTCATGGAGCCGGCAGAGTATTTCGTAGTCGATAATTGACGATATGGAGAGATAATTGGGCTTCGATCGGAGGGTCTGGCCACCTCGAAGGGTCTTCGGTAGAGGATGGCATAGCGAGGAAAAGCATGAGCTGCCCTCGCACGATTTGAGCTTGATGATGCATTGAAGAATCGTCGTTGGAGAGCAGGAGCTTTCTCCTGGATGTTAGCATGTTTGCAAACTGCATGCCTTGCAATCGATTGCCATGGCGGCCTCGTGGTGATTGCTGTCCATTGAGGCTTCATTGAGGAAGTGAAGTGTGGCAGATTTTTTTTTCTGGAACTCGAGACACGGTCTCGCCTGGGGTGACGCGATCTTGGTGGGGCAAGTGCTCACGACGTTTGAAAGATCGTAAATAAATTGAATATCAATCTTTCATATATGGAGATTCGGAGTTAAACAACTTTTTAATCTCACCATCTTATGCCTTCATATTTGATTCGTTTTCAGGTACGATTGTGAATGGAATTTTGAAAGTGTGAGTTGCCGGGAAGAGCCAAAGCCGAGATGTTGAGAGCAGACGCAAGCTCTTGGGCGGTGCTAAATTCCAGGTTGGGAATTGAAGGTGGTGGTTAGAATAAATTGCAGGATTAGATGGATGTGAGATATTGGTTCCGTGTCAAAGTCATAATAATAATGGTATCATATTCATGTGAACTTACGCGGACTTTATTTACATTTTAGTATTCTGACCTAAAAGTTACAAGTCATGTCTGTACACATGACACCACCTCACAATTCAAACGAAAGAAAAGTGTTGAGTGAAGTGAGATTTCTTTCTATGCGCCGCAATAGTAACACACTGCCAATGCACTTGACGCCCAAAAATGCCTATACAAGTCTCCTATCCTTTTCGTTTGAGAATTTTTACACAGCTGGGCCTGGTTCGGCAGGGCTATCCGTATTCTCCGTTGGGAAGGGAGGCGGTGCACTCATTTGGCTTCCACCAAAGTACTTGGTAAATTCCTTGTTGTCATCAAAGGGTCGATGACCAAGTAATCTCACCATATCATTTCTGTCCAGCATTTCCTTTGCCAACAATTCCTCCGCGACGATCCCTATTTCCTTCTTCTTTTCTGTGAGTAGATCTTTGCATTGCGTGTAAGCTTCATCCACGATCCTCCTGACCTCCGAATCGATTGTTTGTGCAGTGGCTTCCGCGAACGGCTTGTGCAGCTTGTTCTCGTCGTCTTGGAAATGCAGAGGGCCGAGTTTCTTGCTCATGCCCCATTTGGTAACCATTGCGGTTGCCAATCGTGTGACCTTGTTGAAGTCATCAGAAGCACCCGAGGTGACAGTTTCGAAGTGCAGTTCTTCTGAAACCCGGCCACCGAGTGTCATGGCCATACGATCCATGAGTTGGTTCACGTTCATCAGATAGGTGTCGCCAGCAGGAAGATATTGGGCGTATCCAAGCGCTCCTTGGCCACGGGGAATGATGGAAACCTTGAGAAGCGGGTCGGCGTATTTGAAATACCATCCACAGATAGCATGGCCGGCTTCGTGATATGCAACAGTCTTCTTGTCTTCAGGTGAGAGAACCAGGGACTTCCTCTCGAGACCACCAATGACTCGCTCGATGGCTTGTTCGAAATGGAGCATCTCAACTGACTTGGCGCTTGTTCGAGCAGCTATAGAAGATTAACTTTAGAGTAGGACAATTGACAAATGTGCATACCTATTAGAGCAGCTTCGTTGACACAGTTGGCAATGTCCGCACCAGAGAAACCGGGAGTCAGAGCCGAAAGTCGTCCAGTAAGGTACTCAAGATCCTCATTGGTAACAATCTTCTTTAAATGCACCATGAAGATCTGTTTTCGGCCCTCCATAGTTGGTCGATCGATGGAAATATGCCTATCGAAGCGGCCAGGACGCATGAGAGCTTTATCAAGAACATCAGGTCTATTGGTACCAGCAAGAACGACGACTTGCTCAGTAGTATTGAACCCATCCATCTCTGTTAAGATCTGGTTTAAAGTAGCTTCTCGCTCATCGTTTCCACCACCCCAACCACCGGATTTCCCACGGGACTTTCCAATGGCATCAATTTCATCAATGAAAATGATACAAGGTGTGTTCTTCCTTGCCATGGCGAAAAGATCTCGTACTCTCGAAGCACCAACACCAACAAACATCTCCACGAATTCCGAACCACTGACGCTGAAGAAAGGAACTTGAGACTCGCCCGCCGTTGCTTTCGCCAAAAGGGTTTTACCAGTTCCTGGTGGACCAGAAAGGATTGCGCCTCGAGGGATCTTAGCACCGAGTCGTTGAAATTGTTCGGGAGTCTTCAAGAAAGCAACGAATTCCATAATCTCGGCCTTTGCTTCGTCCATACCTGCAACATCTGCAAACTTTACCTTGACATCAGTTTCGTGGTTGAATTGCTTTGCTCGACTCTTGCCCATGCCAAAAACTCCGTTTGCTCCCCCGCCTCCTGACGTGGCACGTCGCGAGAGGTAAAAGATGGCACCGACGAAGAGTAGAGTAGGTCCGAAATTGAGCAATAATGCCCAACCATCATTCTCAGTAGCGTAGTTGACTGGTATCCGTTCTGAGGTGGGGATTCCGAGCTCGTTTTGGGCCTCATCTAAGCGTCGTTCAAACGCTTCGACAGAGCCAATCGAGAAGTAGTAGTGGAAATTCGGGTTGACAGCTGGGGAATCAGGATACATGGATTGGGTGGCTTCGCGATGTAAATCGACTCTGACTTTGCCACCGTTGGTGACCGTCAGTTTCTCAACCAAGCCTTTACTAAGGAAAGTGCTCTGAAACTCTTGGTATGTGATGTCTCTCCTGCTTTCGCCTGGCATAACCATTCTGTAGAGCAGATAGGACACGAAAGCCGATAGCAAGAACGTACTCATATCCAGCTTGACGTCTCCAATACTGAACGGTTGCTGTTTATTGCTCTGGTTGTTGCCGTCACTCCTCTTTTTGTTCCCTCCTGGAGGTGGAGATCCGGCCCCACCAGATGCTCCTTTGGGATCACTCGATTGAAAATCTGTGTTCTTCGACCCCAAGCCCATATCTCTCTCGGCCTGCTTCCTCGCCATCTGCGAAGTCAGTCGCGTCAATTTGGCAGCAGTCGCCAGCGTCAGTGGCTTTCCCCGATTCTCATCCATGAACTCCCTCAATTCAATCGGAACTCCCTCAAGTTTGATCCTTTCAAATGCCCTCTCAATAACCTCCACTTGTCCCTTTGGTAACCCCTTCTTCAACGTCTCCAGAAGCTCTCCAATAGCTTCCTCATCCTCCGGGTTCATTTTCGTCATGCCCTCAGCCAAAGGAGGTTCGCTGGACCCACTGGATTCCTCAGCATTTTTCGTAAGTGAGCTTTCTCCATTATAGAGGTTTTCCGTCCCCGGGGCTGGCTTTATGGATGGCTCCGTGCCTTTCTTCCCCGCTACCTCCGAAGAATCCTTCGTTGCGCCATTTTTCTTCTTGTTCTGTTTCGGTTCGGTGGCATATGCCCGCGCTTGCTGAATAGATATCCGCGAAGAGAGTAACGGCGAGTGATTCGTTGGGCGGAGAGAAGTTCGCACGGCGGATTGAAGGGAGGACCTTGATATTCTAGCAAGACTGCTGGTTTGCCGTAGTATCGAGCTCATGCTTGCTTGAGGGAATTGTGAGGGTTCGTAAAGGAGACAATCCCCTGGCTCGTAATTTCAGTGACTCCTATCGACGTCTCATCGGAAAGTAGGTCGCAATGCGTGGAGGTGTTGGTTGATTGAACTGGGAGGCAAAGATTCGAAGTCATGATTACAACATCCCTAGTCTGTTTTTCCCGGAGCTCAATTTGGCCGGCCGCGTCACGTGCCGTATTTTGTGCATTCCGAATGGAAGTTGTATTCTTCCATGGTCCCTTGATTTTTCTTATTCAAACATGAAATGGTTCTGATGTTCTTACCACTTCAGAAGTCTTACCATAAGTGGGGTTGACATGCATTCAGGGAAACTCGCAACGCCGTTGGCGGGCACTACTTCTCTTCACTTCGTCACCAATTTCATCCCCTCGCAGATTGCATCTACATCACAAACCTTGAGCTTTAGAGTTCAGAACGTCAAATCATTCTCCTCGTCCTATGTCCCAGACCCTACTTCCACCCCTTCAGCGCCACCTCGCCCTCCTTCAACCTCACAACTTCTGCACTCTCTCTCCAAAGCTTCTCCTGCTTCACCTCATCGTACGTCTCCCTACTACTCGAGCTAATCTCCATCCCATTCAAATACAAGCCTTTCGGCCTCTCTCCGAGCGTCACCGTGTCCCAAGAACACCAAACCAAAGCCCTACCCACAGTTTGCGCAGTCCTGAACCTCCCATTCGTCCACAGCAGCGAGCAGATAAAACCGATGGGAATCATCAAGTACATGATGATCCATCTGATGTAAAAGGGCATGGGCGTCAGCAAAGTCGTTCCCCCGACCAATCCAGGGTCCTCGAGAATACAGGAGATGTTTTGCATCTCTGGGTCCGTGTCTAGCCTTCTCTGAAGTTCATAACTGGCCATTCATCAGCACTCAATCTCCCTCAGGTTCAAATTTTAAAAGAGGAGACAAATACTCACAAAAAGGCGATTAGACACCATTTACTCCGGCCATACCTCCTCACGCTCGCCGGAAATGCGTCGCCAGTCCTCACCTTCTCCGTCGCCTTAATCAAATCCTCCAGCCCTCCGTCACCAAACAAGATCTTCAACTCCTTACTATGAAACGAGCCCTGAGTGGACAAGAAATCAGGATTGTGGTTCGTGCTTCCCATGGCGATAATCCGGGACCCTTTCTTCTCCAAGCTTTGGAGTAAGAGGAGAATGAGAAGGTAGTTGGAAAGGTAGTTAACAGCCATGTGGGATTCGATTCCTTCATCTGTAAAAGACACTCCATCCTTCGTCTTAGGATCCAAGAACATTGCTCCCGCAATCAACAACAAAATCTTGATCTTGCCGAGTTCGCCTTTCTCAACTCGGCGGTTAAAATCCGTAGCTGCAAGGCGGATTTCCGACATATTGGAGAGATCTAAAGGTAAGATCTCATACGTGTGTTCTGAAGGAGCGTGGTTTTGGAGAATCTCTCTCAGATTTCCTGGTGCAGAAGGGTGGATGATGTAGATTGTGTGGTAGAGCTTTGCCTGCGGAGACTTGAGATGTGTGAGGAGCCAGCCGCTGCCAATTCCACTTGCTGCGCCTGTGGCGATTATCGTGCCTTTGGGTAAAGTCATCTTGAATAATCTTATGTTCAAGTATTAAGCTTCGAGATTGGCTTTTGGAAAGGATTTTGGTTACGGGGTGGATGCGATAAATAGGTGGGAATTGAAATTCAGGAGTATCCAGAAGCCTCCCCTGACAGGGATCACAAGACCCAGCTGAAAGCTGGTGCTAAATCTCGCAATAACCCGGCCAATCAAAATGGCCTGACATTCTTCCATTTCCTCATTTAGGGTGCTGTTGATGAAGTCATCTTCATCTTTCTTATATTTCATTTGTATTCAAATTGTTTTTGTTGATTGGTTAGAAAATCTTGCCCCTTTATTTCCTCCGTCAGTGCCGTTGAGGAAAGCTGGTTGAATTTTCTGATGTCGCCCCTGGCTTGAAACAGTTTCGTTGATTGGTTACGGAAATATTGGCCTTTCTCTTTCTTTTTGGGCAAGCGTCCTGCGGCCACGAGCCTCGCCGTCTTCAGTCGCCAGCATCAACAAACCTTCTCTCACCCCACAAAAATCATCAGCCTGATTCTGTGATATCTTCAAGAAACTTCATTCTTGAATTCGTGTGCCTCCCAGCTCGAAGCACTCTAATATCAAGTACTCTAAAACATCCACAAGAAATATCTATGATTTGGTTAACGAGTCAGACGAGGCTGGGAACAATTCGATAGAGCAGTTCTTGCTGCTGTGTCTGCTCTAACATTGTTCATGTGAGAAACGTCTAGCATGGAGGGTTTTAATCCTGCCAGACTACCCCCAAGCGTACATCTTGGCACGAGCACCGAAATTTACTCGTATCTGCGACTCCAAGAGGGGGAGATCCGACTTCTCGAACTCTTTCCCAGCAATGAATTCGCAGACCAGATTTTATGTCACCTTCACCATATTCCAATCGATGATCTCCCTGTTTACAATGCCCTTTCGTATGCATGGGGCACCGATTCGACATCTCGACTACCCATCTTCATTGATGGCAAAAGCCTGATGGCAATGCCAAACCTCGAAGCATTTCTACGTCAGCATCGTGAGGATGAAGCTGGGAGTACCAACTCGATACTCTGGATCGATGCCATTTGCATTAATCAAGATGATCTTGCCGAACGTCGTCAACAAATTGGCATGATGTGCAGGCTCTACAGCCGGTGCAGCAGACTCATCGTTTGGCTCGGTGTCAGTGATGACAATAGCAAGGCGGCGATCGCCTTGCTAAAAGTCACTGCCAAAGCTAAGAAAGAGGGCCCAGAGGCACTCTGTTCCTGGCGCAACACACTGGCTTCACGATTCTTTGAACTTGGGGAAAATTACCACCTACCTCTTTTCAAGTTCTTTTCGCGAGCTTGGTTCTCCCGTACGTGGATAGTCCAAGAGTACGTCCTTGGATGTACGAATGACATGGTTTTCAAATGTGGAGGTCTCCACTTTCCCCAAGAAGAGTTGCATGTAGTGCTTGACTTGATTGCTTACAACTGGCCAGCCACAAATTCCACTGGAGATCCCAGCACCATACCGAGGTTCGAGGAACGAGCCTCAGGCGGGATTGTGTGGTATGTTAGTGTGACCAAACTCCTAGCAAATCGAAAGGTCTTTTCTATGGCACTTGGAAAGGAGGAACCCATAAGTCTCCTATCCTGGCTCTCAGGGCTCCGCGATACAAACGCAACCGATCCTCGCGACAAAGTCTACGGAGCTCTCGGCCTTACAGAAAGCTTCGGCCAGAATGAATGTCCTAGAGTATATGATGTCGATGCAATGATAGTCGACTATACCCAACCGGTTCAGGATATCTATTCGAGTTTGGTCAAGTCACTCGTCATTTGCACAAAGCGTATTGATGTACTCCTCGCATGTTGCGAACGAAGCCACAACGTGCAAAGGTCCTGGACTCCAGATTGGAGTATCGGTGTCGCCTTTCCAGGGTTCGGAAGCTTCGAATGTGGGACCGGTTGTACACTATTCGACGACGAGTGGTACGAGTCCTCGGGAACGAGAGATGCGCTGGTGGCATTTGCTTCTAATCTTTCCACAATGACTGTTCGAGGCTTGGTGTGGGATATGGTTGAGACATTTGCCCCAGAATTTGGGAAAGGCACCACGGAGGATATCTCCTTCTTTATCTCCTTCTTCCAAACGAATTGGCACTCCTTGGTCAATAATCCGGCATTTTCCTCGGAGAGAGATTGTTTACAGAGACTATGGCAGACTTTCCTTATATCAGTCGAGGGAAGTCTCGTCGATTTGTGCTCTGAAGACGAATTCATCGCCCTTGGACTCAACGAGATCAGCAATCCTGACACTCAAAGTCTTCACAAACAAGAATCAGATGAAGAGTTTATTTTACACACGCCTCGACTTTTGCAAGAGGTGGTCAACGAAAATGGTAGGCGTGAGCGATTGTTCCTGACCAGCAGGAACTTCATCGGCAAAGATTTTTCACGTCGACTTCAGCCTGGCGACCTGATCTGCGTTCTCCTTGGCTGCCCTGTTCCTGTTGCTTTACGCAGAGTTGGGACACACTATGAGTTCATCCGCTCGGTCTATCTTGACGGCATCATGCTCGGGGAGGCTCTGGAGGCTCTAGAGCGAGGAGAAGTGGAATTGGAGGATTTCGAGCTTCACTGAGGCTCAATGGGATTTAAGGATTTGAGAAAAATGCTCAGGAGGGATGATAGAGAGTGACTTAGTTGCTGCTTCTGGCTGTTCTAGATAAGAGTCATCCATATTCACTCATTGACTCGGCGGCTAACTTGCTCGTTTCAACCAAGACGCTGTAAATTGTTACCGTCTCTGGAAGATGGTTTCGTATGAAGAGTGTTCTTGTTCAGATTGATCTTAGCTAGAGTACATCGTAATTGTTTGGTGCTGGTATTAGGCAAAGCGCTGTGATTAGTTGGATACTCTGCGGTTATGTGGAGAGCATGTGTACTGAATTACATAGAAGGGGAAAATTCTAACGCTATCCAAAGGTTACTGGACGTATAAACACATTTAGCTGTCGCTTGTGCATAGGGGGGCCTTGCGGGAGAATCTGGACTGGCAACAGGTGAGAGCGGGAGGTGAGGCCGGCTTCAGCTCTCCACCGCTGCGGAAGCCATTGACGATCTCCGCACGATGTATTACTCCTGACCAAGGAACCTTTCTTACTCCTCCATCAAAGTGCCAAGTAACGGTGTCGAAATGTTAATGGCGGATCATCATGCACCCTCGCTACGACAACGAGGTTTGAAAGTTCGAGACTACGCCACGGATTGTATTGCTGCTGGTTCATGTCGATCCATAGCCAAATTTGCTTACAGTCGGGAGTAGTTCTCTCTGAGAGATCTCTTACCGTACTTTTTGTTGCGCGAAGTTGATCCATACCGGCACTCACCGCCCACAGTATAGCCTTCCTTCCTACAAATAGCTATGCAGGAGTCTCTATCCCACTTTAAGCTGTACTTTCACTGTTGTGCAGTCTCCTGGCCTGCTATTTACCCTGTTCTTCCCACCTCAACAGCCAAGATACCACAAGATATAAAAATGCTCCTTTCAACCATACTTGTACTCCTGAGCAGAGGGCTCGCTGCTGCAGCCAGCTCACCTTGCACCAACGTCCCATACAAGGAGCTGCTCTTCCTGTCGGCCTATCCACCTGCTGAGAGCTACCGCTCAGAACACTACCCACTTCCCACAAAGACCGTCACCACCACCTTTACCGCACCGGCGCGAAGACTCAGACAGGTTCCTGAACCGGAACCAACTCCAGCTCCGCTTGCGCGGCTGGTGGGCGTGGCGTGGTCGAGTCTCGTTGCGAAAGGAGGCAGCATCGTGAGCACTTTGTGCAGCTGTATCGAGAAGCAGCAGACCGTGACGACTACGGTAGGTTTCTTGGTCCAGAAACCCATCTGTTTTGATTCTACCCATTTTGTACCCGTACATCGCGTACCCTGTCATGACAACGGAATCTCATGACTGACTTTCGTCTTCTGGTATAAAGACCACCACTACGGCGTGTGCGTACCCCTCCTCTACGATTGTACGGAAGTACCAGTAGCACCCTGCTCGGTTGTGACAGGTGGGGACGACAGCATTCACCGCAACCGACTGCAAGATCAAGTCCGCAGATAGGTACATTCGTTGCAGTGGGTGCAGTGAATAGTGACGATGGCCAGCTGAAGTGACACAGCTCTTGATAAACAAATGCCACAGAACACACTCTCTGGCTCAACGAAATTGACTTGCTAGGGGGCATCATGCACAATAGATAACCACTAGGACTTCCCTTCTGTCTGCAGGGAAGACACCCGCCTCTTCCAATGTGAATACTCCATCCTTCCCTTCCCCGATCCCCAAAGGCAAGGAATAAACACGTGACCTTGGTCTTCTCAGCTTCAGATTTATTTCCCCTTTTGTTGAAGGTCACATTCGCCTCTGGTAATCGAGCTATTGGTCTCAGCCATTCATTCAAACATCGAAATATCCAAATAGCAGTGGAAGTGCACATCATAACTCCATTAGACCATACTAGCCATTAAGGAATTAGTACAAGCACAAGCACAAGCGCGCTACAAGTAGTCAACTCCCCCAAACATGCAGAGTAGAGATACAAGCCATCCCATCCCATCCCATCCCATCCCATCCCATCCCATCCCATCCCAATCAACTTCATACCTCATGAGCGAATGACACTTCAAATCCATCCCAACCCAACATCACACTTTAGATTTTGCGCCAACTGCCCGAAACCTCAAAACTCAAATTTCAAAAAAATTTCAAAATATAAGGCAAAAATTTTGTTATAAATAAATAGCGTGAAATATCGTGAACTCCAAACATGCCCAAGAACACCGACAATGCTCACTCAGCGTACAGCCCGGGTTCCGTTCCCCGAAGGAGCTCAATTGTAGCCGCTACCGCATCTGCTGCTGGTGCTGCAGATGCTGATTATTGCTATTCTGCAGCGTCGGATCGCCCATGACGCCGTTCTCGAACGAGGGGTATTGGCCACCCGTCATGTCTGCCCAGTCCCATTCTAATGTCATCGGCATCTGCCACAAGTCCTGGGGCACGAAAGGCTGTTGGAAGCTGTTGATGTTGAGGGGCGAGCCGATATCGTTGCCATTTGTGTAGCCTTGGATATCGGCGAAGGGGGTCATGCCTCCGCCGTTATTGGGTGTCATGTATTCACTCCCGTTGGCGAAATCTGTGGTCCAGTTTTGCGCGCCGGGCGATCCGTTCGGCATAGGTGTGCTGTAGGAGCTCTGTGGGTTCATTGGGTTGTTCAGACCCGGCGAAAAGACGCTGGCCATAGAGGGCGTTTGAGCATTCTGCTGCATAGGAGTATGCGGTGGTGGGCCGGAGGTACCGGGAGGACCCTTTGCTTTTCCTGCCTGCTCTTCGTTGTTCTTCCGCTTTCGTCTTGACGACGAGTCCTTGTCTGCTTTATCGAGGACAACCTTGGCGATTCTCTCGAATTCAGAGCAGACACCCAGCATTCGCTTCACGCCTCCATTTTCTTCCTCTGTAACGAGCATTGATAAGAAGCTGACGACAAGGTTCATCAGGCGGACATCTGATCTAGCTCTAGGGTCCTGAGGGTTCTGTAGAATATTTCCGAATAATGTTACAAGAGCTGAGACGGGGAAATAGAGGATGAGCCTAAGCTTGTTAGTCGTAGCGCATTGCAAGATATTATTTCCACTTACCAAACACATTGGAAATCTCCTTGTGGTACATATTTAATCAGATGAATAGAGGCTCGTGCAGCTGACACGCAGAGGGCTGCTGACGAGAAGACGCGTGGATTCAGCGGTCTGGCATTCAACCCCTGGATAGCATAATTCGACAACCGACTGGTCCAGTAACCGTGGTGAACGGACATTCGGTGGATTGTTGTCAAACAGTTGTAGTAACTAAAATGAAGAACCACGATATGGAGTATAAGCGGCGTATGTGATGCTTTGATCTCGTGTTCCGGACGGAAGTCAACTGGGATGCTGTCTTTCCACTCCTCCAAAAGATGATCAAGCTCTCCGATGGTATTGAGAAGCTCTCCATCAGACTGCTTCGAAGCTTTCGTTGAATACAACTGCTTGTAAACCTTGCTTTCAATTGTTGCAAATTCGCACATCAGACGGAACAAGTTGACCTTTCCTTTTCCATCAGCAAGAGGAATGTTGCCGATGTTATCCTCCGGGTCTGCGCTTGGAAGTTCCACATTCATATCATCGTCGTCCTGCGCCGGAGGTCGTCCAGAGCGCAAGCAAATATCCTTGTCCAGCATATAAGCAATCCAGAAGACTCGTTTCCGCTGTTCTATCTCTACAGGATTGAGATTAAAGCCGGAACCTTTCTTGTGCAGTCCAATGCTGTGGGATGATCGAAGAGCTGCCGCAACTAAGAAGAAAGATGGTTGCGGGTTCGGAGTGCCTTGCAAGAACATTGCCATCCCAAGGAGTGCCTGTACGCTCAACAGGTCGGTATTACGCAACGTGAGCTCGGTGAATACCCCTATCGCGTTTTTCAAATAACCCCATGCCTTTTCATCCTCATCTTTCGGAACAAGGTTACTCATAACTCGTAGTCGGTGAGCTATTGCGAGAGTGACATTCAAGCTGGCCCACCATCCAGAACCTTCATATGGATCTCGAGAATATTGTCGATCGACCAGATGCATGAATGTTGGCTGATGGAAGAGCGGGAACATGCAGTTGAAATTTTCAAAGAAATCCTTGAGCAAGGACACGCACTCCGCCTTTGGGGGAAGTTGCTGAAATATTGGTCGTCGAAACAGATCAGAGAACACCTCTGGTTTCCAGTACATCCATTTATTCTCATCCACCGAAGCCGACGAGATCATTTCCTGGAAAGAGGAGTCGCCAGTTTTTTCGTTCACCCATTGGATACCCTTGGGCGAGAAAATGGAGAATCCGGATGAAGATCCTAAAGTATGTCAGCAATGCCTTCAAAATACCTCATGCCAGAACCCCGCACCAATATATCGAGTTTCACCACAATTATTTGTGACCAGAGAACACATCATGTCTGAAAGGGCCTCGACCTCTTCTTCCGACTTTTCTGAAAGAGTGCTCTTTCGTTTATCTCCATTCTTGCTGTTCGGCTCAGGCGATGCCAAAGTGCTCCGCGGTGTGGAACCGCTTCCTTCATTCGGCGTGCTATGCGAGGGCGAGGTTGGTTGTGATCCTGGTGCTTCAGACTGTCTCTGCGACTCTCTCTTCTCTGCAAGTCGTTTCTCCAAAGTCCCCAAATCCGTCCGACCATTATCGTCCTCGGTCAGCAGTCCTGGGTGATATTAGCCTCGGCCTTACGAGCTCGGAACCACAGAAATGTATACCAGAAAGTCTGAGCAAGCTTTCCATCCTTCCTAGTCTATTCTCGAGGCCCTCGATATATTTCGCACTGGTGTAATGTCAGCGACGACTTCAAGACGGGAATTCGGGCCCGCATACCCCTTCGGTGGATTCCTCTTCTTCTCGACCTGTGTGAAAACGCATTCTGTCTTGTAATTGATGCAATGGGTACAAGCCGGCATCTTCCCATCGCATTTTATCTTCTTCTTCCTACACATATCACAAGCCTGCAATGTCGTCAGCATGTCTCGCACTGTGCTCGCACAAATCCTTCCTACCCTCGCTATCCGCCTCCTCTTGGCCTCGATACTCTCATCCATCAGAGATCCATCCCCGAAAAGTGGTTGTGATAGGTCTTGCATGTTCATGTTTGGCAGTCCATCCGCGGAATAAGCCCCAAAGATCTGCGGTGGGGGGTTCATCAGCGGCGGTGCCGCCATCTGAGGCATCTGGAAGCCGTTGTGATCCATCATTGGCGGTTGCGACTGGGACAGCATTAGTTGCAAAAGAGTCGTAGAGATTCTCAGGACGAGACGTCCGCCCTAACTCTGGCAGGTCGAAAGTTGCACCGTCTTTGCGCACTATGGGCTGGTTGTGCTGTGCTATTCGCACGTACTTGTCCTGTTCGTTTTCGCGTAAGCCTTTGCCTGTCCCAGTACTGACGTGGAATCAGTTGCGGAGTTTAGCTGAACCTCCGCCGTCGCGCCAAGAATAATTTCGGCAGCCAATTGTTGTGATGTGCAGGGTCCTTTATCGCGGGGGCTGCTGGATGTGGCGGGAGGATGATTCGCTGCAGTGTTGGTGTTGATCGGTGGTGGAGGAGTGGAAGTGTGAAGATAAGAGCCCAAACTGGTGAAGTGCCGAGCGTGATGACTATGAACTGTGTCCGTGGACCCTGACAAAAGAAGTGAAGTGTGCTGGTGTGGTTTCCTCTGCGCAGTCTCGAACGTTCGCACTTCACAACGGCCGGCGATCGTTCTTGGTGCAACACATCGTAATCGGCTATCCGCGTCGGGGTTGGGCTCAAAATCCACACTGCTTACAGAGCAAGGGCGCAATTCGAGCAAATCTCTCATCGCTTGGTAAGTTCGTACGGAGGAGACTTCGAGCCCTGAGCCCTCAAAATGTGCAGGGTGCTGCGCCTCAATCGTCAAAACCTCGACCTCTGCAGGGTTCGAAGCAGAAAATCCCCGCGTCGAAAGGAGGCACTTCTGTGACAGGGCGGTCTTCCCAATGGAGCGTCTGCAGAAGTCAGATTAAGGTTGGTGGCATGGTGCAAGCTGGGAGCGCAATTGATCCGGCCCACCCAGCTGTTTCACACCCACGTATCTACAACTTCATGGGACGAGGCCCCTTCCACGTTGGCGTGCCTGAAATAATGAAGCCAAAGCCGTCTGGAAAATTCTTGCCTCGTTCTCTGTGATCCTGCAGACCTGTTCCTCTTTCCAGGGCTGGTCGAGCCAATAACTCCTTGCAAGAGTTCGTGGTCCATTGTGTGCGCGCTGCCAATGGCAGAGCCTGTGCCCATCTCAGACACCCATGAAACCGTCAACCAAGCCCTCCTCGACCGTTGATCGTACTCAACACCCCATTCGAGCTCCGAGGCGCCCGCACTGGCCCAACTTGAGCTGCTGTATCATATTACACCCAACCCACTGTCGGTATCCGCGAGGAGTGTTTTGCGTCTGGCCGAACCGACCACCGCATGCTCTACTTCAGACGGGTGGTGGGGACTCGTCAGCTTAATACAGACAATAATGCAAGGTCACTGTCACTGTCACTGTCACTGTCACTCAATGAGCAGAGTCATGTCAAAATCTCCGTCTCATGATCTCATTTTCTCCCTATCGATCTGATCTAAAGTCCAGAATACATTATACAAAAGGTGACACCAGGTCTAGACACAGCGAGGTCAGACCGCTATTCTATCGGCCCTAGCCTCCGTCGAACAACTCTTCCACGTAACGCAACGACGGCTCCATCGTCATTGTAACAGAGGAGATCAGATCTTCCCACGCAGAGCGATACCAGATTCGTAGCTCACGAACAAACGCCAATCAAATGCAAAACACAAAGATATCCAGGCAAGGAGCCAAGGCAAATGGCCACTGCACGACGCTCAAAAGACAATATCTACAGGGAATTCAGAGTTTCGTCATCCATACGGAAATCCCTGGCACCGAGGCACAGACATTTTTTTGAGACGAAAAGGCTTATTTCAGACCTCTTCAGTGAATCGGGACCTCTGAGACCCATCTTGTGAGGGATGGGACCGGCCGAGGTCATCAGTTGGTCGACGTGGCGGTGGGTCGAGAGGCGCTGGAAATTCTGAGAATGGGCTTTGTTCTGTCACTGGCGTTCGAGCTGGGGAAGGCCGCATAACAGGTACGCCGCTATCTCGAGTAAAGGACATAGCACCAGGGGGGTGCGAGGGGCTTGTAGGGCTTCCAGCACCTCCGTAGAATCCTTGCGAATCTCGGTAGAAAGATGATCCACTCAAGGTATTTGTACCAATTCCGCCTCCATACCCGTCACCACCACTTTGCAGAACTGACGGTAGCTTTCTCCCAGACACACGGTAGAATCCACGTTCACTCCCCGCCGTCGATGAAATTGTTCGATCGGTCTCCGTCTTCTGGGACGATCTCTTATAGCCAGTCATACTGGCCAGCACAGCAGGAACACCGAGAGCCAATGATCGCCGCTCAATCATTCCGCCTGGTGGTTGCGAAGATGGTCCATCCCGAGTCGTTTCTGCTGCGGTTCCTGCATCCCCATCGCCCAACAACAACATTGACTGATGCCTCTTCTTCCACCGGAGGAAGGCCATTATAATAAAAATAAGAATGGCAACCCCGGCAACACTACCCACAACACCACCTGCAATGACCGGTGGAGATGCCGTAGAAGAATTCGAGGCTCCATTTCCAGAAGCTGGGGTGCTTGTCGACACACCGCCTCCAGCAACGCCAGTCCCTCCAACATTTCCCCCAGTGGTAACGGAGCTCTTTGCGGTATAGCTTGGTGCATAGAGGGTCGAGGTGGAGCTCTCCCAGAAATCATCGGTTGAAGTGGTGGATGTTATGCAGGTGAGCGAAGTCCTCGAGGCGATGGTGGAGTTGGTGAAGCGTGAGCTATTAGTGGTTGAAGAAATTACTGTGGACTCGGTCAGTCTCCTCTCGTTTCTCGATTGACACGTTGACTTACAAGATGTTGAATTAGTGCTGAGAACCAGCGTGGGAAAATGCGTGGGTATCGTTGTTGAAGTTATGCCTTGATCTGAAAGTAGTGACTGTGATGCGTGCGATCCTCCGGACCCCCCTCCAGCAGTTGCCGCCGGTGTGCCGACTGCTGGGCTTTCCGTTGGTGTCGTTGCTGCATTTTCGTTCGTTATCGAAGGGGAAGACACCGTCGTAAGTGTCTCCGTCGAATAGGTGTTTCCATTAATATCCACATCTACTTGTTGTACCACCGAGATTGTCGCCACAACCTCCGTAAACACTGCCGGCGCCTCTCTTCTGTGCAAACGATTGTGATTATGATTGTGTTGATGTGGGTGCTCTCGGTGAGCGAGGTCTTGCTTGGCCAGAAGGAGTGATGGCCCAGCGATGGTGTCGCCCATGGCGCGCGCTGTTGCAGGATTGAGTGCGCGACGTGACGCGATTGAAGATTCCTCCGTCAACTCATTGCCGTCGTTCGGGAGGGGGCGAGTGAGGTTGGGAGAGCGACGAGAGGAGAAGAGCCGCGAGGACTCCGGAATAATGTCACTGCCAGCAAGCAAAGATAGATTGCTGCTCGAAGTCAATTTCGCTAAGGAGGGGGGGGCCTGCCCTGGGCGGGGCGGGGCCAGCGAATCAGCGAGGCTGGGAAATGGAGACTTTCCTGAGACTTTCCTGATTGGCCTATCATGGCCGACGTTTGCAGATTACCATAATAATAACAGCCGTTTTGCCAGGGGACGAGATTCGGACGAGATGTGCACGAGGCCCAGTGTCGGCTTGCTCGGCGACTGATAGGCTGAGGATAAAGGAGGCCGAGGAGCCTGCATCATTACGGGAAGGAACGAGTAACAACTGGAGCCCTGCTGGCAGCTGCCCTCGCCCTGCGCATCCTTGACCTGCCTGTCCGGTCCTGTCCTGTCCTGTCCTGTCCGGACGACCAACACTCGACTGCCAGAGCGCTGATAATCTACTCGTACTCGCAGTCGCAGAAGGTTTGGCTTGGGTTTGGCTCGGGCAGGCGGTCCCACCGTCCAGGGACCAGAAGCAGTCGAAGCTTGTCTTCATCGGAGCCACCCTGCCGTATCGTATCGGGCCTCTTTCAATATTTCATGACGCCTCCATAGGCCCGATGCAACACGAGAACGCAGCTGTTGGCCTGGAAGGGTGGGAGGGAATTGCGTGTATCGTTGATCTGGTGTCTGACATTTTGTTTAACCAAAGGGGAAAATTGTTATCCATTTGTTTACATATGAAATGTTCTGCATAAATCAGGAGTCGCCCACGTGATCTGCGGGATGATGCCATGCGAGAGGCACCCTGGAAGCCACTGATTGCGGGGCTGCCCGCCATGGAACAAGACTTCAACCAGATCCATGAAACAGAACGGAACAAAGCAGCAAAAAGGAAACATGCCGACTCCTCTCCGATAGCAACTCCATCGATAAAGTCAGCACGCAATGGCAACTCAAGCGCAACTAGACGAGAAGGCTCGCAAGGACCGTTTGGGAGTCTCGTCTCCTCCCACACTGGAAGGAATGGCTACGTCTGCCCAGCTTGCGGAAAAATCAAGACGAGACGAGCCAGGCCTCTCAGGCTTCGCCACTCCTTCTCAACTTGCGGAGAAGTCACGGCAAAATGCTCCACCTCCTCTGCCACCTCGAACAGCGTCCGCGCCTGCTCCCCCGCCCTACTCCGCAGACGATCAGAGAAGGAGCCAGTTGATATCCGAGCAATGGCGCTCTCACGATCCAAGATCTTCCTCGACGCATTCCTTGGTACCATCAGAGTCAGGCAGAGATGGCCGGCGAACTCTGCTGCTGATTTATATCCATGGGTTCCTGGGGAATGAAACCAGCTTCCAGAGCTTCCCAGCACACGTCCACAATCTCCTCACGATCACCCTCGCAGACACTCATGTGGTCCATACTAAAATATACCCAAGATACAAGTCAAGGAAAGCAATCGATTTCGCCAGGGATGATTTTAGCACATGGTAAGCCCTACTCAGTCCTTCGAACATATCTAGCTTATTGACTACTAGGCTCGAACCAAATGAGAACCACTATACCGAAGTTATTCTCCTGGGACATAGCATGGGAGGAATATTGTCAGCGGAAGTTGCTCTTCAAAGGCCTCTAACTCCAGCCACTGGCAAACCATTTCGTCATCGAATACTGGGAACCATCAGTTTTGATACACCGTTCTTGGGTATGCATCCAGGTGTGGTGGTGAGTGGTATTGGGAGCCTCTTTCGTCCGGCTCCAGAGCCTCCTGGAAAAACCAGCCAGTCCTCAACTAGTGGAACGAACACTCCATCAATGAACAGCCAGGCCTCGGTTTCTTCGCCCAGCTATGCTCCCTCCGTAGCAGATTCGGAGGTATCATTACAACCAAGCCTTATCCAAAGCATTACATCCCCCTTAGCCAGTCCACCCGATGATCCATATTTTAATCCACCTTTCCCAAACGATGTGCGGTTAGCAGAACGAAAGGGGTGGTCTAACGTACTACATTTCATCAATAAGCATTCGGATGGACTTACCACTGCAACAAAGCAATATTTCATGTCCCACTTAGAATTTGGAGGGTGCTTAGCAGACTATCCTGGGCTCAAGAGTCGATATGAGAAGCTTCGTGGGCTTGAGGATGTGAATGATCTCGCCCAGAGAAATCAACCCGGCTATCAACCTCCAATTAGACGAATTCGATTTGTCAACTACTATACGGCAAGCACTGGAAGACCAAAACCACCAAAGCCCCTAAAAGTTCCGCCTGGTCAGATGATGGATTCAGGTGGAGACCTGAAGCCTATTGAAGTGGAGATGCAGGATATGAGTCTCACACCGCAAAGTACCACCCGTTCAAGTAGTCGCTCTCCTGCATCTACACCGAAGATTTCGGTCGAAGAGCACAGCGATGGTGCCATTACCCCGCAACCACTTGAAGATGGTCCAAATGCCTCACCGGTTGAAGCACAAATGCAGGGGCTCGGAGATAACTCGGGTGTGCAAAACGATATTCAGGAACCGCCTGAAATGAGGCATATTGACTCGATTCCGATCGAAGAGGACGATGAACCGGAATCCTTGACCATGGCAAGTACCACCGAAGCGTCGGAAGAGCCGATGAATAAACTCAAGTCTACTCCCTCCGAACCAGCTTTACCCCGAATTCCACCTGTTCCAACCGAGCCCGAGGCAATCGATCTCACTGTCTACACTGATAAGGACTCTCGGAAGATCGCCGAAAAAGAGCAAAAGCGTATCATGAGAGCATACCAACAAGCAGTGAAAGACCGAGAAAGTGCCATCAAAGACCGCAAGAAGTTGATTGAGAAACGCGAGAGGAAGGCCCAACAGGGGCGAGAGAAGCAACTGAAAGCAGAGGAGAAGCAAAGACTGAAAGAAGAAAAGGAAGAGGAGAAGCGGCAGGCGACCATCAATCCTGAACCACCAAAGGAGCGACAAGCGTCGGTTGCATCGTCAGTACAATCTGGGAAGCCGAAGAGAGACAAGAAGTTCTGCATGCTTCCACCCGAACATGGCGGCAAGAGAGACAAGTGCTGGATCAGAGTATATATGGAGGGGGTCGACGAGGTCGGTGCACATTGCGGACTCTTCTTCCCAGGTCCACAGTATGAGAGCCTAGTTGGCGATGTGGGCGAGAGAATCAGTAAATGGGTTGAAGCGGACGCTGAAAGAAGAATGATCCTTGGCACCGAATGAGTGTAACGATGGATGCGGTGATGGTGGCTTAGCATTTGCATTTAGCGTGCACCATTTCATAGATACCCCACAAGTGTTGCCGTATAATTGAATCATGAGCATTGAGCACGTGCCTGACAAACTTGAAAGTCGTGCTTACAAGACTTCGATCTCGGTTCACTCTTCTTTTAAGACTTTTTTAAGCTCTTCTCTTATATACTTAAGCTGAAAGTTATAGAACCCTGTTTAATTTAAGTATTATCTTAAGCCTTATGACACCGTCTCCTAACTCTTTGCTGCTTTTGCAAGCTCACGTGACTAAACAATTAATTATACTTTAATTATTAGGTTTCTGACTTAATTTAATTTGATTACCGGCCGATAATTATAATTAATTAAATTGTTTGACACATTGTTGATTAGGCACTTCTCCCAGACCCACTTCAAACCTCGCCCCAACGTCATTTTTCACTTGGTACTACCCCACCAAAAGCTAAGAGTTCCGATAGCCTCTTGGCCCAGCTCACAACGACATAAATCTCTCATCAAGCCCTTCGTCCGTAGTTCTGTGGCATATTTGACATCCCGATGTCTCAATTGATACCTGGTTATCTCGAGAATCTCTGATCCTCAACGCCTCCCCCACCATGGCTTCCCAATCCTCTCCAAACACCTACACCCTCCCCACTTCTCTCCAACACGCCCCTGGCGACCCCCACTCCTCAGGAACGCGGAAATCATGGCGCCACCGCCTCAACTTGCTCCCCTCCCACACTCCATCCCAGAACCAGGCTCCTCAGAATGAGCTGAGACAGACGAATACGAATGCTAGTGCAAGGAGTAAACATGTGCCGAAATGGTGGAAGATCAGACTTTTTAGAGGCATGATTAATGATGTGAGGAGGAGGCTGCCGTTTTATTGGAGTGATTGGGTGGATGCTTGGGATTATCGGGTTGTGCCTGCTACGGTTTATATGTATTTTGCCAAGTATGTTCATCACACATCTCATTCCCTCTCCAAGTCAAATGATCTTCAATATGATCACGATGCTGATTTGAATAGTATTCTGCCTGCGTTGGCTTTCTCGTTGGACATGTAAGTTCGCTAAAGAGGGGAAGAAGAAGGGACTAATCAAGATAGGTTCACGAAGACAAATATGAGTTACGGTGTCAATGAAGTTCTGCTTGCTTCTGTTCTTGGTTCGGTGGTATTTGCAGTTTTTGCTGCACAGCCATTGGTTATTGTTGGTGTCACTGGCCCTATTACCGTTTTCAACTAGTGAGTCTTCAAGATTTTTATATCAAGAGGCTGCTAATGATAGTACAGTACGGTCTACGATATCATGGCCCCCACGGGCACGAATTATTTTGCTTTCATGGCTTTGATCGGGCTGCAAGTCTCATCCTCCAAGAAGCCGAACCTCAACTGACTGAACTCAGGTGGTCCCTTGTAATGCACTGGTTTCTTGCCTTTACAAACGCCTGCAACGCCTTGAAATACGTAACCCGTTTCTCCTGCGATATCTTCGGCTTCTACGTTGCTTTCATCTACCTGCAAAAAGGCATCCAGGTCCTAACCCGTCAAGGCTCAGACGAAGCTTTCTACCTCTCCATCACAGTCGCACTCCTCGTGCTATTCATCGGCTACCTCTGCGGTCTCATTGGCACAAGCCCCTTATTCCAACACTACATCCGCGTCTTCCTCACAGACTACGGCACCCCTCTCACAGTCATCTTCTTCACCGGCTTTGTGCACATTGGGAAGATGCGTGAAGTATCCCTAAACACTCTGCCCACCAGCAAAGCCTTCTTCCCAACCACGGACCGAGGATGGCTCATCCACTTCTGGGATGTCAGCATAGGCGACGTCTTCATCGCCATCCCGTTTGCCATCCTCCTCACCATCCTCTTCTACTTCGACCACAACGTCTCCTCACTCATTGCCCAAGGCACCGAATTCCCGCTGCGCAAACCGGCTGGGTTTCACTGGGACATCTTCCTCCTTGGCCTCACGACGGGCGTGGCAGGCCTCCTCGGGATCCCCGCCCCCAACGGCCTCATCCCGCAAGCACCATTCCACACCGCCTCCCTCTGCGTCACGAAGGTCGTTGCAGACCCCAACGAAGAAGGGGCCAACAAGGGACATGTTACAACCATCACCTCTCACGTTGTTGAACAGCGATTCTCAAACCTCGCACAAGGCCTCTTAACCCTGGGCACGATGACTGGCCCTCTCCTCATCGTCCTCCATCTCATCCCTCAAGGCGTCCTAGCCGGCCTCTTCTTCGTAATGGGCGTCCAAGCCCTCGAAGGAAACGGCATCACGCTGAAAATCCTCTTCCTCCTCAAAGACAAATCCCTCACGCCCGCCTCGGAGCCCCTAAAACGCATCCCTCGCCGCCTCGCCATCTGGGTCTTCGTCGCCATCCAACTCGTCGGCTTCGGCGCCACGTTCGCCATCACGCAGACCATCGCCGCTGTCGGGTTTCCGATCTTCATTTTGCTGTTGGTGCCAGTCAGGACGTTTCTGCTGCCGAAATGGTTTAGTGATGAGGAGTTGCGGGTGTTGGATGCACCGACTGCGAGTCCGTTTACGATGATTAGTGTGGGTGGGAATTTTGGGGAGAGCCTTGAGGATGTGGCTGAGGGAGGACAAAGGAGTGCGGAGGAGACGGCGGTGCAGAGTAGTGGGAGCGAGGGGATGCTTGTTGGTCGTGGTGGCGAGGAAGGGGATAGCGATGAGGGAATGGCGGAAAGGGGGGAGGGGCCAGGTTTAGGGGGCTCGGATGGGATGAAGAGGAGGGAGAGCTGGAGAGGTGAGGGGAGGAGTGGGCGGTGGGATGGGAAGGAAAGACGTGGAGAAAGCTTTGAGATGCAGACTCGGATGGGCATCCGTAGGAGGAGTGTGAGTCGGCAGTCGACATGACTACTTCTCTTAGATGGATAAAATAGAGAGGGCTTGGGGTAAAGGATAGAGAGAAGGGTCAAGATTGCTTTGTTTCCCTACATAGACATGAGCTCCTCTTGTCAGAGAAAGGGCCGAACACAAATTCCAATAGGACGGCTTGTATGTCGAATCTTTATCTGATAGAAATTTGGGAAGAAGGGTGCTTTTAGGAAGCGGCGAGACTTCAAAGACAGCTTGAGTTGGGTGTCTAAAATTTATTTGAGACTTGTAGTTATCTCAAGAGCACCTATTTGAAATTTTGGATGCCCTAAGCGAAAGACAAACATTTCAAGTAGTCCCGCTCAAATTACAATTATAGATTGCCTGCACTTTCTGCCGAGACCTAAGACAATCTAGAAAGCCTTCCCTCTCCTGTCAGAGAGAGTATTGTTTCCAAGACTAAGTAGCATTTGTATTTCAACAATTCAAAGCTTACTCGAAATCCACCTCTTAATCTCCCTCGCCTGCAACCCCTCATCCCTCTCCTTAAACCCAAGCTGCAGATCGAGACTAGGCTGATCATGATACTCACCCTCTACGCACAGAAACTCGACATTATCTCCGCCAAATCCTGTCTTCAACTTCTCCACAAATTCTTTAATCCCATCAACAAGCGCCTCTTCCTCACCCGCCGTAACCAACATCTCCTGCACCTGCAGTCCCTTCCACCATTCATCCGGCGCGGTGTACGCCTGGTTGTAGAAATCGCTCGCCTCTGTGTGCGGCCATGGGCACGCCATGAACGCACTGCTCCACTGCTTCCCGGCCTCAACGGTGATGCAATCTTTCCATGCATTTCGTTTAAAGCTGTCTGCGCTCAGATCAAACGAGATCCAAGGTGAGATTAAGACGGCGCCGCGGAGGGGGGAAGAGAGGGTGATGCGTGGGATGGGGAGAGTGGTTGAGGGGTGGGGGTGCGAGATGTGGCTGAGGAGGGAGAGGGCGAGGTTTGCGCCCGCCGAGTCACCTGTTAGGAGTATATTGTTCGGCGAGATTTTGAGGTTGTTGAGGACGTGGTTTAGGAGCATGGCAGCTTGTTGGAGCTGTCGGGGGTACGGGGCGGCGGGCGCAAGGTCTGGGATGGGTAGTTTAGTTTGAAGGGGTAGAGAGAAAGGAGGGGGGGGGAGCAAAACCGTAGGAGAGGAAAAGACAGGCTGCGTTTTTGCCGGCTCGTTGCAGGACGTCGACGACTTGGAACATGAATTCGACCATTTCGGGCGAGGAGGGGACGCAGTATCCGCCACCTGGCTCCCATTGCAGTTAATATTCTGGCCTACTCTGAGGAGGTGATGTATGTAAAGTACCGTGGAAATTCATAACCAGCTTCTCGGCCTTAGGATCCCCGATCCAATGTGCCCGTGTTCCATCTTCGAGTATCTCACTCTGGGGCTTCACGTCTCGAGCTTTGCATGCTGCTGCATACGCTTCATCTGTTGGCGGTAGTAGGAAACTATTTCATGCATCAATTCAACTTCCCTTCGAGTTGAAAATCCAGGAGACATACTGTTGCTGCCGCACACTCGTCCTCCTCATCAATGTTCGAACTGCCGTGAGATACACATGTCGGTAATAGCTCTTCGGTATGCTGCCCTTCGATTTGTAGAAGCCGGAGAAGAGAGCTACGGCTGCGTTGCCCACTGCACAATCGATGAGCTAGGTCCATTTTTTTGCGAGTGAGACAACAGAGTCTTACAAACCGAGAGGAGTGCTGGGATCGTGTCCAGTTTTTCGAGAACTGAGAGGTCTGCGGCAGTAGCTTTCTGCTTGCGGTAGGAGGAAGACTGGTTATTTGGAAGCCTCGACATTGTGACTTGGTACTTGAGAACAGAAGGAAAAGCGAAAATGACAGAGAGGAAAGATCGGGAACTTTGAAGAGAAAACAGGCTATGATAAGGGCTAAATGTACAACCAAAGCTAGAATCACCATTCGTAATCCTGCGGGGGTCCGCAGTGCATCCGATTTCATACCTGGTCCTCACATTTCAATAGATGTTGTGAACCGAGGTTGGTGGTCGGTTGCATCAGTTTCCCACTTGGGCAACTAGAGCAACCAGAGCAGGGTTTCCCCGCACCACAATCCTCGCGGACAACGGTCCCAGCTGGGGACGTGGGTCCGCGGGTCAATATCCTTTCTCGGAATCTGCAGCGAGGAATCGTATTATTTTGAAACATTTATTGGGTATCTATGTCTCTGACAGTGTACTCGGGCAAACAAGAATTAGGCGAGGGGCATGACATGATTGGTGGAGCAGAACTGCTGCATGCTGAAGGGTTTGTGTCTAATTCGCTCGCAGCTTTTGCATGCCCCTTTTTCGCTTGCCTCCGACTTCTCGACCCTCTTCTATCTCGAGCAGCGCCTCACGCTTCTTCTCTCCCACGAGCTTCAATGCCTCTTTCGTAACCCTCGTGGTTAAGTTCACACCTTCTTCTTTCCATTCTTCCATTTGTCTACCCACTCGGGCCTCGATAGCTTGCACCAATTGCACGTCTCTTTGTCCAACAAAGGTCACAGCTTTACCTTTTCTCCCAGCTCTGGCCGTTCGTCCCACGCGATGGATGTAATCATCTGGATCCCGGGGAATATCGTAATTGACTACTAGTCCAACTTCAGGAATATCGAGACCTCGAGCGGCTACATCCGTAGCAACGAGAATTCTTGCAGCTGAAGCACGGAAGCGGCCGAGATTATCAATTCTTTGGCGTTGTGGGAGCTTGGAGTGCAATGCTGTGACTCGATGTTCAAGAAGACGGAGGAGATGCGTTAGGTAGTCTGCTGTGGCGGTGCGGTTACAGAAGATGATGACAGATTTTGGGAGGTTAACATCGGTGAGGAGGAACATGTGGAGGTAATGTTCTCGATGTGTGACTGGAAGTTGGAGATGCATCTGCTTGAGAGAAGCTGGAATTGCCAATACCTGAGTATCGACTTCGCAAATGAAGACTGGCGGCTTTCCTGGTGTTCTAGGAATCTCCTTCAAAGCTCGTACTTCGGGTGTGATGGTAGCCGTAAAGAGGAGAGTTTGTCGTTTTGCTGGCGGAGGAAGAACTGATAGACATTCTTCAACGTCTGGCAGCATGCTTCCAACACTTCCACTTGCTAACAATCGATCCGCTTCGTCAAGGACCACCATTCGAACTCTCCGCAGAGCACATATCGTGTCCTCCCCAGAGGTGCGTATATGATCTGCCAATCGGCCCGGCGTCGCAATCACAACATGAGGTCGTTGGGCAAGAGCCGTTGCTTGTGGACGCATATCGGATCCTCCAGTAATCAGGACTGCCTTCAGCTGCTGAGGAGACGAAATAGCCTTGAATTGCTCGTATATCTGCAGTGCAAGTTCTCTAAAACATATATTAGCACAATTTGTATTTCATCACAGTGCCACAAGATTACCTTGTAGGGGTCAGAACTAGAGCAAAGATCCCAAACGGATCTTCAGCCCATTTCTGCAAAATGGGAACCGCAAAAGCAACAGTCTTTCCCGAACCTGTCCTACTTCCTCCTATACAATCTCTCCCCTTCAATATTTCAGGTATGCATCCCTTTTGAATTCCAGTTGGCCTCTTAATCGCCATAGCATCCAAGGATTGTACGAGCCATGGCTTAACATCCAACGATGCGAAAGAAGCGTGGGGGTCTGTAGGAGCAAGCACTGCGCCATTGTTGGTCTTTCCATGGACAACATCACTCTGGATCCTCGGCTTTACTCGTGAGGGCGCGGTTGTTATGTGGATTGGTGGCGCATTGTCTTCAATTGGGGAGGTTTTCCTTCTTTTCCGGGAGGCGTTGCTATCGAGAGAATCGGAATCGGAAGAGTTGTGGGAGGACCCAGACTCGGAGGCATGATCTGATTGAGGAGCTGAATCAGACGCTTCCTCAGGTATGCGTCTGATCGTTACAGATCTTGCATGGGCATTTGGTGGTGCCATGATTATATGTGCGTACAATCAGAGGCTTTTGCTCACATTTTTTCTGGCCCTCGATTGTGATAAACACCCGCGCGCTTAAATTTGTCCCCACGGGAGGCTTCCGCGACACCACACAGTGTCAACCCTGTCTGAAACATTTCGAAATCCTCCAGTTAGCGCTGCTGATCTGGAGAAAGAGGCACAGCAGTGAGTGAGTGATTGCTGCTGCAGGCGAGCAGGGCCAGCGACTGCCGGGGATTGGACCTTGTCAATAGCCGCTCCCTCCGCATTGCATGGCAAAGCGTGGCTGGCCGTGTCCTGCACTCTTCCGCCTCCAAGAAATTAATCCTATCTGACCGCTGGTTCTGTGACCTTGGCCCTGCATTGCAGTGAGTTGACTGTGCGACAAGAAGGATTGGTAGCTGGACTTGTGCCCAATCTCGAATCCCCTAAGAGAGCACGGCCTGACGGGAGCAATCTCGATCGTCTGGAGTAGAGACTTCTTAGTGCACGAAGTGTATTACGGGTATCACTGCTCTTGATGAATAGTCATAGGCGAATGCAAGAATGGTAGTAGGGTTATCATCCTAATGCAAAGGGCAAGCATTGCAGTCTTACATGGTGCAATACAACGCTTCAGCCTCTCGTCTTCTCTCGAGTCAGGCTGACCATGCAGCTAACCTCGTCAGCATACTTAAGGCACAGCTTGCTGCAGCCCTCATCAAGTCCGAAGAGGATCACAGCAGTTTCATGCCTGATCGGCCGGAAAGAACACGGCTGCAGTGTTAACAACTGATGACTGCAGGATCCGGCATCTTCTTGCCTCGCTCTCGCTCTGGCTGAAGCCAAGACCGACGCCCTGCTCTGCCCCGAATAGTAGCCGATACTTGTCACCGTTCGTTCTCCTGCCCAGGAGATCCCAACACCAACACACCCACCTCCACTCTCAGGGCCTCCAGTCCACAGTCCATTCGGTCCGCGCTTCAGCTGCCCGCAGCTGTACGAATTCAACGTCGGCAAGCTTGTGGCCCCAAGCGGCAGACCTCTGACGCCTTCCGCCAGGGTGACTGCTAGTGATTGCCCCTCTCACTGGCTCTTCATCGACCCCAAATTCTTCCCTTGCAGCAAGCAGCCCTGCTTGGTGTGCTGCAACGCTGCCATCATTCATCCGAGTGTCCAACGACCAAGATTATTTGCTTCCTTCACAACGCGCGAGCTGACTGTCTTCTTCATGGTCATTCCTCTCCAACACTTTGGGGGCCAATAAGGAGTCCGCTCTCCCAAGCAAGCGCCGACAACCCTTCTCTACTGCCGGTCTGGGGACGAATGACGAAAAGCTTGAAACACTCCTCTCCGACGTTGCAAATCCGGTGGCACAGGCTTCGAGCTTCTGCGTACACAACACAGCCTTTCGAGTCCGCAAAGAAATCCCTTTCCTGGAGGCGTCGACAGACAGTTCTCGTCTTTGCCACTACACCATAGAGCTCGTTTAGGCCCCCTCCAACGGTCTGCTGCACTGGTAGACGGCAGCGCCGATGCAAGATCAGAACTCCTCGCAAGTGAGCACCGGGTACGGTGTGCAGGAGGCGGACAATAGGGCTCTACCAACAGGTCTAGACCCTGCCGCTGCGGCTCAACATGTATGAAAATCTCACGTCTATTTCTGATTTTACCCGTGTGGCGTTCAGAATAGGAGTTGGGAGAATGCTGATATCTTGAAGACTTCGAACAACACAGATCCGAGTCCTCAACCCGCGATGTCTTCCCCAGCGCCGTTGTTACGCCCTCCGATTCCTGGCAGCCGCCAGAGCGGTGGTGCCAGAACACCCAGATTAGGACTCGCCATTCCACCTTCACCAAGCGCCAAGCCTGTCAATGGCGGCCCCACACCAGCAGGGCTCACGCTACAAATGCCTGGGGCGATGGCATCAAGGCCATCTCTGCCCAGATTGCAAGTAGCCACGCCGATGGGCAGCAGTCAGACCCCGTACGAGCAACAATCACAAGCTTTATTAAATGGGCGTCCAAGTGCACAACCTGCGGCGGGTCAGTCGGCGAGCGGAGGAAGTGAGAGCAGTGCAGCACATTCGAGGTCGGGAAGTTTTGGGCCTTTGGATGGACGAGCAAGTGGACCTACATCTGCTGGATCGCAATACTCGGCACTATCATTTGCTTCTCAACAGCAAGGATTACGGCAGCCACCACAACAAGGAACCCCAGACCCGTCCTCTGCTGTTGGATCATTATACTCTGAACGAAGTGAAGGTGGTGTGGGAATGGAGCGAGATGGTAGCATGAATGGACTGGAACAAGGCTTTGACAAACTGGCCCTAGAAAGAGGCAGAACTCTGGATGTGGAAGAATTGGATGACGACGGATGGGGAATTGCAAGTATGGAGAAGCGGATCCAAGAAATAAGCAGCCTAGGAGAGGGTGCTGGAGGTGCAGTAACAAAGTGCATATTGAAAGGGGGGAAGACGATATTCGCGCTCAAAGTAGGTATCACCCCCACACTTCACTCCACCCATCACTGACCCCTTCTAGATAATCACTACCAACCCCGACCCCGCCATTAAAAAGCAGATTCTCCGAGAAACCAAGTTCAACAAGTACTGCACCAGCGAGCATATCTGTCGATACTATGGCGCCTTCGAGGACCCCGCAACAGCCACCATCTCCATTGCTATGGAATTCTGCGAAGGCGGTTCCCTCGACAGCATATACCGCGAAGTGAAGAAGCTCGGTGGACGAACGGGTGAAAAGGTGCTAGGAAAGATCGCCGAAGGGGTACTAAACGGCCTCACCTACCTCCACAGCAAGAAGATCATCCACCGTGACATCAAACCCAGCAACATCCTCCTCTGTCGCGATGGGCAAGTCAAGCTGTGTGATTTCGGCGTGAGCGGCGAGTTCGGAACCAAGGGAGATGCAAATACGTTCATCGGGACATCATACTACATGGCTCCTGAGCGTATTACCGGACAATCCTACACCATCACCTCTGACGTGTGGTCCACAGGCGTTACGCTCCTAGAAGTAGCACAGCACCGCTTCCCCTTCCCAGCCGACGGAACAGAAATGCAACCCCGAGCCGGTCTAATAGACCTTTTAACCTACATCGTCCGACAACCAATCCCAAAACTGAAAGATGAGCCAGAAGCAGGTATTAAGTGGAGCGACAACTTCAAGTACTTTATCGAGTGCTGGTATGTTCCCTCCAAAACTCTCTTGTTTATATGAATATGTACTGATACACCACAGTCTCGAAAAAGAGCCTGCCCGCCGCGCCTCCCCCTGGCGCATGCTCGAACACCCCTGGATGATCGAGATGCGCAGCAAGCGCGTCAACATGGCGCACTTCCTCTCCACGGTCTGGGCATGGGAAGGGAAGCCTGCTGTCGCAGCCGCATAAACCAATTCCACTTCTCACCTGTTCTCATTGTTCCTCGGTCAGTTACTTACTTGAATTGCATCCCACTACGTACGTGGACCGGCGTTGGATTGGCTTGGGTTGGATTTGATCGGGTATGGATGGGTGGTTGATCTTATGAGACGTTTCAATGAATTAAGATGGAAGGATCATGGACGACTGGAAGGAATGACGGAGTCAGATCGGCTAGATTGGATCGAATCTGATGGTTTTCTCTCCGGGAGAGATTTGGCAGACGGGAGGGGACGGAGTAAGATTGATTGATTTATTGATTAAAAAGATGAGTGTTGTTGGGTATTGGTCTACAAAGCAGCGCACCATCATCACGCGAGATAACTACCTTATGATTCTGCCGCTGCTCTGTACCATATTTACCAAAATCGAAGAACATGTCAGGATTCGGGTGCAAGGTGCCAATCTTGATTTTATTTCGTAGAGAGGAGCAGTACTTATCCTAGGAAAGAGGTAGTGGTACAAAGAGTGGAGAATAGGGTATCAAAGAGAAAGAAACGCAATCATCCAGCAGCGCTCACCAGGTCTGAAGAAAATTATGTCCGCAATACGGACAGCTCGAAAAGAAATAGAAGTGTAATCTAACATAGTTTATCCAGTTCGAGAGGGTTGGAATTCCTTTCCATCTCTGATTCCAGAGTCCTTCTTATGGTCTTCCATTTCCTGTAATGTCACAAAGGGCGGAGCGTTAAACGGGCTTTCTCTCTGCATGCGAGTGTTGTTAGCAATATCCCGTCGATTGAGGCCTTCCAGCTCACTTACATCGGATTTGCGAGTCAGGAGAGGGAACAGTCCATCATCTACCGATCCCCGAGTGACAGTACCAGATTCTGGAGCGCCGGGGAGGGTCGTCAGGTTCTTCATCATACTCGATAACTTGCCCTCAATATCAAATCTTCACCAACGTTAGCATACCAAACGTGCTGCCAGGGGAACACCAAGTCAGTGATGAGGCAGTACCTCTTCCAAGATAATTCAGCATCATTCCGAGCCATAGCATCGTACTTAGAAGCTGTCATATCCTGGCGGGTGCCGTCACCGAGCAAATCTCCTGGCCGTGGGTACGCTGGTTTGCGGCCGGTCACGATGTGAAGATTCAGGTAATAGGAACCAGACTCGAGCTCAACCATCTCAACTTTGGGGAGTTCTTTGAGAAGCTGATCCATCGTCAATTTCTGGATATGCAGCGGGATAGCTGGGTGGCATACCTTTGGAACCTCGTTTTCAAGACTGATCTGGTACAGAAGAAACACTTTGAGATGTTGTCCTGACCTGGTATTACCCCCCACCGGAATGCGGATCACTATTTCTGTGACCTCAGTAAAGCTGCCGAGTATCTGTTCAGCGTTGTCAGACTACCAGAGAATATGAGAGGAACTTACCCAGCTCCCTGAAGCCATGACTTCAAGTTCGCCGCAGCAACACCATCAAGCGGACGTAGAATTGCTTTCTTGCGTTCTTCGACTCTTCCAGACCATCCTGGAACGTTGGTTGCCAATTCTGCATCAAAAGGATCCTTGAAACGATCTCGAATGTTGTCTGTCCCTAGCGAGTGGTGGAGTTAGCAATTGTCTGATACAAAGTGTTCTGGGAAAACTCGGACATTGTCTCGGGAGAATTCCATGGGACTCCCAAGCATTGGAAGGAGGTTCTACCCAGCACCTACAGTCTGTTTGTGGACCGCTCTCTCGCTTCGCTCTCTTGTCAACTGCCACCCGATTGTATCCAACAGGATCGAGGCGAGGCCTTGGATCAATCTCGATGAATTCGACAATGCCATCAGGCTTGAGAATTCCAATGAAAAGGTCAGCTTGGGAAGATTATATGGATATTCTTTCCTGCTTACAACCGGATGTCCTCAAGAAAAGCCTTGTAGCTTTCAACCCTATCGAATATCTCTCTTGCCCGGATGAAATCATAAAGACTGTGGTGCATGGGCTTCAGGTGGGCAAGA
Organism: Hyaloscypha bicolor E; assembly: GCF_002865645.1. Classification (NCBI taxonomy): domain Eukaryota; kingdom Fungi; phylum Ascomycota; class Leotiomycetes; order Helotiales; family Hyaloscyphaceae; genus Hyaloscypha; species Hyaloscypha bicolor. Next base: position 1,457,355 of record NW_020194519.1, on the reverse strand, counting down.
AGGGAGTTGATATTGCGCATTACAAACTCTGGGTTCTCCTGGGTTGTGTCGATTCGATTAAAGTAACTTCCTGAATTGACCAAGCTTTCAGGGACCATAAAGTCCCTAAATAGCGGGTTAGTCAAAGAGCGAGGTAATCGTTGGATTCAACGTACCGCACAACCAGGTCTCTATCAATACAGGACCAACTAAGAGAAGCGTGAGCCAGGAATTGCCAACCCTAAGTGTGTTTTGGGAATGTCTCTCGGATACGGAGCACTTACTGACCGGTATCATCCACACCCTCAACAGTCCACGTGGGTTGCTCCCTTTTGAAGCTAAAGCACCATGTTCCATCACTGCAGCCGATCTCAAGAACTCGAGAAGGGCCGCGGGAGATTGCAAGAGCATTCTCCTCGGGCGTCGCTCCATCGGCAACTACATTTGGAGAAGCGGGCCTGAAATCAAAACACCAGGTGAGTCGACGTGTTAGAAGTTCATCTACCAGCAGTATGGGTCCTTGGCCATCGCCATGCGGAGCAACAATCTTGGTGATCTTCGCTCTCAGCTGCGCAAGTTCGTTAGTATCTATAACAAAGATAAAAGACTCTACGTGAGGATCTGCCGGGATGTATCCATAGACCTAAGGTCCAGTATTTACCTGGTGATGGAACTTCTTCTTGATGGCCCTGAGCAGCTGTGTAACACTCAACTCGTTCGGTGTTGGGTGGTGTCGAAGCTTGCTTTCCTCTACCAGCTCTCCGTATTCGTCATATGCCATCGCCGCCTTGACAAAGGAACGAGGTTTGCTTCCGTCGCATCTTCCAGGTTTACCAGGACTTATGGGAGTCGGAGGAGAATCGGGACTGTTCTTCCGGAGTAGTTCGTCTGGTGTGAGGATCTCGATGAGAGGAGAAGCACTTCTGCAGCATAGTCTATGTGGTCCCCGAGGTGTGGATGTCTGAGCAGGAGGTGCAGTAGATGCGTCTGCGGAGCCGTCGAGAGGACTGGGGCCAGCCTATTCGGGCAGAAGAGACAGTTCTAATTTAGTGACGGATGTCCTAGAAGTTGTTTCGTTATTCTCGTCCGCGGTGAACACCGTGTGCTTGAGACCCGTAGGCAGTTCTTCTGACGTCAACTCGAAGACTTCCCCAGTTGGGGTGGTGAAAAGCAAGGGCATCTTGCAAGTAGTAAGAGGACGAGAGCAATAACAGCAAAGGAGGTTTTGTCGACTGACCAACATCAAAGAAGGAACGCTGGGCAAGACGAAAGCCATGCCAACTTCGCTTTAGGTCAACGTAAAGCTAATTGTGAGGTTGAGGCTTTCGGAAGGAAGGAGCTGTAAGATGTGAAGGAAAGCACAAGCGCGGCTCATTGTGGAGTATCTTCGCGTTTTCATCGCAAATCGCAAATCGCAAGCAAAATTGACAAGGAAAAGCGAGCAGGCGAGACACATTTAAGATCGAAGATCAGCGGAAAGAGAACATTCATTCTGTTACATTGTAGGCTTCCCTCTGTTCTAACAAGGTCATTGCCCTCCTTACAACCTAGCAAAACCCCCAGCCTCTTTCACGAACTTTAACTGCATCGGGGCTCCAATTAAAGCCTCATCTTTGAGTATCTTCTGGAAAGCTTTGAATGCATCTGATGATCCATGAGTTCCCAGAGCTGCCTTGTCCTTGTAGCTGGAAGCTTTCAGTCATGCGTCAATGTGCAAATGGGAGGGGGACTAGACCTTTCAAACATGATTACTTCTTCAACACCAGACTTTTTGTTCGTCTCTACGTTGATCTGATATCTTGTAGTCCCAGGCTCATTTTTATGGACATATTGTGACACTCCATTGAGTAATTCCACTACCTAAGAAAATGTGAGTAAGTGAGGGTCATGGGTAGCGGGGTTCCTACTCTCTCTACCTTCCCAGCTTTGGGGCTGATAATGGCAATTAGGTTGATTTGAGAAGACATGGTGATATAAAATGACTGTTTTCAGGTTCTGTAAAATAGAAAGGAAGGAAAAAGCTTGATGGTGTTCGAGAGATGGGGTTTTACTTTACTAATCCTCACTTCGCTTGACCTTTCAACCTCGGCAGCTACACAGCCAATGAGCATTCTTAATAGGAGTCGTGGGAAGGGGCTGCAAACAGGGTGGTTTCTCAGTCGGTATTCAAGATGCCCATTTGGGCTCTGCTGTACCTAGAATCGTATATCTTCTTGTAAATCTATAGTTGTCTTCTTTGAGTCGAATCGATTTAAAACGTCTGGTTGACCGAAAATTGTCCCTTGAAAGGACGAGGCATGTCCGGAAGTTCGGATCTTGAGGGAATACCAGTTTATTTCAGAGTAGGATGAAGGTCCGTTACTCTGTCACTCAGGGATTAAATATTGCCTGAAATGGTAAGCACATTCATCCCAAATCATGTTCTAAAAAATTACCATTGAGAAAATTAAATGTCTAAAAAGGCAGAGTTTGTTGAATCTTCATCGGCACTCCATACATTTACGTACCAGACGTGATTCCTTCGATCCAACATCAAACTGGATATCTACGGCCATAAGCCTTACCAAAAGTGCCAAAAAGCGGAGGGCATCCAAACTTAACCCCCAATTCTCCCAGGTGTGAGTTGCATTTGATGGCCGGGAGTCCGATGACTGGCTTCACATGAACGAAATCCCACAAAATTATTGTGTGAATTATGAATTTGATGGCTGACGGAGAGAACAGAATGAGATTGTATTGACACTATATGACTTTCTAAGCCATTTCACGGATTCCGGCCAGTTCCTGAAGCTTTGGCAGGAATACTAGAAACACAAATGACACAGTCAACTCAATTACTCCATCGCTCTTCAGGGTGTTTTTCTCGAATTGGAAACAAAGCAAATTTGAAGAAGTTGATTGCTCGCAGTTTCTTGGAATAATCAAGCTGCACCTGCCTTGAGATTGGTAAAACTACTGCATCGGGGCCGCACCTTCCCTCAGTCACTCACATCCGCCCTCAGCGCCAAACTTCGGAACTCAACAACTTTCCATTTTACCCACACGGAGCCGGACGCTTGCGCAACCACCTTGAAACCTGCAGCGTTCCTCGAAATGGGGTCGAATGACAAATATGAGAAGCACCTCCCAGCCTTTTCACCACCGGTCTTTCATGACCCGTTCGCCAGTATCGAAGGCGGTGTCGGCAGCTTGAGCATCAAATCAGATGCCAACAGAACTCTTGTCTCACCGATTGCCACTTCTACTATCTCCGTTCAATGTACCAACTTCGATGGGGAGAATGATTCGACGGCTGCCAGCTGCATAACCACAACATCTCCCCCCTATTCGATATCTCGGGATGTTTCGCCCACGAAGTATTCGCCTGCAAAAAACGATGAAGAGAGCGGTACTGCTCCTTCAATGCCCTTGTATTCAAGGGACAATGAAGAGTTCCTTTTCCCATCTGCAGAGCTGGGCTTCTTGGACATAGACCGACCCGGAAGCCCTTCCTCTTGTGAATCACCAAATTCCTTCGATCCTAATGTCACACCTCGTCCCTGTTCCAGTATCGGGGATCATGATCACGATGCAAGCTTTGATGGATGGGCAGACCTTCCCAAGAGCTATGGGGCGAGACTTTGTAAGTACTTCCGATATTTCCCCGCCGACCTGGGACATTGACCCAAACAGCTCCGATACCTTTCACAACTTCACCAACCTCAATGACCAGATCTACTTCTATTGCAGCCTCGGTGGAATCCTACAGATCAACTCAAAGCACCGACGATGACTGGAATATTGAGACACTTAGAGAATTGACGGATGTTGTACGCGAGGCCTTGCAGCTGGGGTCTCTTCCCAGCGCACCTTTAGAAATCCTGTCCGAAATACTCAAAGCGCTCTTATTCGATGAACAATCCAAGAGTACTGCAGTCGGCCTAGATTTGATAGCAATGACATATTTCGACAAGACTCTTGACGCTATATTGTCCCAAACGACCAAGAATATAGCAATCTCAGAAGCGAGCATTCAGGAGATCTTCTCACGCGCAACTTCTCTCCAACATAAGTGGCAGCAAAGGTTCAAGGAAGAGTAGGTTTTGATTGTTCCCCGAGTTCGGGTACATCCAATGTTAACTTCAAGCAGGTACTTCTCGATTGATTACATTCGAATCAAGGACATAAGAGAAGGAGCGCTCCGCGATGTGACATTGAACGTGGAGGATTGGAAGAATGACAAGATTTGGTTGGTTGCACGCAATGAGCCCGTTTCACACCACCAAGGTGACGTCGGCTTCGAAGTTGGAAGGTATACCATCCACTCTACCACTCAAAGGCAGAACATTGACCGATCAACCTAGCTGGTGGTTAAATATAGCCTGCGCGTTCCGTGATGGCATTGTTGGAGGAACGGATGAGAAGGCAACAAAAGGGCCGTACAATGTTACCGCGCTGCCATTGCTCACGGGGGAAGAAGTCGAAGGCCCAACGCTGAACATGTATGAATACACCAAAAGAGGTACAAGTAAAGAGATGCCCTTCAGTATATTAGGGAATCGTGGGGGTCCGATCAGAATTTTGCGAGGGCATGCTCTGAAAAGCAAATTCGCACCGAAGATCGGTGTTCGATACGACGGATTGTAGGTTTCTTCCCCAAAAGCCGCAGAACGTCTCGCGTTGACCAGGTCAAGGCATGTTGTCAAACAATACGGCCACAAACTCGTCGACCAGAATAACAATATCTACCAATGTAGGCTCGTTCTAGAGAGAGCCACCGGGCAGAAGCCAATCAACGATATCATTCTGCCTCTGACGCCTTCGCAAATGGATGATTGGGCCCTATACATTCGGATTGTTGGAGAGCAGATTCGAGCTGGTCAGGGGGATGTGGCATATAGTGAGTGGAGAGAGTTCCTGGATGCGCAACGCATGGCCAAGGAGGAATATATACAAAAGAAGGCTCTCGAAGCCAGCTTTCCAAGGTACAAGTTGATCACAAGGAAGAGGATCATGTCCCAAGACTAATTGGGCAGGTATGGCTTTGGTTTTGCAGTGGTTTACTGGATTGAGGTTGTTGAAATTCAGGGGCTGGGTCAACCTCGGTATATGTATTATCACGGTGGCGTGGCGTGGGTGGCGTCGGTGGCATTACATGACTCGGCAAAGGAGTGCACGGTGATTTTTAGTCTTCACTAGCGGCCGCATCATTGTAGCCGAGTTTTTATAACACTGGAGGTCTTTCTTCTAACTCATCGAACATCGTGTGTCCTTCCAAATTGAAAACGGTGCGTTTGATATGAACGCAACGCACTTTTGAATACCGGGGCGAGTTCTATGTGGGACTGGACTAGCTAAACCCAAAATGGATAAGCCCGATTTTGACAATGGGGTCGCGGGCCCGCCAACAAAAAGACTAAAAATCTCAATTGAGACTCCTTCCACCATCACGACAACGCAACCTGTCAAACCCGCCAAAATGGACGATCGAAAGACCCACCTGGCTATCGTTGACAGTGGCTTTCAGCCTGAGCGTGAATCTGAAGTTGGAATCCTTTGTTTCGTGAACGACGCCAACCCCGGTTTCTCTGGAACTCTGAAGCAACGGTACGTGTCTGGCTGCTACTGTCTTTCTCCCGTCATCTTGGAAGCTTGCAGCATTCAATCTCTGCTTCTTGACGTGGTTCTCCTCTCTTCCAATGTGGGAGCCAAGATGGGATGGGTGTTGTTCCTCACACTTGGGTGGCTGCCATCACCTTCGTCTCTCCCAACCTGGGATAGCGTGATTGGACATCATTCTTTCAATCTTTCACCAAATAACTCTACAACATGCTCTTGCTGATGCCAGTATAGATACACTGACTTTATGGTCAATGAAATCATGCCTGATGGCACTGTGGTTCACCTTACCAATGACAAAGCACTCTCGTTCAAGGCTGCGGCAAAGGTAAGCCTTGTCTGCTCTTTACCTCTACTGTCATTTCAGTCCCGCGCGCCAGCTTCAAAAGTCTACTCAACTGATGTCATAGCAGAATACAACTAAGGACGTTGCCCAAGAGGCTAAGGTTGCTGTCTTATCAGCTACTATCGATGCTCCCTCTGGCGTGAGTCTTTGCAAAGTTTGGGAATGAAAACATCCGCTGACATTTCATAGGCTGCATCGATCTCAAATAAGACAACCTCTTCCACAGTCATCAAGCTCGATGAGAACGTGAAACCCACAACAAAGGCTGAGGCCAATTCCGGTTCCATGGCACATAACAATATTAAGCCAGAAGAGAGCATCGCAGCTATTTCCTGGCAGGTCATCGCTGAAGCTAAATCAGTAGCGGCAGCCACAGACATCGAAACTACCAACAACGCTGATACGGAGCAAGCATTTGTTGTTTCATCCGCGGATCGAGAGATCCTGACGAGCTACTTTGGCGCTGCTCTGATGGATGAAATCATCCAATTTCATGGAAAGGTCCTCTCGAAGCCTAACGCTAAGCCGGCAGTCTTTGGGCATCTTCTCTCAAACCCGATCGCTGACAAGAGTGTCCGAGGTCGATTACACCAGGATGTCCGCCGCATTTTCGACTCTCATCTTGAGACGCAAATGATGAATGAGGGCGCCATCAAGATTACCGCTGCACCGAAAGCTGCTAAGCGTCAAGATGGCACAATTCAGCCACAAAACCATCGCAATCAGAGTTACAGTGGTCAAACAAAAGGCAAGGTTGGCTGGGATGAGCTTGGTGGCCAGCATCTGCACTTCTCACTCTATAAGGAGAATAAGGATACTATGGAGGTTATATCATTCATCTCAACCCGCCTTCACGTAAAGCCGAAAGACTTCGCTTTTGCTGGAACCAAGGATCGACGAGCTGCGACAGTTCAACGCGTGAGCGTCTTCCGTCAAAACGCGAGCAATCTTGCCAGACTTAACGGTGATCTTCGAAATGCCAGAATCGGTAACTTCAAGCATGAGAAGCATAAGCTGGAGCTTGGTGAGCTTGCTGGCAACGAGTTCGTCATTACTTTACGAGACTGCCACTTCGGTGACGATTCTGACCTGGCTGATTCGGATAGAGTTGAGTACGCGAATAGAGTTATTGGTCTCGCGGTCATGCATTTGCAGGAGCATGGCTTCATCAATTATTATGGCCTCCAACGATTTGGCACCTACAGCATTGGCACTGACGACATCGGTAAGAAGATCCTCCAAGGAGACTTCAAAGGCGCAGTGGACGGGATCCTTGCATTCAGCGGGGAGGCGTTGGAATGCGCTCTGAACCCTTTCCTTGATCCCTTGGAGTTCCCGTGCAGCAGAGATGATGTTGCTCGCGCCCATGCGATCCATCTCTTCAAGACGACCGGCAAATCGAGTCAGGCGTTGGAAAAGCTTCCCCGGAAGTTCTCCGCTGAATCTGCTATCATTCGACACTTGGGCAACTCAAGAACTTCTAACGACAATCTCGGGGCTCTTATGGCGATCAGCCGGAATTTGAGGACTATGTACGTCCATGCCTACCAATCTTTGGTGTGGAACCATGTCGCAAGCGAGCGCTGGACCCGCTACGGTAGCAAGGTTATCGAGGGCGATCTTGTCATTGTTGATACCCAAGGTGTCAAGGAGGCTTTAAAGGATGAGGTCGACGAGAACGGTGAGATTGTTATCCATGCGGCTGGTGATGATATTGCCGTTACTCACGATGACCTCTACGAGCGCGCTCGAGCCCTGACTGCAGAGGAGACCCGGAGTGGCAAATACACAATCTTCGACATCGTCCTGCCAACCCCTGGTTACGACATGGATTATCCTCTTAACGACATCGGTGATTACTACAAGACATTTATGGCTAGCGAACAGGGTGGCGGGCTCGATCCTGCGGACATGCGCCGAAGCCAGAAGGATTTCAGCCTCAGCGGCAACTACAGAAAGCTGATGGCTAAGGTCAACAACTTGAGCTTCGAGGTGAAGTCGTATCAGGAGGAGCTCGAGCAGCTTGTCGAGACTGATCTGGAGAAGCTCGATAAGTCCAAGCCAAAGAGCCAACAGAAGCCCACCCAAAATGACCGCAATCAAAATGGACACAACACTGGTGCTCAAAACAATCACGGCGGGCGAGGCGGCAACCGTGGAGGATCTCGCGGTAATTGGGGCAGTCAGATTCAGTATCGAGGCAGTGCGCGTCAAGAAGCCGAACGCAACAAGGCCATCTATGCCGGCTCAGCTCAGCTCAATGCTTGGCAGAAACTTCCGGGAAAGTTAGCTGCTGAGGATAAAGCCGCGGCGGCCATTGCAGAGGTTCAAAGGGAGGCTCAGATGCACATCGATCCCGCTACCATCAAGCAACCTGTCATCAAGGATACCTGGATTCAAACCTCTGCGGAGAATGAAGGTCGTCGAACTGGTTTCAGATCAACTGTGATCATTCCAGGAGTTGATGGCGCAGCTGACAAGGAGGATTCCGATGGCGATGTCGCAGCCAAGAAGGATGCCATCGTCAAAACTGCCATGGGCGTCGATAACACACAGAGTGCCTCCACCGAGCCTGCCAAAATTATTGAGTCAACCTCCGTTAAGACAGGCCACAAGAAAATCGCCAGCGATTCGACCACGTTCTCGGACTCCGATGGTGGTGTCAAGCTATCTCCGCAAAAGCCAGCTCCGAAGCGTTCCGCGGAGGACATGTCCAACACAATGGAGACGGTTCCAGAAGCCCATTCCACCGATGAGCTTGTAGTTGACCCTCATGATCTCGTCGAATCTAGACTCGCGGTCGTTGTCAAGTTCCGTCTCGGTTCCAGCCAATACGCGACTATGGCGTTGCGTGAGCTGATGAAGGCTGGGGGAGTCAAGACCTACAAGCCAGACTTCAGCGGTCGTAGATAAGTGGTCTACATAGAGTCCTTGTTCATATCATGAAGATGATTACGAACGACGAGTTATGACAGCATTGGGTGGCGTTCAGATGGAGTTATGAGAAATGCATGCATAAGGACACGATAAGTAGTTTGCCCGTGTTTGTCTCTCGAAGCTTTTGAGGAGATGGTCCTAGCGAGCGAAATATAGTATTCGCAATACTCCTCTTTCAACAAACATGTGTACCTGGTAACCCCCCAAAACAAGAAGGTAAATAAATACAAACCTGACATATCTTCTAACCGAAACTCCATTGCGAACTCTCTTTTCAGAACATGAGGTACGAAAGGCATCTAAGCCTGCGAACGCTGACGCTAGACAGCTAACCGCTTTAGCGTTCACTTGCCCTTGTGCCCTCGGCGGTAACACCAGCAGCCTCCTCTGCTCTTCTCCTCACATGACCTTCGAACTCCTGTTGCTCCCTAAAGACGCGCATGATCTCGATATACTCAGGGTCAATCGTCTTAAGCAGCTTTTCATCACGCTGCTTCAACATGTAGTTTTGAATCCACTTCTCCGCCTCTTCTTTTTCCTTGTTCTTTTCTTCTTGCTTCTTCACATCAGCATCGGTGGTGGGGGCGGGTGCGGTAGCCTTCTCTTTCCCCTTCAGAGCCTTTTCTTGAATCGGCAGGAGTGTCTGGAAGGGTTGCTTCGGGAGTAGCTTCAAAACTGGGAGACGGCATGGCGAGAATTTTCTCGACGGTGGTGGGGAGGAAGTGACTGGTGTCTGGGGGTGGGCCATAGTTGGAAGGACCTGCCTCGCCTTTGCTGGGTGCCAGATCAAAGTGCATCACCTCGGGCTTCTCACTTCTGAGGTCGTTTTGGGAGTTGGTGGTGGGTGTTTTGGGGACGAGTACGACGGTAGAGGCGACCATTTCGACGGATGAGTGCTGGTGCCTACGAGAAGAGCGGTCGAGGGAGTGGAACATGGATATATACGGGGAAAATTTTTGAAGACGCAGCGAGGGAAGGAGGGAGAGTTTGAGATTCTATGTCAGAAGGTATAAGCTAGAATTGCATCCAAATCTTCGACTGAGCGAGCTTGAATGTGGCGTAGTATAGAACTCAAGGAACGATTATTCAGGTGACATATTGGTAACCAGGAGTTTATGGAGGCACACTTTCAGTGTGCGAGCATGAATAGGGTATAGTGTAGGGTTCGAGGACATTATTCAGGTGACATATTTGACAGGTCGAGCATGACTTGTTTTAGTTATCTAAAGTCTAGTCTAACAAGATTGGCTCGCGCCTCTATCGTATCCCGAACGCCTTTCCCATGTAATGCCGATTTCAGCATGCCCAAATCTAATCTAAAACGTAGTGATATCCTAAGATTCGTTAAATTGAGCTAGCTGTTTTTCCTGATCATCGAAATTCTATGATTCTGATTCTACCTTCCGTCCAAACATAGAGAAGAAATTGCTTTGCGTGATATGCGACCTCTTTCCAGTCTGCTCATTGAAAATGTTGCATCCAAATCGTGCTGCATTAGGTGGCGTGTAGACTAGATGTCACCATCAGCTCGGTCCTAAGCCAGGAAAAGAAGGCACTTACGATGCAAGCTCACAGCAACGTTCACAGGATCGGGGTTCGAGATCTTGTGCAATCCAAGTTCATCAGCCATGTAGGTGACTTGGCCGTCTCGGTAAACTGTCTCTTTAATAATTGCAGGTGGCGTGGCATTGTTTCTTGGGAAGTCAAATCGGGTCTCTTTGAGAGTGCCCTTGAGGACTTTCATTAAGCAGTGTGCATCAGCATGATCATGTACTGGGCTACCCTTCCCTGGGGACCATACAAGAACGAGCTACTTCATATGATTAGTTGGTGTTCATTTAATCAACGACCCAGGCTTACGAGGTTACTCTTCCCATTGCCCTCATCGACTAAGTTCCGCGTGTAACCGCGACTGAAGTCAGGGAAAGCGTACTTGGCCCAGTCTTTCTCGTTTGAGATATATTCTTCCATGAGTATTTGTAGCTTCTGCACATCGACGTCTTCGGAATTAAGACCTGATGAAGGTCCGAGGATTCTGGACAGGTCTGAGACGAGTCTGCGGAATGCGTCGAGAGGCTCTGTCACTCTTGTACAAGATCCTATGGCATCCTGAGCTATTGAAGGAGCCATGATTGAAGTATGAAGTTTGACAAAGAAGGTTCTTTGGAGGCAGGAAAAATTTGTTTCAAATTTTTAGGACCATGAATTGAGATGGCGTTTGAAAGTAGAAAGAAGCCTTGCTTTTATATGAAGTGAATGTACAAAATCATATAATATGTAAAACAACAACAGTCACGCGAAGTTGGACAAACTGTTTACAGAATATAAATAAAAGTGACTCCGAGGTTTGTTCTTTGTAGTTGAATCTCGGGAGATTGTCCCGCCTTCGGCGTTTTATTAGTGGGGCTGCTTCCTGCCCCTCCATTTCAACCCCTCATTCACGACATTCTTCGCAGATCTTCGGCATACAACCTTCATACAATGCCACCGAAGGGCAAAGGCGCAGATAAGGGGAAGTCGGCAGATAAGGGAGGTGCGGCGAAAGGAAAGGGGAAGGGAAAGGCCGAGGACAAAGAAGAGAAAGGCGGGAAGGTCAAGGGCGCACAGCAGATCAATATTCGACACATTTTGGTATAACTACCTCGATGAGGATGAGATGATGGAACTCTGACAAGCTCTCAGACCGAGAAGCATGCCAAGAAAGAAGAAGCTCTCGAAAAATTAAAGGGCGGGGCAAAGTTTGACGAAGTGGCAAAGGAGTTTTCCGAGGACAAAGCCAGAGCTGGTAAGTTTTCTTGCAGATTTGGATTCTGCGTGTTAATGTTCCAATCCAGGTGGCGCATTGGGATGGAAGACGAGAGGCGACTTGGACCCTACATTCGAGGAGGCGGCTTTCAACCTTGAGGCCAGCACTCTGGCAAACCCGAAATACGTGGAAGTCAAGACTGGATTTGGGTATCATATCGTAATGGTTGAAGGCCGGAAATAGGGTCTGGCTGGCAAAAGTTTGTGGAGCCTGGCGTGTGGGATCTCACCAAGGTCGAAATATATCATGCCTCCTTTCTCACATGCAGTACCCTGGATTCATGCCCATATGCTAATTCAATTGCCCCCGTATCATGCATCCTAAGTAGAGTACATCGGAAGGAAACCCACAGCAATGGCCAGATGTCTATCCGCCAGAAACAAACTCCTTTGACCAACCCATTTGTCTTTATTGCTCAGTCTGGAAGTAGTTGAGAAGGATGGATCGTTCTTGAGACTCCTCACCCCAATCCTTGACGACAACGCAAGAGCAGTTGACAACCTTGCGTGCGTTTCCCTCGCGGTCCAACACACACAAACCAGCCCACTCGCCCAATTGCTTTCCGTCCGGAACCTTGATCAAGGGGATCTTGTGCTCGGAGCACAGCGCAACAACCAACTTCTTGTATGCCTCCTCCTCGCATGCTTCGTTGAGAATGCAAACATGTGCTTGGCGACGATCCAGTGCTTTGGATGCTTCTCTGTAGTAGGATGTTAGTGGATTGAAATGACGGATTGGAAGCAATCGACTTTCCTTAAGCCTCTGGCCAGGCCGTCATGCATTAAAGCAAGCTTGAGAACGCCTCGCAATGCATCGAGAACAGACATTTGACCTAAAGATCGTCAGGAACCGTACAACAGAGTATCGCAAGTAGCAGCAGGTGGCACCTTTGGATGCGGCATCTCCAGAGACTTCGACTTCGTCGGCTTCGGCCACCACGGGGGACGTTGGTTCTTCTCCGTCAGACTGTGGTACAATTTGTCAGCTCACGACATCTCCAAAGGCCTGATCAGAGAAGGTGTTGTGCTGGGGTTATGTGAAGCTCGAGGTATTCGATGGCAAATCTTGGTGGAAGTTTGTGGCGCGAATTGAGACACTCAAGTCCGCTAAAAAGCTGGGTAATAAGAAGGGGGGTTGATATCTTAACTCACCATCTTGATTGTTGTGATATCGTGAGATCCTCGAAAGAACTTTGGTGTATGAATTTGGAGGAGGCAGACCTTGGATGCGCAGCTATTTGTGTGTGTAGAAAAATAAGCGAGTCGGGACACAGACTTTGATCACGTGTACCACACTGCGAGAACATTCATCTCGAAAATCCGCCAAAAGTTCTCAACCACGAACAACTTTCCCCACGAAGACCAACAACGCGTAACTCGAGGTACGTATTGTCCCAAGGAGTGATCGATCAATCCGAGAGACCTTCATGATAGGCAGAGGGAGAAATCGGCATCTACTCAATATGCGACTGCGATGCGAGGGTAGAGAAAATTCCAGACAATGCCATCACAGCAACAGACAAACGCGAAAACAGCAATTGAAAGATGCCGACACTTCTCCTCTCTTTCCGACGAGCTGAAGAACCCTCTTGTCAATCATGAGGGCACTCTCCATGCTCAGAGCCCATGAAGGCTGACGCAGCTCCTCCAGATACCTCTTTTCCATTCACGAACTGAGAATCTCACTCCGCAACCATGGTTAAGACTTCAGTTCTCGTGAGTATTCCCCATTTATTCATCTCTTTCGCATATCTTGCAGGCTGTTTGCTCTCGAAATGTATCTTGAAAGTACCTTATCTCCTGGAAGATCTTGTCTTCAAAATCTCATCTTCAAAGCAATACTGACTCGGTCTGGATTTAGAACGATGCGCTCAATGCCATCAACAACGCCGAGAAGTCTGGAAAGCGACAGGTTCTGATCCGACCCTCCTCCAAGGTCATCGTCAAGTTTCTCAGCGTCATGCAGAAGCACGGTATGTTTCTCACAACTTTAATATTCATATCCATTCGGCATGATAACTAGATGACGGTCTCAATTCAACACGACCATAGTCCTTTAAGTTGCCGATATATCATTTGCGAGGATCTTACACGTTCTCTGAATTCCCTCCTGACGTTACACGTTTAATCTTTCGCAACATACTGACATTGTCTCTCCAGGATACATTGGTGAATTCGAAGAAGTTGATGACCACCGATCTGGCAAGATTGTCATCCAACTGAACGGCCGGTAAGAATTGATGGCTTCCCCCGTGCGGAATATATACTGATCCGACCATAGCCTCAACAAGACTGGTGTCATCTCCCCACGATACAACGTCCGCCTCACCGATCTCGAGAAGTGGGTTGTCAAGCTTCTACCGTCCCGTCAATTCGGATACATGGTTCTCACAACCTCGGCCGGTATCATGGACCACGAGGAGGCAAGACGCAAGCACGTTGCTGGCAAGATCATCGGGTTCTTCTACTAGATTGCGTTAGGAGGTGGCGTATGGAGTACCATGAGCATGTACCTATCTAGAGCTGGACTTGGAGTAAGATCCAAAGTATCTGGTAGTTGATACCCCAATTTCGTTCTTGCTTTGTGCATGATTCGAGATTCCTTCGCGAGAGGAATAGATAGCTCTACATCAAAAGTCAATTGATCTCATGAACTCGCCAAAACTTTCGCCAAAGTGATTGATATAGTCCTTCAAACTTGTTTTGTTTTCTCTCGAGATACTCAAGACGAAATGTTTTAATGTGAAGACATGGAAGCTCTTACTGGTTTGGAAATACGTCCCTACCATTCCTTGAGCAAGACGAACTTCTTCGGGGGAAGTACTGCAGTTTCCTTTGCGAAATTCCGACGTACAAGGCGGCTAATGAGATTGAGGAGAACAGAAGGAATTTAATGGGTAAGGAACATGATGCGATGAAAATGTTTCAGGGTAAATAGTTGATTCGAGAAACTGAAATGGTATGGATGAATTGTCAGCTGGAACGGAGGGATCTTGTTTTGCTATACGATTTGGCGCCAGTCTTTGATAGCTCTTGAAAAGGGAAGAGGGAACCTTGTGTGGACTTCTCAAAGGATTTAAGATGCAATCTTACCTTCCAGAATGAGTCAATGACCAATATTATCATTTGTAAGTGAGGGTCTGGACACAACCTGTGGCCGCTGTGGCCCTTATTTGAAGTAGAAATCAACGATACCTTTGCCTAACAACTTGTTCTCGAACGTGGCCCAGATATTGAAACACGAAGTACTACGTAACATTTCCTCCGAAGATCAGATGAAATAAAGTTTACGCCAAGAGCCCGTGACAGGTGCCGTCGTTTTCAGAAGGCACTGACGAGTACTACCAAGCACCAACTGCCACGCACCGTTCCATGCTAAATCTCTCGCCAGGAGACCTTCAGAACGCTTTCTCGAGACCTCCTTTCCATCTCGAAGTTGTCAACCAGCTCGCATGCACCTAACCGAGACATCTTCAGGAGGCATGCCGGAAGCCGCCGACAAGGATCATTTCTGACAGGGGCCAATTGATCCGATCCGATCCCGTCGAAATGTCTGGCCACGCAAGGCGACGCTCGAGTTCGAGCGTGCAATATCAACACCGCCGCGTCTACGAGTACGATTACAGCTGCCCATATATGGGAGATAATGAAAAGTCGAAGATATCCTCAATCACCACGCTGCTCATGAGAATGAGGAGAAGGATGCGATCTCGACAATTCCTCCTGCTGATTGGCCTGCTCACCTTCGTTGGGTTCACGGTATTCTACTTGCGACCACCTCCTGTAATTGAACGGGTACCTCCCGGGACGATACAACGGCCGCCGAAGAAGGAGACACTTGTTGCACAACCTCCTACGCCCTACTCTGTGAAAAAAGGCAAACCGCAGGCCGGGACCGGGCATCCAGTATGGCAGCTTATAAAGGAGGCAGAGCAAGACTTCGAGAAGAAGTTGGAGAGTCAGTCGAAATCTTTGGTAGAGGCAGTTGCAGAATACCGGCGGCGATACGGCATACATCCTCCCCCGAACTTCGACAAGTGGTACGAGTTTGCAAAGGCGAAGAAGGTTCAGATGATTGACGAATATGATTCGATACATCATTCCTTGCGACCATTCTGGGGGCTGAAGCCGTCAACAATAAGGAGCCGGGCACAAGAAGCTTTGGGGTTTGACCCGAATAACCTGATTGGAGTCCTGATAAGAAAGAGGGAGATCGTGAAGATCGCTGGTGGAGGGGACTGGCAGATGGAAGCTACACAGGGCATGATGAAGGATTTCCTGAAATATCTGCCCGACATGGACCTCTGCTTCAATATTCACGACGAACCGCGCGTAGTTATGCCGTATGATGATCTATCAAGGCTGGTTGCCAAGGCAAACGACGTTACTATGCCAGCAGCCGCGGCTGCTGTGAAGCCTAGGAATTCGTGGTCCGACAGGCCAAAAGATCTCAATGATGGGCAAAGGTTCAAAGACGTGAAAACGACCCGTTTTAATGTGTTTGCACACCAACCTACCTGGACCAACTCGAAGATGTCATGCCCACCAGACAGTCCTGCCAGGTCACTCGAAGACGGCCTCAAGGAAGACAACTTTGGTAGCTACGCATTGGGCGAATTAGGATTTATTTACAACAAAACGGCTTTCTCTGACATCTGTCAGTCTCCTTCCTTCAGCGAGACATTTGGATTTTTTGACCGGCCTAACGCCTTCAATGTCGTTCACGACCTGTTCCCTGTCTTCTCCCAATCGAAGATTTCCTCGTACTCCGACATTTTATATCCTTCTCCCTGGTACTGGTACGGCAAAGTCCCCTACGAGGAAGAAGCCGACATGGAATGGAGGGTCAAAGAAGACAAGATCTGGTGGCGGGGTTCCACGACGGGAGGATTCAGCAGAGACGGAGGCTGGAGACGTCAACACCGCCAGCGGATTGTGCAAAAGGTCAACGGAGCCGAAAAAGCCAAGATTCTCATCAACCGAGGAGAATCAGACCAGGATGAAGACTGGCAAGTCAAAGAGGTTCCACGGAGCGATTACAAGGAAATCTTTGATATTTTCTTCTCTCATGTTGGGCAGTGTGATGAGACCGATTGTGCTGCTCAGAAGGAATTCTTCGATATCAAGGAGACGGCAAAGCAGCAGGATGCGTGGAAGTACAAGTACCTACTTGATATTGACGGGAATGCCTTCAGTGGGAGATTTTATGCGTTTTTGAAGAGTAGAAGTTTGGTGTACAAGATGGCGGTTTTTAGGGAGTGGCATGAGGAGTGGATTAGACCTTGGGTACATTATATCCCGTTGAGTTTACGGGGTGATGAGTGGGTGGAAGCTGTGAGGTGGTTTGCGGGAGAGTCGACCGGGAAGAAGGAGGCGGAACGGTTGGCTCTTCAGGGGAGGGAGTGGGCGAACAAAGTGTTGAGGAATGAGGATTTGGAAGTGTGGTTTTTCAGGTTACTTTTAGAGTGAGTCCTGCTTTGATGAAGAATAAAAGCTTCTCAAATTCGACATTACTAACGAGTATCATAGGTATGGCCGGTTGGTAGACGATGACAGGGAGTCTATAGGGTATTCAGCATGATGGTATTTAGTACGAGGGATTGTATTGTATAACATGAGTGATGCATTGGTCTTCACTGGCATAAGGGAAGGGGGGGCCTGGAGTTCATATGGGGAAACGGGGTTTATGTTCGTGATAGATATGTAGGATTAATATACCCTGTGGTTCGTTCCAAACTTGTATTTGGATTACCGAATAATTTTAACAATAAAGGTCAATGTCCCAAAGCAAGTCAAGAATTAGGCGGGGCCAGGTCTACCACAAAAGATCTGGCATATAAAAAATGCTCGGAAGATTGGCAAATTGGATCCACTTTCGTTTAGTACGGAAAACGTGGGAGGCAAGTGATGCGTATCAAAAATAATTTTGCTTGCCATGCCTTTCGCTGTTCTACAGTTCCGAAGATGACGCCTTGCTATGCTCCCTAAACCTTTCTTCTCCCGAATTGCCCTAATTTCCCCAAACCTCATTGACTCTCCACATCATTTCTTTGTTCCGTCGTCCCATCCGCTTGACCCGCGTCTCCCCCCTCCTCCTCCACCTCGTGCCCGAACGGCTCCGTCCGATACACATCTCTCTGACCCTTCAGATCCTCAAACGGTTCGTCGACCCTCATATCCAGGAAATCCGTCTGTCTCTTCGGTTCCTCCTGCGCGAACCTCCTCCGCGCATCGATATTCTTCTGTCTCTGAGGCCGGATACCGCTCTTTTGCACAATGGGATAATAGTACGCTCCTTTCTGCCTTAGTCCATCCTTGCCATCATGAACAGCGATGATGACTTCCTCGTACTTCTCAGCCGCCGAGCCTGTAGCGAATGCGCTCTCATAGGCGCGTACCCGCTTGAAGCGGATACAACCATCTCCAGCACCATTCTTCTGCGTATATATCTCCTCGGAATCTTTCTCTGGATCCAGGGCGTCGAATTTGCGTTTGAATGCCAACGCCTCGGACTGCGTGTCGGTCATGAAGAATTCGTACTCAATGGTGTTGTCTGGTGGTGGGTAGCGTTCCGGGTCTTTGTTATAGAGTTCTGCTGCTGCCGCTTTCGCGGCTTCTTCTTCTTCTGTCACATCCATGGGCTTCAGTAAGCTATTTTCCAGGCGGATGTCGTAAGTTGTGCTGGGTGGGACGGGGTTGGTCATGAATTTTATGGTTACGTAGCCGCCGGCGTCGGGGAAAGAGTCGAGATCAGGGAGAAGGGGGTTGGCGTCGAGGAGCTTGACATTGCGTTTCGTTGGATGGCGGACTTGGTTCGGATTCTTGAGGTAGTTTGCTGCTATTTGGAAGCTCTTCACTGCTTGGCTTTTGATGTATTCTGGTGAATCCTTGTCAATATTCCCCGGCGCTCTCTTGGCGCGATTCCCGGTGTTGTCGATCAAGGATCTTGATGTTGTAGATTCGAAGCGTGATTTGGAGGTATAGGACGAAATGTATTCAGTACGCCGCAGGAAGGACACCCCAGAATCCGAGAATTTCGGCTTGCCGAGTGTTGATAAAGGTCGAAGAAGGGCGCGATCATGAGGGTGAGGTTGCGGAGGATGCAATGGAGCTTGGATAGCTAGAAGTTGAACCTGAGCATTTGCGCCTGGACGTAAGAAATGTGCTTCACTTACAACTCTCATCGCCATCGAAGATACCTGGCATTCCCACCAAATCTAATGGCATACCAAGCTCGGCATCAGCTTCAATATTTAGTGGCTGATCTCGCGCGAGCCGCGATGCAAAGCCAGGCGTTGTGTATTGTCCGCTCGCAAGGCCAGTATTGGGGATGTCGAGGAGCTTCGGGGGGTTGGGCGGTGGTGGTAAGGCATTGGAGTATCGTATTCTAGCAATATAATCCTGATGGATCATACGCTGCGACGAGGAAGACGCCATGGTGTCGTTGACAAAGCGATTGTGACTCGGGAGTGTGTGTTGACTTGGGCTCAATATTTTGGGTCGTTGCGTTTTCAAGCAATGGCTAGCGCGGTTTTGACGAGGCTGAAGTGGAGTCGCCAAAACTCCTCATTCTTCCTCAAGTTTTGTGCTGAATTTCGTGTGCTCCTGCTTAAGTTAAGATCTTGTCATTTGTTTATTGGTAGCGGCGAAATTGGAGCATAAACCGATGGAATGAGATGAGCACCTTCATTGATTACAGCAAAGAGACTAGACAGTAACCATTTGAAAACTTTGAACACATGCCACAAGAATTGGGGCAAGAAGGAGAAACTCATATTTCCAAAAGCTCCGAAGTGCTCTCAGGAACAACAACAATCAAAGCCACACCACCAAGAACTCACCCACACCTCTCAAGAAATGCCGCAGCCACTAATACATCTCAATTCAACGTTTATCATAAAATATCACCGATGCCAGAGGACGGGGCCAAATAGCTCCGATTGTACCATATTCTATCTTTTGTCAAGCGTCTAGCCCGACCCCAACCTTTATGCCCACAGACCCTAAGTATAGAGAGACAGAGAAGGCATTATTAAAAAGGCACTATAGTCTCTCTTCATGCAGCTCTCTACATGAAAACATACGACATTTTTGTACAACTGATGATTCCTCATCAATACCGTTACCAAATCATCAAGCTGCCTCCCTCCCTCTCTTTTAGTAAAGAAAAATCCATCCAGCTAAGAGCTATTCTTGTTGTACTTTGTCTTTCCGATCGAGAATGGGACGTATCGGTACTTGATCATATGTTGGATCTGTCTCCTCACTACTCTGCATTAGCATGTCCCTCAACCTCCACTCTTGACCAGGGAACGTACTTGTCAAAGCAAACAGAATCAACCAATAAACTACCAAAACCGGCCAGAAAACTGGGACATCGAAGATCGAGAACCAAGTGCATACAAAGCCAATAGTAATAGCTCTCGTGGCCGAGTACCAGAACTTGAACTCTGGGAGGCGGCGGATGAAGGGACGGAACTCCTCGTCTTGTTTCGTAGGGAGGCCGCCGGCAGAGCCGTCTTCCATCTCGGTGTCTATGGCTTCGTTCGAGGGGTCGAATTTGGGTTGCAGGAATGCGAGGAAGAGGTTCAGGAGGTAGATTCCCAGCGAGTATGCCACTATTTCCAACATTAACAATTCTTGCTTCTGGAGAAATAGGGAGAAGAGAGAGCGTACCGATGTACCATCCTTGCGCGACGAATATTCTCAAGAAGAAAATCATGAGGAGCCCAACGGTTCCCATCCATCTGTACGGAACATATGGAGTCGATTTGTCCAGCCATGCTTGATATTGCTATTCCCATCCATTGTCAGTCCAAATTCATCTCTGAACCTCTTATGAATCCTCGAGTCGATAACATCAAGCAAGACTTACTCGTTGAAGCCTCGAGGTATGCGCGCTCACAGCCGCAAAAGGGGTCTGCTCAGGCTCCATTGAATCCATCTTTCCCACTCTTCTTTCTCTCAACACGAAGATACCTTTCGAATAGTATCGCAAAGGAGCAAAAGCTTCGCAGATGGTGATTTCGAGAATTGTTGGCGGTGGCGCAAAGGGGTTGGAGGGCCTCGTATTAAGGTTGAATCGACACGCTGGTCCGTCCAGATTTGGCTGTCGAAAATGAAGTAGGGACGGCCCTTCTTTTTGCCGTAGCGCTGATCTCCACGTGATAGAAAGCAGGGGTTCGGCAAGGGCAGCACCTGCCGAGTTCGCATTGCGTCGGCAAGTCGGATGTTAACTGATGATGGTGGGTTGATCTTTCTGCATGTTTCTGACTTGGGAGCTGGTTTTTCCATTGACTCGACATTTCCTTCCTTCTTTTAATAAGTGCACCAAGTGAGGATCTGAATTGAGCAGAAATTTACAGTTAAAAAGAGTAAAGATGGCTATTTTCATGAGTATGAGGCCAATTGCCTCTCGATTCAGAGCTTCAACTTCTGCTCTTCCTGCCATAGCTCGTACTTACTCTGCCTGGTCAGTGAAATCCTACGACTTCATTCAAACGACGGAGCCACGGCCAGGAGTAGGGCAAAGTAGACCGCCCTCCATTTCCCCAATTCCTCTTCTCTCGTCTCCCTCCCTTTGAATACAAGCACTAACAATAACTTAGTAACTCTCAACCGCCCCAAAGCCCTCAACGCCATCTCCACGCCCCTCATCGACGAACTTAATCACGCCCTCCAAGCCTTCGACCAAAGCCCAGATATCTCTGCAATTCTCCTCACCGGCAGCCAGAAAGCGTTCGCCGCAGGTGCAGACATCAAAGAAATGAGCACCCTCACCTTCTCCGAAGCCTACACAACCTCCTTCATAGAATCTTGGTCTCAACTAACCACCACCATCAAAAAACCCATAATTGCCGCCGTCTCAGGCCACGCACTCGGCGGAGGCTGCGAACTAGCACTTATGTGTGATGTCCTGTATTGCACGGAAACAGCGAATTTTGGACAGCCGGAGATTAAGTTGGGCACGATTCCCGGTGCGGGAGGAAGTCAGAGACTGACGAGGGCGATTGGGAAGGCGAGGGCGATGGAGCTGATTTTGACGGGGAAGAGCTTTAGTGGGAAGGAGGCTTTTGAGTGGGGTGTTGCGGCCAGAACGTTCCCTACTTGGGAGGAGTTGATTGAGGGGAGTTTGGCGACGGCGGAAACGATTGCGGGGTATAGTAAAGTGGCGGTTATGGCTGCTAAGGAGGTGGTGAATAAGAGTCAAGATCTGCCATTGAGAGATGGGGTGGAGTATGAGAGGAGGGTTTTCCATAGTTTGTTTGGCAGTGAGGATCAGAAGATTGGGATGAAGGCTTTTGCGGAGAAGAAGAAAGCTGAGTGGGTCCACAAGTAGGGAAAGTGCTGTAAAAGCGGTATCATTGTTTGTAAATTGCTAGATGCATTTATGCTAAACTCCCTGGCTCCAAACCCGACCTGAAACGCCCGTTGTGTGCTCCGTCCGACGACTGGATGTTATCTCCCTCTATTTCCTAAATACAGTCTAGATTTCTTCTCTCCATTCATAATTCGTTGACCATTCTTTGCAGAATCCTAACCAGCTCCTTCTCACACAATGCGAGTTGTGGCTAGGTGGGGGACTCGGTGTCGAGGTTGAAGTTGGCATAGCCGGTGCTGAGGTTATGCTATGGGATTGCGTAGTGGTAGTAGTGTCTTTGCATCCCCAGATATATCCCGGTGTACTGCAAGTGGGAGTACTTGAAGGGATTGAGGCTAGCGATGTTGAAGCTAGATCATTGCAACCGAACCATCCAGGCGTCTTGCAAGTCTCCGTTGAAGTTGGAGTACCGGTGCTTGTAGGAGGCTTGGTCGTAGTCGTCGTTTCATCGTTGCAGCCAAACCATCCTGGAGTCTTGCAAGTCGAAGTGGTAGTTGTGGTGGTCGTGGTGGTCGTTGAGGTGACAAGACTCGTCTTTGTAGTCTCGTCCAAGCATCCCCACCATCCAGGAGTCTGGCATGTCGACGTTCGCGTTCTAGTCTTCGTAGAGGAAGACGATGTTGAGGTCGAGGATTGAGTCTTGTTGCCAGTAACTTCTTTCCAGAGCGGGCAGTCATAGCATTCCGGTGTAAATTTACACTCCGGCGCTTGCACCCATTTCTTGATCACGTTTTCAATAACGTAGATAATCTTGTGGGTGATGACTGAGACCCTTGTTCCATTCGTATTGACGACATCCCACACACATTCTCTTCCGCTGTGGCAAGCACTTTCAAGTGCGTAGCCAGCATAGGAACAGGATGCTGTAGCTCCATTACAGGTCCCCATATAGATGGGATCTGCGTTATGGCCGAAGTGATAAGCGCCTGTAAATTCTCGTTGCGCAGGTTTATCCGGATTTACCCCTGGCGGTACAGGAAGACCAAGTCGGGTTGCTGGTAGAGCATCGGGGACTGCCTGAAACGTGAGGGCGGGTACTCCATAAGTAAGGCCTATCATAGCGCTGACGGAACCTCCAAGAGAATGACCAGCCATCCATACATTGGAATGCGGATATAGGGCCGTGACGTTGTTGTATAAATGCCTGGCAGCCGCGTAATATCGATCCTCTTTCTTCAGACTGTGCTTCAGACAACTTATATTGCAGGTATATGTGCCTTGGGCACAATCGCAGACTTGGCGATATAAGTAATTTCCTTGTTGACCACAGCAGCAGCTGAAGAACAGGTTGTCGTTCTCTTTGTCGTTTGTGGTGGTTCCATCTCCATCCCAGATGGCAAGGGTCGTTCCTTTGACCCCGATGACAATGGTTGAATTGGTCTCGTCGGCGTATAAGTATCCTCGGAGGCCATTACCATCCCATCCAAAGCCATAGTCATCGGTTCTGTTGTAACCTCCGTTGACATCCTTCCAGTCCCCCTCGTTCGGAACCGGTACGTAGGCATTTGCTGCCATTTGAGCAAACGTTAAGATTGTTTCAACATGCGATACATCAGGGCCATCCACTTCGTCCATAGACCAAGCATCCAGTTGTGATGTCCATACTCCGGGATACTCTCGGGCCGCAGCCACCAGGGGATCGACGACTGATGGATGGCGGTCCTTTAATCGATGTATTTTCATCAGGTTGCTTCGTGCCAGCAACGGCTTCGGTGCCTCCTCTATAAGCCCCCAATCTGATTCTATCCATAGTGGTGATTCGTCCTTTGAAATGTCGTGCCTTCTGTGGACAGCGGGGCGGTCGAGGTCTCCATGGAGGAAAACATGTCGTAATGTCTGCATCTTAAAGTTAGCACACAACTACAAACAGATATGTTCAAACTTACAAAGGAGTGTTCCTTGCCTGAAGAAGTCGGGACGTTGGGTTGTGGAAGCAGTGGTGGGAGTATGGGGTCGGGCTGTTGTTGACGTGTGGAGGCAGCAATCGGACTTGATAAGGCAAGGAAAGAAAGTAGCAGTCGAGCAGTGACTCTACCCGCAGAAGTACACTCGGGATGTGGTTTCCGGTGCAGCGGCATGTTCAAAACAAAGTGTGAAAATAGTTGAAGAGAAATGGAGGGAGAGGGAGAGAATGATTGTACTCCGCATGCATGCACCATCAGAGGCGCTGCGTCACATGTCTTGAGGCACAGGGATCGCGGATCTTTTAACGAATCGCTGGAGGACCAGATCTACACGGTGACTAAATATACGCAGCCTTTGTCGAACCGCGTCATCCCAACTGCCAGACTCAAGCTCGACTCAGCTGCTCTTCGGTATCCACGGAACATATCACAGAATCAATGCTCTCCTCGTGGATGACCCCTGGGCTGGTGGCGATGTAATAGTTGTTTCCTTCCTCTCCACATCTCATTTCCTTGCAACACCTTCGTTTACCCACCCGACTTGATCCTCTGAGAGTTTCAGGCACATACAAGTTCATGCGTCATCTTTGGCCAAGAGCTCATAAGGTAAAGACATCCCTTCAACTCTTCTCTCAATATCCATTCCACAATGCAGGCAATATCTAATAACAGAATGTGCGCTCTGCCAGATTTCATGGCATCTGCAAACGCAAGAAAGACCGACAGCCAACGCCCTCGTCCATTACATTTATCCAAGAGCTTCACCCGAACCGAACCACCAAGTCCGGACCGTCTGACACGAGCGAGCACGATACAGAATGGAGTGATACCGGAGAAAGTTATGGCCAATGTCTCGAGGGAAAATACGAAGCCTCGAGCTCAACCGGATACATTCCAGACTCACGAGGAGGAGGAGGACGAAGATGACACAGGGACACCGATAGAGGGGTCGGGGAAGCTCCCCGATAACTTTGATGAGCTACCAGTAGAGCTTGCGAGTTTGAGTGATACGTCAGTATATTTTTGAAACCGAATAATTACAGTTGCTGAGTCTTCTCTAGTTTCATAGACTCCCTGTCAGCGAAAGTACACCCCACACCACCCTCTGTCGACAAGCTGTCCGGTTTGTTCCAGGACTTTTATGCAATCGCTGCTACTCATATCAGCACCCATATCTCTGCCTTATCCTCACGGCAGCACCGGGAGAGTTCGCCGGCGCCCTCTGTTTCATCACTCTCGTCGACGGCAAGCAAATTAAGGGCAAAGGCGGTTTCGATTAGTAGCAAGGATCGACCAAAGGGTCCACCTGAGAGGAGAGATTCTGATCAGCAGATGTTGACCGCTGAAGAAATAGCTGGTAGGAAACGAGCACGGAAAGTTCTTGAGCACAAGAGGGTAGCTTTAGAAGAAGCTGTTGAAAGGAGAGTTTGTGAGCGCATATACGAACGCATATGGAGACATAGGAGCACACAGGATGAAGCACAAGACGAGAAGTTACGGTCGAAGACAATGGCCTTGTCTGTGGTGGGCATTGGTTTGGCAGATTTAGGAGTGGATGTGGGTCAAGAGGCCAGTGCAGACCCAGATGCTGTAGAGAATAAGGAAAAGGAGGTTCGCCAATGGCTTGAAGGGGCCAGGGAAGAGCTGTTCGCCATGAATAAGGAGAAATATCCTCTCGGGAAGCTTCAACACCTAAAGGCCGCCCACAGGTGTATCGTCGATACCTTGGCCCACTTCCACCCATCCTCATCGGCGGACGAGATCATGCCCATGTTGATCTACACACTCATTACGTCTCGGCCGGAAGGGATTGATGTGATCAGCAACTTATACTTTATCCAGAGATTTCGAAACGAAAGCAAGATTGACGGGGAAGCCGCGTACTGTTTGACGAACCTAGAAGCAGCGATCACTTTCCTTGAAACAGTTGACCTTGCAAGTCTTCGAGCAGATGAGGTGCCATCTGGACCACCAAAACCAAGCACTCCAAGATTGGAGAAGCCAGATCCAATGGTTCTGCCACTCACCCCTTCGGGACCAGCAACTCTTGAAGTTAGCGACATAAATGCGAGCCCAACGCTCACCAAAGCCGAGCCATCGCCCCCTGGCCTTCGCCCTTCGACTCAAACCCACAGTCGGCGACTCAGCGACATGTTCCAACCACCAGCCGTTCTGGGTGCCGCTGGAGATGCGGTCCTCAACGGCGCAGATCAAGGGTTCAAGACCATTGGCAGCAGTCTTGGCGAGAGTTACAAGTTCCTCCTAGGAAAGCTTCAACAACGTCAAGATGAGACTACGGGGGAAAAGACCGAGATCATTGTCCCCAAAACCCTCGATGATGCTCGAAAATTAATCAGCACACCTCCTCCCGAAGATGATGGATCTGCTAGTGGTGGCAGCTCTCTCAACACCCCCGAGCCAAGTGTGAGAAATCGCAGCGACTCGGGTGCAAAGCCGGTTGACAATGTCCTGAGTATGATCAGTGGGCGAGGATTGGCTCGAGATAGGAGCTCGGACAGCATTCGAAGCTCTGGAAGCAACAAGAAAGTTGCCTTTCAAGAAGGAGAGAAGTCTCCTTCTCCACTTCACCCACTAGCAGCTCCCTCAGCAAACCCTGCTATTGTGGAGTCAATGCGGAATCTTGGAAACTCTCTCAATCCTATGAATAGGATTGCGGGAATGGGCATGATGCGTGGCTTTGGGCGTACCACGCCTACTTCTACACCAGTGACACCCAAACCGCCGATACCGGATGGTGGTGTCGCTGACTTGACTTCGGTAAGCCCCCTACTTGCACTTACAAGTACTCCAAGCTGACAGCTCTAGACATTCCCCGAACTAGCACCAGCCCTACCACCCAAAGAAATACCCAAGATCGCACCACCGATCAAGAAGTTCATGGAATTGCAAAATCCGGGTGACCTGAAGATCAACGAGGTTCTAGAGTTGCTGAGAGATTATAGACGGCTGGCCGGGGCGTTGAAGGACATGGATGCTGTTTAATTACGTAGCTGGTTTTGGGATGGCATGCGTGGCGGCATTTGATGGCGTTTTGGAGGGGTGCTGGCATCTTTTAAGGGTACACGGCTTTGGGAAATACAAACCGAGCAGGGAGGAATGCTCCTGCTAGATGAAATCACACTACGGTCTGTTAAACCAGCTAAAATCATACAGTAAACGTGAAGGATGCAAATTTTGAGCGAACGAAGACACCGAGGAGAGATGCAAGGAGAGTCCGTTCCAAGTTGCGTGTGATTCGAAATCTAATCACCGTCCATATCCCCAAAGAAGCCGGGATGTGCCTGGATCTTTAACCAACAAGAATTTAAATCATATGGGCCGTTAAATCTTGTAAATACGAGGGTGTAGTCCTCTTCTCTCTCGGAGACCTCTAGCCCAACCCTTTTATTACATAAAATCGCGGGCTGCTGGACCTCTTGTCTGCTCCGGATCTTTCTCAACATCCACCTCTATCTTCAGACTCTAAACAGAAATCACCCATTCTTGCACAGGAATTGTTACACGTTGACGGTATTGACAGCAAAGCTGTCCTTGACAACCAGAAAGAGAGGGACGAAATCGAAAGTACAGATATGCGACCCCCCATAATCGCCAGAAGATTCAAGCTATTGTCACATTGAACAACTTCGTAAAAATCATAGTAGTAGAGACGTACCTAACCACCCTCCTTTATATGCATATTCCTCATTGCTCTTCTCACCTGGTGTCGTTCGTCCCCCATTTCTTAAAAATCCGTCACCCATTTACTGAGACCTTGGTCACAAAGATGCAACTTGCGCTTAGAACACAAATTCATGTATGCCATTCTCTTGCAAACAATATTCCGTCTTTGAGTCAGCAATATGGAGATGTTGTGACGATCCATTGTTGGGCATATCTTGAAATCGAAGGCAGAAAAGGGGTGCAGTAACTGATTTTGGTAGCATGAAGTTGGCTGAATGCTAGTACTCGGCATCACGTTTATGCGTTTAGCGACCGAGATTGAATATAAGTCGTATATACTCAAATAAGAAGTTTTACATTCATACTCACTGGCTTCGTGGCTGAACGGTACCTCACTTTCCCAAGTACGTTAGCGAATGACTGGCGAGTCAGAGCGGTTAAGAGCAGCTCGTTAATATCAACTCTACCTGGAAATCCAGGGCAGATGTAAGCACACGTAACATAAGACCTTCAAAAGAAGGCGGTGTGCCGAACTGTTTTGCCACTCTGATCGATTAATTTTTTTGAGAGGGTCTTGTGTTAAATATGTTGGGGGGGTGTTTTGGATGTTTTTGATGCTCGGTTGTTACGAGTTAAGCGAGGCGAGATAGGGGTAATTCTCAACCAACTTCAAAAGCACCCAAAAGATGTCCTCCTTCAGATGGATTACTACAAGCATTATGGCGTGTACACTTGTTATTTATAATTTGGCCAATATGTCCAAATCAAGCTCAAGACGAATTAAACGGTGACGTGACTTAAAAAAAAAAAGGCACCATGAGTGTCACTGAATCTGGCTGGAATGCATATCCACGGAGTTAGGAGTTTTAAAACTCCTTATAACAATGCTTCTCAAAGACCAATTGTTCGGCCAGGTTCAGGAGTATGTAGGTTCAGGATGGAAATAAGAATCATTTCCCATGAGCACACCCCACAGGTCGGGATTCACCCCTCTTAGACTTAGCGCCCTTTCCCCCTTGCAAGTGCTGACATTGCCCCGAAAACAACCACTCACAACGATTTCCCACTGACTCACTCGCTAGCTTGCAAGAAGTGGGGTATGGCGGGGCAGTTGTCTTTTTCCCCACTTTTCTTTTCTTGTTTCCCTTGCAGTTGCTCTGTTAAAGAATCTTTCTTATATTAAAAAATCCCAAACAGGTGCCACATTCAATTGATGGAGGTTCAAAATGATATCGTATTAGGCGATTTGTCCAGTTTCTTGGGCAGCAACGTCCAGGATAATGGCACTGAGCATCCTCAGGATGAGCCAAATCACCACGAATTCTCACTCCCACCAGCGGATCAAGGGAAAGATGCTATTTTGTTCTTAGTTGCTGGGTTCGTGGTTGAAGCTCTCGTGTGGGGTCAGTATAATCTGTCCGCACCAGAAGTACTGTAAAGCTCGCTGTGCTTTTCTGACATCTTTGCAGGCTTCCCATTCTCGTTTGGTGTCTTTCAAGAGTACTATACTACACATGAACCATTTTCAAGTCAGCCTTCGGGAATTGCAATTATAGGAACGACTGCTACTGTAGAAATATCCAAACCCCATTTGTTGTCTTTGTCCTTTCTAATTTTGGCAGGGTATTATGTATATGGCTGGTTTGCTCCTATATCCAGCATATAAGAACTGGCCAAATCTTGCGAACACTTCCAAATGGATCGGTATTCCCATCATGTCCGCCGGCCTCGTTGCCGCCTCTTTCGCGAACAACGTGAATCAACTCATCGCCAATCAAGGTGTCATATATGCCATCGGTGGCTCTATCGTCTACTTTCCAGCCCTGCTCTTTGTCGATGAATGGTTCATTCAACGCAAAGGTCTCGCATTCGGCGTATTATGGGTAAACCCCCTCTCCTCTTCTTCCAAGTGAGCACTTTCTAACCATCTCCAAGGCAGGAACTGGAGCAGCCGGTCTGATAATCCCCTTCTTCCTCAACACCCTCCTCTCAACCTACGGCTTCCGCACCACCCTCCGCATCTGGTCCCTAACAATCCTCATCCTCTCCATGCCCCTCCTCTACTTCCTGCGTCCGCGCCTCCCCACCTCCGCAATCTCCCACTCCCCCCGCTACGGCCTCGGCTTCCTCAAGTCTCCCAGCTTCTGGCTCCTGCAGGCAGGAGTGGTGGTTGAGAGCCTAGGCTACTTCCTCCCTTCCATCTACCTGCCCACTTTCGCCGCACACCTCGGATTGTCTCCTGCCACCGGCTCCCTGCTCGTCGCGCTCCTGAATGGCGCTGCTGTGTTTGCGACGATTATCATGGGTATGCTGATCGATCGCTTCCATGTCACAACCGTGATCTTGTTGTCCACCATCGGTGCTACCGCCTCTGTTTTCATCCTCTGGGGGTTGTCCACTGCGTTACCGTTGTTAGTGGTGTTTAGCATCATGTATGGCTTCTTTGCAGGCGGCTTTGTGAGCACGAACGCGGGGATCATCAAGTTGGTGAAGAGGTACGATTATAGCGCTGATGTGGGCATGATGCTCGGTGTTACGAGTGCAGGGAGGGGCGTGGGGTCGGTGCTCAGTGGGCCATTGAGTGAGGCGCTGTTGAGAGGTGAGGCGTGGAAAAGGAAGACTGGTTATGGGAGTGGGTATGGGGAGCTGATTGTTTTTACGGGGATTACGGCGGCGGTTGGGGGGATGAGTTTCTTTGGGAAGAGGCTGGGGTGGATTCAGTGATGGCGGTTTTGAAGGCGCGATCCCTGACACGTGGGTGGAGAACAATTTGAATGTACCACAACTTGTTGGATGTCTAGAAACGTGTAAGTCGGAAGAAAGCACGCCTCTCCAGAAAAGAATGCTATCATCCGATGTATTCTGCTCACATTGGGTGCAAAAAGTGCACGATTCGGTCCAAAGAGTTTTGCAAGCATTCCAGTCGACCAAATTCATTAACTAGTTTAAAAACATTATCTTTATCGTAAGGACTGTCTATGTTCGTTCAATTCCAAATCTCATTTCATGTAAACATTGCCATTGCCCATTTCGTATGCTCACTTCATCATCCCAAAATCGCCCCACGTTACACTCTCCAACCCCTTTTCCAACTCTCCATACCCAGCATTCGGCCGAAATGTTCATGCTTGAACCTCGACAACTTCCGGTGCAGCTTCGGGAGCAGCTTCTGGTGCCGCCTCTGGCTCGGGAACTGGGGCCGGAGCAGCCTCCGGCTCGCGCTTGTAGGTGCCGTAGGTAGCATAAGGGCTGTACGACTTTGGGGGTGGTGGAGGAGGTGGATAGTTGGTGTACTTTCCGTAGGTGCCATAGTCTGAAACTCTCAATCAGAGATGTCCTTGCATTAAAGTTGAAAGAAGAAGTACAGAGGGGCACTTACTGGGATATTTGCCATAGTTGCCATAGTCAGCTGGTGCTGCTTCCGGCTCGGGATCTGCCTCAGCCTCACGCTTGTACGTGCCATAGGTTGCATAAGGGCTGTACGACTTTGGGGGTGGTGGAGGAGGTGGATAGTTGGTGTATTTTCCATAAGTGCCGTAGTCTACACTTTGTTAGAGGTCTGTTGTGGGTGAGGGGAGAGAAGCACATACTGGGATATTTGCCATAGTTGCCATAGTCTGCCGGGGCGGCCTCTGGCTCTGGCTCTGGCTCTGGAGCAGCTTCGGCTTCACGCTTGTATGTACCATATGTAGCGTATGGGCTGTATGATTTTGGTGGTGGGGGAGGGGGAGCGTAGTTGGTGTATTTGCCGTAGGTTCCGTAGTCTACACTTTGTTAGAGGTCTGTTGTGGGTGAGGGGAGAGAAGTACGTACTCGGATATTTGCCATAGTCTACCGGAGCAGCCTCTGGCTCGGGAATTGGCTCAGGAGCGGCATCACGCTTGTATGTGCCGTATGAGGCATACGGACTGTATGAGGTGGGTGGGGGAGGTGGTGGAGGATAGTCGGTATATTTGCCATATGTCCCATAGTCTATGCCTCTGTCAGAGATGTTGTTTGAGTTGAAGACAAGACTTACTGGGATACTTTCCGTAGTCCGTTGGGATTGCGGAAACAGAAACCGCAGAGGCAACAGCTAGGAGAGCAACTTGTGAGACACGCATGTTGACTGAGTAATTGAGAGATGTGAGAAAGGATAGGAAGTATGAGGGATGGGAAAGAGGGGAAATTGGATGTGATTGGGAGCTGAGAGGAAGGAAACGGGTGACCTCGAGTGGGTTGACGGAATATATACGGACGATACGGCTCAAGCTTTGGAGTGAGGGGCATCTATGACGAGCAACAGCTGTTTCCAATGGCAAGTAACCATCCAAAGCCTTGCCAGATTCAGTTGGTTCTGAATGCCTGGCGCTGCGGTGAGCACCATCACACGATAGTACGTACTATAGTTTCCATTTACGAAAAGGCCCGTATCACTGGATGTTGGCCGCCACATGTAAGACCGCATCTGCAACGCGATATACTTTGTATGGAAGAAGCAAAAAGCCAGCCCTGCCACACTTCTTTGACAGCTGTGTCTTGGCGCAGCTTTTCTAACGAGTAAGAATCTGCAGCTGATCACCGGGAAGCAAAATACACTAATCGGTGTGGCATTCTCTTGCGGGGCCTGCATATTCAGAGCCAACACTTGTTTGTTTGGAGGTCGGAATGCAGCTTGCCGCGAGACGAGCAATTGGTGGCTTGGAGATCAAAAACCCATTCGGCTCTTCGGAGTCGGGCTACCCTCCCAAAATGGGAAAATCATGATTCTTAATACGAACATGTTAACAGAACTTTGGAAGGCCAAAACACGGACATTACAGAGCCCGGTTGAAGTGACGTTGAACATCCTGTCCGTACCCCGCGATTCCACATTCCGCACTAGCGAGATCTTACCAGAAGGATCTGGACAACATACGATTACTAAGACAATACCTCGTAATTGGGCCATGTGGCCGACTCCTCGGCCCCAGAAGCGTGTAAGCGTGTTCGCACAGGAAGAAGATCTGGGGGATCTTTTCGTCTATTTCTAGATACGGGTTTGCATGAAATAAGCTTAGTTAAGGTTACTTCACGAAGCTCGTCTATTTAGCGGCTGGTTAGCGTTCTGCAGGGAAACAGGCCACTGACGTGACAGGGGATTTCTCTCCGGCAGTGCGGGGTCATGGGCGCCGCCGATCTGTGGCTCTCCTGCCGTGCCACTTCAGCTTTCAGCCTTTCCATGGCTTTTGTATGTCCGACAACCAACATGTACTAAGTAAGTCTTACCAAAGAAATCCACTCAAAATCCCCTCAAAAATCAAACCCAAGAAACCCAAGGCAATTCTCCAGAACTGGCGGTCAAAACTACCGGTAGCTCGCAAACCAAACACCTCGAAGCCACGCATCGAAATGCACAATCAATACGAAGGCGCGAGGTTACAGTAGTATCTGATCGACTCTCACTGCTACACATGCGCGTGATCTTTGCTTACAAGTACTACACTACGTATTCGGCCCTCCAAGACTGCCAAGGCCGCCAAGGCACGGACTTGGTTGGGCTGTGAGGTGGCGCTTGCCAGCTTTTCCTAAACTGGGTTTCCTTTCTTGCATTGCAAGAAAGGACTTTGCCGGTCAGCTGCATATAGCGTTTTCTGGACTATCCAGAGGTCTGGACTGCAGACACGAAGAAGCAAACAACTGCAGCTGCACCACGTGTGGTACCATTGCGTCAGGATAGGACCTTGAAGTCATGGTCTTACCCCGCCAACACGAGACTGGTTGACGGGCCAGAAAAGCCACCCCGAGATGCCCTTCTCTCAAAAGTGGTGTGCTCTCTCCTTCCCTCCAGTCATTCTCAAGCTCGACCCCGCATCAAACAGCTCCCAGAGCTCCTTACACATTATTTTCATCGTAAAAATGAATTCTCATATCTACAGTCCTCTTGAAGACAAGAGTGAGAATGGCTCTCAACCATCAGAAGATTCCGAGAGATTGCTTGGAAGTGACTCGGAAGCAGTTTACAGAAAGTCTTGCCGGAAGATCCCAATTTGGATTCCCATTGTCCTGATCCCACTCATCTCATTGTGTCTGGTTGGACTTGGAGCTTGGATTGGCAGCCGCTGGTTAATCAACATCGATGCCGTTTGTCTTGCTCACGTTCAGCACTACTGTGAGTTCAGACATGCAACCAAAATGACATCCTGATACTTACTTTGCGAAGCTCCGATCCAGAAAGAGGTCGATAATTCGTACCACACCGTGAAATTCAAAGGTTCTTTCCTGAACGAGAATATCTACCGACAACCCGGGAGCCCGGAAGTCGATGCAGCATGGGAAGCATTAGGCGTTGACTGTAAGTTTTCTAAGATCGCCAAATGTGTACAAAGTTTAACAGCCTCCCAGACAGAGGTATTGCAGTTCCTCTCGACGAAGCACCAAAATCCGGAATCAAACCCGATCAGGTGCAAATCAACCCCAAATACGGTGGTGGCTTCCCCGCAAATGTGGAAGGTCTGCATCATCTTCATTGCCTCAATCTCGTCCGGCAAGGCTTGTACTACAATATCGACTACTACCGCGCCAAAGGCGAAGGTGCTTTCATTAACAACAGCACGGTCGTTCGTTATCATGTCTCTCATTGTCTGGATATCGTCAGACAGCAATTGATGTGTACCCCGGATACTGGATTGCTGGGGCAGGTCTGGTGGGATCCGGAAGCTCCCAAGGCATTTGTGGATTTCAATACCGAGCACAAATGCAAAAACTATGATGCGATTCGGGAGTGGGCGAGGGTGAGGCAGCTACCTGATAGTGTGCCTGAGGATTTCTTGAAACCACCGCAGGTTGGAGACAAGATTTACGAGGCGATTCCTTGAGACGGGAGGTGTAATTTAAGGTGCAGCAGAAGGTCGGAGGGGCTCCGGAGTCGAGGACAACGTCCTGAGTACAAAATATTCTGAGCTGTCGGCGGAAGCCATCCAAGAGAGAGGCTCGTGTAGATGACTGGGTTGGCCGGGCTGATGGGATTCTAAGGTCCCCTATCCTGCCATAAATGTGGGGTATAACATTCATGACTAGTCTCGAAAGAAGTTGGAAACTTCAGGAAGAGGTCATGGAGGAGACATTCAATGTATATCAACGTGTAGAACAATGCTAATATTTCCAACTTCATCATTCTCCCCGACATCATTCACATCCACCTTCAAAACCCTTTCACAACTCGTGAGATTTGGCATTCGTTCAACTATATCTCTCTCTCAATGTGTCACCTACCAAGATCCTCCTCTGAGAAGCCATCCACTGGGAAGCTGGTACGTAGCGGACGTGGAGCCCAATGCGCGCACTTTCTCCATTTGGGCAAAAGTTTTAATACCCCTTCATATCATTTTGATTATACCGCTATACTCTCATGTATTACAAATTCTATCAAAACGTTCTTTTTGCGCTTCTGAAGTGTACAAACCGGTTGACAAAAGTCGAAACATTGACAACAAATATGATCTTAGTCCCTTAGACATGCGATGAAATGTTGCTGTCAAGTGTGTCTCAATATCGAGTTGGATTCGCTGGAGCGCCCCCCAGATTTCAGGAAGATGAAGAGCAATTGAGATGGATCACGAGAGGCTACAAATTCTCATTTTTAAACAAGAGCGAGAGAAGCAGGATTCCAGTAACACGTCACCCTTCAGACCTGCGGTTTCTTCTGTCTTTCTCACAGAGGACGAAGATAGCAGGACCGGGCAACGGATGCATTTATCGTAGGATGGATGGATATTATTGCAAGAGAATTCTTCTTCTCATTGTCTAATCTATTACCGCACATTCCTACCACAAAGGCAGCTACTCTCATTCAGTCACGTGCGAACCAAAGCCAAGCAAATAGCTCATTAGATACCAAAGTGTGCAAAAGAAGCTCAACTCCTCCCTGAACTGAAGAATGAATACGCCGAGAATTTGCCGCTCGCACGTTAAAAGAAGCAGCAATACCGTGGAAGGGAGAAGCAACCTGGTATGAGCATCGCCCTCTTTCCGCCTCTGATGTCTGTGGCATATCGCAATAATGAAACCAACTCATTTGAAGAGCGCATGGTCAGCAAACGACCTATTCACGCCTAAAAGAGAAGCACAAGCCACTTGCAATGTTCCACTCATTTGGCACATGGACTCCTCTTTTGCAAAGCCAAATGTTTGGCATGATTCCGGTAGCTACTTGCAGCCTGACAGCAAACAACTTCGTCCTATCCTTGAGATGGTTTTCGGACGACCTTTGAATGAACCACGGTCCGGTCCACATTCGCTCGGGGCATGATAGCTTCCCTTCTTACGAAGAGAAAGCTTTCAATGGATAGAGGAAGGTAGGCTTACATTGACTAATCACAAGCCAAGTAAGCACACCTGTAGCCCCTCTCTGGATATGTCCGGCCGGTGATCGAAGCATAAGCGGACTTCTCAAGCCTAAATTCACTCATCTTTCAATGATTAAGGTTTCTTTTACACATGAATGACGAAGACATTCCTTCCTACTCAAAGCAGTCTCGTGACCCTTTGGCTCGTCAGCCCTCCAAATCCAGCATTTCCGTTCAGACAAAGTCTGTAAATACCAAAGGTTAGCAAACATAGACAAGTGAAAGAATACTTCGCTAACTATAAAACGGAGACAGGATTCCTGTCGATTTGCAGAACAAAGCCGAGCTCCGCCTTAAGACCTTCAGACAGGATTCTGGGAATTCACATTTGTGTGTCCTGACTATTTGCAAGTTGACAATCTAGGACTGTATAACCATTGCCAAAGCAAAGAATCCAAGAGCGCTTTATCCTATAGCAATTCTATATTCGTGAAAATACCAGACAATCGTCCGAAAAGTGGACCTAGGACGAAGTTCCTTGACAACGTCACCAGCATTGATAAACAATTTCGTCTGCTTGATTTGGGACCCTGGTGTGAAAAGCCCTTGAGAGACCTTTAGAATCTGCTTTCAATGACTGGAGAAAACATTACTGTCAGTTATACCAACGGTCATAGTTCACATCCTGAGCAACGTGGGATGAAGGCTGGTCACGAGAGCCATTGTACCAAGGAGTATGTTGAGCCCAGAGTAGTAACCTGCAAAGTTGAAGAAGTTCGCACATTAAATAGATAGAAAGTTACCATGTCTTGAAGGCGAAAGTTGGGTAGCTAAAGAGGGAAGGAACACCGGCATTTGAGAACGACTAGCGGTGCTTGCTTTCTTTCAGAAGAGGGAGACTCTTTGTTGAGTTTCAACCACATTAAAACACCAGATCTGACACAACATTGTAGGAGGCGAGTATTCCCGTTGGTGCCACTGAGACACAGAGATCATTTTGTGTCAAAATTTATAAGGGTTGCTTTCACGAAGAGGAGCTTTAAGTGGAAGGAACTCGTGAATGAGCGGTTATTAGATCTCCGCTAGGGGAATAACACTCGATCTCGTCCGGTTGTAACATAGAATCTTTGCTGTCAAAGACTGGAATTGCAATAGAGAAAGAGTTAATAGTCAACGCCATAGGAAGAACTCTGATTGCTCTCAGGTAAGAGATTTGGGAGTATCTCTTTGATTGTCCCACAAGACACCCAGGAAAGAACCAGGATGTGACTATCCTACATGGGTTCATCGGATCTGTGGCCTGTTTCGTTGTGATTTCAGAAAGGGAGGGACAGGTCTTTAAATACTTTTTGTTGCATATCCAGGAGGGCAAAACCCAACATACCGAGGTGGTGGGCCCCTCATCATCCCCGTTGCATTTTGTCGCATTTGTTAGCAATGCCAGGAAAAATTGAATCATGGATTCAAAGGGTAAATGCGAGGTGGAGGGCGAATTTCGCATAGCTGCTTACGATCACCTCCTGCTCCTAGAGTCTGCGTCTGAAAACATAGACTTTGGAAGCTCCTGCTAAGCCAATGAGGCCCTGGAACAGGCGGAACACACTCGAGATAAGGTGGTCAAGATACTTACTTTCTAAATCTTGCAACAAGACTCCTTTGACCCGAGCTCGGAAGTCAAAGGGGCAGAAGTCACTGCGCTCGCTGATATTCCAGACCCTTGACCTTGAGACACGACATCCGAGAAGCCGTCAAGATCTCGCGAATCACTTCTTGGCGCGGCGGAGCCAAGAAGGAGAGACGGTAAGTAACACTTCGGAACGAGCCTATCCTCTCTTGGAAGTATCGGAGGCCATAGGCGTTGATTTTCGCTGTGTCGGCAGCTGGGGGGAACATTGGTTCTTCCCAGGCGTTTGGAATGCTGGTTGACAACGGACGGTTTGAAATTTACTCTGGATAAGAGCAAGCCTTGGATGGCAACTTATTGGCCAGAACTGGCGGGAGATAGTTACGTGGAAGAGATCTCTCCCCGCTTGAGGTCTCAATCGGAATGAATGGCTTCATGTTCATTTGCTCCCAACAGAAATGCTTCCCACTTGAGCGCAGCCCCAGCAAGATAGCTTCAAAACGCATACTATGTTTCGTGCTACCGCTGCAGTCTCCGTATCTGCTTCATCGTGCTCCTGCATTCCATCCCGATCGCCCGTGAAGCGTCCCGAATATCCCGAACATGGCTGTCACGTGACCAAAAGTCACTTTGCCATGCAACAGTTGATTACCCGCGCAAGTCGTCGTGCAGATAACTGGTGCTTCTGCCGAACTGGCTGAATATATCTCCTGAAGTATCTTCGGCGTGTTCCTAGCCGACGGGCGACTTGGCCTGGCCGTTGTTGATAGCATCGCTGGCTCGCTGCAGAGTCACGACTCTGCTCTGCCAGGGAACGCGGAACGCGGACCGCGTACCGCGCACCACGTTCCATTCCACTTCCCATTCCAAAATCCACGAGCATATCGTACAAGTTCGAACTAAAACAATTTTGACGCGGCTCACTCGGGGCCGTGTGATAGTTTAGTAAATTCAGAAACGTAAAATGCCCAGAGAGAAATTTTCAAACAGAAGTTGACTGGCTGACATGAAATCTCGTCTAATGAGAAGGCCCGTCTCCGAGCTGGCGGTGACTGGGCGCCGATGCCCCCCCTGCGAGGGCCCACAAGGCTGATAGATAGTTCTCACTCGAGATCTCACGCAAAGATCCACGCCTCAGCCTCAGCCTCCGTAACTGGACTTGGTATCCCATACGGCCATTTCAGCACCGAAAGTATGAATGCGGGGCTATGCATTCTATATTCGAAGTCAGCTCAATTGACTCTGCCAAGCGGGGAGATTACTTTGCGAGGAGGGGAGATGGTTGATTTGGACGGCTGGACTTGGCGCCGTGACCGGAACCAGCACAGGACCTCAGAGATGAAGCCTCACGTAAGAAGCCGCTTTCCTTTGGACTGGCAACGCCTACATCCGATCCCGAAGAGCCAAGAGCCAAGAGCCATTATTGCCCCGAAAGAGGAGGGCCAGCAGAGAGCGAGCGGATGGGAATTATTC
The DNA here is from genome assembly GCF_002865645.1 of Hyaloscypha bicolor E. NCBI lineage: Eukaryota > Fungi > Ascomycota > Leotiomycetes > Helotiales > Hyaloscyphaceae > Hyaloscypha > Hyaloscypha bicolor. The sequence continues at coordinate 1,418,318 of NW_020194519.1, read as the reverse complement.
AGCCGGCCGAACCTGGACGCGAGAGGTGCGAGAGCACAGTCAGCACCGCATCTCATGTCCAATCAAGGGCCCTCCATTTAACTCCGTCCATCCATCGGCGGAATCGAGAGGACAAAAGCTATCGCCGGCCTCGCGTGTCTGGCGAATGGGAGAGATTTCGCTGTTAACGTGATCGATCCCCTTGGCCTGCGGATACGAAAATGCCAAATAAGGTTTTCCGAGCTCGGCCGTGAGGTTGATGTACGATGACCGAACCCTCCTGGGCCGTGCAGCGCACCGCCATACAACGTACAACGGATACGACTGCTCATTTGGGCCGCAAGGGAGTTCGGATTTCGGATTCTGGTTGTTTCCTGGATTCCTTTCCCTCAGGCCACGGGATTGTGATACAACGACCTACGAGAGACGCGTGAATGCGAATCTTCCCGATGATGATATTCAGACCTGTTATGGCGGACGCGCACCGCGCATGAGACGAGGGCATTGCGCCTTGTGACTGTCCCATGAGGAACTTTCGGTTTCGCGTTATTTTCCATGAAGAATGGGGATTGATTGACCGTCGTACGAGGCGTTTGAGTTGAGTGCAGTGTGGACATGTGGTAGGGCTGTCACGAAAACGATTGCGGGGTGATTCGCGTGGACCCGCGTCCTTCGAGAAGGTGTCCTGATGTTCCCGCTGTCCGCGGAGAAGAGGTGTTTCAAGCTCGACAACAGGAACGTTGGAGATGCAAGACGCTGACATTCTCGACTGCCCAAATTGGGACAATGTTGCCAGTTCCTTGGCCAACAACGACGCCCCTTGCGCCTTGCGACCAGGGCCGATGTACGACACAGATTGAGTACACCGTACAGGAGATCTTCGAGTCACCACATTGCCACAGGTGTGGAAAGGTGCAGAAGGGCGGGATTCATATGTTGTTTCGAGCCTTCGTGGCTCGCTGGCAGCATCTCGGCTGCCTGATACGAAGCGATGGCTCAGTCTCCAGGCAGCATCTGGGTCACTGGGTGAAGTGAAGCTGGTGAACCACCAGAACGTTACGGCGTGCTTACGTTGCGCAGTTTTCCGCTGGGCACGGCTTGGCTTCAACATATCTCTCCGCCGCTCATCAATTGCCCCGCGCGTGAGTGCCCTGAGTGGTGAGTTCGGACCCGAGTGGTGACCGAGCCAACTCGCGCAATGCTGCCCCAAAGAGAGAGCCAAGGCTGCCGGATTCCTCGAGATATCACTGGTCCAACCGTACAGTCAACAGGAAGGCCACGAAAATGCGTCGCAGTCTGGGGAAGGCTGGCGTTTCGCTCGACGGGCCTTCCGTGGTTTCGTAGCCGTGGAGGCTGTGCCAGCGTATTCTAAACGAACGGAGGGCCATGGCGAATTGAACTTGATGCTATACGGAGGTATCAATCAGACGAGCTGTGGAGCAGCAGAGCATGAGGACGCCGGCAGGGTATGGAGGCAGTCATCGAGGCAGTCCCAGACGCGTTTAAGCTTCAGTGCTGTAATCATCGTGAACCGCTTTCCGCACAGATGAATAATGACGATTCCCCCTTTCAACGGCGAAAGGTGTTTGGCAGGCCGGATTGGAACATTCGAACGAATGAGAAAAGTCTGTGTTGTTAATCTGGATGGTGTCATGTCGATTGCTTTGTCACACGTGCGATGGAACGTATCAAACGGGCTCGACTCAAGGAGTTTGTCATCCTAAAAGCCGTTGAGTGGGAAGGAGGGAGAGTAATCCGAACCGGCGGGGGAACCAACACAGAATTGCCTGAGTAGGCGACCGCCTCGCACAGTCGCACTCTCGCACTCGCAGGCATTAAGTCGCCGTGGGGAGTCATCATGATCTCTCGCATTTCGGAGGTAAGGGTCTTTGGGGCCTTGGGCCAGCAGCGCGACTCCACACAGCTTGCTCAGCACGCCGCGGACTTTCACACCGTCACAAACCCGAGCAGGACGACGAGATTGCCCTGTTCGGGATGGTGTGGTCGTGTGGCCGTGTGGGCTCGCGCTGTGGTGGAATATCCGTCCGAGCCAGGCGCACATCCTGGTCAGCACCACTGCGAAGCGTGATGAGTCGTCGCCAGGGATGCTTCGCGGCCTTAAACCTAAGCAGCGGAGCAGTCGGGGTTTAAGAAACCCATGTGTACGAGACCAGCTGGCTGACTGAATACAAGAACACGCCTCATCCTCCTGACCAGAATCCCAATCCCACTCATCCTCATCATCTACAAGAATACAACCCAAGAACATCTAGAACATTCACAACACTCATCCACACGTCCCCGAAAGCCTACCATCACAACGCCGAACAACATTTTTGATTACTTGGACGCCCTTGACAAAGCCCCTCGGCCCGCTCACCGGAGCCTGCCTCGCCAAAAAAGATAGCTGCCTTGAGTCACTCAACAACAACACCCACATACAAAGCAGCCATGTCGACCACTTCTCGATCACCCCTCTCCCACTCCTCATCAGCATCGCCATTGAAGCGAAAAGCAATGTCGGTCACGCAAACATACTACCTCGCTCACACTGCCCGCGGCAAGCTCTCTCACGAGGCTGCTAAGGCAGATCACAACCTCCGCCTGCTCGTCGGCCACGCCAACCTCCTCGATTCATTGATGCTCGACCTCGCAGAAGCTGAGCAGGAGCAAGAGAGCTGGTTCAACCAATCCGTCAAGAAGGCCAGCAAGACAGAGGAGCCAAAGCACATCCAATGGGCTGACGCCGTTGTCGAAGATCCCGAAGAGGACTGGCAAGCAGAGGACGCCGACTCTTCAGACTCAGAAAGCGAATACGATTCAGATGACGATATGGAGATGGAAGCTGGTGTCGTCTCATTGCAACGGGTTCAATCACATAACATCATCGCGTCGGTATCGAGTGTGGATGAGGAGGAATATGAAGATGACGAGGAGGACTACGAGGGGCTTCAATTACATCTCACACCATCACACTCCGCCCACCCTCCTGAGCTAGATCACGACTCCGACTCATCAGAAGACGAATCAATGCCTCCATCGCCTCCGTCAGACTCCCTCTCCAGCTTTTCCGAGAAACAGCAAATCGCAACAACATCCTTCTACGCCAAGCAACAACAATCAATACCACCGTCCGAGCAACAAGCCTTCTTTGAAGAAGGCTTCTACCTCCCTCAACGACCGCAACAGAGTTTAATATCCGCAATCAGCGTCTACTAAACTCCTCGGTTCTCGGACATTGGCATTCACGGCATTGGCATATTAGCGATTTGAGCGTTTTCTCAGCGAAGCATTGGGCGGTGTTTAGAAGCACAAAAATACCACTTCTTGTTTTTCATTTGCATACACGTGGGGATCTCAGGATTGTAAGAAAGAGATGAGAGGAAATCGGTTCACACCACTCAGGTGCAAGGAGTTGAAGGGAGGGCGATTTCCTAAGGTCTTTCATGCTCCCTCGATTCGAGGTTGAGCGATCTCAAAATAATAGATACAGTAGCATCAATCACAAACATCTCAAAAAACAATTACATCAATTCCTCCTCATTTTGCACATGTGACCAATCTCCACTCAAACAAAAAAGAAACTGCCAATTCTTACTTACTGGTACTACTCACTTAACTTTTCTCCAATTTTCCGTTGCACGCATCGATGAATCACCGCTTCCGGAAGACCCTTCAGCATCCCCACTCTTTTTTGCACAAAAAAAAACCCCCCCCGCCAATCCCTCACCGCCGGCCCGCTTTCTCATCCCTGTCCCAGGGATCCTCGCTTCCCAGAAACCCGCAAACGAAGACCCAACACCCCCCTGTCCATCTCGCCTCGCTGTCCGCCGAGTAGAACGCGAGGATCCCTGCCTACTGACTGGCATCTGGAAACCCCGACTCCGGCTCCGGGTGCGTGGATGAAGTGTGTGCACTGCGTGTCCTGTGTGTCCTGTGTGTGAGGGGAGGGGAAGCGAGGGCTGGCTTTGGGCTCAGGCTCAGGCCAGATCTGATCTGATTACAGTATCCAACTAGGTGTGATGTGTGATGAATCATGCGCGCTGGCTCCTTACTATATTATTCATCAAGCGACGGTCTGGATCCACGGGCCAGAGGCAGCAAGCAGCGTACTGTAAATTAATCAGATCATGATCGCGTCATGAAACATGTTTTCCTTCCTTTCTCCGCAATTGCCCATTACTGTATTCCAGACCCCCCCTTCCTGATGATTTCTGCATGACGAGCTGGAAATCGTTTTGATGCTTTTGCAGCGGGAATTGAAGGGTTTGTTTGATCTTGGAGGGAGGAATTGTTGGAAAGGTGGAGGCGAGGGGTGTGTGTTGGGGGCGCGACTTGGGTGTGCTGAGGCACCCGGAGACAGCGCGCGAGGCGTGGCTGAACGCCCTTTGGCGGTGTGTTTAGGATTTTGGAATCTGTCGGTCTTGGCCCCTTGGGCCTCCAGAGTTTATTGCTCGTGCAGCGGCTCTGGGCAAATTCGGCATGCGCGTAGGGCTGTGCTGTGTTGGCTGCCTGAGTTTGGATGTTTGTGCAAGGAGTTATATTAATTGGATGTATGGGGGTCGAGGGAATCGGAGAGGATGGATTGTTGCATCGCATCGCATCTAATCTATTTGGGCTATTTTTGATACCTGAATACGCGCTTTAAGAAGGTATCAAGGTACATCCTAACCCAACTGCTGCACAAGTCTACTTTCCTCGTTCGTATGTAGGCATGAATGCGGTGAGAGGAGAAGATGACCTGGATAATGGGAACTTGCTATTCTCATTTCCTTTCGATTGATTAGTTATCTGTGCGTCTCGTTTGGCCGTGATTTGAAATGATTGTCATTCATGGACAGAGCCGCGAAGCGATGCCGAGATAGCCTTGTTGGGCTGATGTGATCCTCAGACCAGTGCAACCTCCTTCTCACATCAACGTAACTCCGCAGTGGGGTAATCAATTTGGGGGTTCATGAGTCGGCCCTCGGTCGGATTCGGATGATGAGATTGTTTGGGGTTGATTCGAGATGGAGGTGAGGGGCACATGAAGATGAGCTGAGGATGAGATGAGATGCGGACAGTAGGGCTTCGAAAGTACGAGTTCAGCTGATGCATTCGCTGATACTGCGAGACCCTCAGACGGAGACGCCTTTTCATGCAACCTTGGCCGGGAGCAGAACTGATGATCTGTGCCCGTCAGGTGCAGGTACGACGTGGTCAAAGGTGAGACTGAGGATATCACGGGTGAAGGGTATGTGCGAGGACCTGAGTCACGAGTGGTGTACGAAGTGACGCCTGAGTGTGGGGTTTGTTTCACGCGTGGGGTTGTGGGGGAGGATGCGCCGGGCGAGACCTTTTGTTCGGTCCCGAGACTTCCGCTGGCTGAGCACAGATATTACATCTCCGGATAAAAAAGATGTGCATCCTAAAGGTCAAAGAACTTGAAGTGGAGTGCTATTTTCTGGTCACGTGAGATATCCTGAGGGCTCAGGGTGTTCTAAAGCAAGTCTCGGAACGGAGAATCCTTTTCCCGATATGTGATTCCACTACTTCCTTCCTTCGTCCTAACTTTCCATTAACTTTTTCCATTTGGCATAAACTTACGACCGGCAAATCTTTTTACTATATAGTCCGCAAATCAATTTCAAAATTTATAATCTTCAATACCAGGTAACTGACGTGTAGTCTCTCATTGGTACCTTTTGTTAATGAAAATATAGTGTGAAAACCGAAGGAGAATTGAGGTATTATGTGGCGTCGAATAGCTATCCCATCAAAATTGGGTTATTACTGGTGCCCTCAACCTGCCGGAATCATCCAAGGACGATGTGAAGAGGATGATGTGGCTCAAGAGGGAGAAAGTTTATTAGCTCCTGCAAAAGAAATTGTTACTATCAATGAAATGGAGGACAGGTGCCGGAATGAAATTTGCCATTGATACTAACACAAGCGTAGCTGAACTACCCAACCAACTATAGCTTTCAAGCTGCTCGCCGAGCGATCTTATCCGCAAACACGAGCGTTATCTCCACGGACCTGCAAATGGAATCGCAGGGGATCGAAGAGTTGTTATGAACGAGGCAATACTTCCTGAAGATGAAATGAAGGACGGTTTTCGTGTTTTCGAGCCAAAGGATCTTCTTGGGAGATTTCTTGGAACTCTTAAGTCTGAGATCAAAGAAGCTGCTTGAACCAAGCAGTCAGTACTGGTACTTATCTTTGGGCATGGAGTACAGGTACCGGATGAGATTTGCTGCCGTTCCCTTGCTGCTGTCAAGCAAGCTCCATCCAATCTGCCATATCTTACTCTATCAAGACATGCAATGTTTATGCTGGCCCGTGGCAGTATCCATCCGCGGTGCCTTCATTACTTCGGTTCGGGTATCTTCATCATTTCAGTTCGGCCTGCGCTGCCTCTGTGGTTGCGGTCGTCCATCAATCGGTCATCGAGGTCGAACTTGGTCCATGATTAGCCTGTCCTGGTTTTTTAGGGGGATATCCTGGATGAGTCATTAAGTTCTTTCCTTCTCGAGTTCTGCCTGGATTCTCCGGTACCAAGGTCATTAATCCCAAATTCAGAGTGGCGTCGAAGTCATGCCAGTGCCGCAGTCTACACAAGGGGTAGCAGCGCTGAAAAGACAACCAGCACAGGGGATTGTTATCGCGTAAGTTTGTGGAGAGGTTGAAGCCTCCAGTCTTATGAGCTATATATTCACGACAATCACCCTTTGGCTCTGCAGCAAGGATGCCGTCAGGGATGACCTGAAGCCGTGGGTGGCATTCTGCCCTTGAAGGCTAAACGGCGCCTCAATTCCATTCTATTCCGATTGTTGAAATCATGTTCTGCTTCAACTCATGAGAACTTGATGGCTGGAGGAATCCTCGGGACGGGGAAGCCACCCTTTTGGGTTATTTTCTCTATAGATCGACTTGTTGTCAACCCGAATTGTACGTAGGTATCGGATGAAAAATGTTGTTATCTGCTCAGCTGTAGCACGGCCGTAGTTGTCTGGGGATTGTAGAAGTACAGCCTTGATCGTGCTGTCCCTCTCTTCTTGGACGTGCGGTGATTTAGTAGCCACGGACGTGATGCCCAGGTTGAGTCTCCGCATACGACAATAAGTCTAGAGTAAATATTGCCCGGATTCGTCTTTGCCTTGTTTCAGTTGAGGAGTTGCTCCCTATACACTTCGAGAATGCCCAATAGCTCAGATCACCACTTCCCAATTCGGATTATCAGGTTTAAAAGTATCTCCAGGGCTCCTCCCACTTTATGGGAAGGGAAAGCACAGCGGAAGATAAATCTGGGGAAGGGGTTAGTCACGTGGTGATTTTTTTTAACGAGCTCTTGAAGTCTCGAGGCGTTTTTTATAAACTATCACATTGAGATATTATGCGAGTAGCTATCTCAACTCAGTACACCAAGTAAGGTTTCCGCCTGAAGATGCGTCGGTCACGAAGAACGCTATTCTTCCGGTTCTGGAAGGGTTGATGTCGCTTCAGCTCTGGTTCAATTTGTGGAGAGAAGGGGAGACCACACTCAACTTCTCACACTGCCTCACAAACAGGTTACAGTTAGGACATATGGCAAGTACGGAACGATAACTGTTGCCAGTTTCTTTGCTATTGTCAAGTGTTTTCCGCCCAAACTACCAACCACCTGCTTAAGCATGAGGCTGGCTAAGTGTTCGGACAAGGATGCTTCGAGTTTTGCCGCCTATTACTCTATTTCCCAGTTAGTATTTGAACCAAAGCCGCACCCTGAATAAGTCGGCAAACGTTTTGTTTGGCTCCTCGTTGTCGAAAAGCAGAACGAAGTCATGGATAATTCCGTGTCTGCAAGATACTGTGGCTATCTTGTTTATATACTCGTGCTCAATACCAACAGCTGTTCCTTCTTAACTTATTATAAAGTGTTTATTGGCAAATCGTTCATTTGAGGACCTTAATTCTTATACTTTTAAGAGCCGAATCACCGGACAGGACATGTCCTCTGTAAGCAGGGAGAATTGCTTTGTAAACGCGAGAGCATCCTAATAAATCAATTTTCTCAAATACATCGGCAAAGAATTGTCTACCCTGAGGGCTCAGGGTGCGGTAATATGAGCCCGGGGCCGTTTTTTCGCCCCACAAATCGCGCTAAAATTTTCCGAAAATGGAAAAAATGGCAGGTGGGTCTCGGCCGGTTAAGAACTAGTTAAGAACCGGTTATACTCCTTAGCTTCTTACTTATATTTTATATAAACCGGTTAAACGGCCCCAAGTACAATAATCCCGCTAGAGGTAGAACACCAAAAATTTGTGATTTTTTTTTCAAAGTAGTAGGAAAATGCTAAAAACTTCCCTGAATTACTATACTAAGGTCGCTGATTACAAATATCTACTCAAAATTTCGGTTTTATGCCGTTGTTGTGGTGAAAAGGGGTGGGCAGTTGGTTTGGGCGGTTGGGGGGTATAGGCGGTTGGCCTGTGGATACTTTTAGTCAGTATAGGAAATACCTCCGCATGTGGGCAAAATCTGAAATGAGAGTAAGACAGACATTTGCGTATATGGGAGAGAGGAAAGGGAGTCTAAACGGGTCTCCCCATTATTTTGCAAAATAAATAACCAAGGAAATAGAGAGAGAGAGAGAGAAAGAGTAAAGAGTAAGAAGAGGGGGTTGGTATATTAGTTAGTATAAGAAACATTATTATAATTGACGGTTCACCAGGAACGCATAGCACCGTCACGTAATCGTGGAATGCTATTTGCGTAAAGTTGGTGAAGTGGTTGATACGAAGTGTTCAGAAGTAAGGATCGCAGTATCGTGGTATTGATATGCGATCCCTAAATCTGCTAAGCCTAATGGGACTAGTTTAGCGGTTGAGTCACGCATGTGACGCGAGGTCACATGACCCAGGAAATTCGCAGTGCAGCTATTCCGACAAGAACCGACAATAATTATTACTAATTTTAATCCTTTAGATTGACTGAGACTGAGGCTGGGCAGTCTATATGGGTGCCGGACAATTAGCTTGGCCGAGGACTCCTTTGTTATCTTTAAACTTCTACAAGCCTTGTTGTTCTTGAGAGCAAGCGGCCAGCGAGCAATGAACAGACACTGCCTAGCAGCCAACTAGTTATATATAGACAGCGCTTCTACCGGCCAATTGCGCGTCTTGCATCTCTTCTTTATACATCTCACATGACGTAATTAATACTAAATTTAGAAACTCGTGGGGCGGAGCCGTGGCTATGGCTCCAGTGGCCAGATTACAGGACATTCGGGCCAGGACCCTATCTAGCCAAGGGGTTAGACCTACCTTATAAAAACTTTCAAGTGCTCTTACCCGTTTATTTCTCCCTTAGATCTTAACTCAACATCCGAGATATTCGCACCACGTATCAATACCTTGAGCTATCGAGTTAACGTCTTCCTCATGGCCTGCAAAAGTAACCACCTTTTTAATATTCCCAAAGAACCTGCCCCGCTAACGTGTGATATTCACAGGTCCTGCTGGTAACGAGCTTGTCCAGGGTCTAATTAGCTCCTGCGTTGGTGGCCAGCTCGATCTGCTAGATGGTTTCTTGGAACAAATCGGGAATGTCGACCCAAGCTCGATCCCAACAGCGCAATATCTCTTACAGGTGGCAGCAAAGAATGGCCAGGCAGAAGTGGTACGCCATCTCTTCGATTCCCTGCCCGAGTGTCGCCATCGAAAACCTTGGACTCCTGCCCTCCCGGACGGGATCAACTGGGGCGATATTCCACAACAGTGGAGTATTTGCGAAGATGGGGTAATCTTTGCCGCTATCGAGGGCACGAATCCTATAAAAGTCTTCGAGGTGTTCTTTGACTACGGAATGAGCGCCGACCACATTCTAGAGCACGCGACCTCTCCACTTGCATGCGCAATATCCTCCCAGTATGAGTTTGCCAAGTTCCTACTCCAGAAGGGAGCAAATCCCAATGGTCGCTATAACTTGAAGGACACCTTCCTTGGCCGCGCGGCTTCAAACCCTACACCAGATATGCTTAATCTACTCGTCCAGCATGGCGCACGGCTTCAAGGTTCTCATGCCCTTCGAGAAGCTGCGCAATACCGTCGGATTAATAACGTGAAGAGGCTATTAGAGCTCGGGGTAGATATTAACGAGGTCTTTACCAGACCAGTATACGACCCGTCGAATCCGTTGCGCGAGGTGGTTTGGGGATGCGCTCTTCATTTTGCTATAAAAGGGGGCCCGCTCAACAAACCTGTAACTGACTCGCCAACTGAAATGGTACGATTTCTCCTTGAACAGGGGGCGCAGGCCGATACTCTAGATGGCGATGGGAAGACACCACTTCAGGTTGCAAAACAAGCTAGGAAAAGAGATGTTATGCAAGTCTTTCAAGAGTATGGAATTACAGAGTAACGCTCGTAATATTCTATTAGATAGATGATACAAAGTCATATAGCTTACTCGGAACTATTCCCAGATAATTTATTATCGATTTTTATATTATTCCTTTAAGTATATTCTATAATATTCTTGTTCCTTTTATAAATACTACTATTCTTAGTATTTTGCTTATATAGTTACTAGCTTAACCCCCCTTTTATAAGATAATTAATTTATTATCTTCTTATATTAATCTTATATTTATATATAATTACTATTACTCGACTATTTAATTAGCAAATTCTAAATATATAGTATAGCTAATTATATCTTACTTACTTTTCTTTCTTTTAAAATAATTATTGTTATTCTTAAATATATCTTTATAAAAGAACTATTATATACTTATTAAGAGCTTAAGGCATACTTCTTTTATTTCTTTAATAAGCTTAGTTACTTAGTAAGCTTATTTAATATATAAACTGGTTTCTTATATTTATTAGCTACTTCTTTTTAGCTAAATATAATATAATACAATTATTTTAAGCCGACTTATATTGCTCTATAACTTGTAATAAAAACAAATAATATTTACGAGTATAATAAGCCCCGATATTTATAAATTTATTTTATAAGAATTAAGTTATTAAAGAGGGATTTATAAGAATATAATACAAATAATAAAATAAACTAATAATTAAGGTAAAAGGTTACAAATCAAGTAAGGCATTATTATAGTAAAGTATGTATTCGATTGCTTAAGGAGTTCTCTCTTAAGAAGAGAGAAGATCTAAATACAAGTTGAACTAGAGGTTGATACGTTATGCACGTGACTTGGCAAGCGTCACCCAATTCCCCACTATATTACTAACAACACCTAAGAGATCTCTCTTATCCGACATTGTTTGGATATACCCCACAGGCCCCTTGTTGTCTCTATAGGGGTAGGTATACTTTGCGATACTTGTAACCCTCGGGGTATACCTAGCATGCATTGAAGCAATTAACTCTGGCTTCTCTACCCTATACCAGCATTTAGGGCAATTCGGTCGCGTCTGGTCGTCTAGCACTTCTCGAGAACTATAGAAAAAGACTTCTCCCGTAGCGTACTGTGCACAAGCCCGAGAAGCAGGATCCCAGAAGCCTGCAATTGCCGCCGGCCAATCTGGCCAGAAACCGCCATCTGCACGAACACCTTGGTAATGACTCCAGGTATTACCAATAATCATCTCTAAGGTTTGGCGGCCTGTGGCGCGGGCAAAGTCCTGAGACTCCGCTGCACCGACACCAGAGAAGAAGACAAGTCGGTCGGTGGCTAGGGTACGCTGTTTTGCTTTAAAAAAGTTCACAAAGTCTTGATCGGTAGGAGGGCCGCTGCGCGGGGCTAAGTCCAAGGTATCTGCATCTGTACCCGTGAGGGATTTAATAGCGCCTAATACTCTATTAGTTTTTGGATTTCAGTAAAAGGAAGATCGGGGTAAGTAAGTACTATCTGAAGCAACGAGGACTGGGTTGTTACGCTGATCAAGTGATAAGACCACGTCTATATTAATCTTATTAGCTTCTGCTATTAATATGCGGATATAATAGATACGCGTGTACTTACTATTCGAAGTAGTTAAACCCGTATCATTGCTTTGGATATTGACAGGTATAGAAGTTACGCTTGAAAAGACAGTCAAGAGCGCAAGGGCGTAAAAGCTCTTTTGGATAAGATACATAGTAATTGGATAATTTGAAGGTGTAATCGAGGAAGGAGTAAAGAAGAATCTGGTTATGATCTTAGTAAAGATACTTAAGTGAATATTTGAATTTGGTCTTAGATTCTATGGGAGGGTAGATCTATCTTATATAATGTCTAGCCTTAATACTAATATTAATCCATTCTTAGCATATAATCGCATGTGCACTGCTTCGAGCGCCTATTCCACGGCACTCGAACACTGCCACAAGCAAAGAAAACTTTACTCACAGGATTCAAGGTCAAACACCAACACTGGCCATAATACCAACACATTAATCCTCTACGGCACAGAAACACTCGAACACTGCTACAGGCAAAGAAAGCTTTACTCACAGGATTCCAGGTCGAGCGCTAAGTGCGTACACGATTACTAGGATGCAAGGTCAAGTGCTAAGTGTGTATACAGTCACTAGAATCCAAGGTCAAACACCAACACTAGCCATAATACCAACACATTAATCCTTTACGGCACAGCAACCACTCGTATACTGCTAGGAACTCGCTTTGTTCTAAAAATAATATAACTCAAGGAAGTTCCTTAATAATCCGAGATATAAGTAAAGGGTATATTAACCTGCTCTACTGTCCGTTTCTCAATTGTCTCTCTCCTTCAATTATATCAATACCTCTTAAACAGAATCACACGCTCCACCTCCTCCCCTTGTATTTCCCTGAAATTCCCCTAAATACATACGGTTCGCCTATAATTTCCCAAGCCCCCTCTTATTAATTTATTTTCTAATATTTATAGGTATATTATTCACCCTTTAGCCTATCTACACCAGCTCGATAAAATGGTTGCCTATATGCATTTGATGCTCCTTGCTACGGCATGCTTCCAAAGCACCATAGTTTCTGCTCTTCCAACCCCAGGAGAGATAAGTGCTAACTGGGCGGACTCGGCATTCGTTATCTGCATAAAGAAAACCTATCCAAACTATCCAGCAGGCGTCACCGACCCCAACATCGTCCTTGGCTGTAGAAACTACCATAAGAAGCGTGGCGTTACGGATCTCGAAGCTGATAACCTGGGCTCCCGAGACATTCCCGGCCTTGTTCTCGCCCCTGGCGCAGAATGTGACGGGGGCCCAGATGCGCCTCTGCCGAAAAACTTCCTAGTTGTTACTGATATCCGCGCTGGGGCCGCTAATTGGTGTGATGCGATGAAGAGCGACCTTATCAAATTCGGCCTAGGAAAGATTGATCAGAACTTCAATAATGCCGTAACGAAGACGGCTAACGAACTTCACGGACATAAAGGCGTAGCCTTATCGATCCTGTTTGCAGTCACCCCACAAGGCCGAGCGGCTCTTAAGGGAGCTACCGTAGCGAACGCGGCTCTACTCAAAACCTGCACGGAAGCAATTACAGCGCTTGCAACAAAGGGTGGGCAGGGCTGTACAAGAGATATTAACTGGTATAACGCTGGGAAGGCCAAGGGTCAGACGAGCACGGGGGCTCGAGCTGGGGGAATTGATATTAGTAATGGTCCGGACGATTTTGGTTATATGTCTATGGAGTTCATGGCGCCTTCTTAATGCCCTGTCTATTATGTTTTTGTTGGTACAGCTATGGCTGTAGGCAACGGGACATGGGCAATGGGACATGGGCAACGGGACATACTGTGGCTATCCTGTTTATATACTCGTGCTCAATATCAACAGCTGTTCCTTCTTAATTTATTATAAAGTGCTCATTGGTAAATCATTCATTTGAGGACCTTCGTTCTTATACTTTTGAGAACCGAATCGCCGGACAGGACGTGTCTTCTGTGATTGCATTGTAAACGCGAGAGCATCCTAACGAATCAATTTCTCAAACTCATCGACAAAGAATTGTTTATATATTCCAATCCTCTTGTAACTAAAGGGGTCGGCAGAATTAATCAGCAAGGTTCGTCCCAATGCACTCTTCCGCATCGACTCATGCGCTGTAAATCGTGCCTAAGAGCCTCGCTTTATAACAACTAGAGATGACGAAATCCGTCCAAAGAGACAATGAGCTGGCCTCTCAGGGTTCAAAAGTGACCCCGAGTTCGTCTAAAGCTTTATAAGCCGACGAAGTTCAGCTGTCAAAGCTGGTGTCTGCTGGGTGTTTATTGAACTAGCTAGCTTGGCTAGCATCCTTTCCTTCCACTCCAGGTTCAACCACTAATTCAGTTCGTCCGATTATTGGGTATTACTTACGTACGAACACACCAATCGTTTATTAGTATCGCCATTCGATTACGTTCCTTAAACGTGCGTTCAGGAATCAGATTGGTAAATCGTTCCCACCACCAAGTAAGTGCGGGGTAAATCACATGGTGGGGTGGAAATCAGGAATATAGCTAGGGAACCCATTCCCTCTGTTTTTTATGGTATCACTCTCCTGTATCTAGTCAAAACTAGTCATTCTACAGATTGTCAATCTCCAATATATCGATTTTCCACCGATAAATCGATCCCAGTTCAATAGTGTTCCTCCCTTCGTTTGGGCCACTTCCAACTCTTTTTTGATTCGTCTTTTAGCGGGGTTTGATAGGAAAGACGCGCCCACAATATAGCAACATGCAGCGGCATCTTCGTAATAGGTTTGAGTGCTAAGACTGTCAGATTTCAGGGCTACTCGTAGAGTGTAATAAAATCTCAACAGAAAGTTTTCGAGAATTCTTGAACAAACATCCCCTCTTCTTGAATGGAGATTACCGCTGCGGTCTAGTATACCTCAATCTCCTCTCTTCCTCGGCCTTGGGTATTCTCTGGAAGTACATACTCTTCATTTGCCCCTCGATCCCTAACTACAGCGCCAACATGAACGCCTAAAGCACCCAGATCCTCCTATTCTCGCTAACCCTCGTACCTCGGAATTCAGAATTCGTCAACCTTCAACACATACATCCTCTCCCTCTCCACCCTCGACCGATCATGCTCCATCTCCCCAATAACCTCCCCCAAATCACGCTCAGCATTAACATACAGCCCACTCAGGCACCTCGCCCTCGGTTCGGCGCACAGAGCAATGAATGTCCCACTTGCCAATCCGACACTCGCCCACTCCATCTCACTCGCCTTGTTCGCCAGCTGCATCTGCCAGCCCGGTTCTATCGAACCGCCATGCGGATCCTCGCTGAACTTCTTATCCGGATCGTGGATATAGCTCGGTATCGGGCCGGGATTTACCGCGTAGGAGAAAATGCCTTTCGAGCGGGTTTCTAGATCGAGATGCTGGTGGAATTTTAGGAGCGCGGTTTGAGCGACACCTTGGCACGATGCGAATGGGAAGGGCAGAATGGCAGGTAAAGAGGTGGTAGAGATGATGGTTCCTGTTTTCCGGGCGATCATTGACGGCAGTACGGCATGCGTAAGGGCGATGGGGGCACGCAAGCTTTGCTCGATGGAGGGCCAGAAGTCTTGCATTATGCTTTGTTCGCGGGTAAAGGAGCGGAAGTAGGCAGCCCCTGAGATGTTGATGAGGAAGTCGATAGGGCCGAGATACTTCTCGACCAATATGACAACGTGACTGGGCGCATTAGGTTCCACGAGGTTGGCGGTTAAGGCGAGGGTTGGCGTGTTGAATTTCTCTTTGATTTCCCGTAGAACCGGCTCGAGGGATTGGGCAGTGGGACCAATACAGCAAACTGAGGCACCAGCTTGGGCGAATGCAATTGCTGTGGCTTTGCCAATGCCGCGGTGGGCAAGTGTCACTACGGCAACCTTCTCCCTTAAATTGTTCTTGAAGCGGTAGGGGTCGATGAAGGGGTATGTATCCCGGCGTCGAGTGAGTGTAGCCTTGTTCTCCCACAAAACTTGGGGATTGGGTATCGGAGGAGGTAAATCAGGCTGATCGAGAACGAAATTGAAGGGCATGAAACTTTGGAACGCCATAGTCTGTAGTAGATCAGAAGCAAGTGAAGACCGGATGTCGTGAACGAGGCTGGCAATGGAACATATAAGGCTGACGAAATGATATCAGCCTGTGCAAGGGAAATCTTGGCAGATTAGTTAGGGTTCTGAGACCTTTCTAGCGCCCTGCAATGACTAACTAGGTGCAGTCCTGGATGCAGTCCCGGACTTTGGAAAACTGTTAGACTCCGAGACTCAAGGGTGCTGTTCCAGCCACATCTGCATGAAAACTCTCCGTTGCTGACGGCCTTACCGTTCGGACACAAGTAATGAGGGGCGTCCTCGTGTAGCATGCTAAAGAAGGTAGATTTGTACGTCGCTACTACTGTACTCACCAGCAGACGTCTGGGAGAGCCATGGAAGAGAGGTTGACCAATGAGCCACGGCGGCGGGACAAACTTTCTCCTGGTGTATCAGATGCTGCCAAAGTTGAGGAATAAAGCCTGTTGGTATCTTGTTTAACTCCGCCGGTTGCGGTGAATTGCATCTTGGCAGGCTTATCGTTGCCGGAGCTAACGACGCCTCAAAAGCATCACTCCTTCCGACTTCTTGCCTACCTGGAGAAAGGAGGCGCCGAGGTGGTCGAGATGGTTCATAAAGGGGACGATGCAAACTTAAACCTGCTAATCAGCTGCTTCGTTCGAAGATGCCGCTCCGTCTGGCTGATGACTGCGGTAATTTTTCCTCCGAGCGTGCTGATTTGTGAACGGAGGGAAAAGGGGTTGTTCGGCCCCGAGGCTCTGCAGTCGGGCGAGTATTGTGCTTGTGACCCTGGAGCGAAATCGGGAGAGTTCGTGAATTCGATTTTGTACCTGCACATGTGGAGACGCAGCGGAGGAAGGAGGAACAGAAATGGCCGCGGATACTCTGTAATGTCGGTGTTTTGGGAAGCGACATCCGAGTATCACGTGCGTAGAGTTAAAGGGGTAACTTCCCGATTTGGCTTGATCAGAGTCCAGACAAATCTCGATGGGAGTTTACGGATGATTGGTTTGTAGAGAAATGATTCAGATGCTCGTCCAAGTGATCATGCCGGCATCACTGTGTATGCTGGCCGAAGGACTAAGGCACCATCTCGGCTTTAAACGTTAGGTTCAAACAGATATGGCAGCAGCTCGAGAGAACCTACGTCTTTTTTCACTGCCAAGTAGAGTATACCAAGATGCTAAGATTTCTGCACTCGGAACATTGGTGTCTCTTAGGAGACGGGATGAATTTATCACCCGGCACGTGACTCCATGCCCCTTTTCCATCCAGTTGTTGCCCCGTGACTCGTTTTGCTACAGAGCCTCAGTATAACACACACTCTTTTCATGTGAGTAGCTGCAAGTCGCCACTATCCTGCAGTTTGCTATAACCCCAGAAGACAATAACTTGCCATACACAGACAAGGAATCGATCCAGCACATCAGACGAAAGATTGGCGGTCCGGTGGAAGTGCATCATTCCCTATCAAAATCCCGCAACAGCTCTCATCCAAAAACTGATAACACCTCGATCGAAGGATTAGTCCCAGACAAAAGCACGAGTCTTCAACGGTTTGCATAGTTGTCAAACATGTTTGTCGCTTTCATCCCCTCGCTTACACCCCTATTGTCCTCAGACGCCCCTATTGACCCAAGAATGCCTTCAATTTCGAGAACAACCACAATTGAGAACAACTTTATTGTTTTTCATCACAATATACAACACCACAAATTTCTATATAATGCTTTCTTCCACCCAGCCTTCTCCCTCTTTCCTTCCTTCCTCAGCAACATACGGCTCGACGTCTTCCAAAGCCTTCACACATCACACACTTCTCTCGGGTTCGATTCCCACCACTACCAAGCAACAACCTTTCATCCAAACAACTGCCAACATGGCACGAACACGAACGAAGACTCGGACTCTTCTTGCGAGGAAGAGAACAAGGTCAGTCTCCTCCCTTGTCATCGGAAAATCCTTCAAACACTAGCTAACAACAACCAGAGCAACTATCCGCCTTCTAGACGAGCACCACCCACTCCCCAACGGCGCCTCGCACTGCCTCTCTCTCTCGCAGTGCCGGAAACACCCACGCCTACCACGGCGATCATCCGCCGCAGCCAACCACGGCTGGAGAGTTCAGGTGAGGGATGGGAGGGGGAGATTCAGAAAACTGACGAAATTGGAGAGGGAGTGGAGAGAGGTTCTGGGGAGGAGACCGGATGAATGGGAGGAGGAGGATGAGGACGAGGAGTTGTTTGTGCTTGGGGGGGCGGACTGTTCGTGACGATACCATGGATGAAATAAAAGATCTTTCTCACTTTCGTTTGATGTTCCTCGATTGACTTGACTTGAGGTGAATATGATTGAATATAATATTGCCTTGAGATACTGTTGTTATTGCTTGAGTGTTTTCATTTGACTCCTTACAACTTCGAGATGAATATTGCGCACAGGGGAAAAAGTATTGCTTGACAGTGATCGCCCTGTCTCTACTCACAGACTTTCCTGGCCACTCAATTCTTCCTCCACGTCCGCCACTCTATGCTCATCAAAGTGCCAATGCCGTCTCGTAGTCTTGCCAGCGCCAGGCCCAAAGATCGTGGAACGTTGCGAGCCAATATACCGATGTTTCTTATCTGGTCGCAAGAAAAACCTCATCCAGCAATTGGGCCGATCTTGGATCGAGCTTGCATCCTCTTTAACGTCCTTCGACTCTCGCTCGTGCCAGCGGGACTTCTCGATGTCATCCGTGCTCTCAACGCCCAGAAACACATTCGGCTTGCCATAGGATGGAAATCCACTTGCGTCACCGTTAAACCGCTGCTCCTCTTTCCTCCAAATATCATCAGCCCAGTAGTTTTTGAGCGTTTCAGCAACCTCGCGCGCAGTGATCGCTCTTGCCACCAACATGAGACGAAATAAAAAGCCATGGCCATTACTTACGTCGGAACCCTAACGTTTCTCGTCCCGCCATGAGCATTACCTTGGTATAAACTCTGAATGGAAGTCATTAATCACAAGAAAGAAACTCCGCAACACCATCGCAATGGCCTAAAATTAAGCAGAAGTGACATCAAAAGTCGACTAATTCTTCGCCGCCACATCCGCTGCTGAAATCTCAAGAATATGACTCATCTTCACAGTAAATCTACGACAGTTCTTCGGAGTCAAAAGCCGCGATCCTGGTCAAGTGACTTCCATCTCCCTGCAGCACCTACTCGCGCCTATTTCCGTCCCAGAAAGCGCCTGTCCAAGAGGTCCGAGACTTCCATCCTCCACACCACATCTCGATATTCATCGAGCCCAAACTCCCTCAGCTGGCTATTGACATCTTAATAATAAAACCAGGACAACGTCCCGTTGAACCAGGTTACGGACGCGAGTTGAGACTGTGGGTGCGTGGGTATCTTTTGGTCACGGAGGGTCGAGTATTTCCATGTATCGTTGACGGGCATGTGGTCTATTCCTGACAGAAGGTTGTCGGTGGTGGTGAAGTATATGGAAGGGCCTTCCAGCCAGTCGAGCACCGTGAGTGGAGTATCCAATCTCGGGTTTGCTCCTTCCAAACATTGCACATTAAGCCAATTCGCCACTGGTTTCGTGCGAATGTAGATCTTGCCTCCGCCACTCCGGAACTGCTCTTGGGACAGCGAATGAATTCCTTTGTTGAGTCCTTGAATCGTTATCAGTGGGGGCGGGTCTTCCCCAGACTTGGGGACCCCAGGAATTCAATTGAATCAAACCCGAAGAGAGAAGGACTGCACCGCCCACAGCTGCGCTACAGCCTTTGCCTGTGCAGAATTGGGTGCCCAATCATGTTCCTCTATATGAGCGATTATGACAAGGCTGGCAAATGGACAACGCACAACTGGATAAATGGGCTTGATTGACGAGGGGAATGTGGCTTGAAGGATCCTTGCATCTTCTGCGTCGTTACCACGATCATCGCCTTGGCTCTTAAGTATGGTATCGGGCACAACTCGGTCTGCTCGTTGCCCCGCAGCACTTGCTGGATTTCATATTTGACCCCCACCATTGGCATTTGGTTTCGCTTTCGTCAGCGGATTGGTTCCGAGCCAAGAAGTAGATGCGAAGCGGAAACAAATATCTTGGACAACAAGGGGAGCTTGTGGTGCTTTGAATGTACTTCATTGTTGGAACAATGAGTTAAAACTCTGACTACATATGACAAGAGCGTATGAGCAAATGACCTCGCAACTTTGCGAGTCTGCGAAAGAGCAAGAAGTAGTTTTGAGTACAGACTTAATCATGCCAGCTGTCTATCCAACACATGTTTTCCCCACCGAGTCGACGTCACCGAAAGAACAATCCAAACGCCTCCTATGCACCGTACCCCCATTCGAATTTGTATGACCCCGTTCCTATGAACTCCATCCTGCCTGCCATCGCAAAGGCTTAGCAAATGAGCGCATCAAGGTCTTCAAGTCTTGCGAGAATTTTAAGACCTCTTCTGCCCCATCTCCACATCCCCCTCGAAATCCCAATCATCCCAATCCCCATTCCCCACCAAGTTCCTCCCAATCCAAATGCCGACCGCCGTTCCCAGACTAGCAAGCAAGAACCAGCCATCGAACCAACGTTCCACGAACCCTGGTTCCAGGGGGCTTCCGAGCGCTTCACTAACTACACTCTTCATTTCGCTCGGCAAATTGCTGCGAAGTAAAAGGGCGGAGGAGATAACGTATGTAGCGGATATTTGCGCGATGAGGAGAGCGAGGTTGGCTTGTGCTTGGTAGAGCAGCGAGGGGAGGAGTTTGGTTAGCATGTGAAACGTCTGGAGGACGCTGTTGAAGGATGCCAACAATATAATTCCCGACAACAGGAATGAGATCTGTCGACTCCACGCCAGTTGGTCCATAGTTGGATCCACATGTTTTGCAAGCAAAGACAGGATTCGGTTTATAGGGTCTGTGTTCGAGGATGTGAGACTTGGATCTGCAGATTGAGAGGCTGCGCGGCGGGCGGTGGTGAGCGTGGTGGAAAGGACGCGGTAGACGCAGTAGAGGGAGAAGGCGTAGGAAGAGGGTGTGAGAATTAGTTTCCCTACGGGCGAGGAGGCGCGTTGGCTTGATGCAAGGCGATTCTGCAGGAGAGATAGAGAGGTCGAGAGGTTGATGGCCATGGAGTTTAGGCCGGAGATTTCGAGTTCGAGGGAGCGCAGCTCTTGGGTATCTGCGCTGCCGCGGATTGTGTCGATTACTTTGGTCATGAAGCCTTCCGAGGGGGCTTCCTTTACTTTACGCTGGAGAGCGCGGAGACGGCTGCGTTTTGCAGCAAGCATATCGTTCGTGGCATCAAGGCCTGCTTGTTTCCGAACAACGTCTGCTTCGCTGACCGGTCGAGGCTTTGCCCCAAAGGTCTGCCAGGGAGCTGAAACAGCAGCGAATCCGGAGAGTAGAGCCATCAGAGAGATCCCAATTATTCCAACTCGTTCCAGACATGCTTCACTGAGCCCTTTACCAGGCTGAGAAGCCATCCTGTGTATGTATGTCCCAGGAATCCCTTTTCCTAGCCACCAAAATCCCATCAACCAGATCGTAAAGCCGCATGTCTGTAACAACCACGCTGTTTTCGGTAGTCTTCCTTGTTCTGTTCTCCGAAATGACCACCCTGAGCTAGAGACAATAGACTGTAATTCGAGAAATGGTATAAGGACAACCAGTGAGAAGAGTAAAGTCGGGACAGTGGCTTTCAAAGCAAGCGTCCTGGCCGCTGGGTTCAATGTATTCGATATCTCGCAGAGAATTAACTCTGCTAGTACTGCCGCTAGAGCTATTGTAGCAGAAAAGGTGACCGCCACAACTCTCCGTCTCCCTGATTTCGCACCCTGCTCGGCATGCTTCTGCCTAAGACTGGGAGGGGCATCGCTGGGAAGGTAATGGTCTTCATCGTCTTTCGATTGCTGCAGACTCGATACGACAGGAAACAGCTTGTGTAAGACGACAAGACTGACGGATAGGAACGTTACGATGAACGGTATGGAGGAGAAAGCCAGGGCTGTGAAGGACTCAGATGCCAGTGAGTGGCGATGCCCTGGTGGGAAACACGCAGCGTCGTCGCATTTATCTGAGGGTAGCATTGAAGGTCGTCGCAGTGGTCAGCTAAATTGGCCGTGGTCACATCGCAGATGGAAGATAGTGGATGGATTAAGGTAAGATTTAGGGAATGGAGAGTCGAGGTGTGGCTGTCGGCACCTCTGACTGAAACAACGTTCGTCCACCCACTCACTCGGCCAACGGTACGGTTGTCGTCAGCTTTATCTTATCATTAGCGTCAACTCCAGGGGCAGAATGTGGCTTGCGCCTGTGGGGATCTTCTACAGGGGGTGGCCTTGGCGCATAGGATGGGTTGGGAATGATGAGCCACTCCAGTATCACTGTCAGTCAGACAACTAAATGCAAAGGTCCAGAAGCTGGAAATCATCTCTGTTTGTCTCCCCACTATCAACACGCTCTCCATGTCTTTGACCCATCTACTACCCTGCTCATGGTGATGTCAACATCTACAGAGAATGCCTCTCGTCGCCTAGAATATCCCCTCCCAGCAGCAGGAAGCAAAATGCAATTTTAGGGTATTCGGTATTATGAAGAACAGACGGACAAGCGTGGGGTATCAGCACATGGCTCCTTCCACGACCCATAGACGCCCAACCAACTCCAAGGTCCAAAGTCTGACCTGCAAGGAAAGTAGCACAGACACAGCTTAAAAAGTAATCCGTACAGGGGCCAATAACAGTATTTTGTTGAGTCAAGCAACAGCCGATAATCGATTTTTCAAGGTGATAGTTCAAGCAACGACGCCGAGAGTCGACGAAGTCATGGCAGTAGGTAAGGAAATGCCACTGGTGTCATGTTCACCATCTTCAGAATCGTCGTCGCCATCCATGTTCAGGAGCTGGAAGCGATTCATCAACGGGGCATCTTTCTTCTTTGCGGGGAGGTTCTCCTTGCGGGCTAGCACAGGCCTGTCCAGGGGAGCCGCACACTCATCGTTGTCCCACTCGATCTTGGAGCCTTTGTAGGTACTACAAAAAGTTAGGATGGCAATTTTACAACACTTCAGGGTTACTCACGCGCGACTCATCATACAAGTACGAGCAAACATAGCATTGTGGACAGAATTGGTGGAAATATAAGCATTCTGGCCACTGAAGCTGACCTTGATGACAACAAGATTGTGGATGTGCTCGAGATCGTCCCGGATGAGGTCCTCGGTATGCTTTGGAGAACGATTTTGGATAACCAAGTTTCTGGTAGCACCAATAGCTATCTTGTTGGCAACATGCCCTGGCAAGATGAATTGACGATCGTTCCAACGGATCTCAACCTAAAAGCTGTTAGCACAAGACTTGTTGTATGAATAAGTAGTTGGTACGCACCCTCTTTCCACGTATATAGAGGTCATGACGCTTGACATGGCGGAAGAAGTCATGAGCTGCAGCCTCTTCTAGGAAAGATACGCTTGCAGTACGATCATGGGTGCGAACGTAGATATCCAACAGCATCCCACCTCTGACAACATCCGCAATATCGGTATGGGTGACGCCCTCGGGGAGATTGGCAAGCAGGATAGTTCGTTTGGCGAATTTATCATATTGTTGGCGCTGAAACCGAGGTTGGGAGTCATTGTTTCCGCTTGCTCCATCATAAAATCCATCGGTACCCTCTGGCATAAATGCAAAGTCGTCGTTTATTTGTGAGTGTGTATGAAAGCCATTTGTATCCTTTGGTCGCAGGTCGCTTCGAGGGGTATAGTTCGAGTTCCGTCCAAAAGTGTAGTCCTGCCCACTTGCAGCTTGCATATTCGTCGCACTCTGTGGTTGTAGAAAGGCTCCACCATCCGATGTCTCGTCAACTGCAGAGCGGATTGTCGTGCCGCCATTCTCGTTCGCCGGGCCGTCATCCTTGATCAAGATCTGGTGGATCAGGTCAGTATTCGATTATGGAATTACGTTTAAGGGAGAGAAGTGGAAGGCCTCACAGTAAGAGTTTCTTCAGCAATGCCGCCTCTGTAGAGGTTCCGTCGAAGGTTGGCTGGGAGGAGCGTCAGAGACCGACCGGAGAGATGCCACTAAAGCCCATGGATTGCTTTTGAAAATGACCTTACCATATTGTCGAGCAGAGATCAACTGAAACGGAGGATTAGCAGGTTTCCTGAACCAACATCCGAGTGTACTTACGAGGCTATCATGGTCGGCTTTTGGAATTGTCACAGTAGGAACGTGAACAGGAGTTGTAAAATCCACACCGCCAGTATGCTATGCCACAAGTGTTAGAGGCAGCTCGCTTCCTGTAAAAAGACTGGCACCTACAAATTGAGCCCTTTTGTGGGGTAAAATGTTAGCTGTTGCCCTCAGACATATTCAGACACTTCCAACACTACTGACACAGGCTCGACAAGGGATCGAGGAAGTGCTTACCTTCGCAGCAGAGTCTCAAAATAGGCTTTGTCGAGAGTCACAGTGCTCGTGGCCATATTGCACGATTACACAGTGCTGGTACAGTCAAGTAACAGCTGGTAGGTCGAAGACTGAAATTATGGCTCCTGTTTCGGGATGGTTCACTTCGACTACTCTGTCTCGCTTAGAACTAGTGCCACGCCGTTCTGGCACTAACCAAACCTTATTTTTTTTTCACACCCTGGCCAGCATCTTTGGGAGACAACTACTCTCTTTCAAATCCAGCTCTTTGACATCTGAAGTCTTCAGCGTGTGGTTAATGTTTCGTCAAAGGACACGAAGTTCAAATGCGTGCTTGTACAGGCACAAACGACTTGTTTCAGAGCATTAACATCCCGGGAATTACCCAGGAAAAGTTCTTGGTTCTTCGAGTCCTGAGTGGAACATGGAGAATTGAAGACAAGAGTTGAGACCAGACTTTCGCAAGGGAATCCAGCAGTCAATTCTTCTGCATTAGTTTTGCAGTCGACTTTCAGCCTTAGCTTACTGGGACATCGCCTTACTTCGGACCCCGCCATGCCGAGTCCTTAGCGCAAATGCGGGGAAAAGGTGGAGGATAGATTGATTACTTGCATCAAAGACTTCTACCCTGGGTGGGCCGGAGTCTTGCTGACCGTGCCCCGGCTGTTTAGCGTGAATCTGGGGTTGAAACTTGAACTCTATCAAGGACTCTCTTCAGTTCCTGTAATACAAAGTGGCTTGAATTTTCGGCCAGACAAGTGGGCCTCCCGTTCCGTTTTCCTCCTACATTCATCCACACCCAGCCAAATGGCTAAACTGCTCTGTAGGTTTGTATCTACAACTATCAGAGTGTTGTTTCCCATAATTACAGAACACGGAGCGCTACTCTTGGATTGAAATTCGTAAGGTGGGGTGAGGAAGTCCCTCAGCCAGTACCAATCCGTTCTATCTTAGATCCAGATTAGCTCCTGATCCGCATTCACGCAGAGCCTAAGGCTTTTCGGAGGTATCTAGAAGATTGGGAAATACCACCTCACAGGACTTCGAACAAGTCGACTCCAAAAGTCGACTCTCACTAAACCCAATCGGGCAGCGACCACTTAGGTGCTGGGAATCAGGAATTTTGCCCCACCAGAACTTCAATGCTCACGATAAATACAGGTCAGGGTGAGCGTTCACTCCGGAGGCTATCCTGCCCCTACGTCGCTCGTGGTGCTCACGTCTTCGGGAGGAAACCATAGCCACCTACGGTACGCTCTCTAGTCCGCTGCGCTGGATATCCAAAACTCTCCTACAGCTATTACCCTAGAAAAGATTTATTCTCGCGTGTTTTTATGCGTTTCGCACCATTTGACTTTGCAATCCTGGAAAGCTCTCTAGAATTTGCTGTAAAACGTGATTAATTGATCTGTGCCAGCCTAGCAGAGTATTAAAGCAGCATCTGTCTCACTAACACAGGGCTACCCTTAGGGTATAATTTTACTAGGGCAATAGCTGTATCTTTTTCAACAGTGTGCGTGAATGAGTGGTCGCTGCCCGATTGGATTTAGTGAGAGTCGACTTGGTCGAAGTCCGTCACAGCTGTCAGGCCTCAAATGGATCCAATCTATCCGTTCAGAAGGCAAAGAAGGATGGCCAGAATAGCCACGTGGTAGAGATTGATCAGTCACGTGTGACCATCAACTCCCCCCCTTTTTCTCCAGACCGTTACAGGTGCAGTCGCGTAGCGCAACGAGGATAGGCACACGGTGTTGTATCAGATATTGAAGGCGGTGAATACAAAACATCTGCATCTCGCCTTCTTGAACGATTCGTCAAGGAAGATTAGGCATGATGCATGTTGGCCTCACACAAACATGCCTGTAACTCTCCACCCGAGATCGAAGTCCCTTCCGAAGGCGTGATGGCAAATGTCCTTTTTCGTTTGCTTCTCGGAAGCTCTCCTGTCTCACTGACCGCGTCATCCCTCAGCCAGCCAAAGAAAAAGCATGAGGCAATCCGTCTTAGCATCGAATTCGAGGGGAGCAACGGAGAAGATATGCAAAATGCGGTCAACACTGCTCACGGAAATAGTAGTGACCTGATTATAACGTTAAGTGTCGGCGATTTGTGGCATTCAACAATTCGAGTCGTGTTTCAAGTCTGGTACTTACGATTTTGGACAGAGGCTTGGAGGAAAACGTCCGGAAAGAAGCAGAGAACGTTGTGAGGCTGTTGGTCTGCCAATCCTGATGATTAGCACTTGGTCATCCGCTGAAACAGACTGACGAAAGCCTGACAGCCATCAAAATACATATAAGGAAAGTCCATGTAGAATGTAGTCAAAATTCTTCGGCTGACAATCTGACAATCGCTGATTGGTTGGAGGCAAAAAGGTAGATTACATCAGGTCATGCGGTGTTCCTGAATGCTGGTGGAATGTCACTTGTAGGAAGTCTATGGCTTCTCAAACTCTCGACGTGTGCGAATTATGGTTCCTTAAGCAATCCAGCCTCGCCTAAGAAAAGATGCACTACAGTCGGTCCGACCAAAACACAACAAAACGGTCACCCTTTTGCGCCCATTATAACTTTTTAAGTACAGCTCCAAATGAGTAATAATCTACTATGCAATTATAGAATAGAAGTCTGCGAATAAAACGTATTAACTATATTTCTTATAAAAGGCGTGAGTATTATATAATTTAACGTTAAAGTACACAGACCTTTATTTATTTTTAACAATATAGAGGGCAAAAATATTTCGGGAAAGTCACGTGTGTTTAAATATTTAATATTTTAAACTTAGAATTATTAGACTCTTAAAGCTTTTATGAGCTTATTATATATAGTAAAAGCTATACATATAATAATACCCTTTAATAAAGTAAAATAATAATAATAATAAAGTACAGCTTTAATCACGTGTATACCTCGTATATACAAGGCTTGGTTTTTTAACTATAGAACGTGAAAAATTCTATCTGAGCTTATATAAGAAAGTCACTATTATATCTCTCGCAAGAATAAAGATATAAAGAATTTAAGAGCTTGTACTTAATTACACGATGCCATACTATAATATTATTTAATACAATTCATACTAATTCGTTGTTTTTGGCACGGACCGATCAGGCGACGTCACTTCTGGGGGCTGGATTAGGGGTGCTATTTTCGAGCGCCCCCCCTCACAATCAGTTGCAAACACTCGAGCACTCCTGAACGCTGCTCTATGCGACCGCGAGCCAATCATCCGAGGTAATCTCGATCCTGACACACCAACGGGGTTGTGTGATCGGCTATGCAGCCTAACTTTGAGCTCGAAGCAGAATGTCGACCTGTGGTGACCATGACGGATCTTGAACGCGGCGGCTCCCTACAGACACAATGCGCCAATTAGACTCGACACCTCCCGAGGTCCACCAACTGCCGCATCATCACTTATGGCGTAATGTTCGAAACGAAAAGTCTTGAACTTCTTTGTGAGTTCGGGTGAAGGAGATGGTGATTGAGATGGCGTTTCAGCCACGCGTCAATCTTCTTGTTCTGCGTTGTGGACGAAGCTTTCTCAAACTAAAGGCTGGTCCACCTCCTTGGCAGCAGTCATCCCTACTGTTATCAGACCATCGTACACTACATCCTCCACTGGACCAGCATGGTAGTTCGGAACAGTACTTCTCCAAGAAGCTATTTCCCGCCCTTAACTTTGCTTGAAGCCAGTGCTTTTACCCCATCCCCTGCACTGGGGCGTCTTGCGAGGGGACCTGGGGGGTCAATACCAAGTGGTATTGCGTAGCGCCCTCCTCGTCCTCAAATGCAGCCATATCTTGGACTCCCCTGCTTCAAGGTGGTTTTTGTTTTAGACTGGTTTGATAAGGAGCGCAGGCTATAATACCCGTCCCTTTATTTATACGTTCTGTCCCAACCGCTCTTAGACTTTCCCTTCATTACATCCTCAAGTAAAAATGTATATCCTTAAATCTTTGGGAGTTCTGGCTTTGGGTATTTCTCCCACCAAGTACAGCGCATCTTGCAGTAACTAACTTTCCCTACAGCCACATCTGTTCTCGCCCAAAACGTCACATACTGCCCAGGAGCTGGCGTCTGCTATGCAGTCAACGTCCCAGCTGCCACTGCTAGTAGCGGCAGTGGAGATATCTATTTCCAGATCAGTGGCCCGTCAACGATGTCCTGGATTGGGCTCGGGCAAGGGAGCCAAATGACAGGATCAAATATCTTCATGATCTACGCAAACGCAGCAGGAACCAATGTCACCTTGTCACCACGACTTGGCACTGGAAATTCACAGCCAAGTGCTGATACCACAACCGAAGTCACTCTCCTCAGCGGATCGGGTATCTCTAACAACATGATGGTGGCGAACGTCAGATGTATGACAGACAATTACTTTCGTAAAGGCCTAGATGCTGATTTTGACCAGGCTCGAACTGCAACAGTTGGTCAGGAGGATCAATGAGCCTTACTAGTTCCAGCTCTGCGTGGATTTGGGCCTACAAGGCCGGCTCTGCAGTCTCCTCGGACAGCGTGAGCGCTTCAGTCTCGCAGCACACCGAGTACGGTGATACCACGCTCAACCTCCAAAATGCCGCTGGTGGTAGCAGCTCCAATCCTTTCACAACAGCAGTGGCCTCAACAACCTCAAGCTCTTCTTCATCAACATCTTCCTCGTCTGACAGCAATTCAGATTCAACTACAGATGATGGAGGCGAGCCAAGTAAATTGGATATGGTCATCATGGCCCATGCAGTGCTGGCCCCGATCACATTCGTCCTGTTCTTCCCAATCGGAGCCATGATCATTCGACTTCTGAGCTTCAAAGGCGTTGTCTGGCTTCACGCGGGCTGGATGGTCACAACCTACATCATTGTACTGGGAGCCATGGGTATGGGTGTCTGGATTGCTGTCATGACACAGCAGCTCGACACTTATCACTCGATCATCGGCCTCGTCGTGGTTGGAGCTCTTCTACTACAACCAGTTTCTGGCATCACCCATCACTTGCTTTACAAGAAGACTGGAGGCGCAAATGTTGCAACCTACCCTCACATCTGGTGGGGTCGTGCTGTCGTCACGCTAGGTATCATCAACGGAGGTTTTGGCCTTAAATTGTCCGGCAATACCACCAAGGGCGAAGTCGCATACGCAATCGTAGCATCAGTCATGTGGGTGTTATGGATGGTCGTCATCGTCTTCTCCTTCGCCAAGGGCAGACACACAGCTGAAAAGGACGCAATCTATGCCGTGGAAATGCGGAATGGGAACTCAAGTACGGAGAGGATGCGATATCCTGCCTCCATTCAGCAGGGTAGCTCCATTAGAGAGAGTTACGGACGTAATGGTAGCAACGAGTGGCCTAAAGCTCAAGACTCGAGGCGGTACAGGTAGATTTGTAGAGGGGTGTTTTTTTCTTTGAAAAAGAGGGCGTTTGTGGGATAGGGCGTTATTAAGGGCTCCTGGTTGGGTCACGAGTCACGTCTTTATGAATGATATCCGATTTTTTTCTTCTGCATTTCAAAAATACACAGCTGTGATATGTTCGGTCATTGAGAAACATACTTTCAACCAATTGACTACGATTTGAGTGAGAATCAGTTTCCATGGGCTCAACGGGAGCGATGTCAAAAATCTGCCCCGCTAATTTGCGCTCTGAGTAGTATGGAGTTATTTCCAGAGTGACATTCCCCCTCAAGCACCCCAGATGTTCAGATAGGGGTGGGTGATCCTGAGACGTTGGGGTACCTTGGTTCCAATGTAGTTCAAAATTGAAACTCCGTCCACCTGCAGGCATATCTTGCCGATTTGAATCTTGGGAAGTAAATTTCTGTAGTCCTTCTTATCATATTAACCTCTAGTAAAGGCGAGGTGGGGTTTTTCTACGGATCATCACGTGACTCTTAAATCCCACACAAACTCGCTTGAATTTTGAGGGCATTTTGGTGAACCCCTCCACATCCCACATTTCGACGCCCACAACGCGATCGAAAGACGATACGATGAGCGCCTTTCAAAACGGCGGTGCTCCGGCACGAGCGATTGACGACGATTCCGATGTTGAGGAGGAAGCCCTTGCCGCAGATTACATAGAACAAGTTCACTATGAGGGGATGGAAGAATTGGAGCCCGTCACATCGATGAGCATGGCACAACAGACGGATGACATTCAGTCAAGATTAGCAGCTGCCGCACAGCCTCTGGACTTCTCGGCTCCTCTTGAGGTCAAGTTTGCCAGCTACGACAACTACTGCAGCTTGTTCCATTTCATCTTGAACTCAGACGGTCCTGTGGATCTTGAACCTCCTTCGGTGAGCATATCGCAAACACGTCAATTCCGCTTCCACTGACTTTATTCATAGTACTACTGGGCTTGGGATGTTATAGATGAATTCATCTACCAATTCAACTCTTTCTGCTCGTATCGAAACCGTGTCGCGCGTCAAGGGTCCAACCAAGAAGAAATCCAAATCCTCCGCGAAGCACCGAACACATGGGGCTGCTATAGCGTTCTCAACGTCCTGTACTCCCTCATCCAACGTTCGCAGATCAATGAGCAACTGGCGGCGATGAAGCGAAACGAGGAGCCTATGGCAGTGGCTGGCGATTATGGATCGAAGTCTCTCTACCGAATGCTTGGATATTTCTCGATCATTGGTCTTTTGAGAGTTCACTGCCTTCTCGGAGACTTCAGTCTTGCGCTGAAAACTCTTGATGATATTGAACTCAATAAGAAAGCCATGTTCGCCCGCGTTATGGCCGCACACTTCACAACCTACTACTATGTAGGCTTCTCCTACATGATGATGCGCCGGTACGCAGATGCCATCCGCATGTTCAGCCATATCCTTATCTACGTTTCGCGGACGAAGAATTTCCAGAAGAACGCCCAGTACGATTCAATCTCGAAAAAGAACGACCAGATGTACGCTCTCATTGCTATCTGCGTGGCTTTCCACCCCACCAGACTCGACGATACCATTCACACTGCTCTACGAGAGAAGTACGGCGATCAACTCTTGAAGTTGCAGCGCGGAGGGCCAGAATCACTTCCCATCTTTGAGGAGTTGTTCAGGTCTTCTTGCCCCAAGTTCATCTCCCCAACTCCTCCTGATTTCGACAACCCAGAGCTCAATGTCGACCCTCTTGACCACCACCTGGCTATCTTCATGGACGAAGTCAAGACGAACATGTGGAGTCCTACCGTCAAGTCGTACCTCCGACTCTATACAACAATGGATCTGAAGAAGCTGGCAGGTTTCCTTGAGGTTGAGCCTGAGAAGTTGAGAGGTTGGTTACTGGTGAACAAGCAGAGAAGTAGACAAATCCGATGGACGGACAATGGATTGTTGGACGGAGAGGTGGTCAACTCTAATGACCTTGATTATGCTATGCAAGGAGTAAGTGATTGCTTATTCCGGATTTTATGCATGGTCAGCTGCTGATAAGACAATAGGACCTGATCCATATCTCAGAAGCTAAGGTTGGCCGCAAATTGGTGGACTGGTATCTTCGGAACCTTGCCCGGACATATTGAAGGGTTTCTGCATTTCATGTTGGACTTGATCGGAGGCTGCATGGTTGGCGTTGGAATGAAAAAGGGACCAAAAGCTCACGGTGTCATTGAGACATAAGGAGAGCTAGTGTAGAACGACCTTGAACATGCGTAGATAAATTTTTTAAGACAGCAACTTGCATCATGAACGTCCTCCCGACCAATGTCCCAATCTTGGCAGATCATTTAGGATTGTGTTTCTGAGCCGTGGGGTCATTGTGCACCGAAATCATCAAAATAACTTCTGGGAGCAACAAGGCTGGAGGTTGAAGGCTGACAGTTTGCCAAGCTTGGTTGTCCTCCTGCAACGCGGAACTCACGGACATTGCCCACCACAAAAAGCATCAAAAATTACTGTATCATTGGGCACAAACTTCTTAATAGAGCCCTGGTGATCCCCATAAATTGCTTAGGCACTTATGGTGTGACGAGACGCCAGTCCACCTTGCGCCTTCCAAGTGCGCAGGGATATCTGATTATCTTGCTTCTGCCCTCCCCAAGTCTTCTTCGATACATCACCACAACCCCCAACAAACAGCAGTCGATGGGTATCTATCAGACGCATTTCGAATTACCCTGCGCCAGCTCCCGCCTCGGGAGACGCACCAGAAAAAAAGTCTGAGACCAGCACAGCCATGTCGACAAGCTCGTCCTCATCGTCGCCGTCTCTGCACTACATTCCTTCCGATTCTCCAACACCGCCTATCTCACCACTCACCTTGCCATCCACCGAAATCAGCTACCCATACCCACGACTGGATCCCATCATCGAGCATGTCAAGGCAGATCATAAGCAAGATGCAGCAGTAACAGTTACTACCCACCAGCGGGTCTCGTCCGTTAGCAGCATCTCGTTCAAGTCCAATGGCGTGTCGATTTCTGCTGGCCAGGCGAAGGCAAAGCGGTCACCTCGGGTCAGAGGGTCTTCTCCTCCACCGCCACCGTAAGTACTTATTTCGTTGAACTCCTCGATATCTTACGGAGAAGCAAGAGCTGCTACAAGAGTGAGACGAATCATTTTGGGGTTCGGAGCTATTTATTATCTCGGCCCGCCGCCGTTGACAGACATCCCACGCGCTCCTTCCTTCAGCCTTGGGGGTCGCTTCCGGGCAAAGTCAGCGCGGGTGACGGGTACCCCACCTTCCCATCTTTGCTCAGATCCACCTCCTTTACCCACATGGCCCCTGTTTAATCGTTCGTGTGGGAACTTCTGTTTCCACTGTTCTATTGCTACAAATATTTGTATCATGACGACGTCGGCTGACGACTCGACTACTAGCCGGTTCCAACATCATGTTTCTTTCGACAACTTCGCTGGGGGAGAACCGACGGAGAAGAATACCATCTCGTTCACGCTGAACGTTAAGCATAAGGGATACCAGTTCAAGAGACGTTCGCGGTCGTTTATGGTCGGCATAGATGAGAACGATTACTCGGATATCGCCTTGCAGTGGATGTTGGAGGAGTTAGTCGATGATGGGGATGAGATAATATGTCTCAGAGTCGTCGATAAGGATGCCAAGGTTGTTAATGACCGGAACGTGGAGAGGAGGCAATACCAGAAGGAGGCCAAGGATTTGATGCAGCGGATTCAGGCCAGGAATGATGACAACCGCGCGATCAGCATTGTGCTGGAGTTTGCGGTTGGCAAGGTGCACGCTACATTTCAGAAGATGGCAAATTACCCCTCGCCCTAAAATCATAAGCTCTGCTAACACGAGGGACCACCAGATCCAAATCTACGAACCCGCAATGCTTATCGTCGGTACGCGAGGTCGCAGTCTGGGTGGTTTTCAAGGGCTTGTCAGTAATCGAAACTCGTTCTCGAAGTGGTGTCTACAATACTCTCCGGTCCCAGTCGTGGTTGTACGACCTACCGAGAAGAGATTGAAGAAGAAGAAGAAGAGGGACGCTGATCCAACAAGACAAGACTATGCACGGATACTCAAGGAGAGTGGCCTAGATGAGCATGAGACAGATGGCGGTGATCAGAACAGCATCTTCGAAGTACCGAATGACCCAAGTCAAGAAGCACACGCTGTTGCCGCAGCTCTCGGTCTCCCAGCAGCATTCGACCCTACACTGAAGCCACTGCAGAAAGAGGGCAGTCGGCGGAAATCGGAGTCAGGACAAAATGCTCAAGAAAGCCTCTCCCCGGACTCTCGATCTACTAGTCCAGAAGTCGTTTTGAAGAGTCCCAAGTCAAATCAGCTCGAAAGCCCAGCCATGAGCGGAGACGAGTCTAGTGAAGGCGAAGATGACGAAGAAGGCGAATTCGAGGCCGTTGATGCACGACCCCTGTTGAACAACGCCATTCCGGAGATCGAAAAGAAAAAGAAGCTGCATGAGATGGAGGTCGGAGAGGCTCAAGCTCTGTTCCATGCGAGAAAGGGCTCCCTTGCGAGTAACGAGAGTGCGGGATCTGGAGCCGCTGAAGACGAAGAAGAGGAAGATTCACCTGAATGAGCAATGCTATGCTTGGAATGCAGTACTAGGGCAGGGAAGATCAGATGCCCCTCTTGCAGACGTTGTGCTGAGCGTATGAAAATGGGATACGAGGGCGGGAGTCGGCATTCACGCACGGAAATCTCAACTACAGGAGTTTGGTTGATTCAAGTCTCGAGGCACGGTTTCTTATTAAAGAATGGAACAGAAAACTTCTTGCCTGCTACAAAGGACCCTGGTTGCCCTATTTACCCCATTGAATCCCCCATCTTGGTCAAGTGGCCTGAGTTTTTCTACGGCCCAATTGTACAAGTCAGCACTAGTCTATGAAAGGTGGGTGTATGATATGAGCACATCAACGACGTCTTAGATTGAAGACTATATTAGGGAACACTGACACCAGAGCAAGAAGTCAGTGAATAGCCCTAGCTAATCAAGTATACAGGAAACAGATTCTTCTATAGGATTCTCGGCGTGTAATATTAACGCGTCATCAAAAGCACCATATGTCCCAAGTCAATGTCGGACGGCGCAGGATACGAGTAAATGAGGAAGACGAAGTGATGGTTCGGTGCAGGTTGTCAAGTGAGAATTAAGGGATAAATAAGTATAGCTGGAGCTATCATAGAGTACTCCTCTCATCAAATTATCTATTGGCTCATCAAGACATACTGTCTTCGGGGACAGAGTGTGCGTTGGAAGGGAGTGTTAGATAAGGAAGCGAAGTAAAAGCCTCGCCCGCTGCTCTTTTCTATGCTGGACCCGATAGGTTCCTTCCTCCTTGGCAGAACTTCCTAGTAAGAGCTTAGAATTGAAACCAAAATTTTCCTCGATTCGTCTCGTGGAGGAGGATTGGTAACAAATATTGTCCAGCCATTCTAGGAGACATTCCACCATAATGGTTTTGGTAAACGAGAGGCACTATCTGACAGAGGTGAATCTTGCCGATGCGGCTTGAGCTCGTTGCTATTCCGCAATAGGCTTCAGACGAGAAGAGGAGCCTGGGACTCGAGAACTTACTTCGTCATGGAATTTATTTGCCGACTTTCACCGGATCCTAATATACGGCGAGGATTCCGAAAGCTTCATTATACAGAAAGAATCGGGGTGGGAAGGAGAGGGTAAAGATGTGGTTAGAATGAATTTCTCTGTGGATAGCTTAAAGGGGTGGGTGACTGGCTTGTATTTGTAAATATAAGGAAAATCCGCTGAGAATTGAAGAAGTAGTAGGGGCTGCGATTAAATATTATACCATGCTCGAGGCCACAATTCAAACAACTTCGTTATGAACCTCGAATACAACACTATTTCAATCTAAACTCCAGCCATAAAATTAAAGAGGAATCAACCAAGTCCAATGCTTCCTTCAATTAGACGAAACCCATCACTGTCAACATCTCCTCTTGTTGTCAATTTCGGCTCGTCCCTGTTCAGTCAAACGCCACAATCTGACTTTCTTCAAATAAGAAAATCCTTTTCTAAAGTCTAAAGTTTCACCGTCAGCGCCTAATCTTGTTGTCAGTTTTCGGCTCGGTATTGTCATGCTGTATGAATAGATATTCTCGCAGAGCCACCCTTGGACAAGGGGTTGTTTCATAGACTTTGGGTCCTTTGAATCTAAGTTGAGCCAACTTTGCTCGGCTTTGATGGAGAGGAAGGAGATCATGCTTAGGTATTGTTGTCTTTCATACGAAGGTAGAGAATTGAGAAAACTACGCGTTTGCGCTTTACTACTCGATTGGGAGTCGCGGATGTGGTGGCAACAGATAGGGGCGTTTTTAAACTTCATTTTGTTGACACAATAAATGGCGAAAGACAAATGCTATGAAGAAGAAAATTTCTACGTTTCAAGTGCATTGATTCTGCCTAGACTTTCTGTAGCATTTCACTTGAAAATCACTCCTCTCGAACCAAGATCCAGACACTTAGCTAAGGAGCAAGGCGTCCAGACTACGGCCACCCAAACAGCCCGAGCGTAAACTTGTCGGTCCCCTCAATCTCCTTCTCCATTGCCTTCAACTCATCAACATCCCAATTAGACCACACCAGCTTTCCCCGCAGGAAGTTCGCCTCGAGACTCACAGCCCAAACCTCAAAGTCTGCCGGTAGCTCAACTAAACTTTATTAGCACATCCCATCCTGCCATCGGTAAGAATCACTTACTCGTATCATGCGGGTAATTCATGCCCGCCGCCACCACTTTCGCATTCATAGCAGTCTCAATAACGCCCGGATGCACGCTCAGCACAAAGAACTCCGGGTACTCGTGCGCAGCATAATCGAAAACCCGTGTCCCGGCAAGCTTTGAGACTGCGTAGCCGCAAAATCCTGGTGCGTAGGGCATGTGAGCGACTGCCGTGCTGATGTTTATTATTGAGGCGTTTTTGGACGCAACCGGTACGAAGGAGGAGATCAGGTTGAACGCGCCGCGAACGTTGATCTCGAAGCCGGCCCACCAGTTGTCTGCGTTAGAGGCGGCGATGGAGTGCAGGTCTGGTATGTAACCTGCGTTGGCTATCAAAACGTCGACTGAACCGACGGTGGACTTGACCGCTTGGAAAGTGGTGTCGAGTGTGCTCTTTTCTGTGATGTCTGCGACGTAGGTGTAGATTTTGGTGTTTGGGTAGTCTTTTGAGAGGGCCTCTTTGGTTTGGAGAAGCGATTTTTGGGTTCGCCCGAAGATGGAGATGCTGGAGGCGCCAGACTTCGCGAATGAATGTGCTATTCCGGGTCCAATGCCTGATCCACCGCCTGAGATGACGATGTTCTTGCCTTTGGTGGAAAGCTGTGATAAAGTTGGGTTGATTGATGGATAGGTGTCGTCATGGAAGGTCTTGACTGGGGATGGGAACTCCATTGTAGGGAGTATGGGGAAGATTTCATGTGAAGGCAGAGTGCTTTGATAGAAGATGGCATGAAGCTGCGGTGTGAAAGTGAGTGATTTTGATAGAACGATATGAGAACACGGTGCAGGAAAGTATACCGGAGTAAACTCTATCCCTTATATATCCTCTTCTTTCATCTCCATCGCCAAATCATGGTGTTGATTACGAGTTCTGATGCGTAAAGCCCCTCGTCATTTGATGATTTCATGTTTCAATTGACAATCACTCAATACTCTCCCGATATGATCCCAAAGCATCAAGAAAATACTTCTCCGGCCCCTTCTGACCAATCATGCACCCCCCCCCTACATTGGACCAAGTACTTCGTAAGAAAAAATGAATTGGTAATTACCGGCAACCATCACAATCCACCCTGCCAGTGGATGACTTTCCTCCTCCCAGTGCCTGGGTCTTCGGGTCCGCCAAGGTGAAATATCACTCGGCAAAGGATATGTGATCGCTCCGCCTCAGGGGTTCTCTGCAGAAAGGGGTGATGTCGACCTTTCATCACACGACGAGAATTCGCGGTGACGTCTCCCGGTCCTCTGGGGACAACTGCATTAAATACATTCTCGACAATCGATTTAATTTGACTCGTGTGTAGGAGTGAGACCTTGTCTCCTCATGTTGAATGTAATAACCAATAACAAACGATAATAATTCACGTGATCTCCGAAAAAGTCTTCTGCTTGAAAGTTCCGAGGTCTTACGAGGCCTGCTTCTCTCTAATCAATCGCCATCTCTCTCCATAATCGCTCACTTGAGTGCTGAGAAGCGTCGTTGAAAGGGGAATTGACTAGAAATATTGGGCTTGACAAGGCATGAATTTGAATTTACATGCAGCTTTCTTTTCCACACTCGTGATTGTGGAGCTGGCGCCCCTCAATCGATTCGACGGGGAAGCTCCTAAAATAGAGAGGCGAGTGGCTGATCGTCGCCCAACACGAGAAAGCAGACACCAACCCCTGCATCGAGCTAAAGCCTTCGTTTTTCGATCCGATCACTACACGGACTCTCCTCATTTCCTCAACCAACATTCACATTCCTCGGATTTCAGAGTATATCCTCTCTAATCCCTTCCCTCGTTTTTCGTCCGCAGGCCTCACTCGTTCGGCCATTTCCCTGACTTTGGATTTAGGAGGAAGCAGGATTTAGTTGAAGATTTGCAAGGTTGGTCAGTGGCGTTGTCTGGTCGATGTGGTTCTGACTTTGGACAGGGGCATCTTCAACGAGCAAGAACCTCATTTTCGAATCGACCTCCAACACGAAACCAATTGTTTCGAAAGAGACATCGAGATAATATACCCGACGAGCCTGCACACGTGTGTATACATATTTTTGGATATTGGGAAGATTTTTGGCGGATTGGTTGAAAACTCGAGGATTGAAGGGGTGTCCACACCCGGATTTCCACGATGCGGACCTCACGAAATCTCCAGTTGTACTCGATAATATTCCTCTTTCTTTCCACATTCACGGCAGCATGGCCCTGGCCACGATGGCTCCCAGAACTAGATGCCCTGATTGTAAGACAAGATAGTGGAAACAGTACTACCGGTCAGTCTCCCAAACACCTCTTAATCCCCTCTCCAAATCTAACATGCGGAAGCCAAATCAGCAGCAGCGACAACAGGGAAAGCAACAGGAAAAGCTTCATCCTTCGTTCCCACACCCACCAAAACGCTCGTTTCAGCAGGAAAGACAACCACGCTATTCGCAACCGAAGCCCCATCCGCGACCGAGGGTAGCGCCGCCAACAAAACAACCGCCACCGGCCACACATCCTACGATGCCCGTCTTCCAGCTGGCGGTGTCTCAATGCTAACACCGGCCGCCATCTCCGGGCAACAATTCTTCAAAATCGGGGACTTCGTGACATTCGGTTGGAACTACACATCTCTCGAAGCCACTCCCACAGCAGTGAATGTTATGGCAACATGCACACAAAACCAACAGCTCTACACAATTGCCGCAAATGTCACAGTTTCGAATGCAACGAATGCCGTGACATGGGACACGGGTGGATATCAAGCAACGGCGGTCACGGACCCGCTGTTGACCGATATCTATACACTAGTTATTTATGATGCGGCGAGTAGTATCAGCGCTACAGCCGAGGCGGGGTATTTGGCGGTCCAGGATACGTATACGTTTGGGATGTACGTGCCGCAGAGCTATACGCCGTTGGCGGACTTTATTTGTGCGACTTGCAATGGAGCACTGGGTCCGATGGAGAAGAGGGCGTTGGGTATGATGCTAGGGATGTGTGTGCTCACGGTATTGAGCTTTGGGTGGTTTGTCAATGGGCTGGGAGTGATTTGGTGATTGCATGGAAGAAAAGCGGAAGAATATGGATGGGCACAGGATCGGGGTGTTTTCGTGAACAGTTTTACACTCCTTACAGGGTCGGGCATGGCGTGGCAACATGGAGTTATGGTTATGAGTGTATAATCTGGGTTGGCGAATTTGCATAGCGAGTAGAGTTAAGTACAAGTAATGAGTGGAGAAGCATAAGCATCCTCATTTTGAATGAACAAAAGGATCTGAATATCTGCTGTTCTAGGCATCCCCTGCAGTGAAGCAATCCTCTTACTACAATCTTTGAATTTCATAAAAAGGAACAGTGGATGAAAGTGAATGCTGCTTTCCTTGCAAGTTTCAATCCGTGCTTTGTTAGGAACGATAGTTGCTGTCACAGACTGTTGGTATCAGATACACTACTCATACAGCTCCAGATGTGGCATTGGTGCAAAGAAATTGAAAAGGCCAGAAAGAAAGATGTAGAATTTACAGTCTTGGTACTGTAGTTCGTTCATGAAGCAAAGAGCAGCCCTCTGCTATTGGAACCAGAGCTTTCTTTGAACATGTGCGAAAAGTAACGTCTTGAGACGGGTATCGTAATTGTTCAGCGGAGAGCTAGCTGGCTATTTGCAATAGCAAGATCTGACTAGGCATGCAGGTGAAGTCTGCGGCTCTCTTTCCCAGATTGCAGCCACACGCAAACATCCTTCTATGTGCTCTCCTACAACCCCTCTATATGAGCTTCAAACTAAAACCCCCACCCCTTTCCTCCTCCTCTCTTCCCGCAAAAATCCCACTGAAATCCACGGCTCCAATATCTCCCACCTTCCCCCTCACAGGCGCATTCGGCGTGCCCCTCCTCCTCCTCCTCTCTTGACCCGCCTTGCTCGGAAATGTAGGGAACATCTCTCTACTCTTCGGTTTCGGATCTTCTTTAAAGAAACCATGATCCAATACCTCTTTCGCACTAGGTCTTTTTGCTGGGTTCAGACTTAAAAGACTTATCAATAATTCGCTCCCAGAGGATGTTAGGAAAGGAAACTTGGCGCGGAGGCCTGAGCCTTGAGAGACGGGATTCTTTGGTAAACGCAAAGAACGAGCGTTGGGTAAGCGTCGAAAACTAGGCCAGGAGTCTTCGGTGGGTATCCCGCAAAGTTCAAAGATCTTGGATAATTCATCGACCTCATTTTTCCCCTGAAGAAGCGGTTCTTTCGTCAACAGTTCCCCGAATATGCACCCCACACTCCACATGTCGACCGCCATGCCATATCTCTCTGTTCCTAGCAGCAACTCAGGAGCTCGATACCAGAGCGTGACGACCAGTTGTGTCATCTTCGGCGGGGGGTCGCCGAAGTACCGCGCCATGCCGAAATCTGCGATTTTCAGGACGCCGCGGTTGTTCAGAAGTAGATTCGAGGTTTTCAGGTCCCGGTGCAGGATCCAGGTGTTGTGGAGGTAGAGCACGCCCGAGACGAGTTGCAGGAGGAGAGTTTTTATTTCGGAGGTTAGGAAGGGTTCGGGCATTTCTTCGAGAAGCGTTTTGAGGTCGTGTTCGAGGAAGTCGAGGACGAGGAAGATGCTGAACATCCATTAGCAATCATTCTTTCAAATAGAGAGAGGGAATTATATAGAAAGAATAACATACTTCTCAATCTTTCTCGTATCCTCACCCACAACCACCTCTCTCAACGCCACAATATTCGGGTGTTCACAATCCATAAGTGTCTGTATCTCCCGTAATCCGGTAACAGGTATCCCATCATTCGCATTATCCATCTTAAGCCTCTTCAGCGCAACGACTTGTCCTGTGGTGCTATCCCGCGCGCGAGAAACCCAGCCGTAGGCACCCTCTTCAATATCATTCAACTTCTCGTACTCCTCTACACTGCGACATTTCTTCCATTGTCCTACTGGGAACCTGAGGAGCTTAACCTCTCCCCCAACAGCATCCTTCCCCTCCTCCTCACGCTCGGGAGACAACTTCCTCCGCTTGCTCGGCCGATTCGAAAGCTCCGTCTGATTCTGCTCCGCTTGTGCGTCTGCGACAGCGGTCGAAACTTGTTGCTGCTGGAGTAGCAGCGCGTCGGCTTTCCGCTGCTTCTCAGCTTTCGCCCGCTTCTTCTCTTCCTTCTCGCGCTTGCGCGCTGCGTCGGCAGCGGCGTCGTCTTCGTCGTCTGCCCAGCGCGATTTCATTTTGGTTGTCATCGTGGGATCATTTGGTTGTTGTGTGGTTGGTGGTGTTCGCGGAGCTTCGTCATGTCGAAGTCGGGAAATTTTTGGAGGTTCGCGAGGCTGAACTTTGTTCCTACATCCTTTTGGGAAGAAGTGAAGATTGAAGAGATATGATCCGGTAACAATAGGAGCGGACCGATATGAGGTCAATTATTTCGATCCAGGCGCGTGCTTGCGTTCACAGTACTGTGAGGGGGAAATATAGAGGTTCTTGTGCTGTTTTGAGGTGGTCGTCGACAGAGGCCAGGCAATGGTCTACGCCTCTTGCAAAACAGCTCTCTGAAGCTATTACCGTACAGTTTCCAATATCTCCCCTGTTTAAATAAATTGACCGATAACACTTTCAGGCAACTGGACCCATTCCATTAGCAGCATTCATGCGCATGTGCTTGACATCCGACTTGGGTGGATATTACATGTCGAAGAAAGACGGCCGAGACCCATTCGGCCAGAAAGGGGACTTCATCACATCTCCTGAGATTTCTCAGATATTTGGAGAGCTAATTGGAATTTGGTTTGTTGCGGAATGGATGGCTCAGGGAAGAAAGAGTAAGGGTGTGGAATTAGTTGAGATTGGCCCTGGAAGAGGGACTTTGATGGATGATATGTTGAGAGTATGTTTTCATTCAGCTATCTTTTGTGATGCTTGGCTAATGACTCAACTAGACAATAAGGAATTTCAAACCAATGGCTTCGAGCATTGAAGCTGTTTATATGGTCGAAGCAAGTCCGTCGCTCAGAGAAGCGCAGAAACAGCTTTTGTGTGGCGATGCTCCTATGACTGAAACGTCTGTTGGGCATCAAAGTATTAGCAAATACGCAAACTTGCCAATTATTTGGACCGAAAATATACGTTTTGTGCCTTCAGGTAAACTCTTCCAAACGTGTTCTCACGTGCGTCCTAATGTGGCATCAGACCAAGACAAATCACCCTTCATAGTAGCCCACGAATTCTTCGACGCCCTCCCAATCCACGCCTTCCAATCTATCTCTCCCTCAGACTCGGCCCAAGAGACCATCCAAACACCAACAGGAGAACACAAGCTTACTCCAGAAACTGCCAAACGACAACTCAAAAGTCCTCAATGGCGCGAAATGGTCGTGTCGCCCACACCACCTGGCGCAACACACGCCGACCTCCACACCCCAAAGCCACTACAATCCTCCA
The DNA here is from genome assembly GCF_002865645.1 of Hyaloscypha bicolor E. Lineage (NCBI taxonomy): Eukaryota > Fungi > Ascomycota > Leotiomycetes > Helotiales > Hyaloscyphaceae > Hyaloscypha > Hyaloscypha bicolor. The sequence continues at coordinate 1,375,377 of NW_020194519.1, read as the reverse complement.
TCGCACCCCCAGAATTCCAACTCACGCTATCCAAATCCGCAACACCGCATAGTCTCTACCTACCTGAAATCTCGCCTCGTTACAGAGCCCTGAAATTCCTACCTGATTCGCTGATTGAGATCTCACCCGAGAGTCATGCTTATGCTCAAGAATTCGCACGCAGAATAGGAGGCAGTAAAGAAGCTCCGAAGAAAGAACCTTCTGGTGCGGCGATAATATTGGATTATGGACCGAGTGATACCATCCCAACGAACTCGTTGCGAGGGATCAGAGAACATAAACGCGTTTCTCCGCTCTACTCACCAGGATTGGTGGATTTGAGCGCGGACGTCGATTTCACTGCTCTTGCTGAGGCGGCATTGGGTGCCAGTCCTGGGGTCGAGGTTCATGGGCCGGTGGAGCAGGGGCAGTTTTTGTTGAGCATGGGGATTAAGGAGAGGGCGGAGATGTTGATGATGGGCTTGAAGGAGGAGGAGAAGAGGAAGGGCGTGGAAGGGGCGTGGAAGAGGTTAGTAGATCGAGGGGGGAGTGGTATGGGGAAGGTTTATAAGGCTATGGCTATCTTGCCGGAGAGTGGGGGGAGAAGACGGCCGGTCGGGTTTGGTGGGGACGTGGAGGGTTGAGGGAGGGGAGGGAGGGGTTGCGTTACAAATGTAAGAGAATCATTGACATATGCATGCTTACTTGTTATCTGCTACTTTTCACGAGTCTTTTGTTGTTCCTTTGGCTACCTGCGACGAGAATCGAGGCGGCCTACTTCTCGAGCCTCGAGTATTCAGTTGTCCAGTGGCTTGTGCGTGCAATAGCCAGGCATTGAAAAGGTGCTCCTCAATGAACCAGAACCATTGTGTACAATGAAATTGGTCATTTCCTTTTGCCATTCTGGAACTGGTCTGTTTGGTTGTCTATACCTGGAACATCATTGACGGAGCCTCCACTGCAAGTCCTTGCTATGTAACTTTGCGCAATCTGCCAAAACAAATAAATAAAATTGACCATCTTGTGAAGTAGGCAGTAAATTATACATGATTTACGTTGCAGATCTTCCTGTGATGCTTGGCAACAGTCTGGCTAGTGAAGGACATGGTGGTTGCTGCAGAAATTTCGCTTGACTACCGAGCGAAATTTACCCCTTTTTTTCTGAGAGGGTTATAGCTCGAAATAAGGAATTATGAGCAAATTTCACTCCATCTGTTTTCATATGCGACACCCACTCGCCATGAATCACATTTCTAAAGCGCTAACAACTCGTTCACTGCACTATGCTAACTTGTTGGCAGCATTTGGCCGAGGAGGGTGGGATGGTACCTCGTACTCGGATTACTCCAGTTGACGTGTTCACAAGATCTCAAATTGTGTTAGCTGCGGCACACGTTGGTTGTACTTACAACCCTTGGTAGCGGCCAAGATGTACTAATAGTTTCCTTTGTCCTTTCCTTACTGATGATATAGGCGGCTGCAAGTTGATAGTCCTGATGCTTGACGGACGGTCCTTGTGAGACTGGGTACGTAACTAACTTTCCTTGTCTCTCTCCTTCCCCTAGCACAAAAAACACACATATGAAGCAGATCAATGGAGCAAACAAATTTTTTGCGAGAGTTTTTTTGTTAAGTTTGTGAGGCTCTCTTAATTTTCCCGTTTGGGACGGGGTTGCGAGAATGCTGTCGAAGCTAAGAGAGTTTAAACACTGACCTTGAAGCGAAATAGACAGCACAGGCTTACTTTTGCCGCTGTATTACTAATTAGGAAGATGGAAATGAAAGATTATCACCTTAGCAAAGCATGGACAAAGGAGGATGAGGTCTTTCGGGTGTCATTATTAGGGAGTCATCCCTTACAGCTACGAACGGTGAACACGAGCTCAAGTACAAAACATGAATTGAAAGGGCTGCCCACACCAGACTTGAGAAGCAGATTTCTACCCTTGCAGAGCCTTGTGGGGTGTTAATTTGCTTTGCATCTGTGTCAGAGGATAGTTGCGCTCTCCTGCCTTCAAAACTACGAACATCTTCATCAATAACTATCTCAAGTACAGCCTCAAAAATCAACAAGTACGGTCTGAAGAGAGTCATAAACCTGCCTTCCGTTCCATTTCTACAATCCAGTGATTCACGGAAGTCGTGGATCATAGACATCCAGCCGCGCTCCTCTTCTTTCGATCTTACAGCCCGCGACATCATCTCGACCCTATTGCCGACTCTTCCGAGTACAATCTCAAAGATTGAAGAAGTTGGATCCGGATACAGTGTTTCCATTCGTTATCCCATGTCCGCTCTCTGGAATAATTCACAAGAGTCGTGAATTATCAATATCGGTCTGCCGCTCTCCCCAACTGTCGAGACTTACAACGACATCATCTGGACCCGTCAACCGCTCTCTCGAGTTTAACGTCAGGAGCTGCAGAAGGGTAAGGAAGAGGATATGGCGACAGCCGTTCTTCATCCTATCTCTAATATCTGGGATAATTCACGCGAGTCGTAAATCTTTAAGACAATTGTCCACCTTTCCTGCGCAGTCATTCCTCGCAACGAACACATCAGTCGACAGTCACCTTCCGATTTCTCTACCATTACCTGGTACAGCAACTCATCCTTTTACGATTGTATTTCAAACAATTAGTTCCCGTCACGAACTCGACACGCTCCCTTGGCTGTGCTCCTTAGCAGTCAGATTCGGCACACCTTCCTCATCCACCAAAACACGAACTTCTTCCAAGTCTAAAGTTTCGAGAAGTCAACATGGATATCCTCTGGTTTCTGTTGTACGTTCTCATTACGGTGAAGGTCTGCCTTGCCCAAGAAACGATCACAGTCACAACCATCTTCTCCCGCAGCACCAGCACAGTGACTAAGAGCGTGTCTGAAATCTTCCAAAGTCCGACGCCTCCCCCCTCAACTACATTCTCCACCGCCATCATACCCGTGACGACTCTCCCCACGACTTTCACGACTTCTGAGCCGCCAGACGCAACCTTTTGGAGCGGGTTGAACGTGTTGCCGACTACTGACTCTCTTGGTCAAACTTTCACCACCTCATGGTGGGCAGTGTTCTCCCTTGGCGGGTAAGTTTATCAGACATGGCAACAATCTCAAGAAAAGCTGCTAATATCTCTAGAACTTCTGCTCTCTCAGTGCCGATCACGCCTACTTCGCTCCTGAGCAGCCAGACTTCGAGCCAAACTTCTAATCCTTCTGCCACTACGCCAACAACACCTTCGCCAACCTCCACACCCACAAGTGTATCTGGAAAGAAATCCATCCCTTGGGGTGCAATCATCATTCCCTTGGTACTCGCTTTCAGTGCGGTGATCATATGGTTCATTAGGAGGACCGTTCAGAAGAAGCCTGGTGGCGACGTCTCTGAGCTAAGTGAGAAGACGTCCCATTGGGGATGGCCATTTTCCCGCCTCGGTCGAACATCTCAGGGAAACAACGAACCTCAACGGCCGGTTATTTCCTATCCACAGCCTATCACGATGCATACCATGCCCGAAAGATCGGTATCGCCTCCTAGCCGTCCACGTCGACCGGCATCCTTGAGCAACTCGTTGATAGAAGACATGCTGATATCTCCAACGCTTCGACCAGCTACCCATATTACAGACTCAAGTATTGACAACTCCACAGTTGCTGAAGATGCCCGCCGCTCGTTCAGTCCTGAACCTCTGCGCGTTAACAAGAATGCCCGAGCCAGCGATCCATTCGGACCCGATCTGGAGAGCAGCAACGGAATGCCCTGGTCAGCAACGTCTTCAGTTTACTCGACCTTGCCCGGTGGCCTTGGACCGTCCGTTCCTCAGCCAACATATCAGCCCTACCGTCGACCAGAATCCCCTCCGAGTCGCGTCACGGATGGTGTCCATCTCTTCCCCTCTGACCTGCCGAAACGTCGCGCCTCACCAAGAATCGGTATTCACGTTGACATGGATGAAGATGACCCACGTATTAGACGAATTCGACGTCTGGAGGCGGCGGAAATGCTGGAGGGCGTGGAGGAGACTACCGAACCGAACACCGCAGCCACAATGAGTGATGGAGATGAGGATGAGGTTAAGAGTGAAGGGTCGTATGATTTTGCTGCTGCGCGGGCCCGTAAAGTCTTGGCGGATAAGCGCATGAAGGAGGAGCAAGAAAAGAGCCAAGGAAAGGATCGCAAGGATGATGCTGATGACGCCGCCCCTCCGATTCCTGACTATAATCCGGCCCGAGATAATTGGAAGTGAGAAAGAGCAGAGAGAATTGCGTTGATTCAGAATAATAGTTGTATAAGAACTTTCTGTAGATTAAAGGACGCTGAGGAGGTGCTACGAGGTAGAATATACGCTGAATCAGGAAAGAGCCGTACATAGAGTCCTTACTTTCCGTAGACAGAACAATGGCCCAAGCAAATGAAGTACTTTCAGAACATCGCGCTCCCATTATACTTGTTAATCGTGGAACATCCAAGAAGAACGACTTTTGAATGTCCCATTCGATTAAGAACATTTAAAAGCACAGATTTCAACTTCTGCTTCTGCACTGCCCGCGTCTGTAACTTAAGTCACCTCAGCAACCTCCTAGCATCATTTTCAAACTCCGGCACTAACGAGACCAACGGGATGCAATATCCCGGGTTGTCTTTCGCAATTTTTTTAAAGCAATCCTCAAACACGCCCATAAAATACTTCTCTTCATCATAAGAACGACGCAGATCCCACATGGTCAATCGCACCTCCTTTAGCCCGACAAAATACCACAATTTCTTCTCAATGGCTTCGATAACGTGGGTTCCGAGAACTCGACCAAGGAAGCTCGAGAGTTGATGCGACCCAACCTGACGGTGACAGGCTTGGGTATCGATATCGAGAAATTGGACGCAGCTGATATTACCTTTCTCTTGGTCGACGAATGGCTCAAGGTTCAGATACTTGACGACATCCGTGACCCTGGAGCCCAAGCACCACCAATCAAGCGTTAAAACATCGGTAGTGTTATCCCAGAGAATGAAGTGAGTAGGATAATGGCGCAGCCATCCAGGGTTATGCCTTGGCCTAACCGAGTCCGATATCTCAGCTGCTCGCAGCTCCAGACGACGGAAATACCTGAGGGTTTCGTTCCGGCTTTCTCTATTGATGGATATGGTTTTTGGTGGTGTTCGGCGGTCTCGATAGGTGTAGGAGTACGGTTTGACGCTGATTGGGTGGTTGCTGAAGCCTACTGGGATCGCGAATCTCCAGATCATGAGGCGCAATTCTGTGGGGAAGTCGGGGAAGCGGGGAAAGCCAAGGGCTGGGGCGTCAGAGACGGTAACTGGCTCGTAGAACATAGTTGACTCCAAGACAGGTAGTTTTGAGCTTTTGTAAGGAACTGGATTCTCCATGATATCGATCAAGAGGATGAGGTGGTGTTGAGTAGCAGCAGCCTGGCAAGGACCTCGAGTTCTTGGATTCTGAAGCTCGTCCAAAAGCCCTGAGTGTGGAGCCCAGGAGAGAAAATTCACATGAACCAATAAAAATAGACTAAGATGCTATTGTGAATCATCCTTGCATATGATGGGGATGGTCTGCGTGTGAGATCTCGTTTTCGTTAAAATAAACGTCTAGTGCCGGAAAAACTTCGGGCCCGGAGATGCGGCAAAGAGGAAGGAACAAGGCAAGGAGACGTCATGCACCCTGACGTAGACAAATCAAGCCACTGACAACCTGGGGTAAGACTTATAAAAATTTTCCACAGTTCACACGAATTCCATATAATCTTGTGATTTGCTTTATCCAAAGTAAGACTAAGAAACAAAAATGCCTCCCGTCGGTCTCGCAATCATTATCGGGGCAGGTCCCAACACTGTAAGTTCACTTCTTTCACTTAAGTCCACTTGAAACTTTATCGTACAGGAATAAATCTCAATATATTCGTTCCTACCTTGACAAAAGGCAAAGCTTACAATTCTCAAAGGGCACAGGGATAGCCCGCATCCTCTCGCATCCCAAGCACGGCAACATGGCCGTAGCCCTGCTCGCCCGGCGGCAAGAGAACCTTTCCAATGTAGCCTCAAATCTCCAAAAGACCTCCCCAGGCAGCGTCGTAGAAACATTCGCCACTGACACCTCACCCACCAACCTCAAAAGCACCTTCCAATCCATCAGATCTCACAACTCGTTCAAAGACCTGAAGCTCAAAGTAGCAATCTACTCTGTCAAGCACTCGAGCAAGAAACCTTTCATGAATGAGACGTATGAAGAGTTTACGGGGAGTTTGGAACAGTACGTTGGTGGCGCGTTCACGTTTTCTCAAGAGGCGTTGAAGTTGTTTTTTGAGCATCATGGCGAGAAGCCACTTTCGGAGACAGGGGAGAAGAAGGGGACGTTGATTTTTACCGGGACGCTGGGAGCGTTGCGGTGTAGTGCTGAGTATGCGGCTTATGGTGCTGGTCGTGCGAGTGTCAGGCAGTTGGCGCAGACTCTGGCTAGGGAGATGAGTGCGAAGGGTGTGCATGTGGTGCATACCATTGCGAATGGTGCCATTGAGGATAAGGATGGTGAGGATCAGAGAATAGGGAAGAAAATGAGCGCTGATGCTGTCGGGAAGACCTATTTGTGGCTGTCTCAACAGGAGCCCGAACTGTGGACTCATGAGCTAGATATGAGACCTGCTGCGGAGAAGTTCTAGGTATGTCAAGGGCCGTACGATGTATGGTGTTGTAAAGCATGAGACTTATTTTGGCATCGCTCTTGTTGAGCTCGAGTCTCCGAGTCGGATGGGGGTGCGTTGCAAACTTGTTTTGGCCTCGTGAAGGCATTATTGGACTTCGGTCGAGACTCTCGAGTGTGAGAATCACCAGGTGATTATCGTTTCACTTGGGATCAATTCCCCAGACCCTTTTTGAGGCACCATACATCGGAAGTGCCCTTCCCGGGAAACGGTGTTGGCATCAAGAAGAGTCACAATATTTATCTTCAATTCTTCCGGTATATACTCTTCATCGCAATTCTCTTCCTCGAGCGACATGATCCATGACGTTAATTTGGCAGAACAAATCGAGTCCCAAAAAGCCTCCCGTCGTGGATATGACGAGAGAAGCGAGATCGCCTTTCGTCGGAGTGTTCGTTGAGGACACCGCCATGCAACAAAGTACAGCGGGCAAATGACTTGCATATCCACCATATAGATACCTTTTTCGCCCGGCATACTGGATGCCTTGAGAATGGTCTCGCAGTGCGAAACCATTTGAGTGAAGATGTCCATAAAGCCGCGCGTGTTCGGATATTGCTGGCTCGAATCTCGAATGACTGCCGCTGCAAAGTAGGAGGTGAGATAAAGAAGGTCGAGAGCTGCAGCAGCAAGGTGGTTGCATCCTGTCTTTGACATCCTCGACTGATCAAGCAGAGGTTGAAATGCTTTATGCCATCTTTGAGATTCGCCCAGGTGTTTTTGTCGCGAAGGGAGATATTCATCAGGGATGCAGTCGGAAACGTGGCTGTTGAAAGCTCCACGAGAAAGATTGTCAGGCAATGCAGCGTGAACCCAATGACCTAGCCTACCAGCCACGAGACCAAGATAGCCTCTTGCTTCATTCATCGAAGAAAAGAACTCCGGCATGCGGTCCACCCTCTCCTGTCCGAACCATTGCAGGGCAAGATGCTTATTGGGAGATCGATAATCTGTCAATGCCATGGTGGAGAGATCCAGACGTTCAAAAGTATTAATCAATTCGTCCTCAAGGTATGGTTTTGGGGAGGGTGTAGCTTTGTCGCGGGTGAAATTCTCCGAAAGGAGTTCTAGTGCAACCAAGATCTGCTTGCTGGCAACCTTGTGGTTTCCGTTCATGCTCTCGAAGGACATAATAAGCAGCGAATTGATCAAAGTCGTCCTGAGATCTTGCGTTCCGTTGAGAGAACACCTCCGCATGGCTTGAATTGCTTTGGCGTAATGGCTGAGAGCGAATTCAACGTGATCCTGAAGGCCTCGCTGATCCTTGGCGGGGGGCACATCCGTGATGGCTTTCAACCCCCCAATCGCAATGATAGCATGTCGGATCGAGGGGTCTGTCTCGGAAGCTTGGAAAATGAGGCGTTGCCAAAAATCTGATTCGAAGAAGCCGATCAGACGCGGGATCATCCTCTCGCGGAAGAGCTGGAAGTATTGAAATTCAAGCTCATCATGGAAGGGCGACTTGGCCAATGGGCCTGGGACCGTTGGCAGCCGTGGTGCTAGAATTGGAACGGTGGTGGAACGGGATGCCTGTGATATCTTCTTGAAGGATCGACGTGGTTCAATTTTACTTTCGTAGCCATCGCAATCGACTCCAAACTTTTCACACCTGAGGTACATGTTAGCGTTAGTGATGCCCGATATGGTAGAAGTCAGAGTTTATATCAAGAGAGGAGTCCCTTAAACGGAGGCAGATGAAGTTTTCTCCCTCAACCCAGAGAATTCACACACCTTGCACAAATCGGTTTGGCTTCATCACATTTGCTAGGTAAGGGGGGAGTTAGCTTTTGCTTGATTCGAATTGTTTCGGGAGAAGACAATGTCTCAGGGGAACATCAAGAAACAGTCTGGAATAGGAAAGGGTTTCTCCCCCCACACCTACACATGACGCAACCTATTTACTTTAGCAAGAACGCGTCAAAAGACTGTGGATTTCTAGCATACTTGCACGTTCTACACCCATGTCTCGACTTGGGCACTCCAGACCGCTTTTTCTTCTTCTCAGAGGAAGCTTCCTCTTGTCGTAGCATGTCTACGGGTTTCGTTTGATATCAAGGCGTGCGGGGTTTCACCATTCTCTCGAACACATTCAGCATAGAAGGTATATATCTTGTGTGCTTGTGATTTGACGTAAAGAAGTCACGGATCGATCCGACTCTATTTGCTGGAGATGGACCCTGGACGGTGGATCCTGGCGGCACACCATGTCCTCATTTGTTGGACTTACGAGTCTAGCATAAGTGAACGTGTCTGTGCAGATGGCACGATCTTTACGGCTGGGGTAAGAAATTCGAAACTTTATATCTCTCTTCTCAGTTTGAAATTCTTTTTCGATAACCGAGACGGTGTTGCAGACAACTTGCTACCAACCCTATTCCAGTCACATCTAAAAGTGCCAAGAACAACTAAAAAGAGGAATACTCAAGTAGACCTCCGTGAATAGTATTTATGTCAGCGTTTTTGTAAGAATTTAACGTCTAGACAAACTTCGTGTTTGGGAATCCATTCTGACGAATTTATATTAGGAGGAATTGACACGGGTCGCAGTTGGGTAGCAGCTCGAGATTCAAATCCTTCATATTGAACTCAATCCTCAATTCAGGGGCTACTTTGGACCGTGCATCAAGTCGTCTTTCGGCCCCTTTTCGGGCAGATTCGGCAGAGAAAATGAAATTCTCCCCACCAACGGCTTGCCTTCGCCCTGCTCGGTAGTTGTCCCTGATGGGATGTCACGTGCAAATAGGGGTGGAGCCGCTTCCTCGTTAATTACCTCGTGAAAATGGCAGCCGGGTCAGGGGGTTCAGGGGCAGCTCAGCAACTCGAAACTCCTCCAAATCCGATATCGATCCGACTCGCAGTCACAGTTCTCAGTATATTATCCACCGCTGATCTAACTGACATGTATGCCCAACGATCAAGTTGCGTTTATTGGCGAGAAATTCTGCACGATAAGCAATTGCAAGGTCCAACAACCCCAAATGCTGCCTCGAGGTTCTGTAGGTGGGGCCGAGGAACTACGCCGTGTTAATGCTGCATTTACATACGGTATGAGGCAAACACTTACGGATAGCGAAAATTTAAAAATCTAAGTAAATAATAATGGCCTAAAATTAAATCCGTAATAATGGTCCAAATTTAATTAAATAGCAATGGTTTAAAAGTAAATAAATAATAATGGTTTTCTCGTTATTATATACATAACTTTCTACTGGTTTTCAACTAACTTTATACAATGTTAATGCAAGTTTAGGGATAACTTAAAAGAATATCTCGAGCGGTTATATGTAATATAATTGAGATATCGAGAGTTGAAGAGTCGGATGAGCGAAAATGATTAACGTATAGTCACGTGAGACATAATGACAACTTATATATGATTTTAGTCTGCTTCTTTACTCAAATTTCAGGTTTACCTATATAGTAAGAATACGCTACTGACCCACTATATATAATACTTATTAATCAAAAGGGTAATATATTTAAATAAATAATATTGATTACCCGAAATCCTTACGTGTGCCATCCCTACCAACACTCCTTCCCTCCCCTTCCCCATCCTTCGTGGCGCATACTTTCTCAGCATAAATCTTGGACACCCGCTCTGTCAACTGCACGTCAGGAGTTATGATTAAACCCCCATGGCGCTTCTAGCAGCCGCGTATCAAACAGATTCCCTGCCAACTTGCCCATATCGATCAATGGCGCGGAAGAGCAGCACAGCGCCTGGAAGTGGGTGGCATTCCCCACCACTATACCCTACAAGATTGAAAAAACGTCAATGACTAGCCCTGAAAGCAGGCAGTTCCCGGTCTAGGGGAAGAAAAGCAAGTAGTCCTGAACATGAGAAGCAAACGGCATATGGGACGGGACTAGAGCCAACGGGCCATTGACAGCACCATCCAAAGCACTCAAAACAAAAGTGGAGTTTTGCCATTGCTGTGCTTGGGCTGATCGTAGTCCTTGCTGCTGTCCTTGACGTGGGCGCTTGGCCTAGAAAGCACAATAGTTCGGCCAGCCTTACTTCTGCCAAATCTTCAACAACAGGCATCGTCTCGCCACGAAGAGCTCATCCTCGACATCACAGCCGTTGGCTATGGTTATTAGAACTGCCCGATAACCAGTCCAGAAGTTCGAGTCTATTAATATGACGAAACGGGCAAGTTGGTTGAAGCTTATCAAATACATGGCTCAAGTTGGACTAACACGAAACTTGGATATTCCCCACAAAATGATTCAGCGATTGCGGCAGCAATTACGAACCCGAACTTCTCCACGGTACGTATTCCTAACTTGAGCCATGGTTCTTGGCTTATATGGTTTTAGGAGCGACGTGTGATCTATGCCGATATAGATGGCAGCACCCACGATATTGTCCTGTAAAAGCCGAGCCCGAGGGTCTCGAAGTGTGCGTGCTAAAGGAAGCCTTTCGAAGCAAAAGTACATTGCCCACCCAGAGACAAACATTGCCACGGTATATGTCCAATGTACTCTACAGCCCCCAGAGGATGCTACAACAATGCATTCGTCGCCTTCCAGGACATGAACCAGAATTCCCAAGTCACTAACTTAACTTCAAGTGGATAAACATCAACAACATTGGTCTCTGATTTTAGTCGCGGTGTACAATTAGGCGCTACCGTTGCAGCGCAACCGTGTCTGGACAACGGCGAAGCTCAAATCAACGTCTACTGCCAAGACTTTCAGAACACAACCAAAGAAGCGATTCTGTCGCCCCCGATGGGGGGAGACACCAGATCTTCTTGTGAGTCATGGGAAACTCTTGCTGCGGCTCAATTGCCAACAAGTACTTTAGTTGGGTGGGACTTTCTAACAACTCCATTCTTGAGCACGGCAGGAAATACAAATCCAGGAACTCCTCTTGCGGTGGCACCATCAACAGGATTCTCGCCTTCCATAATTGGATTTTATGACTATATTCAAGTCCTGTCACTGACATCGGCCGGCATCGCAGTCGACACTTGGTGGAACCTCACCCGGTATCCAACTGAGCATCATGCAGTGATGTGTAGCGGAAATTGGTGCAGGAGTTTTATCTCCTTTGCTATCTCGGGAGTCGGGATTGCATTTGCGGTCACGAGTAGGGATGTATCACGTTCCTGGGCTGAAGACCTGGTCTGGCAAACAGCTCTTTTTGGGTGTGTATGTAACGTCTATGGAGAGAAGAGAGCGGGGAGCTCGAGCTAAGTACAGGGTGCTATGCTAGGGTCAGGTCATGTGACGCTGACGTCACAACAGGATGGGTAGAGGGATGTCATTGAGAACTGGACGATGGTTCGCGATGGTTCGCGATGGGTATGATGCAAAGGGGATCACTAACTTCAAGGGAATTGAGAATTGGACCGCAGCAGGACTTGCAGATGTCGGGGATTTGTTGGATTGATGGAAATTGTGGTATTTTTGTGGCGGAGAAACCCTGGCGCATGTGCCCGGATGTATAAACTCCATAGATAAGAATATGAACAAGAACCGGATAGATTGCTTAAAACTGTGAACGGCTTTACTGAGTTAGAGAGCGAATAATATTATGAAGAAAAGGCAAAAACACAACGAAATTGGCGGACAGCACCAGTCACGTGGAAAATAGGAGGTGAAGCTGCCAGAGGCCCTCCCAGGGTTTCCCGCCCCGACTCCCGCGCACTAGAGCAGCCAGCAACCGAAGGCTTTGACCTGAACTGCAGGACTCAGTCAAAGTTAACAACGGTATCACCCCACGCTCATCTAATTGATTATTGACAGGTGGATGGTGAAGTCTTCTTCACTTGAGAACTGATTTGAGAAAGGGCTCGAAACGGGGCAAATCGAGCAAAATGAAGAAGAAGTTCCTCCTAAGGTTCCTCGGTAAGGTTCAGATCCCCCTTTTATCTGAGTGCTTTTGTTGGAGGGAGCGAGTACGCGCTGTGTCTCATGATTGGCGGACGGCCATTCGTTCCTGCTGATTGGATGGCGTTCTTAGGGTTGTGGCACAACCGGATTTCATTGGATGATGAAGAGTGGCTGGAAATATTTCATCGAAACACGACATCCAAAGAACCCAACATGAAACGCAGCCTTCTTCTCACCAATTGCAGAGGGAAAATATCACCACCACATCCCCTGACTCCTTGCTTTGATGTTTCAAGTTTACACAAATGCTGCAGAAGAAGTCTTCTCGGTGTTCAGAGGAGCTGCATATTCAGCCATGAAGCTGCAATGTGCTGAGGTGCTGTGAACTCACCTTCTCTCCACCTCATCCCTCGAGTTTTTGCTGGCTCATTGCAGTCCATTCATTCTCTTGTCCTTCTTTGTCCCTCCCCTTTTCGGACCAGTTTCCATCCACACTCCTTTGCACAAGCCAATCGCTGAGGCAAAGAGTTCATCCACGAGACTTGAGACTCTGTTCACCTCTCGAGTCATCACCGACCCTTCTCCACCGCATCTTTGCCGGCGTTTCGTGTATACAAAAGACTTCGCGCTCTTCTTTCATAACGACATTTCAACCTCAGCGGTAGTTGGAGCTTTCTCTTCATCAACTGAGATGTCGATGATCAGTTTATCAAGCACAAATTGACCTCGTCCTGGAAGCCACCCTTCGTTGTTGCGCTCCTGATTGCCTGAATGATACTGCAATCTACCCACCTGAGCTGCTTTACTCGACGATAAATTCATTCTTTGAACCAACTACAATGCGGCCTTTTAATTTGACGGCCGTGACGGCCTTACTTCTATCGGACGTGGTATCTGCTGCGGTGGTGACTGTCACAATATGTGAATCGACGCCAAGTTTTGCATCGACTCTGGTTTTCCCATTAGAATCGACGAGCGGAAGTCCTCCAGTACCAGTGGTAGTCATAAGCACCATCACCGTGCTTCCAATGCCAGTTAGCACTGCACCGGGTATATTCTATTCTTCAGGCCTGCCCACGGGAAAAGGAATCCCATCCGGTATAACCTTCACCGGACACCGAACTGGAAGCGGAGCTGCTCGACCAACCGGCTTTCCGAAATATGGGAATCACACACATCACCATCATCCAACCAGCTCCGGTTCATCGATCAGCAACTCAACTTCAACGAAAATTCCATTCTTCACACTCACGTACACTGGGACGTTACCTCTGCCGACTTTGAGTCCGACAATGACTCCTGAGTTCAAAACCACGGGCAAAGGGTCGTTGCTCACGCCATATATGACGTCGACAGAGTGTCCTGACATGCCATCGCCTACTCAAATCTCGTCGAGTACCATTCCCACCACACGACAGCTTGAATCAAATTCAGCAAATTCAACACCGACTCTCGTCGCCACATCCCCATATTACAGGCGCAAGAGAGCAACACGACGAAGAAAGCTGGTAGATGGGGGTTTCTGAGTGGGGTTTGGAATGAAGCAATTCCTAATCTAGTTACTAGCCGGAAGTATCTCAGGCAGTGTGGCAGTGTTGGGAAGAGAAGGGTGGCTAGAGAGCGCTTGTATGGTGTAACGGATGTAGTGTTTTAGGTTGAATGAGGGGGTGCGGAGGTACTGTATTTTTCATGATACCCTGATTTTATAGAACATCTTTGGTGCTGGACATGAGGGATGCTCTGTGAAATGATTGTAAGATAAGGAATCAGAATGTAAGATAAGTGTAGAAAGTAAGAACATATTTAGCGCAACCAGCCTCGAGAGGACGTCTTGCCTCCCCCATACCGTATAACACTCACACACTTCAACCACTTCCCATGAAAACGACCTTTCTTGATCGTAAATTATAAATGCTGGCTCTTGCTTGTGGTCATGTTGATGTGTCAAACACAGATTCAAGCTTAGTCATTTATATTTGAAGACTTCAGTTCAAGCTGAAAGTACACTATACACTACCCAAAATACGCTGGGAGTCAGCATGGCATTATATATGCCCACACCGATGATTCCGCATATCCAGGTTCATATTCAAAGACTTGGGTTAAAAGGGCGAAGTCTGGTCCTTCTTCGCATCGACTGGTTGTCGTCTTTAATGCTCAACAAATCCTCCCAAATATTAGAACCACCGCCAGTTATACTCAAGAATCGGACAATTCTGAATCGCCTGAGTATCGAGGGACGCAACAGCCCCGTCGAAGGTATTCTTTTTCTTCCCAGCCGGTTCCTCAAAAGCTCCCTCAGCAGCGTACACCACGTTCCGCAACAAAGTGGAATTGCCCAACTCCGTAATAAACCGCTTGTCAAAAGCAGGTTTCGGTCGCGCCCGTTCCGCGTTTGACGGCCCCGCCCTTGACGTACTGGGATTCGCGTTAAGATTCGAGTATATTTGGGATGGTGACAGTATTTTGGGGGGTAGACAAGGAGACATCTGCCGCCCGATGAATATCAAGAAAAATTGAACGTGTTACTTACATCGATAGAGGATGTCGAGCCTACAACCAGACTCGCCATCATGGCATTGATTCTATCGGCTGTATGAGTGACATATCGACCCAGATTTCTCTGGAGATAATCAAAGGCAAGCTTTGATTGAAGCTTTGGATAAACAGCGTGTATAACTCTGAGTGCTTCTCGCAATATCCTCGCCGCAGTGCTTGTCGGTCAGAGCGTTTCAGAACGTCACCATTGAAGCAATCGTGCATGATAGCCATAGGATGAATAACGCGGTTGGTAGCTGTATCTCTAAGTCGACAGAGCAAGAAATCTTCTTGCAAAATAATTGAGGTTCCAAGAGCTTCCGCCCCAAGAACAGCACTGAGTCGGTACTTAGTTGATCTTTCCCTCTTCGCATACTCCTCTAGGCTTTCATCCGGACAGTCCTTAATAATAGGGCCAATCAGCAGGGAGCCAAACGGTTTATGCGATGCAGTAAATGTCTGTTCTGGCGCTGGAACTTTTGAGTTCGCGTACTGCTCTGTTAACTGATACAAAATGCCTCAGTGGTCACCATCCCTAAATATCCCTCGCCTGATCACTAGAGCAAATTAGTAGCATATTTCTCTTTGGAGCAGGGAGCCAGGAGGGAGTCCGGAGCCGAGACATCCCCCTAGCTAGTGAAATAGGGAGTTGGGGTATGGGGAAAAGAAATGGGGTCTTTACAGCAGATTGGTATGGTAGGCCAAGGAGATAGTTCGGACGATTTGATGGATCTGGGAAGACTGCCTTATTTACGTCCTCCATAAGGCCGACGACCCTCTACACAAAGAGAATCGTCAAGTCTGGTCTGAGTCTATACTTCAAATAGAGAAGAACTTTGACAACATGCTCAGGCTTTGTTGCAATGACAAAGCTTTTGAGAGGGCCTTGGAAGTTCTTCCCCAGTTCTCGATCTAGAACTTGGATGTCGGACTTGTCTATCTTTCGTGGACCAGGTCGAGCCTGTACTGTATGAAGCTGGTGGTTAAAAGCAAAGTTGAAAGCCGAACAATGCTCAGAGGAATTCGTCGTGCTGCCGTAGTTTTGAGGTCGATAATCGTAGTTTGGATACGTGTTTTCTATGTTCCTCTCGAGTTCGAATTCAAACTCTGTTGCCTTTGGCAAGGCTAAGTTCTTGAATCGATGCAGTTTGACTCCCGGCGATTCACAAATCTGTAGTCCTTCCACGAGTTCAACGCCGAATCCATCGGCTTTGTAAGAGACACCCTCCTCGGTGATTTCAACGTCGGGGTTACTTGCTGCAAATGGCCCGACACTGATGTTGTTCTGTACAAGGAACTTCGATGGTGGACCTGCATCTTGTCGGGCAAGTGCATTGGCGACAATTCTGCCCAGATTACCGAGACCTTAAACACATATCCTTGAAGCATCAGCTTCTTGTCCATTTGAAGGTTTGAGGAATGCCGTTGACGAATCACACGATTCTTGCGGCGTCGGGATGGAAGTCGTGCACGAGCTGATGCGGCCGGACTGAAGAATTTATGCACAGGAAGGATGTCTGGCCATAGTTGGTGTCTCATAGCGCACTCCTTTTGGATGACAGGTTGATGAACACACCCTTCGTGGCGGAAGATACTGTTGTGTTCTGAGAGATGAAGCAAGTAAAGAAGGTGGTTCGAGACGTGCGGCGGGCTGACCAATCAGATGCAAGGCACTCGGGGTTTACACAACGGATCCTCCATGAATGCGGCACTTCGAATGGATAATTGAAGGGTAGTTTTGAGAGTGAAAAGTAGTGAAATTTCGACTCGATTGGGAATGGATCCCGCCTTCCATGAACTAGTGATGCATGAGATAATACTCCGTGATGGGCTCGAGAGCTTCCAACACCATCATAAGAGAAACAGGCTTGGGGCAGAAACACTCTACACTATATGCATAGCAGATTGGGGTAAAGGTATCTAAGCACAACATCCTTACTGAAAAGCCCCGGCCACATCTCCGACCTTTATACACATGGTGTTGAAATTTACCCCGCTTCTTGGCGGCTCCCTCTTCACTCCACGGATTATACAGGAGACATTGGCTCAAGAGTAAAGCTCCCTGTTTGCTGCGGCAAGGTTTGGAGAAAATATACGAAATATCAAGCCTTCGAGGTATTCGAACATTTCTGGGGTTCTCAATCCCCGGCGCAGTGAAGCTCTGGCCAATTGATGCGTAAACGATTTCCAGACTAGATTCATAGCGAGATAGATTTTGAGGCCGCATCGGCCTTAGCAGGTTGGCGAATACTCTTAACACTCTTGCTTCCTTGTTGAGGGAAGGTAGTTCGTCTTTAGAGCCTGATACATGCTTCGTAATCCTGAACCCAGTGCCAATCTCGGCAGGCTTGATGATCGCCTGCTTTACTACGACTCGAGAGTGTGCACCACCCTCAGAGGCGTTTCCAAAAGTGGCCTGGCTCGTTGGCCCATTTTTACCATCGGATTCTTTCACGAGAGCTTGGTTGCCAAGCCCCTGGATGGTCGGAAATTCCCAGGCGACTCTCGGCTGAGCCGTTCCAAAGTTCCCCGTCGCTTCTTCTCTTTCCTCTCTTCTCTCATTTTTCGATTATGCAAAAGGATGGCAAGCTCCTTTTGCTCTCTCTCGACTCGATTTTATATAGGTTCCTCGCGCTACTGCTTTTCCGTTGGTCGCTGCGCTGCTCTGGTCAAACGAGCTTCCTCCTCTCTTTCTTGCAGCCAAAGTGCAGCTTTGGTTGTCATATCTTGGATATAAACAAGGTCATCTTCATGTCCAGGGCAAAGACTAGGACCGCCACGTGCTAGAATTCTCCCCTGTTTGACAAGCCAGCCATTGTTCCACTGAGAAGAATATTAGCCTCGATATATACTTGCACCTACGCTGCACAAAGAAACCCGATGACATTCAATGAGGGTACAACTTTCGAGCCGAGCGGACCGCAGACTAGCTCGGATCCAGAACAGAAACCGAGAAAACATACCTCGATATTCGACTTTCTCCCCGAAACAACATTTTTGAACATCATGTTAACTCTATCCCCTGACATGACGAGATAGTTCCCAAGTCCTTGAGCGAGATATTCATATGTGAGTGTTGGAAAATACGCTTGAACAATTCTAGCCGCTTCCCTCAGACGTGATTCAACGTGGGCGATTCGCTCCTCGTCTGCACCGATACCGCGGTTGTTACAGTTATAACGGACAGTCGTCGGGCCAACAACAGAAGCTATAGCCAAGTCTCTGAGCCTGGTGAAGAGAAGCTTATCTGCCGACACACAGCTCGCTCCGAGGGACGCTGCTGGGTCAAGGAGGGCGCTGAGAAGATAATTCGCACACTTTTGACGCGTCTTTCTCTCCTTAACCGTTTCTCCTTCAATAGCGGCCACCGGACCAAGCAGTAGACTCCCAAAAGGCCAGCGTTTTGCGGCCAATGAGTTTTGGTTGACACGTTCTTCAACACCAGAGAATTGTGCTTCTATTTCTTCAGAGAGGACGTCAGAATTGGTGTTAACTTCGCCCGACTGCCAGACAGCATGAGAGAAAACCCCGGGGATGTAGGTCGGGCGGGTCTTAGGATTGGGGAAAACTTGTTCGTTAATCATTTCCATAATTCCCATACCCTTCTCAGTTAAAAGAATAGTCGATTCCCGGCTTAGTCTGTGCTTGTTCACCTGCAGTGCGTGAACCACAGACTGCACATCGACTGCACAAATAAGATTCTTGATGGGGCCTAGTGTTTCTTTGGCCTTCTCATTGTCCATCAGCACGAGATCAGCCGTGCTTATTTTCCGCTCAGCGGGCGTGGATTCAACTACAAGTCTTTGACCCGAGCCGTACCCCAATTCAGACGGGTCGTTGTTGAATTTCACCGAGGTCCCGTGGGAACGATCCAAACCCTTATAGGGAGCGTATGAATCGTTTGGTTGGGGTTCGATCTTGATGTCGAATTTGGTTTTCGCAGGCAAAGTCAAAGTGTTGATACGCACATGATTCGTCGACGGGTACTCGTGAAGAGAACCGGATGGCAGCCGATCGCAAGCCTCAACATCAAAGCCGTCAGTTATGTAATGATCGTCTCCTTCGATGACCTCAATTTCACCGTTAAGCATGGCAAGTTGGAGGACACGCTGATTCGAAGGAACAATGTAAGTTAGAGGTGGACGTGCCCTGAGCTGACCGAGTGAATGCCCATAAAGAATGCCGTGTGCGTTCAGACCCAGGATATGGATTCTTGCGCGGTCCTCTTCAGTCCATTTTGTTGATGTTGAAACTCGTCGTTGAGCCATAAAGGTCACCTGATTGGGACGGTGACATGGTCGGGTGAGCAGTCTCGGTTGAAAAAAAGCGGAGTCCCAATGCGCACGTAAAGGGGGTGTGTAGGTCCAGAATGAGGCTCTCATGATTGAATTGGAACGAAACTCGAGGGGCCTTCGCGGGCAGCAGTTCAGGATTCTCAAGCGCTCCCATCTCCGGCCCGTTCCTCCTCATCTAGACTTCTTGATTGGCTGCAAGGTGTAGCTGTTCTCACCGATGAGGCAACGAAGGTGCATGAGCCTTTATATGCGGTGTTGCACGGATTTGAAGGTTGTCGAAATTGAGTTGAGGTTCAGGACCGACTGGCTGACTAAGCGTACAAGAGGGTCTTCTCAATCACGTGATCATAACAACTGGGAGGATATTGGTCGAGCACTATTTATTGATTTGTTAGTTCAAGTGAAGGTGTAGGCAATGGTGTAGATGGGTTTAAAACTGGTAAGAGTTCTGTCCGTTCAATCAGTGTACTTTTGCAATGCAGCATCGGCAGAGAAACCAGTTCTCTCCAATTCTGCCATGAGCACGAGGCCTTTCTTCTCCGCAGTTTTAGAGAACCAGCGATGTTCACTCCTTCGCACTCTGTCAAGGAGTGTTGGCCTCACCAATACGAGGTCTGTTGCACAAGTTAATGTCGCAAACATCGTCTGCAAGATGTGCATATCCCGCTTACTCCTTCTCAGATTCTTGTACCCCAGGGTATTTTCAAATAGCCGGACAGGTTACCGGGTTGGATCCCCAACTGAAAATGTCGTTCAACCATCAACTCATTCTTCCTACCGCTCGGTATGTGAGAAATTAACAGAGCTCATGTTGGTTCATGTTGGTTCATGCCGGCATATTTTCAAGTGGAAAATCGTCAATGTACCCAGCGGGGCGGTAATCTCGCCGAAAGACGCATGGACTATTCTCTGAGGATCAGCAAATACCTAGTACGGCGAAGGCGTAGTTCCTCGAGAAAGAAAGCGTATGGGGTGGTGAGTCGATTCTTGGATCAGAGACAGCATGTGAAGGACGAGGCGAAGGTTCATAGGCACCTAATGTGCCAAAAGATATGCAGGAAGAAAACTCAAAAGCTTTTAGCCTTCGGGTCGCATGGGGGGCCAGCCAGGGTCAGATAAACAAAGTGGTTGGGGGCCTCTTCTTTATCACGATTCTTAGACGATCCATCCCCTACCAGTCCGTCGAGGCCTGTCACCGACTTGTATCGAGGCACAAGACCTCAACGTCAGGTGGGTAGGGAACTGCACACGGGAGTGACCGCTGCAGGGCACCTCGATCTTGTCACCGCATCACATAGCAAGAATAGTTCAAGATCTGCAAGAAGCCGCACGGAGAATTCACAGATGATCAGATCAGAGAATCGCGAGTCGTATTTTTGGTGTCTTCTTCTGCAGCCCCTATCACAATTGCCGCAGCCGCTTGTTTCGGGATGAGAATTAGACGCGCTCTTGCGATACAAGAGGTTCTTTCCAAGGCGCACAGACGGTCATGCTCTGGATTGCTTCGGATGTTTGAACAGCGGAAAATCCTCAGCAACCGAAGTGTGCCACGACTTCCTCTGACGCGACCATCAGCTGTAAACGAGGTTAGACGAGGTGCCGAATAGGGGGAAGTCTACCGTAGTACAGCAGGCTGGCTCCATTGACCCCGACCTGCTGGCAAGAAAGCTTGGTAGCAGGGGTGCTCACGGCTGATTTTGAAGCGCTTAACGTGCCCTCTCACAGGCCTCGCTTCACACCACAATGCAGGAACTCGACCACTGGCACGCGCAGATTACGACATCAGCAAGCAAGCCTCCTCCCCAGCAGCCACACCGAATGTCGGTCATCGCTGAATTCACTGAAGGTTGCTCAGCAGTGATAGGATGGACTCCTTCCTGCGGCCAATCTCATGCCCGCTTTCGTGAATTGCCACCTAACTCCGAGCAGCCTGAGCAGGGGCCCAGTCCACGATCCTCAAGCTCTTTGGCCTCCGTGACCCAAGGCTGTGGTCAACCCGGCGTCGAAAGTTCCTGTTTTTACCAGCATGGGCTCCGAGTGGACCATGGCCACACGCACTGCGGCACAGACACAGGCCTTGGCCTTCTGGATGATTGGCCCCCAGGCAATTTGTTTTCGGAAGTGGACCAGCCTAGACCTTGAAGGCTGCAATTGAGTGTAGGCGGCCACCCCAGGTCCTCTTTGGGGCCCCCGGGAGCAGATACCGGGTAATCTCCATATCTCGGGCGGGGACCCACAGTGTTTGTTTCCAGTTCTCTTTTTTGTACCTTGCGTTCTGAGCTCCGAACATCATCGAACGATTCCATGTTGATTGTCTTGTTGGTTTTGGAGAGCGTATGACTACTTAACCTCCGTGCAATCTCAGCTTGGACGAAGGCCAGCAGCTTTTACGAACCTTGACCTCCGATAGCCTTGAGGCCAAACTGGACCTACGATACCCCAAATGGTGTTTCAAGGAAGGCAGAGCCCGATCACCGCCCACTGTCAACGCTCATCATGGCTTCCAGGCTCATGAGCTCCCTTTTGGCAGCCCTTTTCCTGACAGAGACAATTCTTTCACTGCAAGTCTCTTCGAACTCACCTTGTACCTCACTATGTCTCGACCCCAGCCAAAACACAACGAATACGACTCCATTGAGTACCCTTGGGAGTGACATCACATGTGTTGATGCAAGTTATGAGGGAACACCGAGCGGGCAGAGATTTATGGCCTGCTTGAACTGCCTACAAACCAGCACAGCATCGGACGGCAATGGCAATGACCAAGGCTGGTTTCTTTGTAGGTCCTCATGCAAGGCTACTCGAACAACTCTAATGTCACTGGATCAGATAATTTACGTTTTGCTCTGGATTCGTGTTTGTTTGGGTTTCAACAGCCATCTGATTTTGTCTCTACTCCATGCTCCACGATTAATTCATGTCAACCCCTCCAGCGAGCTATCGAGGATGGCAACCTTCTCCCTTCCAACGAGACCGAGTTTTCTTACTGTTCAGCGGACAACAACGCCATCTTAGGTGATTATCTCAATAAATGCAGAGAATGTCTAAGTAATACTTCGAATGAGAAGTATCTTCGCAACTGTACGTATCGCTGCTTCGCTGTTTACCAGATGTCGCAGCTAATTTATTCGGTTTAGTTCTCACTGCACTCCAAGCTGGGTGTATCCAACGCCCTCAGGCCGGCACCGCCATCGGGCTCCAAGGAAATATTTTTTCCACTACCCTTGTCAATATCACCACTCCTGATTACAATCCAACATCAACATCAACTCCCCACAAGGGTCTCCCCCAGGGTGCAATCATCGGCATTGCTGTTGCACTTGTTGTCCTTCTTCTGTTGGCTATCGCCATTTTTATCATTTATTATCGACGACGCAGGAATCTGAACGACTTGAGGTCCCCATTGGATTCTCGATTTGGGGCCGCAAACATTACTGCACCCACCAACGGTGCGTACGGGAACCCCTTTCCACAGACTCCAATATCCGTCAATGGACACTTCGATCAACCTCAGTACACGATCAAGGAGCTTACCGCCTTGGATAATGCTCGAACTGTACTAGAAAAGCACCAAATCAGTCCAATTTCCACCAGCAGCGGTTGGATAGATGGCGCCCACGCTCGTTTGGCCGGGCAACTCACCAACCAAACGGGAACAATCATCCCCACGCATCAAGCCTACATCCCAGCTACTTGGACTCCGATATCTCCATCAGGAAGTACAGCAACCAGTGATACCTACCGGATGAAAGACTATCCATCAGCCCGTTCATCACCTAAAAACTTTCCGCCACCACTCATCCTAGAATCAAAACCACCGACGCACAAAAAATCACCTTCTGCTCAAAGTCACCCGCAAGTGTCACAGATGGAGACCATCCACTCACCCCGTGCCTTCGAATCAGGCTCATCCCCTGACACCGATTTCCAGCCTCAATTCCACACGCAGATGCGCTCCGAGATCAGGAATCGCTCTGTGAGCCGGCGCCACGGCGAAAGCAGGACCCGCAATGACAGCCGACCTCGCAACGAAAGCAGAAACCGTGCAGAAAGCCGGGCAGAAAGTAGAACCCGCGCAGAGAGCAGAGCAAGTAGTCGTGCGGAAAGCAGAACCAGGAGTCGTGATAATAGCTTGTCAAGGGGAGAAGATGAGTCACCACGAGTGTCGCCGCGAGAAGTCCTTGCTCAGAGAATGGCGGATGAGGCAAATCCGCCTCGATCAGCTTCGCGAGCTGAAAGTTATAGGAGGACTACAGTACGTCCTGGGATCAGCAATACGAACGCCAGCAAGGATGAACCCCTTAGCAAAAATGGTCGGTTTGATTTCGAGTGGGCTGAAAGAGAGAGGATTGAGAGGGAGCGAAAGATGGGTCTGACTAGCATAACGAAAGATTCGTTTAAGAAGAAAAAGGCGAAGAAAAGGCCTGAGGAGGCTGCGTCGATGAGTGCAGAGGAGCCCGAGGAGCAGTGGCCCGGCAGCTACTGATCATTGATGGTATGTATCCTTTTTGGATACACGGTACGGTTTTTCAACAGTCTAGCGCCCAGGTGCGCGATTCAGTTCGACAACAGTCAGGATATTCAATTTTTCTGGTGTTTGGAAGGGAAGGGAAGAAACACACGAAATCAAATGGACGCTGGGCATGGAGTATATAGGCGTCAGGTGTACAGGCGTTGGCTGGCAGCTCTTCTAGGCATTTGGTAGCAGCACGAACGTACTTTTTCTTTTACACGTTCCTTTGTAAATATTTAACCCGCTTTACAACCAAGAAACTCCAAAAACTCAATCATCCCTTCCTCTTCTCATATCACGTGAACTTTCTGCATGAAGAAACAATTCATCGACCCCAAAGTGTCACTGAACGATGGAGAGCCACGGCGAGCGTGCCCAGGGCTCAAGTGTGCAATGACAGGAAACGGGCGGCACACTTCACACGTACAGATGATGTGCATTCAAGGTGGGGACCGGGGGGCGGGGCTGGCTGATTTGCTTGCAGCCTCCGGATCATAGAATTCATCCCCAATCCCGGTCCCCGGTCCATAAACTACGACTTACGACGGCGCAAATGGCATTGGCTGCCCCGCTAGTGCTCACTGTTCACGCTACGCGACAACGCGAATCAAGAGTGCGATCATCTCAGGGATGAGGACCACGGTCTCTGGCTAAGTGCTCGGTCTCCGAGATGCAGTTGGGAATTTGGGGGCACAATTCTGCTCGGTTTAAAGTTTCTTTAAACGCTTGGGACCTCCGGATTTTGGGGGCACAATCCTGCTCGATTTAAAGTTTCTTTAAGCGCTTGGGACCTCGGATGGAGGCGTGTGACGTACGCACGGCACAGCTCGAGGTAAAGTTCGATGGCCTGAAGCGAACGGACGGGGTGCAGCTCAGGGGTCTGGACCTCAGCCCCGCAACTGGAGGGCAGATCGGACCTGGGTGACCTGGTTCGTCCCACCATCTGTGCTTGATACGAGGCCCTGCAAGGTATGGATGCTGAACTCATTGACGACTGAGAACCGTTGATCCGCATTAACCCTAATCATCCAGGAGAGGAGCTGAAAGAAAAGCAAAAGGCAAGTCACGGGTAGGGGTAAATTGAAATGTGTGTATGTTTTGGACGAGTTATTATGTGTGCTCTTCTAAGAGGACTAAGGTCAGGAAGAGCCTCGTGACAGGAAAGATCCCGTTGTCGGGTATCGTAGGTACTGTACAGCAATGTTTCCAACCTCGGAAGCCAAACCATTCGCCATAGATCTTATCTGACCCCGGGAACCAGATCCAACCAACGAAAGATTCAGACTCCCGCTCAAAAACAGTGACGAATGAAATGCTCAAGTAGGTATGTGAAGCTGGATGAGAGATGAGATTGCCTATGTCCTGGCCATCATACGGCGTCGCCCCTTTGGTGATCCTCCTCCGTCAAGCCAAGTGACTTAACCGAGTCCTGTCTCCCGTGGCCTGGGTGTTGTAATGTGGGTGCCACGACTTGCATCTCGAAGTGATCTTCTTTACTATCCTTTTTCTCTCGGCTTCTGCTCCGATGCTGATGTATCCTTCCAAAACCCGACGTCCCAGCTACCGTATCCTTTCCATCCAAGGGCCACTGTTGCCCAACAGTCTGTATCTGATCGGTGGCACTCACTGGACTGTTATAGTTACTCGAGTAAGGGCTGAAGTAGACCTTCTCATTGGCAGGACTCATATCCTCACTCATTCCGCCACCCCAAGGCATGCTGGAGACTAATGGCCTTTGGCTCTGAGGACTGTCGAAGAAGGCTCCCCCACTTCCAGTAGCGCCCATGGACGCCTCAAACATATCACGTCGTGGGCTCCGTGAGGCTCCGTTTGGTGAGGTTGCACTCGGAGGTTCGCTGCGGATGCTCTGCTGGGCAGCTACCCACTCTGCGTACCCGGTCTGCTGTTGATGTCTCAAGAGAAAACTCCGACGGCGTCTCCGCCCGCGCCAGATGATGCAGGCTCCTACGATTGCTAACAGAATGATAATGCCGCCCACAGCGATGCCGATTTTGGCGCCGAGGGTGAACTTGGCGTTCGAAGGCGTGTAGGTGCCGGAGGGGGTGGGGGTAGGGGACGTGATGTTGACTGTAGTGGTGGAGAACAGAGACCCTTGGAGAGAGACGATGTGGCCTGGAGTTGGTTGTTGTTGGCAAGCTCCATTGAGGGCTATCACGACTTTGGGGGTATTAGTAAGAGGAGACTTATTACATGCCTGACACGGAAGACATACAATTATTGATATAAAATTGGTCTGTCTGTTGCGCCAGACAAGCCTCACACTTCGGGACAGCGATGGTGCTCATGAGTGCACAGTAACTGTAGGTGGCTGCCGCAGCATTGAGCGAATCGAACTCAATGGCGTTCTCAATAGGTTGACATGCGGTACTGCTGCTTGTTAGCCTCGCTCCGGCTACAGGGGTTCGGGTACGTACCTAGTGGTGCAAGGGGTACTGGGAACGTTTGTATTGTTTGGATAACCAAACAGACACCAACTTACGGCATATCTCAAGTTGTCTGTAGAAGTGAGGCATTAGTATCTGTTCGAGGAAGAGAACATGGCTCAAGGGTACTGGGATGTCACTCACACAAAGCGAACTGCAAATCCGTCTTCTTTGTGGCAGGGTCAACGTAAGTGCTCCCTAATTGGCAAGTGACACAACTCTGAAAGGTGATCCCGGTGGCCGTTGATGCGAAATCCCCATTATTACACACAATATCGGACCCCGTTGTGGAGCCCTGAACGTTCCCACATTGCACCGAGCATGGCGAGTTGGGGAGTGATTCTATCGCGATACTCGACGGTGTGAAGGCTGTGAGGAGGAAGAGCACTGTTGATACCAAAGAAGGTCGCATCTTGGCGGGCCAAGCCGTCGGAAGTCGTGTCTGCTGAACGATTGTATGCCTCAACCGGAGCACGGGGTTATGAGGGGATAGCGAGGCTCCTCAACATCGAGCTGCTGTGACCCTGACCGGCAAGAGTCAGATAGCAGGCCGTGGAGTTCGTCTGGTGTCGAAATAACACTTATCGCGAATGTTGGAAGGAAGCGTCTGAAGTTGTGAAGTTGAAGAGCGCGACCCGGTGTATAAGGCCGCACTTATCATGCATCTCAGCAGAACTCGCTGCTCGCTTTGCGGTCAGTGGCGTTGCGGCAGGATTGGCCAACACGCCGATGCATCGCCAACAGCAGTTGGTGGATTGTGTCCAGGCATGCGAGGTACCCTGCAAGGTCACCCTGCGGCAGGGATTCAGTGGGGATGAGCAGGGCTTGGGGGGCCGTGCTGCCGGTTGATTGGCGATCATGCTGCTCACCGGCGGGGGGGTGGGCGTCCGCTGCTGGGCAATCGCTGCACTCCCAGCTGCTGGCAATCTGCATTGATCACACCAAGGAGAGCTCGTCACACCCGTCACGAGGCCTGCCAAATCGATGATTGGGGGCATTGGGGGCTGAGCGCGCTCGGGAGGTTCCAGATCCAATTTATTGGACACCTGCTGGGAAAAGCAGAGCATTTCTCGCCGCGGTGGTGATAGTGACCAGATCCTCGGCGCAAAACTTGTGTTGATAGTTGCGGGAGGGTTGCATTTTTCCATGAGGGTTGCCGCTGTGGAAGCTGGAGAATCACAATCGATGTTCTCCACTCTGCTGGATTGGGGGCTGTGGCGTGGGACGATACCGTCTATTGGTGCGGCACGGCCCGGCAAGTGTTGGCAATGAGCTTGGAGACAATGGAGAGAGGTGCAGCCGACTCGAAAGCGACTAGGGTGGCCTCCTGAGTGGCCACCCCGCGATGCCAAGTCGTTTTGGAGATGTGATTTTGGCCCCCTCAGTTCTGGGGGCTGCAGTGACGAGAGGGGCGGGTCGCCCACCCAGTGAGGTGGAATCGAGATTGTCGGTTCGAGTACCGGGCGCTTAATTCGTACTCAATCCTCGAATCCAGAGCGATGTCTGCAGACTCCGCATTCTCCGCACAAACTTTAAAGCATTTCCTTAGCCAATGGATATCATCGATGCCCGGCCTCGCCTGTTGGCCCATGGTGTTGGTTTTCAAAACATATTACGAGCCGTTTGTATCCAAAACGTCCAAGCGAGGTCTTACCACTTGGAACGCGCGGTTACACAAATTTGACTGATTCTCATATATTTGCTGTGGGTTTGTGGCGTGTACTCGCATACCATTCCACGGAAAACTATCACTTGGGTTACATCAGATCGGTTTCGTCTCTCCCCTTCCCAACGTTCCCCACGCAGTGTCTCAGAGATATGTTGGGGAGCAAGATATACGATGATAGCGCTAACCGGAGCCGAGAACGGAAGACATTGAGTTTGACTTTGGTGATTGTATCGAGACGCCGGCCGGCACTCCTGTCACAGAGCCAATAGCCATTCAACTCCTGACTAAATAGTGTAAATGTGTTCAACGCTGAGCAACTTTACCTACATTATACAGACTGTTCCTTGTTCTTTTGGCTATCTCCCATTGCCAAGTCTGACACTCTTACATGAGCTTCTGCACTCTTATCACTTCATGGAACGACGTTCGGCGTCTATTCAGCGAACACTGCGGGCCCTGGTATCACGTAGTCTATGATGGGCTTGTAGATATCGATGAGAATTCCTGGATCTGTCGCATTGTAGGCACCGGGGAATGACACACCAGCTGGGCTGGCAGCTCCGCCTCCAGTAATATTGACCTGATAGCAGCTCATGTAGAGCTGAGCGCCGCCAGCACTCTGCGCGGCATGCAGGGCAATAGCTTCTGCTCATACGAGGTATGCTCCTGGCGAGATGGAAGCGGGAATCGTAAAACTTCTGTGGCCGCAATTGCTATTCAAGGTGTCCTGAGATATTTAGAAGCTTACTCTAATTTGAGGAGAGGATAGAGGCTAAAGAAAAGATCTTGCGAGTACTTACTGTTCCCCATTTCTTAGTTGTGGAATTGTAGCCTTCTTCATCAGCTTTGAGCCATGAACCAGAACCGGGGTCCGTTGTTGCGTCTGTGACCTTCGACATGTAGACGATGACTGGTCCAAAGTGATTCCCTTCAATCGCTTGATTTGAAAACGACCGATCACCAGGTTGTGCGTGCATCTCGACGGTCATGTTTCCGCCAGCTGTTATGATTTTATCAGACCTGAGAAATTGGGTCTCGGAAATAGAGAGAGTATACCCGGAGCAGCGCAGATTCCAGTGACGCCCTTACTTCCACCAACATTGCATCTGATATCACCGGATGTGACAGTTGTGACAGGACTATTACTAGGAGGCACTCGCGTGCAGGTATTGAATTCGTCAACGCTAGGAGAGCCACCGTTTAGCAAGGAAGAATGAGACGACTTAAGAAGGAGACGAGTAGAAGAGAGAGAAGATGAGCCATACCATTGACCAACATGTCTTGAAACATGGAATGACCTACAACGGTAATGGCGTAGGCAAAAAGGCCAAGCACTGCTATAAAATTTCTCGTGATCAAGGACTTGGGGGGGGGGACTGAATGAGTTTGACAGAATGCTTACTCTAACTTTGGTGTAGCTGTCCATAGTACTTATATAGACTTCATGTGCCGTCACGCGATGTCAAAAGTTTTGAGTAGACTTACTGGTCTCAATATGATGTCCATAGATTTGGAGTTTGTCTGGGGTAGCACTGGCTGTGCGGGTTCTTTCTCGTTCGACTTTGAAGAAACTCCTGAACATGAAACAACACCACGGTCCGGCAAAATAATACGCAGTACAGAATGATTGAACGAGGAACGAAATAAACAGGTAAACGGCTTGACGAACTCCGAATAGATAATTGTGTCCGAAATAATCTCAAAGAAAGCTTGGATCTCGGGACTGTTGGCATGCGTGTGATTTAGATAGATTCAAGGCGTGACCTGGTCAAGCATTGAGAGCAAAATCAGAACAATGGGTGTTAGATAGAACTGGACAGGGCATGAGACACCCTCAGCATCTTCATATGACAACACGTTCCCCGGCCCGGGAGGCCTCATTCAGAGATGATCTTGGAAGGCGAGATGAGGATGATAGCCCCGACCAGATGAGGTCCTGTCGACGCGACGGCGACGCGAAGTTTGCATGAAACACTGGTCCGGGGATGGGAGATCAAAGAGAGCAGCTGATATACCCAGCTCTCATCAATATCAATTGATTGAGGCATCGATCGAAGGGTATGTTCTGGATAGTTTCCTGGTGTTTCTTGGTGTTTTGAAGGCCAAGACTCTCTGAGAATTTTGGGCCTCGGCTCCGGGAGTTCCTCTTCCGTTCCCCCCTTTCCCGTTTAGGTTTAGCGAGATCTTTGGCCTGAGGCTAAGTACTGTTGTGCTCTACTTGTTCCTTCTTCTTACTGAACATTTCCTTCTCCAGCCTCACTTTCATTGATTCGTTTTGATGTTCCACGTCTTTCCAAATGGCGATGCAGTCCCATCTGCAGCTACGGGGACTGGGAGACAGGATCCGAGACCAGAACCGGGCAGGCACGAATCAGCGTCAACAGCCTTGACAAAGTCATGTGCAGAGTGCAGAAGAAGATGAATCAAGTGTGATTCTACTGGACCACCTTGTGGGCAGTGCTCCTGGTACAAAGTTCAAGGTGCATGCCAGTTTCCAGCCCGCCGACGGAGGAACGTGCCGTCCTCAAGGCATGATACCTTCTCGATATTTGATGGAACCAATGCTTACCCGAGACCAGAGCCTATCATGAGGTCCAAGATACTGTCAACAAAAGTAGCAAGGTCTTGAAAACTTTGTTCCCTACAAAGTCTTTAGACTTGCTGGCTACCTTATCCAGAGAAGAACTCATAGGATTGCTCGGGAGTGAACCAGCACGGTTTGGCGACTACCTACAACCGATGAGCTCCGAAGAAGAGCTGAAATGCATCGAATTGTCTCCTCAGCAAGATTTTGAGTGGGACGAGTCAGTAGCAAGTCAAGACCTCGCAGCAGATGTATCGGACGATGTGAATGGACTTGCCCTTACTTTGGACAACAAGTCGTCTTATTTAGGCATATCTTCGATCACGGCCATCATTCGAGTTATTGTTCAAATCGCTCCAGATACCAAGACGTGGATTCTTAACGGCAGTGCTCAATCTGCGGATCCATACCAAGAATGTCCCAGAGCCATAAATGAAGCTCTTCTGCCGGATGAAATGCTCTGCATCAATGCTTATTTCACACATGTCCACAACAGCAATCCACTCGTCAATGAAGCGCTTTTTCGGTCAAAATACTTGAGTGGCCCTCAAAGTGATTCTCCTTGGATTGCTCTCCTCAACATGGTTCTTACCATGGGAAGCATTGCAGTGTCGGATGCTCGGAACCACGCCCATTTCGTCTTCTACCGGCGGGCCAATCCACACATGACACTCGAAAGTCTGGGCGCCGGCCACCTGGAGATAGTTCAGGCGTTCGCAATACTGGGCGGAAGCTATCTGCACTATTTGAACAAGCCGAACCTCGCCAGCGTGATTACTGGAGCAGCATTGCGTATGGCAGTCGCCCTAGGATTGCACCTCGAGCCGTCTCAGAAATCGGAAGACCTCAGCGATGATGCCCGTCTTCAATTTGAAACAAGAAGGCGAACATGGTGGTGTCTTTTTTGCTTTGATACATGGGCATCGGCAACATTAGGTAGGCCTAGTTTGGGACGCTGGGATCCCGGTTCTATCACCGCGTCCTTGCCCACCGCTTTGGATCCCGAGGTAAGCAGCGTTCTGCTTCTTTATCAAGTGCAATATCTTATATTCGTGCCATTCCTAGGATTTCGGAGCAATATGCCTTCGAACCAGCGTTGAGTTCTGCAAAATCGGAACTGGGATTCAAGATCGATTTGCAAGAGCCCCTCTTATTTCCAGTCGCGAAATTTTGGAATATGACACACAACTTCTCCGCTGGGAATCACAAATTCCTAGCCAACTGCGAGAATTGGAAACCAAGAACCCATCTTTGCGTGCACCGTGTGGGCTAATGAGAAGCCGTTACCTAAATCTTCGGCTAGTTCTCTGTAGACCTCGTCTTCTAATTAGTTGTCTCCGGCAGGAAAATCGGACTGTCCAACAACCAGAAGAGAGGCAGGTAATTGACACATGCAGAGAGATTTCAGAAGCGACGGTCCAAGAAGTTGCTAAAAGTTGGTTCAAAAACCAGATCTGGGCCTGGAATGCAGTCTGGCTGCTGTTCCAAGCAACCATGATTCCTTTGCTTGGATTATTCTCCGACCCAGACCACGAAAATGTCCCAAAATGGCGACAGTCTATTGAAAAGTCTCTTTCACTGTTTGACGAGATGAGGGACTTCAGCTTGGCAGCGCAAAGAAGCTGTGAAGTAGTGGCTAGAATTTACCAGGCGTCTGAGAAGGCTAGGGCGGCTCCTGCAGGTGCCCAGAGGGAGGTGCAGAACGAGTGGACTTGGCTTGAAGGCCAATTTTGGCCTTTGCAGCAAGATATGGACTGGTTCTCTTTCCCGGAGTATGGAGATGTCACATTTGATATGGGCTTCCTTGCAGGAGCCCATGATCAAAGCCCACATTGAGAAGCAACAAGTACAGACCTTACGCAGTACAAGACACCCCAACAAGCCTTCCAACCAAATGTACACATACCAAAATTGCTTTCCAATCTGGCCCGACACAAGTGCCATTCGTTCATGCACCGGTCCTTGCGGACAGCGCGACGGCACTGGCCTTCCTTGGATTCTTTGAATCAAACACTTCGTCTAGCTCTTCGAGGGTACGACCTTTCGTCTCAACGAAGAAGTAAATGAATACAAATTCGAAGACGTCCCAAAACACGAAGAACACATAAAACCAATATTTAATGTTTCTGCCATGAGTTAGCATACGACCAGGACGATGTGGAACCGAGACTACAAACTGGAGAGCGAGTGGTGCGGCAAAGGTATTGACAAATCCCGCGCAGACGGCTGTCAATTGAAAGACTGCCATGCCTTTGGCACGCATCTCATCTTGGAAACGTTAGCATACTGGTTAGGTCATTGGTTTCGCGTTTTAGCTTACTGGAGAGGACTTCTGCGGGATAGATGGGTTGCATAGGAGTGAACGAGAACGCAAAGACGACCCCGAAAATAAAGATGAAGGCGATGCTGGCTCGACTGGCGGCAAAAGCTTCGTGATTGTGCTCATACGCGGCTGCTGTGCCAGCAACGATAGCGAGACAGACGGCCATACCAGCACAGGATCCCATGAGCATCTTCCGTCGTCCAACAATGTCGTGGAATCGAGCACCGGTCGTTGCTGAAATCCATCCCGTCACGGCATATATGGCGTTGAGAAGTAGTTGCATGTTGGTGTCCTTGATGCCGACGTTTGCAATCATGATTGGGAGATAATAAGAGGCAATGTTGTTACCAGAGAATTGCCCAAACCATGCCATAGCCACACAGCACATGAGTCGATATCGGCGGTTGGAGGTGTTGAACAAGATACGGATATCGAAAAAATTGCGGGCAGAGGTCATGCCTTGGACTTGAAGAGACTGCTCCATTTCGTATAGCTCGAGGTTGACTAGTGGATGAGTTTCATCACCATTCGCGTGGTACTCGACAATGATCAGTCTTTCTTCTGCATATCGACCTTTCCCGATGAGCCCTGGGAAAGAGTCAGTGACCAAGTTTGTGTGGAGGGAGGACTTGCTTACATCGAGGTGATTCGGGAATGAAATACACGCCAAGGCAGACGATTGCCGGGCAAACCCTTGGATTTCTTAGCACCAAGGTTTTTGAGTGGACACTTAGTCAGGACTCACATTTGAAGCCAAAGAGGTAGTCGCCATTTCAGATTACCGCCGATGTGTAAGTTCGCGCCATAGATCGTGAAGGTCGCCAGAATGCTACCCAAATAGTCTACTGAAGTTAGGCTCACTCCACAGAAGGGGTTCTAGGTCACTGACAAAGCGTGTTGTAAACTAGATCAGAAAGTCAGTAAATTGGCCAGCTCATCGTCGAAGGAGAGTAACTCACCTCCATCGAGTGTCGCTCGATATTGAGGTGGAGATATTTCGACCAAGTACAGAGGTGCTGCGACAGTTGCAATAGTCGAGCAAAAGCTCAGGAGGAATCTCCCACCGATAAACGTTGCAACTGGACGACTGTCAGTGATCATTGGAACCGTTGAGAGTGGAAATCTTACGATTTGGCGCAACTGCAGTAATGATAGTGGCAATGACAACGCCGAAACATCCGCCGAAAATGGGAACCTTTCTCCCTTGCCAGTCGCAAGTCCAGGAGAACAGTGCGCCGACCATCTGACCGATCTGAAAAATGGAGAAAACAAGGCCAGTGCTAGCAGCACCGTTGCTTCCCAGGTTGTAATAAGCTTGGTACTCCGGGATTGCATTGATTGAACCCATCAAGGATCCATCATACCCTGGTGGGACTCAGCGGTTTTCAATTAGAAGAGAGAGGTGTGGTCAAGTTACCGTTCATAGTAGAACACAAATACACCAGAGCGCACATCATGTAGAGCTTCTTCGCCCCCTTTCCCCATGGATCAGGAGGCTTGCCTACTTCCGCGAAATTATCAACGGCTACTCGTTCTGGCTTTTCTGTCTTTCCTACAAAGGCACTTCGAGGCTCTGAGGTATTCTCAACTATATCGGTGCTTTGCTTCGTGTCAAGAGACATGGCTGGGGTAATTGTGACAATGAGGTAGGAGTGACGAGGTCAGAGTATGATTCGAAGGTTGCAAGGCACTTTCTTCATGGACCATGAAGATTTATATTTCGACGAGGAAGCAAAGCGGGACAAAAGCTTGAAATGAATCAAGTTAGACCAGACACCGTAGAACGCCAGAAACAAAGCTCGAGGTAACGCCTCCCTGCGTGACGATCTTCTCTTCTCACTTATGGACAAATCTAGCCGTCTTGGCACAAAAGCTACTACAGTAGTAGTTCAAACAGATTCATACGTTGCACTTGGGGTAGCGTGGAGACCCCGCCATACCAGGGCTCACACCGGGTCATCGTCATAATACTTACACGCGAATTTGAAAATCCGCGCCTGCTTCAGAAGTTCCGGGGAGGATGTACGAAAATCCGAGCCCAAAATGGCTAGTGAACATTGGCCCCCCACGTTTAATGGCAACAAAATGCCCACCCCTCGGCTCACTTGCCGCGACTAACGGGATGTGAGCACCAAATCGGCTCAATGCTGACCCAAAACACTGGACCTGAGGGGAGACGAAGTGGACTCAAGAATTAGATCAACCAAAACGAGGCGTTATGCTGGTGCGGACCCTGGTTCTCCGTTCCAGAAGCGGAAATGTTGAATGATAACTCGATAGCAAGAAATTTTCCTTGACTCCTTTTCTTTCTTGATACTCAGCTCCTACTATCTTCACACTTGCTGTCTGCATCCCCAACTTCTGCTTAAGGTTTCATTTTCATCCTTTCTTTCTACTCAAATTACAATCTTCCCAGGTACTTTTGAGACCAGAAATCATGGGAGATATTGCTGTTCGGAAAACATCGAGACTGACTCGTCAAGAGCTCAAAAATGGATGGAGCTTTCGACAAACAGAATCTTCTGCGGATGTCTGGTATCCTGTACAGAAAATCCCAAGCGTGGTCCATCTGGATCTGATGCAAAATAACTTGTATGCTCAGCACACGGCCGATGCCTTTATTACCACTAAGAGGAGAACAGAATTCCGGATCCTTTCATTGGAATGAATGAACTGAAAACTGAATGGGTCGGAGAGAAGTCATGGACGTACAAGACAACTTTTGATGCACCCAGCGTACCCTCTGGGGCGAAGTCTGTACTCGTTTTCGATGGACTCGACACTTTCGCAACCGTGAAGGTCAATGGGAAAGTCCTGCTGCAATCTGAAAACATGTTTCTTATATATCGCGTCGAGGTCACTGAGAGCGTCATCTCGGGCCAAAATTCTCTCGAGATTGACTTCGATTCAGCGTTGATACGTGGCCGTGAACTTGAGAAGGCACATCCTGAGTACCGATTCATTACCCACAACGAAGAAACCGGTCGTTTGGGGGTTCGGAAGGCACAATATCATTGGGTAGGCAAAGAAGCAACCTAATCTTGAATGCATTTACTAATATGAACATAGGGCTGGGACTGGGGTCCTGTTCTCATGACAGCAGGGCCGTGGCGGCCAGTTCACCTCGAGATTTACGATTCTCGAGTTGCAGATCTCTGGTCTCAAATCGAAGTCAGCAAGGATTTGAGGGCGGCTTCAGGAAAGTTGTATGCTCGAATTGATGGGCCGAGCAACAAAGTGGCGTTCACTGTCAAACTTCAAGAAAAGATCATTTCACAGCACGAAACAGCTGTCGGAGCTGATGGTCTGGCGGAGGTCTCCGTTTCCATTGAAAATCCCGCACTGTGGTACCCTCATGGATATGGAGCTCAGACTGTCTACGAAATCACAGTTGATGTTTTCACTCACGAATTCCTGGTGGACACAATGTCTAAGCGAACAGGTTTTCGGCGTGGAGAGTTTATTCAGGAAGATGACGAGATCGGCCAGAGCTTCTATTTCAGGATCAATGGAATCGATATCTTCTGTGCTGGGTCGTGCTGGATTCCTGCCGACAACTTCATACCTCGCCTAGACGCAGGGAAGTATAAAAAGTGGCTGCAGACGATGATCGACGGAAATCAGGTTATGACGAGGTAATAGTTCTCTTATTCCTGTCCTGAAGTTTTACTAATCAGGTTCAGGGTCTGGGGCGGTGGAATCTATGAGGAAGATGTGTTCTACGATCTCTGCGACGAGCTCGGTATTCTCGTCTGGCAAGATTTCATGTTTGGTTGTGGAAGTTATCCAACCTGGCCGGAACTCCTCGATTCGATCCGCGATGAGGCTGTTTGTAACGTCCGACGACTACGCCACCATCCATCAATCGTTATATATGCCGGAAACAACGAAGACTACCAGATTCAAGAATCGTACAAGCTGGACTATGACTTTGCAGACAAAGATCCCGAATCATGGCTGAAATCTACATATCCCGCCAGATACATCTCTGAGCATCTTCTGCCGAAGGTCATAAAGAATGAGTCTCCAAATATTCCGTACTGGCCAAGCTCTCCATTCTCCGGCGGGAAAGATACTTCTGACAAGACTATTGGCGATCTTCATCAATGGAATGGTAAGCGACTCCATCCGTTTCTTCAAAGCAAGTCCTAACAAGTGGCCAGTGTGGCATGGGACTCAAGAGAAGTACCAAATTTTCGACGACCTAGGCGGCAGGTTCAACTCAGAGTTTGGGACGGAGGCATTTCCTCATATGCAAACCATTCAACACTTTGTCAAAGATCCCTCTGAGCTTTACCCGCAGTCTCGGACCCTAGATTTTCATAACAAGGCTGATGGCCACGAACGTAGGATTGCCACGTACCTCGTGGAGAACTTTCGCACGACCACAGATCTCGCCGTAAGTTTAAAGCGCGTCCATTGAGCAGCAGATATTAATTGAGGGATAGGCATACATACATCTTACTCAATTGGCCCAATGTGAAGCTCTCATGTTCGCATACCGCGGCTGGCGACGACAATGGGGCCAAGCACGTAAGTGTGGTGGCGCCCTCGTCTGGCAGCTGAATGATTGCTGGCCTGTCACATCCTGGGCGATCATCGATTTCTTTCTCCGTAAGAAGCCGGCATATTACGCTATGTCCCGAGTCCTCAGACCAATTGCCGTCGGTGTGCGACGAAAGCATCACGACTGGAGCGTATGCCACGCTCGACCGGCAAAGACTCTACCATGGGAGCTGTGGGTTGTCAGTAGCAAGACGACTGAAGTTGTGGCTGAAGTTGAACTGCGCTTCATTTCCATTTCGACTGGCGAGGACATCAAGGAGAAGATCACCAAGGAGATCACGGTAGCTGCGAACGGCTCAACGGATATCGCTAATGGCATGATTGATAACCTCACAGAGGAGCCTCATGTTCTTGCTGCTAGAATTCGGATTGATGGTGTGTGCGTTTCCCGTGATATGGACTGGCCGCAGCCACTCAAGTATCTCTCGTTTGAAGACCGAGGAGTATCCGTCACTCAACATGGTGATGAGCTTCGAGTATCGGCGAAGAGACCAACGAAAGGGCTCACTTCCGAGGAGAGGGAAGGGGTTTTGATTTCGGATAGTGCGATCGATATTGCGCCGGGAGATGAGCAGGTCGTGACTTGTCGAGGGCTGGAGGCAGGGGAGAAGCCGTTGTCGTGGACGTACTTGGGACAACATGATTGATTTGGCTCCTGACCGTACCAGAGTCGAATGTTTTTGTTATCACAGATTTCTAAGCTCATAGAATTTCCTTTGGTAACCGGCAAAACGAAGAGACATTGAGAATCGGCTTCCACGAAACCTGAGAGTAAGCATTGAGATCTTGAGAGTTCCCTGTAGATAAACCCCAGAGGTCTTCGGGAGCTCCATAGCCAGTAATTGAGCCACGAGTAATGAGCACTAAACCCCGAATGCCAGTCGATTCGCATCCGATTAAAGTCCAGGTGAGTTCCATCTCTCCGCAATTGCCGGCATGAAAGTTGACACCTCTTCCAGCCACCGATAAAGAAATAAACGTTTCCGTGACCAAAAGAGTCTAGAAAACTGTCTGAGTCAAAATACCAACCTCCAAAAAGCCAGATGGACTAAGACAAATCTGACGCGGAGGTTCTGGTGGATTAGAAGCCGCGGACACTAAGCGAGCCCCTTTTCCTCTTTGCCACCATTTCCTTATTACCGCATCACCGTCCGAACTTTAGGATCGCATATGGAGCCCTTGGATGCGGGGTAACCCAACTCCATCAGATGGCTATGCTGAGAGTTGCAAAATAAGAGGAGTCACTCTTGAATGGCGGGATGTCAAAGCAGGGAGATGCTGAGCTACAGAGGTGATCATGCTGGATATGGAGAACGAACCTTTGTGTTGAGAATCGTATTCCATTTAAGTATCCCCAAAGCGTTAACATGATTAGGGGCTTACGCCTCTATTAGGAGGTAATTACCAGGCTTACAGGGCTTACAGAGACACTATAGGCTTTATTAGTGGCCCCCATAATTAAGGTATGCATGCACTTGTAACCTCGTTACTTTATGCCGCAATCTCTGCACTGCCCTTTAGTAGCCCTTCTCAGTGTTGGCTGCGCATAAATCAGAACCATATCGATAAAAATCACGGGAGAGAAAGATCAAGAAAGGAACGTCTGGAAGAAGTCCTGTCATCAACAATGAAATTGGCTACCGGCTACTACTGGAATCTTAAGAATGCCTTCTTCTAGATTACTCTTCTCCCTCCTCCGTCTGCTTCCCCTAAAGACCCGAAACTTCATCTGGGCAATCTCACTCGAGCCTTGCCCATCTCAACGTAAGCATAGCACGCCCAAATGAAGCCGCACCACCTGACGAAGACACACGATCTTGGGGAACCACATGTCTGTCATGATATGTTTACATACATGATACCACCCTATACTCCCTAGCCTTCACAAAGTGTGTTTGGCTGACCTGACGCCGCCTTTCCTGAGTTGGACCCTGAGGGCCCCGTGCCAACTCCGCGCTGCAATTAAGTATTTTAGAAAGGAAGATGCTCGCTCAAAGTCTCATGATGAATGTACAACAAGGACAGCGATGTGACCTTTCCGGATCACGTTTTGCTCATCGATCACCAAATCGCGCTTTTCGGCCGTGGACTCAGTGAGATCGAGCGCCGCGAGCCGAAGTAAGTGGGCGAGGATGAGGGATTATGTCGGTCTGGCGCTGCAGCCGCGGAGTGCGGTTGGACGGGCGATTGGATGCCAATGACTCGGTGTATTATCTGTTCCTCTTTCGCGAGGTCGTGGGAGGCCAGAGCCAGCTCTTGGTGCTCGGGTTCTAGTGTTCGAGTGGCATTTCGCGGCTTTGGTGATGGCGGTCGAAAAATGGCTGGAGAACCTTTTCTAGTTACTTGCTCCTCTTGCGCAAGGTCGTGGGTCCTGAGAGCTGGTTCTTGGTACTCTAGTTGTCGTGTTCGACTGGCATTTCGCGACTTTGGTGATGGCGGTCGAAAAACGACTGGAGAATCTTTTCTGGTTACTTGCTCCTCTTGCGCAAGGTCGTGGGTTCTGAGAGCTGGCTCTTGGTACTCTAGTTGTCGTGTCCGACTTGCATTTCGCGACTTTGGTGAAGCGGGTCGAACAAAAGTTGGGGAATCAGCTTTTGCAGCCTGAAATTCTTGCTGGCCAATACTTGACTTCAGACTCTCGCGGAGAGTGTCTCCATCTGGTCGACGGCATCTGGGTGCAAAAAACACACTCGGAGAGTTCGCATCGACGGGAGAAAGTGGAGTCACCACGTCTTCCATCGATTTCGGGAAACACGCCTGCGGGAAATCTGGAGTGGTGCACGCTGTCATCTGCGTGTTAACGCTCAAATCGGACATGTCCGACACCGTTGAATTCGTTCTCTCATCGGTGCTCGTCTCAGCACTCGACTCGGCGTTGAATTCCGCGGTTAAATTTATCTCGGCCTTCTCGGCTTTCTCAGCCTTCCCAGCCTTTTCGCTAGGTTTGTCATCTTTCGGGTCGCCTTTGATATCTCTTTGGTCGTCATTGGCATCCGACACCGTGGAATTTGGTTGTGAGACAAGCTTTGCTTGCGGGCGTTTGTTCGTGTCGACTACGAGAAGCTCCTTCTCGCCACGCCCCAAGATTCCATAGACTTTGACTTCGCCAGCATGAATTCCCAAGACTGCGCTTGTGCCAGCATACACTGCTTCCTCTTCTATTCCGCTTCGATTGGCAAAAACGCAGATGATTTCGCCTTCCGTCTCGGCTCGAATAAGAGGCTCCAGTCGAGCAAGCCAGTAGGACAACGTCTCCATGTCTGGATCTTTCGGACATCGACTGTATGATCTGGCATCCTCGCGAGTGAGCCACGCCATCGAAAGAATGACAAGATTGGCCTCCTTGTGAATGATGTGGTATGCAAACTCCCAGGCGCTCCAAGGTGCTTCGAATTTGTACGGACTACAGCAAGGCATGGTCAGCAAAGTCACCAGAGATTGTGTGAAGAGTTGCTTACTTCAAGTCCATGCCTAAGGAAGAATTGTTAGCTGGTTATTATTAGTCGAGCATCAAAAAACTGTACTCACGCTCGAATGATCTAGTCGGCCACTTACAAATCCCCATTGCTACATTCCCAAGCCCTTCTATTTCTCCATCAAAGAATCCATCTGGTCCCTCAAGTGCCCAAGTTTCGTCGGTGTAATAGAGAAACGATTTTCGATAATTCGCGATTGTTTCGCCATCCGCGTTGACCGTGATGGCCGAATTGTAGTACTCTGGCGATGCGGGCCATTTGGGAGTGATATCGACCTTCTCAGGATACCCAACCGTAACGACGCACTCGTATTTCAAGGCCGTCGTCCTCGCCCAAAGCGATGTAATTCCGGAAGTGGTCGGTTCTAAGTACGGACTGATCTGTTGCAACGATTTAAAATTGTACCCTGTCCACGTCAGTCGTGGTATTCGTTGGAAAAGAGGATAATCCTTGAGGAGAGTGTTGCGATCGTCTTGGAGCCCAATCATGGACCGGCTTGAAGAAGGAAAAAGCTACAGTACTGTACTGAGCTGCCCTCTTCGAAGTCGCATTGCTGGGCAAGACAGACGAAAGCTGCGATCCCGGAATCCGGACTCACCTGAAAACGCCAACTCGGGCAAGACCAAGAGATCTAGCTTCTGCGGATTCGCTTTGCTCAGCACAGCATCGGCGCGATTCAAGTTGTTATCGACGTCGCCAACCTGCGGGGCGAACTGCATGGGAAGTCAGCGCATGAAGGCGTCGGCACCGCCAGCTGCAACTCCGTGAGATTCCGTACCTGAAGACATGCAATCCTCATCGTCGCAACGGCCTAGATCAACTGCTTCGATGCATAAAATGAAAGGAGAGTACGGGGGTACAGTCTTGGATTGGCGGCTGGGGAAATGGTGATGAGAGCCTGATAAAGACAGAGAGAAGACGAGACTGGGGAAGGTGGAGAAGATAGACGGTAGGATTGAGGGCGGGGGACGAGAATAGAAATAGCAGCATATATTGGGCAGGTGGGCTTTATTTGCCGGAGTGAAGCGTGTCGGTCGACCAACCGCCTCGCTTGTTCGTTCGTTCAGGGGTTAAGGTTATCGCGGGCTTCGCAGCAGCAGTGCAGCAGTGAGTGCAGCACACACACACACACGCACAAAACCCCCAGCCAGAACCGATGTTGGTCTGCGCTGATTGGAGGAAGACAGACTGGGTGGGGCGAGTATTGGGCAAATACCGGCCGCTGAGCACACTTGGACTCGAAAAGGCCGTGATGCCACAGG
Source organism: Hyaloscypha bicolor E (assembly GCF_002865645.1). Lineage (NCBI taxonomy): Eukaryota > Fungi > Ascomycota > Leotiomycetes > Helotiales > Hyaloscyphaceae > Hyaloscypha > Hyaloscypha bicolor. The sequence continues at coordinate 1,333,176 of NW_020194519.1, read as the reverse complement.
GCCATCAGCCCTCTCTGCACGGTGCTGAAGTTGGGGTCTGCCCAGCGCTTACCCGCATGAAGAGGTGCCTTGGTGCAATGCTTTTTCCCCGCTGTCTCCTTGGACGGAGCACGTCTCCCAGGCGTGGAACTTTGGCGCTCTGGCTACCCACCCAGCATGGGCTGGCATGGGCTGGCATGGATCCAGCCTGGTCGGCGCGTAAAGGTTTCAGCCTGCACACGATATCTGCGAATGAGCAGCAATGAAAGCAACAACTCCAGCGCCTGGCCCGGGCCAGCAATGCGGCGGGGTGGAGCTGGCTGTTCCTTGCGCATGTCAACAGCTGCCAATCACGATTGACCCTCTCGCTCTTGCAGATGCGCGTCCTGTATCTCACCCCGGGGAGCAGGGAGCACCCACCTGATAGTCTTGTGCGACCCGGCCTGCAACGCGGGCCCCATGTGAAGGCTTCAACGCTCAGACTTGGCCACTCAACCTGCGTTCTAAGCGCTTCCCAGGGCTGTCTTGGGTCTCCCAGCCCCCTTCCCGTCGCGTGACAACGCGCTTAACGGTGTGACGAGTTGCACATAGCGCCTAGCCCTGCGCATATTGGATTGGGAAGCGGTGCAGACGCAGACATGCCTGTTCAAACGCAGCAGCTCCACTAAACAGCCGACAGGCGGCGCGGATACAGACGCAGTTCGCTTGGCGGCCAACCGCAGACGTCTTCTAGGTTCTGACTCTCTGCTGGCCCCGATCATCACGCCCCTTTCTTGGTCACAGCCTGGTACCAGTCTGTCGGTTCCTCTCGTGACTCTTCCTGCATTCGGTGACCAGACAAGGAGCATTTCTGAGAATGGCTCTCATCGAGTCTCCAGACGCTCGACGTGGCAAAGTCACTTCTGGCTTCTCGCTTCTGGCTTCTGGCTTTGCGTGACAAGCGTTAGACCTGGCATTGGGTTTTCGTCGTCACTTTCGTCGGCAATGATATGTGGGTTGAGCGGTTCGGCGCCGCCACCGCACTGTGATTCCCTCTGTTAGGCCCCACTACTGCCCGTCAAGTTCGATTGACCCTTATTTCTCTCTAATCTCTTTCTTCTCTTCCTGCTGTCGAGCAGCTAAGGTTAAGTGGGATTTCCCAGTGCAATGCAAAGTGGATAAGGTTGAGAAGCGCGACTGGCCCGGTCCGCCTGGCCGGAGCCATGATCCTCGGGTCGCTCTTGCACATGCGACCATAAGCGCAACCGCTCCCAATAATCATGATGGGCACTACTCTCCTCTTAGTGAGCGGAACATGGGAATCGTGCTTCCATCCATCTTAGGATCAACCTTATCATTGTGCATATCCTGCTCTGTCCGATTTTCAATGCAGAGACATAAGGGCACGTGTGGAGGCGTGTTGCAACCAACATGGAAATAACTGCAAGTTTCTCGTGGATGCCCGAGAACTTGCCTTTGTATCGGTACAAAGCAGGGATCTGATGTTGTACAGAACTTCCAGGAATTCATTTGACGCAACGCCAACGTGCTGACTTGGCTTTATGCATACCCACGCCACCTCAGCGCGGCTGCTTCCAATCAAGAGTTCCGTGTAGGTCAAAAGATGATTTCGTCGTGCTGATTTTGCGAACAAAGATCCCGAGGCTTTGGGTTAACGCCGAGTACGCTTTTGCTCGTCGGGACCTGGCAAATCCTTCCTTTGTTCATATCTCTGCAAGTCCCGAGGACATGGGGTGGCGTGCTGCTCGCTGGGGTTGTCAAATTTGGAAACAGGATCGGCGATTTAAGTTGGAATTTTCCCAATTGTTAGCCAACCATGTTGCTGATCGCGCCAGCGCTGCACCCAATTTTCTTTTGTCTGGGTCATTCCACGTCAAAATCGAGCAAATGCTTGTTCCTCCAGCACCCGAACAGGTGAAGGATGGAACGCCATCAACGAACTGTCCTTACCGCAACTTGACTTTCTCGCAAGTCCAATGAGAGAAAGAACATCTTACCTTTATCCGAGCGAATTGGCATTCACAACTCGTATATGGGGTGCTGGGAAAACAGTTCTTGCCCAGGCCTTTGCGAGTTGGCGGGACGGACCAAGCCCAGCGGCAAGATAACGGCGCAGATGCAACCTCATCACACGCAGAACCCAAGCCCGGGAACGGCTTTCCAAGAATAAACCGTGTAAACTCCATGAACATAGTATGATACCAATAAGAAAAGGAATGTCTCGAAATACACAGAGCAAAAAGGGACTGAGGGTAGGCTAGAAATAGAGCACGTGCGTTGAACTTGTGTAACTGAGGTTTTGGTTCTGTGGGACCTTCTACGGCATAAATAGAGGCAGGGACCCGACTTCTGTAAACCTTTTTCCGTAGATAGGTTATGAGCTCCGAGTGAGATATTAAGTCTCCTCACTTCTGCTCTTCTTCTTCAGTAAGAAAGGCAGTGCCTTCTTGTACAAATTTACTCCCAACTTTGGAGTTCCCATCTTCAATCGAACTTGGCACTCTGCACCAAACAGCAGCAGCAACAATCCTGAAGCCACAAGCGCCCACCCCCCCATCCTCATACCAGTTCATCTACCTTTCTCTACCACAAACTCACCAATCTCCTTACGACCGCAAAGCCACCATCAGAAAGCTACCAACTTAAATCTTCCAAAAAACCAAGCTGCAACATAGCCACTTCTACCCCACACTCCCACAGAAACTCTCTTCAGCAATCAGCACCTCACGCAACCCACCAGCACATCCAAATGTAAATGGCCACCTTACAACCCTTCTCTCGATCTCCAAAGCGCAGAAATGCAAATGCAATCAACATTCTTCACACAGCCCAACAGAACTCCTTCGAACTCTCCCTCCAAAAATTCAGAAGTACTCTCAAGAATTACAACAATCAAAACCGCACCACCAAGAACTCACCTCCACCTCTCATCCTTACCAACAAACTCAACTCCCGCCAAAGGACCTACAACCCGGCTTCTCCATCGACACCGAAACCATTTCTACCTTTAACACCGCCCTTGACGCCAACGGATGCAGACCAAAGCAGCGACGCCCCACACGCAAACAACAAAACCAAGCCTCCACCACCCAAACCCCACCCTTCTCTTGATCCGCTCCGAAGTTGATCTATCTGGACACACACTCTCTCCCTCACAACTAAATAAGAGCACCAAGCCCTCACACATGCTCGCGGACCTGCGCCTTCCCTCCCTAGCCGTCTGGGAGTCGTGGAAGGCGGGGTTAGCGAGCTGGCTGGTGGGCGTGGACATGGGCATCAAACCCATCTCCATCTCGACCTCGCCGAATCCTGGAGCCGCGTTCGAGGACGCCGTGGATTGGAGCTCGCAGATCTCACCGCTCGCTTGGCCCGCACGGCCTCACCACGACGAGTGACTTGGAAACTTACTCGCCCTCTCGACTCGAGCGAGGCAGCCTCAGACGTCCCTCCCAAGGGATGTGGGAGCGTGGATGGAGGGGCTGCGAGAAATGTGCTCGCGGAAGGGGGAAAGCGGGGGTGGAAAGAAAGCCATCAGACCACCTTATCTCAAATCGAATTGCTCTCGATGATGAGATAGGGTGGGATGAGCATGTGCTCGCCAGCTGGCAAACCTCGGACTTCCCTCCCATTTCTAGTTGTCATGGGAGCTTGGAAGGAGGCGTTGCGAGCTGGATGAAAACGGGTATGATGCCAACCAGCCATCGAGCAGTGATCTGGACACTCGCTGTCGTCTCGATGGAGAGTTGGGTGGCTGCTAGACTTCCCCTCCTTTCTTTCTGGGAGGCTGGATGCAGGGGTTGCGGGGCAATGATATGATGGAAAGAGAAAACAGTATAGAAATACAAATTAGAATCTGAAAGTTCAAGAGACAGAACGATATTCATGACATGCTTACGTGAAATCATTTCTCTATTTTCTATCATTCATTGTTTTTGTTTTCATTCATGACATGAAGAGAAAGGGTAGAGTGGCGTCTATGAGATGGTCTTCTCAACCAAGAAGATCCCGTACTTCCTCAGCTCCTCCATCAGCGGGTCGTTGATTTTCGAAGACATGGGAGCCAAGATCCCCTTCTCGGAGATTGTCCCGTCAAGCACCTGCTTCACCGCAACACCACACGGGACACCGACCAGCTTGGCCATAGCCGAGTACCCCTTCGGATCACCATACTCGACTAGCGTGCTGGTTCTCGTCTCCTTGCTCCCATCCTTATTCTCGATTTCAAATTTATGCTGCAGCATAACAAAATCTCGCTCGTCTTTCTCGAACTGCATCTTCTTTTCCAGCGTAGCACACAAGGTATCGAGAGGATTTCCACGAGGAATGATTTTCTCGTCAGAGAAGATACCTACCCAGCGCAGACCAGCGAGGATGCGCTCCTTCTCTTCGGTGTCTTTGAAGTAGGCTTTCGACGCGATTGCCAATTTGAGATCTGGCTCGCTGGACGAGGTGGCTGCGAGAATCTTCTGCGTTGCCTCCTTCCAGGAAATTGGTTCCTGCAAGAAGGACTTTCCTTCATCGGAGAGGAAACCCATGTCAACCAGAACGCGGACGAATTCTGGGAAACATTGATAACGGAGGGTGCCGCGGATGATGGTCTGCGCTTCGGGGATATTGTAGCGTTCTTTGTAGGGTGTAGAATCGCGGTTTGGGTAGGCGACGAAGGCGTAGCCGGGGTAGATGAAGTATGGTTTTGCTGTACCCATAAGATCTTTTCCTGCAATGTCCACAACCTTGCCGTCTTGGTAGTATTTTGCTGCATTTCTCAATGCCAACAAAACTCCGCGTGATGACCAGGAGAATTTGTAGCCAAGAGGGTTGTCTGAAGCTTCTGGGGCGGGAAGACCACCGCAGTATGACAAGAATGACAGGATCTTTCCTCCAGCCCTGTGTACCTCCTCAATCGTCTTGATAGCGTACAAATGGTCGATTCCAGGATCGAGGCCAATTTCGTTCATGACTGTGATGCCGGCCTTCTTGGCTTCTTCTTCCAATTCCAGCATCGCGGGGGAGACATAGCTGGTTGTCACGACGTTCTTCTTGTTTCGAATCGCAGACTTGATGACTGTTGCGTGGAAGGTGTAGGGGATCAAGCTGATGACCAAATCGTTCTTTGCAACTTCAGCATCAAGAGCTTTGTCGTCTGTGACGTCGAGGGAGATCGGGTGGGCGTTCTTCACACCGGCAGAGAGCTTCTTAGCCGATTCCAGAGTTCTGCAAGCTGGGAAATTATTAGTAGAATATAGTGAAGGTATTGAAATCTCTTGTCATACCAACGGAGACTTCAATGCCTGCATCACTGAGAATGTCAAGCGTTGGTCTAGTCACGAAGCCTGCACCAAGCATGAGAACTTTCCTGCGAAATTGTCAGACAGAAGCAGGAGTGCTGAGAACTGGGGTTGCTACTTCGACCCTGTCATGATTGCTCTTCCTTGGAGTAAGAGAGGAGAGGGTGAAGAGATGTTAAGTACGTGAATTGAAGAGATCAACGGCTCTCACCGAAAGACTCAGACGGAGTGAAATAATTTTGGCGGGGTTTTACTAAAATGCGGGCCGTCATCGGGGCGTTTTAGCGCTTAACGTCAATTGGCTTAGTGAGGCACAGAAAGTGCTGACTGATCCAACGGAGAGAACACGCTTTCAAAACTCTTCGACTTCTGTCTTTCTCACCTCGCGAGCTTCTACCGCTTCGTCGTCGCATCACCATCACTCAAACGCAATTATGTCGGCAATGGATATGTTCTGGGCAGCTCCGCCCATCTCGAGGTTTGTTTCACCGTACCCCGCACTACCCCTTTGGTGCTGATATTGACTCAGAGCAGGACTCTGGCTGCTTCGGCCTTCTTCCTCTCGATTGGAGTCTACACGGGCATGTTGCCAGGATATTATGTGATATGGCATACTCCATATATTTTGCAATTTCCGCCACAGCTGTGGAGACTCGTCACATCGTTTCTCATAACGGGAAAAGACCTGAGCATCCTCTTCGACACGTATTTCCGTAAGATTCGCCTTGGGGTTGTGCACATGCCAGTACCTGGCTAACGTCACGAAGTGTACACATATGGAAGCAAGCTTGAGACATCTTCCCCCAGATTCTCGCAGCCAGGAGACTTCATGACATACGTTCTGTTTGTGTGCTTGACAATCTTGGTAGGCATTTTCTCTTTGCGTCCGCTCTATTTTCTTTGGCACCTCACATTATCTGCCCGCATAGTGCAATTCCCCCCACTATCGCGGTTCCTGGAGATGAGGAAGATTACCCCTGCACTTCGGCTGGCCCGTCATTCGCAATCAATCCAAAGGGTCAGTTCGCGGTGTAGGCATGGTGGGAAGTTCCTTTGAGAAAACTCGTGTCGATTCGTCAACTTCACTCGGGTGGTTGTGACTCCCTACATTTCATTGATCATTGAATTTATCTTGTTTCACTGGGTCGATGCATCATGTTATGAGCATACGTCTAACAAACAGAACAGGGCTTGAACATTTTCATCACAGGCGGAATGGTATTTACATCCTGTCTTGTACTGGCTTTCGCCTACACATCGACTCAAGACGACCGAGGCATGAAGGCCAACTTCTTCATCGTCACAATCCCAGCTCAATGGATCCCACATGCTATGCTTCTCATGACGCTCGTCACAAATGGACCCTCAGCAGCAAAAGTTCAGGCAACTGGCCTTATCGCAGCTCATCTCCACGACTTCCTGACACGATTATGGCCAGAGTTTGGAGGTGGCTTCAATCTGGTTCCGACACCCACCTTCATCAGAAATATTTTTGCAAAACCCCATGCCACAGTCGAGCACAAACCTTATGGAACTGCATTTGCGCAGCCTCAGCGAGCAAACTCCGGCTCTGATAACGTGCTTCCGGAGTCATGGAAAAGCAGGGGCTCAGGGCACCGACTTGGTGGAAACTGAACGCCACAAATGTATAATACACACTTCGCACTGGTGGGGTCAAATAAATGATGTTTTGTTGTTTGAGTTGTATTTGTTTGTCAGTGCACGGTGCCTTTGTACCACTACATTTGCAATGATTTGGGGGCTTTCAGCCGCCAATCAGTGCCAAATTTGTACCCTGTCGCGGTGTCCCAGCCCTGTGGTCCCCGGTCACGCAGGCATACTCCGTACAGCAGCGCGAGAGGCAGGGCCAGCGCCCAATGAAATGATTGAGCGCTTTAAAGTCCAACACATGCCACCTGCCCGCGCACAGCATCCACCGATAAAAGGCGGCACCGCCCCGAGCCGAATCTAAGTGGCACTAACTTCGGACCCTATCTCCCAAACGTTCCGGACACCGGAAATCGAAAGTCGTTTCTCGTCGTCGTTGTTCTCCGTTCATGTATGTTTTAATCGCTTCCAATGGCGGCCGCTTCAACTACCCCCTTCGAGTACTCCCCTCTCGATGAGCAGAAGAATGAGATTCGAGTTCTCCGTATCCTGCCTGGCGTTGATGCCAGCACGCTCGAGTGCCGCCTGGAGCATATCGCCCTAGAAGATGGGTCCGATTACGATGCACTCTCCTATGCCTGGCACGACCCAAAATTATACTCAGAAGCACAAAGAGACCTGAAACATAATCTGCTTGTCAACGGGAAATGTCTCGAAATAGGAAACAATCTTGCGACCTTTCTTCAATCCGCACGTGGAAAACAGGCTGAGAGCCGTCAGATCTGGATTGATGCTATCTGCATCAACCAGAAGGATGTCTACGAGCGAAATGCGCAAGTTCTCAGGATGCGGAGAATATACCAGAAGGCCAACCAAGTTGTGATCTGGTTGGGGCCTGCGTCAAATCGCGGTGATGACGCTGTCAGGTTTCTCAAACTGGTGTTCGACAACTGTCCCCGTGGCGGGGAGATTGAATGGTTCAGGAATCTTACGAAGAACAACGACCTTTCGGCAGAATGGAAGGCCATGGCTAGTTTTCTGGTACGAGCTTGGTGGAACAGGATCTGGGTCGTTCAAGAAATCGTGCTTGCAAAGGAAGCACTCGTTCTCTGTGGAACGGCGTCGATGACCTGGACGCAGTTGGAATACTCTCTTCACTATACTTCCAACTTATTGGATGAGCTCAAGACCCACGTCCAAGATCAGGGGGAAAACGCAAAAATTCGTGATTGTGCGAGGAAGATCTCTCGGATCACTACTATTCGACGACAGAAGGATAACCTGGGTATAGTTAACGTCTTTGATAATGTTGGAGGCAACGACTGCACTGATAAAAGGGACAAGATCTATGGACTACTGGGGATTATTCTAGACGGGAACCTCGTTTGCCCGCGACCCAACTATGAGCTACCAGTGGAAGAGGTTCATAGGAGGGCGTTCGGGAACCTGGCGACTGAGACAGAGGATCTGGACTTCCTCAGCCTGATCGTCAACCGACCGCCTAACACTCGGGGCGGCGGCTTCCATGCTAACTTTCCAAGTTGGTGTCCAGACATGACCTCGAGCTATTTCAGGAATATCCACAGACTGAACACATTCTTGATCCTCCCCCCTCAATCAAAGCCTCAGTTTTGTGCCTCGGGGACGAAAGCAGCATACGCAAGGCTCTCCTCAAACGCCAGAATTATCCGGATTTCGGGAATCCGCCTTGATGTAGTTGATGGCGTCTTTCCTGGCGAATCTGGATCCCGTTTCAATCTCGAGCTTACCCGTCAAGCCCACTCAGAAGCCACAGCCTACGGAGACGAAGACAAGACATATGAAGCGCTCTGGCGAAGCTTCGTAGCTGGACTCAACATCTACAACACAACAGAAGGGAGCTACGAAGCGCCCCCTCAATTCGGCGAGTACTTTGCAAGACAATGTTGCATTGCTGAAAGACAGCATCTGAGGCTTATCGAAGAGGGAACAGAAGTCGCTTTCGACATCAACAAGCCTTCGAGCATAACCTCCGTGTTTACCCCCGAAGATCCAGCATGGCCGTTCAATACGTGGTACAAATACAACCGCGATGCCGTCTTCGCCGGCCGCTCTGTCCGGCAGTGGGCCGAGTTGTTCACGCCGACCCACATCGAGGTCGAAGGGGCGGCCTCAGGGACCCCCCTCGATCAGATGCCGATGTGGAAAGATTTCTCTGGGAGTTGGGGGTCGGCGAATTTCGGGAGGAGGATGGTGACGACCGAGAAGGGGCATGTTGGGATGGCGCTCGAGCTGAGTAGACGGGGAGACCTGGTGTGTCTGTTGTTTGGGTGTCGGATGCCGGTGGTGCTGAGACCTGAGGGAGAATACTTCAGATTCATGGGGGAATGTTATGTGCACGGCCTGATGTTTGGGGAAGGCATAGAAGCATTTGAGCGTGGCGAATATCAAATGGAGAAGTTCGAATTGGTCTAGATAGAAATACATCACATTCTTTGAGATGAATCATTGCCTAGCAGACGCAATTTTTCTTGCATTTCTGAGTGGATGTTGGAAGAGTGTTTCAATAACTTCATTGGCATAGAAGCTGCCTCCAAACCCACGATAGGGCTTTCATACATTTGAGAGTATTTGCCGTCTTACTGTGCTGTCTTGGGGGGTGGTGAGGGTTTAAGATAGTGTCATTCTTGTATTCATGGGGGCGAGCCGCAGGTCCCCTTGCCGTGACCCAAGACATCTTGAATTAATTTCCAATCTTCATGCTGAAACAAATGACTGCAGAATGATTTGGCTCAAGGAAGAAATGAAACTATTGAGAGTAACGTTACCCCAATACCCACCTAAAGGAGCCTTTACACCAGACCTCAAACTCGGCTCGTGCAGGGGCGTCGCAACGGGACCGATGAGGATCATCCCGCGTTGGGAAGCCATCTGGACGTTGACCAAGGTGGTCAAGGTGAAAGAGTAGGATGGCCAGGGTCCAGCTGACCTGATTATGTTATATTGAGGCTGATGCGGAAGGCGAGGGTGGAATCGAGAATACATCATAGCGATCCTTCTTCAGTTCATGTAATCTTACCTTTATGTGTTTCAATTCTTATTTCGTATTGTTCCTTCCAAACGTTTATATAAAAACTCTTCGTCATTGGTATGAAGATTCCCATCCGGCCTGCTACGACAGTCACTGACAAACCTCAGACCAGTCATGATCAGTCCTCTCTTCCCTTCTCTCGGCGACTCTCTTACTCGGACTCGTCTCAAGTTCTCCAATTTCGCTCCTCCAGCGAAGAGCAACAACCATCACCGCAATAATCAACGCGGATTTCCCCGACCCCGCCGTCTTCTAGGATTCAGACAAGACCTGGCATGCATTCGCCACGAACGCCCAAGTAGCCCAGGCTACATCTCCAAGCGGGCCATGGACTGTACTCCCAGATGACCTCGCTACTCCAGGAGACTGGTCAAAATAGCCAAAACGTCTGGCCCCTGATATCCAGAAAATAGTTTCAACATGCGTACTCTACTACTCAGCAACAAACGCTCCTCGCAACATTGCGTGGGGGCTGCAACGATGGATACCGTTCCAGGACCATACACAGCAGCAGCCACACCTCTTGCCTGCCCCCTCAGCGCTGGAGGCACCTTTAATGCCTCCGGCTTCACCAACGCAGATGGAACTTACTAGTCGTTCGGTGGTATAAAAATCCAACCTCTTCGTGCCGCTTCTTTGGATCTGCCAAATAATTGGGTGCGCTACTGAGACCATGTAGAGCACGAGACAAAACATACATGAATGATGTGGCCTCTTTGATTTTCCACGCGTATCCTTCCCTATGCGATGCGGGATTGATGATCGAGATTCTCCATATATCCTTGTGTCGTTTCGTTTGAGAACCGGAATGATCCTTGCTCTATCGGACTAGATCTCTTAGTCCTGCTATGAACTTATTGAATTGCCGAAATGTTGGGATCACTTGACGGCATTGACATGGTCTGCCTTCCTGCAGATAGTTCCCACAATAGTCCCAGAAATCCACAGTCTGGGCCCAAAATCGTCTGCAGTGAAGAAGGTTAAGGATAAGAAGGATATATTTGAAGCTCAGAAGGAATTTTCGTTGATTGTATGGTTAGAGTAATCGATAAGGTCTCTTTCGCCTGGCTGGGAGCAGTCTGGGGTCCAAGAAGACAGGCCACCTTGACATTTGGGGAACTGACAATGGGAGAGAATGCCGAGAGCCCTTGAACTCAGAAGAGCCTTGATGAGTTGAATATAGATTGACCCACATGGCTTGGGGTAGTCCGCATATATTCCAAGCTTCTCTGAATCAGCGCACAAACCTAGAAACGCAAATATTATGTCTCTCGGACCTCCACTTTTCAAACAGCCACTGAATAATCCGTGTGGGACTCTCTCCAGAAGCAGTTCTCGAAGTGTTCCACTTGCGGGAGTTGAATCAAAACCTGCTCTGGTTTTGATGAACGTTATTTGAGGAACCCGTGAGAAAACGGTTGCATCTTGGTAGGTTCCCCTTGCCTCACTGCATCAAGAGAGTGGAGTCTGAGATCACGGAGAAAAAGGCAGGCTATGGCGAAGGACCTCCAATCGAAAAAGATGGCCCGCAAATCAAGAACAGACTACGTGCGAGGGATATCTCTTTGACTATCTAGGCTCTCTGCCAAAATCCCCGATAGAAGGTATGGCTCATGAGGTGGAGCGGCAGGTCACGGTCGTCATCGGTGAAGCTCATGGAAAGATTTTTGCCGTAAACCCAAACCCAAGAATCGTTATTTTCGCTCATTGTGTAATTCTGTTCAGCCCTCCTGCGACGAATGTGTTGTCCAGCAGCCTCCAGTTTCTTCGGAACGAATTCGCCATGTTCATCCGATGCCCCCAATCATGCTAGAACACATTCTGCACAATTATATATATCTTTCATGAATCGGGGGCTGTTTGTTCATCATCATCTGTCTGGTTGATGCAAATGGCGCCTGTCCAGAAAACAGATGAAGTGCCAGCAGGGGCTCCCACTTTTCCAGATTGTAAAGCGCCTGCCAGAGTTTCTCTGTGACAAAGAATAGTTTTTTGTCAATGTAGATATGGCGTGTGATATCTAGATCTCCCTACTTAATGGTCGCACAGTCACCACTCGCTTAGAAAAGGGGCGATGCCAGCAACATGAAGCCAACCCTAAATGCCATTCCCAGAGAGTGTAGAAAATTATACAAGATGCAACATAGTAAAGTAAGAAAGATCTGGAAGTGTGGACCTCCCACGTCATCCTGAGATCTGTTGAAGCTCGCAAGTGCCGCCGCCCTTAATGGACTGATGTTTAATTGTAGAAGAATTATTCCACTTGGCTGACAAGAATGATTTGACAATGTGCAACATACCAAATACGAAAGAGCCACATACTTGGGCTGTACGTCTAGCGAAACATGTTCGATCGAGCAAGAGATAAGTGGTCCGCTTGCGAGTATCCTCATTAGTCCGTGGTGTAGAGCGATCAGGCGGATCTCATTTCAACTAGAATCGAGAGGGGTATATTTGAAGATAGGCAGGAACTTCAGGCGTTTTGAACGGAACAGTATTTTTTTAACTCCCTTTTGGCTGTGCTGGAAAAGTTGGATATGGGGCTGGCGTGAGGAATCCGTAAGGCTGAGAACGAAGGCGGAGCTGAAATCGTGCTACGCTAGAAGTTATTAAAACTGTGTCGTATGGAGATAGGTACAGGCTTGCCTGTCTCCGGGATCCTTCATGAAGCCGTCGTTTGCTGCAAGGCTAAAGTGAAGTGGCTGGGTGATGAAGAGCGGGAAGGTAGGAAGGGACGAGAGCAGCTGCGTTGTCTAAGGTGGCGGAGCCTCAGCCGCAATGAAGAGACCAACCAGAATGCCCGAGGCTCAAGCCGTGATGGTGACTCTCTGAATATCAGAAATTCAAAACGGAAAGGCAAGAACAGACTAGAGCTGAATTACTTCAGAATGATTTGCATTTGTTAAAGGGGTTGTGTCGCTTGACCCTGTCTTGAGCATTCTCTTCAAGGGTTGATGAAACTTCATCTGAAAAATCTATGAGGTCTTTGGCAATTTTAGATCCGAATCAGTATCCGGCCCGACTCTTCACTGTTGACCGACTGCAAAATGGAGAAACGGTTGAAGAGAAACCTAGAAACTCCATTTTAGCCTGTCCTACTCTGCAACTATCCTGCAGAAAGTATGATACAACAAACAAAACGCCTGGCAAAGAAGCCTATGCAAGCCGCAAGTCATATCCTGGGAGCCAGCAAGCGAGTACCGAATTCCGGATTTATTCGCTGTCATCACTCTCCTCAACCTTCTTACCTTCCTTCTTCGCTTTCTTCTCCTTTTTCTCTTTCTTCTTTCGCTTTCTCTCTGCCTTCTCCTCTGCTGTCTCGCCTTCATGGCGCTTTCTCTTTTTGTCTTTGACCCCGTTGCTGACCATGGACACGTCGGCGTCGGCTTCGGGAGACTCAATGGCAGGGAGGGTCAGAGCACTGGAAGGAATCTCAGCAACAGGAGCTGGAGCCGAGCCCTCTAGCGGAGCATTGAAGTCCTTATACTCTGTGTTCCACTTCGCAGGTGTAGCCTCATTTGGTCTGCCGTATTTGTCAAGTTTACCATCGGCCTTCATCTTCTTCTTTTCCAAGGCAACTGGGCCGAGACCCCATCTTCTTGGATAGAGATCACGCTCCATGATACAACGCTTGACCTTGGCCACTACTCCGTGGTCACATGTTGAGAGCTCAACGGTCGACATTTGTGCGATGCCAAGAGCAATCGCTTCTCCCTTCGTCGTCATCAGAACAACTTCCTCATGAACTTCGATACCCGCCTCTGAATTTCGTGTTAGCACTGGCATTGCCCAAAATTCCGTTTCAACTTACCATATCGAAGCAGACCTGGAATCATCAACTTAGCTCCATAGCATACTGCATTGACCGCACTGTCCTTGACCACAATTCGCTTGTATGTGGTAAGAAGCGTCTCCAAAGGTGCGATCACTCTCCGAAGATACGACTCGTCCCGAGTATTATCCTGCATCCATTGTGCATCCAACACATCATGCAGTGTGACCATATCCTTCGTCTCATCCATAGCACCACTTCGCACTCGTCGCAGTTCCTGCATGTGAGCTCCAACGCCCAAGAGCAGTCCCAAATGAACACAAAGCGTTCTGATATATGTTCCTGCTTCACAGCTGACCCAGAAAACGCCCAAGTGTCTATCATTGTCGAATTCGTATAGCTTGCTCTCGTGAATAGTTCGGATACGCAATTGCCGCTTGACGGCCGAGATCAAAGGTGGTCGTTGGAACAGGGCACCCGTCAATGTCTCAAGAGCTCGTGCGAATTGTGCCTCTCCTCCGGGAAGCTTATCGTGTAATCGGATAACGCACACATACTCCTTTCCTGCTCCTTGTTGCGATTTTACCAGTCTTGTTGCACGGTCGATACAAACGATCAAGCATCCCGTCACTTTTGGATCGAGGGTACCGCTGTGGCCAGTCTTCTCAACTCTGACATGAAATTAGTATACTATATCGAGGAACCTGGGCGAAAGACCTTTACCTGAGCATACGCTTCACCCATGCAACGACTTCGTGACTGGAAGGGTTCGAGGGCTTGTCGAGGTTTATAACACCAGAGCTGATGTACGACTTGAGATCCCGCTTGAGAGGTGTGCAGCCATTGGGAATGGGCGTAAAGTGACCAGTGCGAACAAGTACTAGAAGTGGCTGTCAGTTTTGCTTTTTAATAATTGCAGGTTGCGCTTGTACAATTGTTATAGTTCTTGAGCAGCAGAGGCCATGAGCTGGTATCGACCGTTGGAGTCACAGCTTCAGGCTTGATGGTATAATCGATTTCTTTTTGCGCCACAACCATAGCCATCTTCACGATTGGCAACTGACGCAGTTCCTAGGTACCCTTTTCCTTGTCGTCCTTGTGGAGTAGAGTTGTCGAATTCTGCATTGGACTCGGAATATTTTGAGAGCTCTGCTTAATTTTTACCCACGCTAAAATTTGATAGTGGAGGAAGCTGGGCTAGCTCCAAAACGGCCTAGCCGCGCCCCATATCCGCACGTGATGATATTAAACCCCTGTCGATTTCCAGGGCATGTTCGCGTCATACAGCAAGGTAAGTCGGCACTGAAGGATGTTTATATGAAAACCGCAATACATCTTCCCGAATGTTCGGGTCACACATGCTGTTTGTAAAATTCCCAAGACTGAGGCGGACACATTAAATTCGGGAGCATTTCTGAAGATCATAGCCCCTTTCACGGAGCGGTGTTCTCATTCTCCTACCCAAGCAGAGGGGTATCATCCGCTATATACAAATTCCAAACGCCTTAAACGCCTTTCTGATGGTTTTCTTCCTTAAAACTCCGCTGTCAAATGCTGCTGACAGATGTTACCAAGCTTCCCATAAACGCCGCCAAATGCTATTTCGTTACAATCAAGATATACTCCGACTTGCTGTTTCCATCTCGATTTCCTTCCTATACCACTTCGCGCCTTCGTCCATCTGTTCCCTGACCCTCTTCGCTCTTTCAAAGAGTTCTTCATCATCATCCATGAAAGCTCGCTTCTGCCGGGCCTTCTTCTCCTCCGAAACAAAAGCCTTTGCTTTTATCTTCAACTCCTTCAAATCTTCCCGATCGTTCCCATTAACCAACTTCTGCGTTTGGGTCGCAAATTTCACTGGGACACTTCTCGCCACGGGCTGGGGTTTAAATGGCTGTGGCGTAGCTGATTTCTGGACACCATCAAAAGACCGCTTCTGATGTATGATGTTCTTAGCCACTGAATTCGCAAGTGGTGTTCCATCTGGCAGAGTTGTAATGCCCCTTGCCTTCAGCCGAAAATAATCAGTTTGAACTCCGCTGACTTGTCGTCGACCCTCTTCTTGTGCACCATAATTCGCCATAAGGTGTATCCGGGAGTCTCCATTCAGGTAGGATGGGTCGGAGAGTAGCGATCGACGCAGTGGGTTGTCTGACTTTCCACGTTTGTGTCGATTCGCGGTCGAAGCGATGCTGGTCGAAGATCGTTCCGAGCGCTGTCTCTTGAGGGAGGGTTCGGGATTCTCGGCTCTTACTATCGAACGGATCTCGTGCTGCGGATCGTGAACACCATTCAAGACGCCTGTAGCCTGTAATAAGCTCTCCAAGCTTTCTCTCCGACGGTTGTTAGAGGCTTTGAAATCCTCGACAATGTTGGCTGATTTGGCTGCTTTTGATGCCTTCATACTCTCTGCCATTTCGCGGCGCGCTTGTCGAGCTTCTCTCCCCTTTCTCTTCATCCATAATCGTTGTGCCAACTCCCGCCATCTGTACCCGTATTTGGTGGCTAGAGAGCGGTACCTGAAACGATCGGCATCCACTCGAGCCATATCATCGGCCTCCTGAGCGGCTCGTTCAGCCTCTTGCTCCATGAATGACTGCATAGTTTGGCGTAGAATTTCTTCAACCTGGAAGGCAGTAAACTGGTCTATAAGGCCGTCTTCTCCAAGAGTCATCCATTTTGAGAGAGTATCATATCCCTTTGATCGGTCGATAGGTGCAGGCGGTTTCGTGCCGAACAAAGGGTTAGCTTCGCTAGCCGCACCTTCAAAGACACTGAGTTTTGGAGGAGATGTCGAAACTGTGTCGGAATTTGCAGGAGGCTGTTGGGTGAACGAGAAACCCTTTGGCGGTGTCGTTATTGTATTTGATTCGTGAAGGGGCGCTGGAGTTAATGGCTTTTGGGTGAACGAGAACGCTGGTGGTGTTGTCCTTGTCATTGATTCTCCGGGAGGCTGTTGATTCGATGGCTCTTGGGTGAATGAGAACACCGGTGGCGTTGTCCTTGTCATTGATGCTTGAGAAGGCTGTTGAGTAAATGAAACCACCGTTGGCGTTGTCGTTGTCGTTGATGCTTGAGAAGGCTGTTGAGTAAATGAAACCACCGGTGACTTTGTCGTTGGTAGATTTTCAAATATTGAAACGGATTCCGGCTTTGGTGGCGTTGGCTGGGCTTCTGACGAATTTTCAGAAGCATCCGGGGCGAAAAAAGCATTGCTAAAGCTTGCACGACTTCCCATCCGCTCGAAGATGGACTTCGGTGCGCTGTCTTGGACAGGTGCTGGTTGATCCGCGGCAGGATTTGGAACAACCTCTGAAGCTTCTTCCAAATTTGGCACTCGCTCAGGCAAAGGTTGTGCTGGTGTTGAGTAGTCCTTCACAAATAGCCCTTCCTCCTCCTCCTCCTCCTCCTCCTCCTCCGCTTCAGCTTCATCTCCATCTTCTGGTACAGACTCATCGAAAACAGTGCTGTCAATGACCTGACTTAGAGAATTATTTCCTCTCTTCCATTCAACAATGTTTTCTGAGTGTGTCTGCTTCAACTTTGGCCAGGGATCTGAGACCTCAGTGACCTCAAATGACAAGTACTCCTCGCCATCAATTTCGTCTGTCCGGAGGCCATGGGCTTCTAGAAAAGGGGCAACCTCTTCCTCAGTATCAAAGCGTAAATATGTGTTTAATCTCGACATGGTCCAATCTTTGGTCTGATCCCGTTGCTTGCGATACGAACCTAGAATGGTCTTCAAGGCGGACTTTCGGACGTCGTTGAAGTATATTTCTGCGAAGCAAGCAAGTGTGTATGATATCTTCCGGTCCTCGGTGATGGTGAAGAATCTTGAGAATCCGTTCTGAGCGAGATTGTTTGTTGAATGAGGTTTTAAAGGTCCGTGTAGTTCCCAGGTATTCTGAAGAGCTTCAACAAGTTCGATGGCAATCTTGATGTCCTCCGACTCATTCCAAAACTTGTATCCCCACGTCTGTACTGTATCTAGGATCCCAGGATCGTGGCTATTGAAGAGCACGTAATAAGCCCGGAACTCTGCCTCGTTTTCGCATGGAACTCGCTGGGCTTTGCAATCCTCATATGTATGGACCAAAGATAACAGGGCTTTGCCAAGTTGCTCGAGTTCTTGTTGTTCAGAAAATTTGTCCGAGCTCAGGTTCTCCTTCGACATTTGATGTAGAGCCGTGACGTGGAATCGAGTGATGTGCTCTAAACAGTAGACTTGGTCGACGAGTTCCGTGGGTGTCATTGAAGAATGGAAGACAAAGTCTCGGCGAATAGCACGCGTTCGATCCCAAAGGAAGCTGTGAACGTCTGGAAGTTCGTGATTGTCGAGAATATCGTGGAAGAGGTGGTCAACAGTTCTCCTCAATGCCGTTACGGTCCTGATGTCACTTGGTAATGGGGCATCCTGGCCAGCAGCGGATCTGGCCAAAGCTTTGACCATTTTGGTTTGAGAAGGAAGGCTTCCCTCTCTTTCGTTTGGGTCGATTCTTAGGTCCATTATTCGGGATACTCTTTCGAAATCAGGGCACATATCTTCGCAAGTGCCTTTGAATTCGAGTGCTTCGCTAAGCTTTTTGGGCTTGTCTGGATCGTCCAAGAGGCCAGCTCGTATGAGGGCGGCACGCGCCTGAGTCCGGTAGGCTTTGTAGTCATTGTGCAACTTGATCATTGTTGGATCGTTGTATTTCGCGCCGATTTGTGCTGCAGGCCAGGCTGGGGCAAATATCCTCTCTCTCGACAGTACATGGTGGATCTTTTCTGCTAATGTACCGTGTATATCTGGAACTCTCGAGGTTGTGGGCTTCCCGGGTGAACTGGTAATATTCATGCCGTTGCCGGGCCTCGACTGCTTTGAGAAATTTGAATCTGTCGAGCTGTTGATTGAATTTTTGGCTGTGCGCTGTGATCCAAACGGTGACGAGAATGCTGGAGCAGGAGGATTGGCCACAGGGTTTGGCGCAAAAGGATTTGTTGCTGGTTTCGGCGCAAAAGGGTTGTATGCAGAGGTGCTCGGTGATCCGAAGGGCGACGCGGTCGCCATAGCTTTTGGCGCAAAGGGATTTGTGATTGCTGGTGCTGCCGCGAAAGGGTTTGGTTTTGGCTCTGTAGGATCGAGGCGGACTGTCCTATCATTCTGTCCTCCACCTCGAGAAGATCCTCTGCCGCCTCGTCCGTTGAGCATCGTGCCGTTTTGACCCCTCTGTATTCGCTTCGCAGCATTCTCGGCCCTCTCCTGCTCGAAAGGATTTGGGGAATTGGGACCCGATGACGTGCCTGTGCGTTTGTACTTTGAGTATCTGTTCTTAGAATTTCTGCCCCGATAGTTCGTACGGTATGTGTTGGAGCTATCGTGCATTGCCCGAGAACCAGTAGGGATTGGAGATTCATGCTTGGACTTACTGGAGGAGCTTGAAGCTCCTCGACTCGTCGAACCTTGACCTCTTGATCGATTTGAAGAACGGTTTGGCGTGAACCCGCGCGCGTTGCGGGAGCTACTGCCTCGGAGCAGCATCGTTCTTGTTGTTGATCATGAGGAGGAGGTTTGAGGACGAGAAGAGGAGACCATGTAGAAGAATTCCGCCGTAAAAGTGGATGGGAGTCGAGCTATTGTGACGTTCTTTGTTTACTATTGTGCAGATGCAACAATCTGATCACAATGCTGGGATTTTTAACTAACCCTAATTTAGCCGATTTCTGCCGCACATTGTACACCGCCTCTGGAAAGGGACATTGTTGGAGCCAGGGCGAGTACCATTCATGGTAGTAGAATTATTTTCGTCTTATCGAATATGCTCTTACCTGGTGATTGTTGCGTGGTGGGGGGAATATAAAGCCGCAGAAGGTGAGAGCAGGACTTAAATCGATTGAAATTCAAATTCCGGCTGAAGACTAAGAGCGGGTGCGAGAAAAAGTGCCAAGAATATGCGAATTATATATCTCTGGAGCATGCGATCAATATTATTCTCAATTCAGCTAAGGCGAATAACTACAAACTAGCTCCGGTCCCAAATCTCCAAGTACCACGGTATCTTTAACCACACAGTACGCCATCCTATGCTATTCTGCCTCTCTGAACGCCCAGAACACTGACAGCATCATGCCTTTTGACTGCGAATTCTTGCTGGTCCAAGACCTTTACGAACCTCATCGAGTTGCTCCATTCCACTCTGGTACTTCCCTTTCTTCACATGTTTCTTCCCACTCATAGTGTAATTGCTCAAGAAATCATCTATGATGCTGTCAAAGTCACCTCTGACAGGTCCTTGGACGCTCGAAACGGTGGAAGATGCAGCAGAGACAGAGGCCATGTCGTCGAAATCCTCATTGTACTGTTCCTCGATCTTCTCGAACCTTGCATCTAAAGTAGTGAGACCCTCAGTGCGAAACATTGAGGACGAGGTCATTGAGTAGCTCGATGGATTGGTCAAAGCACCTTTTCTCTTCCTCCGTCGGCCACCATTTGTTGTAGTAGTCATGATCGAAGACTGTAGATCCGATTGGAAGGGTGCCATGGGCGTGGCCTTAGCCTTCTGGTCCTTCTTGAATTTACTGAAATCCTCCATCCACGAACCATCACCATGATCCTCACGTTCATCGTCGACCATTTCCGCTGTGAGCTCAGGGGCGTCCTTGTATTCCTTTGCCGGCTTAGCTGTGTCATCTGATTCCCAACCACCATCCTCGTCGTCCCAGGCACCTTGCTCAAATTCAACCTCCTCAACCTCCTCTCCATCCTTGGCCAGCTCTCCGAAGATATCCTCATCCTCATCGACATAGGCTTCGTCCTCTAGGGCCTCAAGAACCTCCCTTATTCGCGGATCCATATCTGGTTGGAAGCCTGCTAGGGCATCTGGAATATTTTGTTGTGCCTGGTATGTTACTTTTCTCAAGTTCTTCGACGGTAATATCTCCTCATCTAGCAACGGACCCGTCCGATCCTCAAGATTTGCATCCTTCAATGCATCTTCAAGGGATTGTTTGCCTTTGCCCTTATTCTTTGGCGCTGGTGCCTCCACGAAGTATGCCTCTCCTGAGCCAGAGCCCAAGTCGCGCATATGCTGCATGTAATCGTACTCGGAATCGTCGTAGTAGATGCCATAGTTCGCAGCCTCGCCCTCGTTTTCTCTTATCTTCTCCACATCGGAGCCAAGTTCGGACGCAAGATCGTCGAGTTTCTTGACTTTGTTCGAGTTCGGGAGGGGCGTAGGGTTCAGGACCATAGCAGACGCCGACTCATCGTGAATCAAAGGATCCGTCTGCGGGCGATGAACGAGAGTGAAATGCGTCGCAGTTTTCTTATCGATCCACTTCTTTCGAGGCATTTTGACGGTATTTTCGTGGTTTGGAGTGTCGAAAGAAGGCTCGGAGGATTTTGAGGACGATTCAAAAAAAAAAACCAAAAATTGGTGGGGTCGAACCAAGCGATCCAAAATTTCGTCACTTTGGATTTGCCTCGTCGATGCTCGATAATCAACCCCACCTCACAACAATAGACAATACAAACACGACCAGGAGGGTGCAGTTCAGACGAATCTGAGGCCTTCTCTCTCACAGCATTACGCGAACCATATCAACCTACCGTAATCATCATGGTTCTCGCAAAATCCAAGAATGCCGTTGGGCTGGGAAACAGGTTTGATTGTTCCAGCATGATTACCGACGTTTGCTAATGAAATACAGTTTGATGAATGATCGATTTGGAAAAGGCAAAGGCACAGATCGTAAGAAGGTCACATCTGCAGGAATCCACAGAATAAACCATGCCACTGGAGAGACTGTAAGTTTTAGTCCGGTCAGGGTTTCGCAGAGGACTAACGGCAGGCAATAGTATGTTACGAACGAGCGAAAAGAGGCCAGTTGGGTCAAAATGCGATCAGTTACTGAGCAGGCTGCTCTCGACGAGTTCTTGTCTACGGCAGAGCTGGCTGGCACCGATTTCACGGCCGAAAAGATGAACAACGTTAAGATTATTCATACCGATCAGAAGAATCCATACCTGTTATCTGCGGCAGAAGAGCGAGCAGCAGTTGGAAAGCAAAAGGCACACAAAGATAGGCTTACGGTGCCAAGGAGACCTCACTGGGATTCCACTACCACTCCCGAACAGCTGGACCGGATGGAGCGAGATAGTCTGTTAGAGTGGCGCAGAGGTTTAGCAGAATTGCAGGAAAACAACGATTTACTCATAACACCCTTTGAACGAAACCTGGAGGTTTGGAGACAATTATGGAGAGTTATTGAGAGATCTGATCTCGTGGTACAGATTGTTGATGCCAGAAATCCGCTATTGTTCCGGTCTGAGGATTTGGAGAGATACGTGAAGGATGTGGATCCGAGGAAAGAGAACCTTTTACTAGTTAACAAGGCGGATATGTTGACTTTGGAACAACGAAAGGCATGGGCCGATCATTTCCAGGAAGCTGGGATATCGTACAAGTTCTTCTCCGCCAGTCTAGCAAAAGAACTGAACGAAGCTCGTGATCTAGAGGAGGAGTCTGAGGAGGATGAAGATGAGGTCCAACAGAAGGCCGAAGCATCAGCATCAAAATTGGCAGAGAAGGCCAAAGCTTTGAACATGAGCGAGGACGAAGAAGATGAGGGCGAGGAAGATAGTGAAGCGGAAGAGAGAGAGGAAAACGATGAGGAAGATGATCAAGCCGATGGAGAGTCATTTGAGGAGGGTGGAGAAGATGAAGGCACCAGAATATTAACGGTAGAAGAGCTGGAAGATTTGTTCTTACTCCATGCTCCCGACAACCTTGGTAAGTTCTGAAACCAGAAATGCTTGGAGACTTGCTAACAACACCAGATGCCGATTCTGAGAACTCGAGAAAGACTCAAATTGGTTTAGTTGGGTATCCCAACGTAGGAAAGTCATCTACCATTAACGCTTTGATCGGAGCAAAGAAGGTGTCGGTTTCTTCAACGCCAGGAAAAACGAAGCATTTTCAGACAATTCATCTCAGCGAGAGGGTGTTGTTGTGTGACTGTCCTGGTCTCGTGTTCCCAAATTTTGCAACAACAAAGGCAGAACTTGTTTGCAACGGTATTCTCCCAATTGATCAGCTCAGAGAGTTTACAGGTCCAGCTGGTCTTGTTGCCAAACGGATACCACAAGTTTTCCTAGAAGCTTTGTACGGAATGAAGATCATAACGAGACCTCTCGAAGAAGGCGGAACAGGAATACCAACAGCAGAGGAAGTTCTGAATGCGTATGCGAAAGCGAGAGGATTCACAAGAACTGGCCAAGGACAACCTGATGAATCCAGGGCAGCACGGTATATCTTGAAGGATTATGTCAATGGCAAACTTCTCTTCTGCCAACCACCTCCATCAGACATCGACCCAATAGAGTTCAATCGAGAGCTTTACGATGAAGGTCATCTGCCGGAGAAGAGACGACTTGCTTTGGCGGCCATGGACTCTTCAATGGAGGATCACACTTTAGTGCCCGATTCGGACATGGTACCATTTGAGCAAGGTCCGAAATCGAAGAAGCTTGACAACGCCTTCTTCGCGCAAGGACAAGGAAACTCAGCACATTTACGAATGCCGTTCAATCACAAGTACTCCCAACAGGGGACTGCCAGCGGCAAGCAGTTATCAGGCCGAAAGCAGAAGACTTTGATCGCATTGGAGAAGGACCTGGATCCCAACGACATCAAGATGCTAACGAGTAAGAAACATTTCAAGCATGGCGCCAAAGGCAATGGGAAACGGCGGGCGGATTATTTTGCGGATTGAGGAATTTGTGATCGGTATTGGTGATGGCGGCTAACGGGTCACACTTTGGGGTCCATGCGGCTTTCTATTGGATAGCACGGGTTGTGATAGAGGGTACCAGTGCATGAGCAGGAGTTTACAAAATCGGACCCCTCCAGTCACGGATCGACGAGGAACTTACATCGAATTGCTTGCATTCATTGCATTATGTCGTGTCACGGTCATGGCCAACTTTTGAGGTTTTCGGTCGCTCTCGGCCCCGTTTCCCCTGCATATTCTTGCAGGAACCCGCCCCAAGCGACATTAACTAACATGTACCTCCACACACCATTGATGACGCTTTGCTTATTACTACCAATAGCAATGAGGAATTTGTTCCCTCGAATCCTTCAATGCTGTTGGTTATGTTTCAAGAAGTCATCACATCACTCTGCTATATAAATATGCTTCGTCTCCGGACTCTTGCTGACATGTCCCAACATTTACAAGAGAATTAGGCTCACTGCGTTCCGGGCTGACCGGCCACTCCGTCACGTCGTCATATGGCCCCCTGCAATTAGATATTTTGAGATTTTGTTGAAGTCGTGAAGGAGCAGAAACTGTACCACCTTCCTCAACTAGCTGTTTGCTTTTCCTTTGCCAGGAACATAAAGTAGCCGGAGTAAGTGAACTGCAAATTCAAGTGAATGCTGCAGGGTAGAGTCATACGGGGAGGGTAAATACTGCATTTGAAAGAGACTCATAGTGTATGTAAGGAGGACTTGCCCAAACTTTGAAGCTTCACGCTCCACTTCTGACCGACGATACCCTCAAGCACGACTCCATCAACACCTCAGAGCAACATCTTCAAGACTCATTCAGCAACAAATTATTCACTATGCTCTCAATCAATCTTTTCACCCTGCTGCTTGTCGCCTTCCAAACACACCTGTCTCTCGCCGTTCCAGTCGAAGGTCCAGTTGAAGCTCTCAAACCACGCACTTCTCTCCACACCTGTGCTGTCTTGTAAGAGAAACCCCTTCATATACGCTTCGAAAGATACAATGCTGACACTTAAGGCGTTAGTGCTCAACGCTGGTTCGACAACTCCTTCGACCTTCAAGCCTTCGGCTATAACTGGACAGCAGATGGTGTATTCCAAGGCATTGCCAAAGCAGATATTGAGACTACTGGCTTGCCCGCAGGCACCGTCTTCACTACTCCGAATAAAATTGGCTCTTACCAGTTCACTGCCATTAATACGGCCAATCCTGCTGTTGTCAATGGCCAGGTCAATGTAGGTTAAAACTCCGCTCCGAAGAGAGAGGTATGAATAAGAGGAGCTGATGGGAATTTTGTAGTGGAATGACCCTGGCAAGTTGAGCTTCATTTGGGGAACGACGGAGTTTGATACGTTTAGCCCGGGCAATACTTGTGTCACTATTGCTGTGGGCTTCTCGCCGTACGGCTACGCAACAAACTACACTTGTCCGTTCCAATGCGACTCTTGAGCTTGTGTTTCGCAAATTGAAGTAGCTTTGCGGGCAGACAGTCTGAAGAACTTTTCACTACTGGGCCAGAATGGATTTTTGGGTTAGGAACGGTCTTCTGATAGCTCTGGTTTTGAGAGTCGCTGACTGAATGGACTCAGAAAGGGCCAAGGCTGGAGTCTGGCTTTGGTAGCTTTTATATCTCAAGATCTCCTGGCAATACAAAGACTTCTTCACGTAACTGAGTTTGTCCTTCAGTGAAACTTCAGATTAGAGATATCTTATGATGCTCCCCACTGAAACGCAAAGAGAGAACGTCGAGCCTCGGTGCCCGAGGATACGGAAAGACGTTTCATTCAAAAAGAGGAGTAACAACTGATATTGAACGACTCCTTGTATTATATCGACGTTTGATTGATATCTTTGGTGCAGAGAACGCTTCATAAAATGGGGGAATTGGACCTCGGCCAAAACCCCTGTCACGAACCGAAAGCCCCGGTTGCAGCTGTGGAGAAGCTGGTGGTGAGCTAAAAGACAACCAGAACCTCATCTTAACTCTCTCCCTCAACAACTCTTTTTTATTTTCTGCCTACTTGGTTCTCTCTAATTAAAACGTACATCCACGATATTACGACTTTAAAGAGAGAAAAAAGCAGCAATCATGTCTGACAAGATTCCCATCATTGTAAGCTTCTCACTCCTGCCCCGCCCGATTGATCACTAATACTATCCCCAGGCAACTGGCAGAGTCAGCGAGCATGCGAAGAAGACTTTGGATATCGTAAAAAGATTCGTTGAGGAGAGATGTATTCCGTGAGTTCCAATTTCTTCCTTTCCATTCAGTTCGGCGACCCCGCCCCTCCGTAAGCAAATATTAACTGACCATTTGCAGGGCCGACCCCGTCTTCTCAGCACAAATCGACCAAGGCGGCGCTGATCGATGGGACCACCACCCCTCCGTAATCGACGACCTCAAGACAGAAGCCAAGAAGCTCGGACTATGGAACATGTTCCTGGCCAAGGGCCACTACAAAGAATCGCCTGGCTTCACAAACCTCGAGTACGGATTGATGGCAGAGCAGCTCGGCAAGTCGAGAACTGCTTCCGAGGCTGTCAATTGCGCTGCTCCGGATACGGGGAATATGGAAGTGCTGGCCAAGTACGGGAATGAGGCGCAGAAGAAGCAGTGGTTGCAGCCGTTGTTGGATGGGCATATTCGCTCGGCGTTCTTGATGACTGAACCGGATGTTGCTTCTTCTGATGCTACCAATATTCAGTTGGGCATGAAGAAAGATGGAAATGATTGGATTTTGAATGGACAGGTCAGTACTGTTTACACCGACGAAAAAGTCATCCTAATATCTGGCAGAAATGGTGGTCAAGTGGCGCAGGTGACCCACGATGCAAGATTTATATTGTTATGGGCAAGAGTGATCCAGGAAACAAGGACCCATACAAGCAGCAATCAGTCATTTTAGTGCCGGCCGATACTCCGGGTATTAAGATCGAGAGAATGTTGTCCGTTTACGGCTACGATGATGCTCCTCACGGACATGGTCATATTAGCTTTAAGAACGTTCGTGTCCCAGCTAGCAACATGGTTCTTGGCCCTGGCCGAGGATTCGAGATCATTCAAGGTCGTCTTGGTCCCGGACGTATTCATCACGCTATGCGTACTATTGGTGCTGTAAGTCTAAACACTCTCAATGTCCCAACTCTGCTGACACACTCAGGCCGAGAAAGCCCTTGACTGGATGCTCATGCGCATCAACGACCCAAAGAAAACTCCATTTGGCAAGCAATTAAAGGAACACGGCGTCATCCTCGAATGGGTTGCAAAGTCCCGTATCGAAATTGACGCAGCAAGACTCGTTGTCCTCAACGCCGCCATCAAGATTGACGAACTCGGGGCAAAGGGCGCTCTCAAGGAGATAGCCGAAGCCAAGGTCCTCGTACCCCAGATGGCACTGACTGTTATCGACCGTGCGGTGCAATCCTTCGGAGGAGCTGGTGTTTGCCAAGACACCCCTCTTGCAAACATGTGGGCTCAAATCCGGACATTGAGATTAGCTGATGGGCCAGATGAGGTCCACTTGCAGCAAATGGGCAAAAATGAGAATAAGAGAGGTCAAGAAGTCACCGCGAACATTCTCAAGCAAGCAGAGACTACCAAGCAGATGTTCGCGAAGTATAATGTCAGCTTGGCGCATATTGGGCCCAAGTCGAAGCTTTAGATGTTGGCATAATTTCGTCGTACCAGCTTATCAAAAATAAATTGGACAGACTTGAAAGGAATCTGTCAATTTTTCGCTTCCAAGAATTCATGTAAAAGGTCCATGACCATCCTCACAGTGAGGATGAATTCATCAAATCCCAGGATCTTCAGATTCGGAGTATCAATAGAAAAATGTTCGGCCTGTCTATAGATCAGCGAATGTGCTTAGCGGCTCAAGGACAATGTTCTCACCTCTTGTCTGATATCCGATTGCTGCTCGCCAAGAAATGCGTCTCCCTAATCGCAGCAATCTGTCAACAACAGCACCGTTCCAAAGAAAACACTTTAATGTCCCAAATGGCTCTGAACAATAAGTGTAATATGGAATGAAACCCTCTCTTTGGAATCACTAAGTGGCAGATTGATGAGGCAAAAACTCACGTCAGAATCCAGCTCGCTTGGCCAAATTTTTTTTAAAAAAAATAGAACGGTAGAGACGACAGGGAAGTTGCAAAAAAGATAAAATTCAATTAGAAACCATTTTGCAAAAGTGGCAAAAGAAATCCGTTAGGATCCAGAAACTTGGCTTGCCCTCAGTTTACTGTGGCCGAACACTCTTCTAGACCATACCCATGCGAATCCTATCACTTTGGAGCAAGTGGGTTCAGATAAGGGTGCTACATACACTTGATTATTGGAGTGTGTTCCGACTAACGTCCGCGACTGGAGATGTTCTGCACCAGAAAAGTGTATTTTGAGATATGAAAAGTCATGTTGAAAGCGAGCTGAATCGTGATCTTCTATCGCTTCACTCAAGAGTGGGGAGCGGCCAGTGATGCGGTTGCTCGGCAACGTCCCTCGCTGTTGACGAAAAGATTCCTTCACGAATTCCACCCAACCACAATCACATCTCAACTTCTCACGAATCATCCAAACACACCAATTCTCTCCGACGCTCCTAAAATAAGATAGCACAAATACAGCAATCGCAAAAGAACAAAAACAATTCACATTTCGATTCGATATGTCTTCTACCGTCCTTGCTGATCGGGACGTCAACACGAGCGGTGCGGGTGCGAACGCTGCACAGCAGGAGGCCAAGGCAGATGTAAAGAGCATGGAGTATCATCGTCAGGTGTTGCAATCAAAGCTTGATGAGGGAAAGTATGTTGACTTCCTGTTCAAACCACGATTCGTTGAATTTGGGAGACTATGGCTGACTGGGTGCGAAACAGCGGCAAGCAAGCATACATCTCTCCATCCGATACCATCATGTCGCCGTGCACTGCCAAGCTGAGCGCTTACCGAAGTAAGCAAGTTGGGAAGTAAGTCATAATCTAATGAAGATTTGCTGGACAGAGAGACTGACTGGATACAACAGGGCAAAGCCACGATCTCTTTTCGCAAAGGCATCGGCCAAGGGCCTCGCTGCGGGCAACGGGAACATGTTCGGCGCACAAATCAACACTGAGAAGGCTACGAGCGAGGGGGATTTGAAGATGAATGGACAATAACCTAACTCACTTCGACGCAGGGGGATAGACGGGAGTGGTGTATGAATACTCAATCATGGATGGACGACGATTCGAACATCCACATAGGACAGACGACAACAAATTTCCTTTCTTCATTTCGACTCCCAAAAAATGGGAGTATCAGTATTACCATAATGGAATACCATAACGATATCAGCTCTTCGACTTCACAATGGGGTTGATGGGCGTACGCTATAGCAATGATGAGGTTTGTAGACTGCATTTGTCGATGGCATTGGGTAGTGGAGTTCTGGTATTCGCATGCTCGTTGTTAGGATTACACTGATTGGACAATGGGCGGAAATAATGACTCTCTACGATGCTCATGTTCCATGCTATGTGATTCTTCTCGTCACAGGACCCGGGACGCTCAAACTCCATCCTCTCTCCACAACCTCACGCCCTCCAATTACTGACAATTGATACGACGTCTTCGTCAGCAACCATATGTGACAAACCCACCCTCTGCGGCACATGCCTCGCACTTGCACCCCAAACCAACGCATACTTAAACGTATCCTTCAACGTCCTATGAATCTGATCACAAACATCCTCAATCGTGCTTTTATTCCTCACAATCAAGGCCTCGCCGAAATCCGGATCTACCCCCTTCCTCTTCGTATAAATCCTGATTAACCTCAGTTCCTCCCAACACCGCTCCACCACATCCTGAATACCCAGATCCAACTCGCAAGACATCACACATGTATTTGGCTCCCGTGCTAACTTATCCAGGAAGTCGAGCGATACCGAATCGATCTTGTTGTAGACGTAGAGACACTTGATGTATTTCCGATGATCTTTCATGATAACGTCGATGAAGTCGTCGACCGTAACATTCTCGTCTCGAACCAGGACTTCGCAGTTCAGCATCTTGTAATCCCGGAGGATATTATAGACCATTTTCTGATCGATATTCTTCGGCGGGACTTGGAACGTGACTTTCACGCCTCCAGCAGTTTTCTGCTTTAGGTAGATATTCCTGTTGCATCATTTTAGTCCCCATTGGGGTGCTAGAAACAGGTAAGAGAGGGGATTCGTACGGCGGTTCCCTATTCAACCTAATCCCCACCGCCTCCAACTCCGCCTCCAGCAACGCCCTCTGCTCCGCCTTCTTTGTAGCATCCAAAATCATCAAGATCAAATCGCTCGTCTTCGCCGCACTAATCACCTGCCTGCCTCTTCCCTTCCCCTCCGCAGCCCCCTCGATAATACCCGGCAAATCCAGAATCTGGATCTCAGCGCCGCCATACTCGAGAACACCAGGGATCGCGGTGAGAGTCGTGAAAGAGTAGGCTGCTACTTCGGACTTGGTTTTGGTGATCTTGGAAAGGAAGGTAGATTTTCCTACTGATGGGAAGCCGACAAGTGCGATTCGGGCGTCACCGGATTTCGAGACATCGAAGCCGGCTCCACCGCCGCCCCCTGCGCCGGGGCCGGGCTCGAGGAGCTGGGCGCGGTAGCGGGCGAGTTTTCTGATGGATTCGTGGGTGAAGGATATTTGGAGAGAGTAGGGAGCTTACCCTTTTAAGAGACCAAGATGATATTCTGTTGTAGTAAATAGCAGCCACGTGTGGCAAAGAGTTTTGGTGATGAAGCATACCAGTTGCCTTATTTTCTATGATTTAGTAAGTAAGCTGCTGATACATTGGAAGAGTTCTGAGGGTGGGATATATATAACTCAACAGGCCCTGGGGTATGGAGGGGCAAGGAGGGGAACTCACTCTGTGTTCTCCTCATCTCCTCCTCAATCCTGCCGAACCTTCAGCTTATCACTCTCACCCATCCTCGCCATTTACTTACTCCTTGATTTTCTCCGTAATGTTCACCATCTTTGCGATATTTCACGCGTTACCACACCTCACAAAAGTTCCGTTGATGAGAGAAATTTCGGGCTTGAATTTGGCTTGAAATGGGATATCAAGGCGGTGTGAAGCGGCAGAATCGGAGGCTAAGCCTTTTTGGGTGGTGGGGTAACCTCCAATGTGACGTCTCTTCGACGTCTCTCCCAGCTTTCTTCGCTCATCGTAAGATTTATTTTTCGGATCATGGCTCCTCTCACCTTCCAGTGAAGCTTGGAAAATTGATCAAGGTATGTACAAGGAAGCTCCAAATTTTATGAGTTCAACTCCACTGTTTCACCTCAATATCCGGGCGAGTTGGGATATCCAAGGCGTTCTCCCTTCTATATCTAAGAGTTGCCGATATGCTGACTTCCATTCTATTCTGTAATTTTTGCTACTCTTGTTATCTTTTTGTCGGCCTGCCAGCGTAGCCAGCTATACCTCACTCTGCACACTACCGGGAACAGCTGCAAGAGTATCTCGTAGAAATGGAGGAAAATTCATTGTTCAATTCACACAAAGTCACTTGCAAATTTAAAGATCATGTTTTTCGGTTTGTCATAAAATAAATTGTCTTATGTATTTGCTTGCTCTCTCGAAATGCTGGAAAGTGGTCTTGCGGTCATGCAGATTAAGAAAATTGGTTGGAGAGGAGGACTGGTGGCTGGTCTGCAGTGGACGGCGAGTTGTGGAGGATTCAGTTGTACCCACCGAGTCCTTCCTCTGTCTTTCCAGTGGGTGTAGACACGGCCCCAGCATCTGCAGATGGCGTAAGCGTCATAAAAGTAAACGTCTCTGTTGTCGCCGGCAAGAGTGTTGTGGTACCTCCCGCTGTGTTAGTAGCGATCTCTTCAGAGTAGGTGGGCAACCGTTGTCATCGCGACGGGAACCATGCCCGAAGTATTGATAAGAGTGGGTGTTGTTTCAGGCGGGGTCATTCCGGCTGAGGAATGAATTCATCGTCGCAGAACGGCATCATGGCTGCGCATGGGACATTTTGGGGACCCGTCGATTCCCATTGGCAGTGCATCATGAAAAGCACCTGGGTGCACTGGGGGTTGTTGGCGAAGACAGAGGCGTTCCTCGCTGGAATCGGATGGGTGTGGTTGTCGTACTTTGCGTGGCAGACATCCCAGACGAGCTGGAAGCAGGAATTGACTTGGGTCATAGAGAGGAGAGCAGTGCAGTTTCCATTGGGGGTGGTACAATCTGTGCTATTCCACAAGTCCATACCAGTGATACCGAGGACAGGGGTCGTGCCGCTGTAAAAGGGTGCAAGTTTATCATTTAGTGCTTTCTCCTGGCCTAGGGCGACCCCGAGGGCGATCATAGCAGCCATGAAGACGACAGCGACTCCAAGAAGAACGCGGTTGTAGACTTTGAAGCCATTTCGCGGCTTGAAGAACTCGATCCCGCGCCCACCTCCTCTCTGTGCAACCCCCGGCTGGCCTGTCGACATGTTTCCGAGGGGAATATCTTGGTAAGAGGGTGGAGCCATCTTTGCGTTGTTTGATAGTATCTGGGAATGGGTTGTATCTCCTTGATCGAGAACGATTTCTCTGGTATAGGAGGCTTACCGTTGAGTGTGTGAGACTGTGTGTTCCTTCTGTCTTGTAAAGCACGGTGACGATGAAAAAAAGCAGAAGACTGCCAGCGACTCCGTGTTTATGGACCGAACTCCAAAGCTGCTCCTTGGAACTGTTTGTCTCAGAAGTTCTGAAAATTTGTGGTCATAAATATTCCCCCCACCAACTGTCTTTGTTCCTGGCCTGAAGAAAATTTAGGTTCTTTTATGCCTCCTTGGCTGTTCGACTATTTCATTGTTCACAACATCAACTTTGTGCCTATGCAAGGGATTCTTGGTCATTGTTTCAAGTCCTTACATTGCTTTGTAGTAGACTTACCACTGTTCGATGCCTTGCCCGCTCTACCAACCAACGCATATCAGTATGAGCTCAACCAATGAATTGAAGGTTGCACTCAAGTTCTGGTCTGGGCTAAAAATAATTGCGGGTAATAACAATCTCACTTGCTTGACTGTATTTCTTCGAAGCTGCATTCCATTCATGATATCCTACAAGCGCCAGAGAAGCAAGTCCCGAACGCCGAAGATAGATACCTTATCAAGCTGTGAAACCCAACTTCCCGAACAAAGTATCCATCGCGACCCATTGTCTACCGCACTTGTCCAGGTACTTCTCCACAACCCCTTGCAACGTAGCGAATCTCACTCTATTATGCTCTGCCAATGCCGTCACCCGTTCTAGGAATTATCAGCACGAACGCAACTAAATACCAGAGATTTATCTTACCTTTCTCCATCCCCTTAGCTGCAGTTTTTGCCTTCTCCACATCAAACAGAGTTGCAAAATACAGCAGTTGGTTGTACATCATCTTCTCGGTATACTCGTAGTGCATTTTCCCGAGACATCCTCGTCCAAGTCCATTCGGGCCAAGGCACCTGTGACCATAGACACTCATCTGTCTTGTTCGATTGCCACAAGCTTGATCGTCACAAACAAGCCATCCTTCATAGTACTTGCTTGTCTGCTTTCGAATTTGATGCTCAAGTTGGGCCATCACAGAGAGGTTAGACAAAGCATGCCCACAGCGGCAAGTGATACCTGCTGGAGAGCTGATCTCGAGACTGCCCACGAGTCCTTCAAAGTCAAAAGTACCTTTGCAGGCTCGACAGCGTAGAGTAAGACGATAAGCATCTTTGAACCGGACAGAGTCATCGATCTGACTTTCGAGAGGATTGATTTCTGTTTCATTGCCACCGTTCGAGGAGTTATTGTTAATGCTGTACTTGCGAACGTCAAGACCGAGGCAATCAGCAAGGCGAACAGTATCAGTGCCCGAAATATTCGCGCAGAGACGCTCAACGGGAGGAAAGATCTGTTTGTACAAGTACCACTCGACGTCAGGTGAAAGTCCTGAATCTGCCTTTGCGACATCTTGTGGGGTGTAAGAGCGTTTTGCAGCGGCTTCAGAGGTTGTCTTGCCGTCGCCAGTTACGATATACGCAATGACATCGTCTTTCCGCACAGTCTTGCCTCTTGAAAGTTCCCGTAAAGCGACTTGAACCTGTGGCATGCTGTCTGCATTGGGATAGTCTTTTGGCGCCTTTCCGAGTTTCGTATAAATCGTGTACTTGTGGGTCGGAACCTCACCCTCACGCATCTTGGTCGAGATTTCGCGGAGATACTCATGAATACGAGTAATGACGACCTCGGATTCGTCTCCAGAGAGAATCTCGTTTAATAGCTTCGAAGAAACCTCCTTGGAAAGGTTGCAGTATTCTCGTCTTTTCATGTCAAGACCCTTAACTTCCATCTTGTCCACGAATTTGCCCTCGACTTGAACAAGGTTGATTGCTGCGTATTTCTTCTTAGCTTGCAGCAGGATGCGCCTGAAAACGTTGTCAATGTCGATTTCCAGGAGCTTGTACCGGTCATTGACGGCTTTCTTGAATTCGTTTCCAACCTTCAGCGCGTCTTCCACATTGTCCACGTTGGCATTGATCATAACCGAGTCAGTGTCTCCGTAGATGACTTGAAGTGAGTTACTCTCAGCAAGGTCTTTCGTGCTTCGAAGGATCTCACGACCCTTGTAGGTTGTGAGAACGGCCAGGGGCCGGGCGTAGAATCTGGACCTGGTGTAACCAAGACATCCGTACATCGAATTGGCAGTCAGCTTCAGAGCCAGTTGTTTGATGTCCCAAGTTGCCAGTTGCTCAGTAGTAGCATGCTTGTCTTTCATCAAGCTCTTTACTTGTCGTCTACGGCTGACCAAAGTGGCAATAAGTCTGGGTAGGACGCCGAGTTCCTGGTTTGTTGGCACTTCCGGTACTTGTTCTTCATCGTCGGACTGGGAGAAATCAGCATTTTCGCTCACAAGCACTCTACATTCCAGATGACTTACCAACTGAGTTCGGTCTACCGTTGTGAAGCAGATGTTGAATTCCTGGATGATACTTGGGTACAGGGAGTTGAAGTCCATGACCAAAACGAACTTGTCGTAAAGACCCTTTTCCGGCTCGAAAACAAGCCCGCCCTTGTACTTGTCCTTCTTCTTTACATCGCCGCTCTCCTCGTCGAGGTTCTCTTCCTCAATTTGCTGCTTGCCTTTGAAAACAGCCTTGTCGGGACAGATGTATTTGTTTCTGTGAAACTCGTGAAGTAAAATGTACTCGTTTCGCTCCGCGCGAGTACCCGTCAAGGTACGGGCCCAGGAATTCCCAGCAAGGTTGGTCAAAACCTTGGTCAAAGGAAGCAGCTGCACTTTCAAAGCCAAAGCAGCGATGTAGAATGTGTCTGCCTCGGAGTGAGTGACAAAGTCCATGAGACCGTCCTTGGTAGTAGCCCAGGTTTTCAGTGCCGTTTCGCCATCGATATCACGTCGACTTGTACCAGGCAGATAAATACTGCACATCTCGGTAAGACTCCAAGATGTACA
Source organism: Hyaloscypha bicolor E (assembly GCF_002865645.1). Taxonomy (NCBI): domain Eukaryota; kingdom Fungi; phylum Ascomycota; class Leotiomycetes; order Helotiales; family Hyaloscyphaceae; genus Hyaloscypha; species Hyaloscypha bicolor. The sequence goes on along the minus strand of NW_020194519.1, from coordinate 1,298,206 downwards.
TTTTGACATAGCAGATTTGCCGGCGTCGTTCGCCAGATCGCACAAGAGCCGTCCTGAGAGTAGTGATCGCTCAGCAAAAAAATTACCTCCCATCTTGCCCATGGAACTTGGCCATGTTGTGCGTTTAAATCGGCCAATTCTGGACCATTGAGGAGTTTTCTTAGCTTGTAGACGGCTCAGTAAGATACTGAAATCGACACCTTCAAGTTGGTGGCCAATCAAGACGTCTGGGTCGACCAGATTCAGCTGTGCAAGGAAGAAACTCAATATTTCCTGCTCTTGCTTGACAACCTTCACCTCTCCTCTCGCTCTCTTCTTCACCTCTATTTCAAATCCAATTGGGAAGCTTGATGCAAGAGGCCGGATTATCGTAAAAGATTGGCATGGCAGCTTCTCTGGGTCCGTCGTATCGGTAAGGGAGATGTTACGATAGACTCGTGCGCTGATTGACAAAATTTCTTGTTTGTTGTCCTTGACATTGAGTATGGTTCGCAAAGCAATACTCATGAGTGTGAGTGGCGGCGCTTCCAAGTTGTCGGAGTCGCTCAAAGGATTGATTGAACTGGGTGTTGAGACTTGAACCTCCAACTTGCAGTGGGAAGAGTTGTTGAGGACTCCAAATTCAGCATCTTCAATGCTCAGCCAGCATGGACCCATAATATTCTTCCACAGAACAAATTGCTCAAACAATGGAGTGTTTGTGCCAAAAACGTGAGAGAATGTGGATCCAGTCTGATGTTCATTTTGAAGCTGGGGTTCTTGAAAGGATTAGCTCTGTCCGGAACAAAAAGGGGGGTAGTCTTACTCGAGTATGGGTAGAAAAGCTTCAGGTAGTCGCCTTCCCTAGGTATGTCGGGAAGCTCGAAAGCGTACTTTCTTGTGCACGGCTTGATCTTGTGCATTCCGACACGCAATTTAGTCATCAACTCGTCAACCTCTTCGTATACATCCTTCATGTCAACTTCTTCCGAGGTGTCACGTCCGTGCTTTTGGTGGTATTGTCGAGGAAGAAAGAACAATTTCCTCAATATGTTGTCCACTTTCACGAAACAACTGACAAAGCCACCAGTCTTCTTGTTTTGAACCTTTCCAAAGAGGCACAGGCTTCCGTTGATTTCTGTGTAGTCGGTCCAGAACATTCGGAGACTTCCATCTTCTTCAATAGCATCGTTATAGTCAAGTTTTCCAAAACTCATCGTTTCCGAAGCTTGGCTGCTGTTTACCACGTTCAACTTGTCCGTGACATCGTTCCAGGCAGAGGCATCGACATCGTGCGCAGGTGGTCGAGTCGGAGAAGAGCTGACAGGGGAAGGGTATGCTTCAACCTTCTTGATTTTTGGTACAGGCCGAGTGCCATTCAAGTTAACACTTGCGGTGATAATACTATCAGCTTGAGCCACTTCCATCATGTCCTCCTCGTCGTCATCTTCAGCCTTCACAGCAACATGAGACTTCCGCTTCACAGCTTTGGCAATCGGAGATGATGGTTGAGGGTCATCCATGGGCATATCACCATCGTCCATGCCGTCCATGAAGCCATCATCACCATAATCTTGCTCAGTCGGTGGTGTTGTGGGGGCTCTGTTATCAACCAATTTCGCTTTCTTGGTCGCGTGGCGCTGGACTTCTTCAATGGAGGGAGATAAGGCGCGAGTCCTTCGCTTGTTTTGAACTTTACGTCCTCTTGCGGGTTGTGAAATCGGCCGAGGGACATTGGTGTCAACTTCGCCGAGAAGATCTGCTAGGAAGTCGTCGTCTGCTTTTGTTTTGACGGGCTATTGTATTTTTAGATGCCATACTTGTAAAGCAGGGTCGTGGCATACCTTGGCCTTATGTTGAGCTACTACGGGACCTTTCGTGAAATAATTACTGATCCCCTTGTCCATGCTCTCCTTCTTTGCCTTTTCCTCTTCGCGTTTCCGTTTTGCTTAAACCGCGTTAGCCATGGTACGCAATAGGTGTTAAAATGTTGTTCCACTCACCGATCTTGCCCGACTTGCCCTTGGTGGGCAATTCCTCGCTCTCAGAGCCATAGTCTGGTTGTCGATCCCACTCCTCACGGCCATCATCCGCGTACCCCTCACCGTTGTCATCAATGACGAAGTCATCCTGATTCAGACGATCCCGAACCACTTTTTTGTATCCATCCTCGTCAACTTCCTCGTACAAATCAGCTTCCTGGTGGACTTGATAAGTGTCGAGGCGCTTTTTGCCGGATTCTCGAAGAGCGCGTAGTTCCGCGAACTTTGCTCGAGCAGAAGCAGCTTTCGACATGTTAGAGAATAGAAGACGATGTCTGTTATGACATGCTTTGGAGAAAGTTGAACTAGAAAGTCGGAAGTTATGTATGAAGAAGTTTGGAGGTCGGGGACGCGAGACGTGGTGGTCAACGCGCGACCGTTCGCGCTGTACGCGAACCCCTGTCGCGTTTGAGGTGCTAATCGATAAAAGGGTTAGCTCTTTAATGTCTGGATGCCTGATTTCGGTGGCAATATATTGTCACCTCGAAAAAATATTCACGAGATGAAAGACTTCATCTCTCGAAATCTTGCAATGTTGACATGCCAGGCTTGCGTAAGGCAATATTTACAAACTTTTGTTAGAGACTTGCATCAAGTCTCTATCTCCTCAAGGAGTAAACCCACACATAGTGTCTCTAGAAGATCCGCTCGAAGCTACACCTCATTTGCAGCGAAGGAGAAGCTCAAACCAGATTCATCCGGGCACCGCAACAAAGTCGGAGACGGCCCCACTTCGAATACGAATGCTAGACAGGAATGGATTGAGTCCAGAGGTGTCAGGCCTGCTTGGAGGGAGAAAGCAGGGGTGGCATCCAGCATCGATCGAGAAACTGCCCAGGAGCTCAAACACTTGCAGGACCCCCTTAAGCTGGCCGATTTTATACGAAGAAAACTTCAGCAAGGCAATTTCGAAGACGCGCAGAAGTTTGTGCGAGCTGCAAGCAAACATTCACAATGCATCGTCAGCTGGAATCATTTGATCTCTTGGCAGCTGAGCAAAGGCTCCCTGAAAGCGGCTCTCAAGACCTACAACGAGGTATACGCTCCTCTACGACTATGACCTCCAACTGACATGGGATGTTTAGATGAAGAAGCGGGCACAGTTCCCTGACGGACACACTTATTCTATAATTTTCAACGGCTGCTCAATGCATCCTTCCCCCGATCACGCACTGGGCAAAGCGTTACCAATATACCATTCGATGAGTAGCGAGAAGTCGCCAATCAAGCCGACTGTGGTACACGTTAATGCCCTTCTTAAACTGTGCGCGCGAGCGCTGAATACGGAGGCCTTACTCGCAATTGTTGCTGAGATGCCATCCAAAGGAGTTGGGTCTCCAAACAATCTGACCTATACGACCGTTTTCAATGCATTACGCTTCTTTGCTACTGGTGGTATGCGAGACACTCATACACCCATGCTGAAAAGGCAGAATAGCGAGAAAGCAATGTTAGAAGCGCGCCACATATGGGTTGAGATAACGAAACGATGGGCCCAAGGAGATATATTTCTCGATGAAGAACTGGTGTCCGCGTTCGGTCGTCTTTTGCTTCTGGGAGGCCGGCGGGATATAGATGACATTTTGTCTTTGATTGAGCAGACTATGAACATTCCCCGCCAAGTTCCACGACTAGGCACTGCAGCTCGTAAAGCGGTCGACCCTCTAGCCTCCACACCAAAAATTGCTCCAGACACTGAAGGGGAGACTACTTCAGATAGCCCGGCACTTGAGCAACCTAATGGAGATCCTCAACCAGAAATCGCAGTGGTTGATCTCTTTCAACCAGTCAAGGCTCCTGCTAGTCCAGGCCGACGGCGTGGCGTTTTCGCAAAACCAGGGCAGAATTCACTCTCACTAGTCTTGGAAGCACTACTTGGACTGAAACTGAAAGAGGCAGCACAAAAGTATTGGCAGGTTTTCACGACCCAGCATAGTGTCCAGCCAGACCTTGAGAACTTTCATGCTTATCTTCGCATCCTCCGCGTAGCAAGGGCAAGCAACGAGGCAACCAACGTTTTACAAAGCATTCCCATGCAAGACTTGAAGTACTCCACCTTCCGCATTGCAATGGCTGCTTGCCGGCGGGATAAACTCAACAGGAACGCCTTTGCAAATGGAGGAAGACTTCTTGATCTGATGCAAACAGCGCTCAGAGAACCTGACATACCATTTCTCGAAGACTACCTAGAACTCGCCATCACTGCACCTGCATATTCGAAGAAGGTTTCCTCAAGCGGCAAGAATGAATGGTCCAGCCTCGAACAAGGGAAACAGATCCAGCGAGCTCTGGAGCGCCTCAATCCTTCATTGCTGAACCTCAAAGCTATGCTCCACTTTGAGGATCCTCGGCTTGCAGAGAAGACCCCGCATGAAAGAAATAAACTCGTCGATTCCATCCTCTCTCTAACCAGAAGGATGATTTCGAGCTACGACCTTCTCGTGCACAAAGCCTTCGTCCCCCGAGACTTCCACGGAGCTCTCAAGGAACAACGCGGAAAACTCTCCGCTTTCGTGGCCCGACATAAGATATTGAAAACCGCCGAGCAGGACAGGTCGAAGTGGAAAAGAGATAATGCATTCAACTGGTCGGCAGACGCACTAGCACTTATGGCAAGTCCAGAAGCAATACCGAGCTTCGAGGTATCTGAGAAAGCCACTCCGCCAACAACCCTCCCGAAAAAGCGCGGTTTTGCCACCAAAGCCCTCTCTCTCAAATCCAAAACCCCACAACGCAACCGGGCATAGCCGAAGAGAGGAGCCATAAACGAAATCCGCGCTGCAGCCGCCGCCTTTGGTGAGAAGGATAAAAATCAGGAGGCCCGTGATCTGAACTTCAAGGAGCAGAAGGCAGCTGCATAAATACCCTTGGTGGCTTTCGGACCAAGTGCTGAAAAACATAATCGTTTGCTATTGGAATGAGGAAGGAAACTCTCTCAGAGTTAAGCTTGGGAATAAAAGCGTGTGGTCGTCCGGTTCGGCGACAAGAGACGTGCCCTGATGGCTTCCAGATGTAGATCGTTGAAGACGCCAGACGCATGTTGGACGGGAGCGGGGAAGCATTTGAACGAAGATGTAGCCTTGTAAAACCATAGTACGGTGGGGACGAGCTCACGAAGTCAAGACGACTTGGCTGCCATTCTGGAACCCCTGGGGTTTAAGATCTGTTTATAATATAGAAGAGAAGACGACCATGTACAACACCCTGAATGAAGAATTCATCAGCACCACTCCACTATCATCGGAAAGCATTCTCTATCGCAGGCATGTACCAAAATTGTCCATTGTTGTTCATATATATATAGACAAAATAAAGTCTTATAACATTCAACTCATATTGTTCAACATGATCCTAGTACAACTACGTCTTGAAATATCTCGTGCTCTCATCTGAATTCGCCAAAAGAGGGCTAGTCACCATCTTCACCAAGCGAACATTCACAACGTATCTCGCCTCTGACTCCCCAGAAAATCTCCACCACCTCATCCAACCCATTCATCAAAACAATGGAAGACTCAGACGGCCTCCCGATCTTCGCGTTTCAAGATCTGGACTACATCCCCTCCGGCTTTAGCGGTGTTCTAGCACCATACATTGAAACAACCACGGGGACAATGCGCGCAGCGGCAACGCTCATGCGACTCGGCCTCAGTGGAGATCAAGATGGAAAAGAGAAAGGACTGTCTTCAAATCATCAACAGGTTGTATGTGACCTTGGCTGCGGCGATGGGTATTTTCGTACAGATACCTCATTCATTCCCCTGTCCGGCTTCCTCCCTTACGCCATCAGTTGCCCTTCCCATGCTGCTGCCACGCATCGGTACAGGAACAAAGCCCAAAGGAACTATGCATAATTGGGAAAAAATATTTCTAACACATGAGCCTAAGTAATCAGCCTCCTAACACACATCACCTTCCTCATGCCCCTCGCCCTCCCGCTTGGCATTGGAATCGACCACTCCCCCGCCCTCATCGCAACCGCCGGCATCCAATCCACACTCCAGAACGTCAACGCCTCATGGCTGACCTACGACTTCAACGACGATCGCGAGGATCTCGTTAGCCAACTCATTAATGGTCATCAAGTGACGCATGTGTTTGTGTACCTTGTGCCGAAACAGTTGGCGCTTCTGACGGTGAGGGCGATTTTGACGAAATTGGCTGGAAGTGGCGTTGTAAGTGCTGTACTTTTATTGGATTGTTGAGCTTTCCTTTTGGTTATTTTGGTATTCTTGAAACAAGCAAGGAGATTGAGCAATGCTGACTTCGCATATAGGTTGTGTGCTGCCATAAGTTCTATCCGGAGTATCTCACGCCAGCAAGGCGAGATACTTTGATGGAGTTGGTGGTCTATGACGAGACGAGTTGAAGAGGATAATTCATCCTCGAGGTGAGAGGGTGTCTTCTTGATCACTGAACGTCTCAAATCCGCGGCCACCCTTCTCCAGACTCACGAGTCGAGTCACAAGAACAAAGAAATTTGAGACATATGAATGTGTATTGTCTTTAATTCTACAGACTTTGTCTCTTGCTTGATGATGAAATGAGTGTTATCTGATTCTCCAACCCATCAAGAGCTCACGCTCTCTGTTTCAGAGTCTTTTTAATCATGCCAATATCAAATACGCATGCCAACGAAGCCTCGCTAACCATAGCCCTTCCTTCTAATGCTATTAATACTCTTCGACGCCAAAAAAAAAACAATACTGCTTACTCTGACTAATATCTATATCTCTTCGTACGGACCACCCTCTACGCACTCCACGGAATGCTTCTCGGCTCTTTCCAATTTCTCCCCGAAGAGTTCACTCACATCTGTATCCACACTACTAAAACCAGAGCTTGGTCTGAACGGAATTATTGGTGTTGGGACCCGTTTGATTGCTGATCTCGACAAAGGATGTCCAGCAGGAACACAAACAGTCCCTGCCGGGTGGTACATGTTGCCGGATGGCGTAACGATGCGAGCAGTTGGTGTCATGGAGCGGCTACCAGCTTTGTTCGCGAATGGTGTGAGTGATACCTTCTGATGAAGAGCTGGCCTCAAGCTCGGCATGATACCACGAGCCTGAAAGATATCTACCAGCGCTCCAACTCTGCCACCCTGTTTCGCCGGAGAATCTTGGCGAGCAGCTTTGCCTACTACACGGATGCTCAAATCCTCCATTTGTGCTTTCCAGGAAAGACTGCGCGGTTGGCGTAGGCTTTTGCGAGAGGGGGATACGTCAGGGTCTCCGACCATTTCTGAGGAAGGCTCTTCACAGCCAACCTTTTCCTCAATTTGCGCTTCCCGGGAAGGACTTGGGCCTTGCAGCCAGTCTCTACAGAAAGGAAATGCGACGGGAAGTCTGGTCTCCTCGGAAGTAGGCCCGTCACAAACAACGCTTTCCTTCGATTTCCGGCTTTCGGGTTCGGGACTGTTTCCTTTCCCGCCTGTGAAATCTTCATTCGGAGGGGGAATAATGCTCAAACACTCGTTAAGCCTTAGTCCCACGGACTCAAAGGAATCCAAGTCTTCCAACATCTTCGTGGCTAATTTGCAAAATTCGCTTTCGCGACCTCGCGGCTCACAGGACATATCTCCTTGGATTTTTTCTGATGGGGGCTTGTCACAGTCCGTTTCTTTCACTATTACCTGACCTTCGCATTCCGAATGGTTTTCTATCCTGCCCGCCAAGTCTTCAATTGAAATGGGGACGCTGATGTCGAGTGGGTTTTGGAGACACGATGAGCGTGTCAGCGCAGCGTTTTCAATAACTTGCCGATTCGGGATTTCTTCATCCCTTTGACTCTTCTCCTCTCCAGTAATCGGCTCGCTAAGGCTGAAGCTAGATGGACAAGAAACTACCGGGCTTTCAGAATCCTCGCTCCTCATTATTTGTCTCCTGTGGTTCGTGAATCTAAAGCCAGTTGGAATTGGGATAGCTGAGCTTCCGGAAAGCTCGCTTGCCATCTTGTTCTTCTTTGGAATGCGTTTGACTATCAACTGCTTCCTATGCTCCGTGAATTTGAATCCAACTGGAAGAGCAATGGCTGAGCTCCCTGAGTCTTCGACTCTACTCTCGGGGTCCTGAGGCATGACATTGCCACCCTTCTCCTCTTCCAGTGTGACACTAGGCCTAACACAAGGCTCAGTAACAGGCTTCTTGTCCTCGGCTTTTGTTTCGGCCCTTAGACGAGGGAGAAAATCATATGTCTGGTACAACCGTTCGCGTGCTCGCTCCGCCTCGATATATGACGTGAACGAAACGGAGGACTGTCGGCTAGATCCATCCATAGCTTCTTTTGTTGGAAATGGAATGCTTGAGACCTTGTAAGCAGAGCATTCTCTCACAATTAAAGGCCCAAGAAGTTCACTAGTGTCCAACATTGAAGTCTCCTCAACTGTAGCATCCATAGCTTTCAAGTTTACCATATCTTTCGAGGCGGCGATAGGTCTCTCACGTCTGAAATGGGGCCGTTCTTTTCTCCCAGAAAGGTAGTTTCTTTTTGGAAGTTTGAGGCTGACTTCGTCTGCCAGAATTGATATAAGGCCGAGTCGGCGAGAATGTCTTCCTTTCAAGGAATGGTCCTTGTTGGCAGAATTGATGCCTTCAGCCTGTTCCGTGGAAGGATCGATTGGAGAGGACCTTCCAGAGCTTGCTTCGAACTGATCATGCCAAATGAAATCTTCATCGGTTGACTTACGGTTGTTTCCGAAACCCTGGATTGGTTGCGGTGGATGCTCAGCCAAATACGCTCGAGCCAGCTCTACCCAGGTTTTTACTGGTTTGGCGTCCTGGCCCTCCTCGTCCTCAGAACTTTGGACATTTTTTGCTGGATGTTTAGCTAAATAATCTCTGGCTAGCTCTGCCCAAGTCTTCACTGGCATGACGTCCTGGCCCTCACCGTCCAAACTCCACAACACCTCGCTCGGCAAGTCCGTTCCTAAATTATCTTCGGGCAACAGATGGGCATCGCTGATGGAAGAATATTGACTTTCTTCAGAGTATTGACTTCCCAAGAAACCCCTGGCAAAATCTGGATCCACTTTGAGAAAAAAGTCATCGTCAAAGATTGACAAATCCTGTTCCCGTTGTGGGCTTGCTGGACTGAGCTGAAGGCTTGAGCTTCGGCTGTGTGGATTGGTGAACTCTACTTCTAGTTCAAATTGGGATTCATGGCGATCAAAGCTGTCCAGATTGGCTCGCGCCATCCCTTCGTGATGAGCCAAGAAGGCGTTCGGATCCAATGAAAATCCCGAGTTGTCAATTACAAGACGTTCTTGCCCGGCCTCAGGAACTTTGTCCCTCTCAGCAACCATAGGAGACTGCTGTTCATCCCGCGAAATCTCATTTCTCTCTCGTGTCGTGTCTTCGAACTGAATAGTTTGGGTGATCTCTCCTTGCATAGGTAGCCACAGAACCTCGAGCCCCGCTTCTCTCAATACCGCTGGATTAGGCACACCTGACTCCAATGCATGTGCAAAAATGGTGTTCCGCGTGGGATCATAAGTGCAAAAGTTCGAAAGCTCCCCCAATTTGTATTCGTAAAGTGCAACAATAGCTTTACTTTTAGACTCGTACATCTCTGCATGTGCCGGCAGATTCATGGTCTTTGGGAATTCGACTCGCACCATGGCCGAAGAGCTCTTTCGCCTTCTTGCTCCGCTTGGTTGGATTTTCTGTTTTTGTAAGAACTTCGAAGCCGAAGCCTCGGAGACAGAGCAAACGCCTTTTTGGGTGCATGTAGTCAGACTATCTTCGGAGAGTTCTCTAAATTTAATTGAGTCCTGCAGTACTTTTTCCAATGGGAGATGGCGTAGTCTTTTACTAGATGGGATGCTCCTCAAAATCTGGAACGGTTTTGCCTTGTTCTAGTGAGCTTCGCAAATCAATTTCTGATGAGTATTCGAACCACATACCTCTTGCAAAGTGCGAGTGCCCATAATAATTGAATCCCAGACTTCCATTTGGTCAGTTTCGAAGTCTTGCCGATCAATCATCTTGGTGCTCGCAGTGTCGTCCCAAGACTCTTCAGACGATGTAACCATGTAGAAGTTCTTGGTCATCTTCGCAACTGTCAATTTCACTCTCTTCTCGATACTCTCGTCAGAAGATCCCCATGATCGTCGAGGCTGTGTCATCAGCTTCTCATGCCTTTCCTTACGATTGCACCCCCTCAAACGGAATTCGGTGTCAATGTTTGGAGAGCTTCCCGGAGATTCTTCGAAGGGATCCACTTCACGAACTGTTTCAACACTAGTTTGAATTTCAGTGCGGTCGGAGGTCTGGAGTGGAGGGTTTTCGCGAAATCTTACTTCTCCTAGCTCTACCTTCGAGAAATCATTCAGAGTGTAAGGTGGTGGTGCTGAAAACTCCTCTTCGTCCTCGCCATCCTTTTGGTCTCCCATCTGAGGTGAGTCGCCAGTACCCCAAAAGAGACTTTCTTCCCCCAAAGCCAAATGGTGGCGTGGGCATGGGGATGCTCGAGCGGAATTATTCAAATTGGAGGCTTTCAACAGTTCTCGCAGATATGAATCGGGTGTTTTGTGCTCGTAGGCGGCGATCAACAGATTGAGATAGGAATCGGGAGTTTTTGCTCCGCCTCTATTGATTGGGGTTGAGATATCGACCGCTTTCTCTTTGCCCTTGTCAATTGGCGTCGAAGAAGCATTTGCCTGGGTTTCGTCTCTACCCACGGGATTTGGAACATTGACGTCTCTTTCTTTGCCTTTATTGGTTAGTTTTGGAGGATAATTAGTTACTCTTGATTCATGTCTGTTGACTTGGGTTGAGTTTCGAGGTGACTCTTCATGCCCTACATGAAGCTCGTCAGAAGTCTTCTGGCAAACATGCAAACTCTGGGACCCTTACAAGGCATCGAGGAAGATATGGAGCGTTTTCGAAGACGTGGAGGATGATAGTTATTCATGTCTACACCACCTGTGTGATGTCAGATCCAAATGAGCAAAGTAGCTCTGAACAACTTACTCTCTCGGTTTGGAAGCTGGGTCAAAATTCTATCGTCGAACGGTCCATCAACTGGAACAGGGAATTGGTCCGCCGCAAGTGCATTTGCACCACCCACGCTCGCGGGGCCATTTGCAACGCCCACATTTGCAGACAGCTCAAGCTCGTCATTGTACCAGTCTGGGCGGCGGTCATTGAGGGTTGAATCTCGTCTCGGAGAGACTCTGCTAGAGATAGAGCCCAAAATATCACCCAGGCTCTTTCGTCGATTTATGCGAGAGGGCGAGGCACTCTCTGTACTATATCAATATTGAATTGTTGGTATCGGGGACTGTGAACGTACGCAAAGCGTTCCTCTTAAGAGGAGATGTTGTCTCTGACCTCTTATTACGGCTTCCGGGATCAACATCGTTGCCATCAGGAACTTTTCGAGATCTCGTCGAGGAGAATGGCAAGAAATCTGCTATGGACTTTCTCTTTCTTAAGGGCTTGGGACTTCCGTTCTCGTCTGCAATGTTTTCATTCTGAGCGGTCCTCAGCAGTAATGTGTTAAAGAATCGAGATTTCTTGCGACTAGGAGACGACGGCCCTTCGACGGACTTGCGGTATAATGGTAGCGAGTAGCGGACTTTGCGGAAATCGACTCTGTTTTGTGAGGATTCGTTCTGTGCACATGTGGGGGGTCCGAACTTGGTGGCCATTGTGACCGCTTGGCTAGGCAATGCTGGATCCATAGTGATTTTCGTTCCTGTGTCAAGCGTGGTTAACATATATAACTGTATGCTGAACATAGAAGAGCTTGCATGGGCCATTCCATGCCTGTTTTTCGAATAGCAGGTTGCTGTTTGGCTATGTGGCGTGGGGAAGCAGTTGGGAAATTTCAGAAAAACCTCACCTATAGCCAAAATTGCATCGTTGTAGAATTGAAAATAGTTGGAATGAGTTGCGTTACTGGAAAACAATATCTCCGCGCGAGAAGAAGGCACGGAAAGAAAACATTCAGCCTCGTGCCTGCCTCGTTTGGAAAAGGGGGACCCTTGTCGCTCCCGCGACGCTAAATTCGCGAGACTCCAATTTTTGGCCGTGAGCTCGTCCAGGGCCACATCGCGTCTCCTTCATTCAGCATCTCTCCAACGTGAAATCATTCAACCACCATCTCTGGATTCAATTCAGATCAATACAGCTGTGCTTGTGAGACAGAATTAGAGCGACAACCTAAGAACGTACTAATTTTAGTTCCACTAACACTACAACAAAATGGCACCCAGTAAACCGGCCCTCGACCTGAACTCAATGATTAACGCAGGTGAGGGATATCGGAAGCTCCCATCTTACTCACATCACGGCCGCTGATACCATTCTAGATCGTGCGCGTAGGAAGCATGAAGCCATCGCAGCGGAAATCTTTGGCAGAAACCGCAGATCCAGCGCGCCAGGGGCTGCAGCTGCGAGCACTCGCAAGACCGGCCAGATAGGCGCAGCGCCCTCACTTGCAAGCAGAATCGGCGGAGGCATTGCAAAGGTACATCGAGCTTCTACAGCTCTTGCGGGATTGACGCTGATACCCTCCAGCGCACTGTTTCCTCCTCAGCCAGACCAGCGAGGGCTAGCCCGAAGCCAAACGCAGGCAATGTCGATGCTGAATGGACGCACGATCTTCACACCCTGAACAATCCAGCAGCAGACAAAGTCACCCAAATACCCCGTGGTCCGAAAGCTGGCCGCGGAAGTCGCAACGATCGTCTCTACACTGCACTGAACGGCTCAGCTTCGTCGCCTGCGCTCAACAGTCAGTTTAACATCGTTGGATCCGCAAAGACTACGGCAGGAATTTCGATTCGCGGACTTGCTGGACCTTATATCGTCATAGCAAAAAATCTCGCTGTTGGAACTACAGCCGCAGATATCGAGAGTGCGATGACACCAGTTGGAGGGGTAGTCCTGGGTTGTCGTCTGATTGCTGAGCGGCCAAAAGTCATTGCGGAGCTTATCTTTGAAAGCAAGGAAGGCGCTGATAATGTGGTCGATACATTCAACAATCAGAATGTGAGTCGAGTAGACCTTCCCATAGACAGTTTTCTGACATTTCCCTGCCAGGCCGATGGCAATATCCTCCACGTTTACCACAAAGCAGGCCCTGTTCCCCCTCGCGCTAAACTGCTCGCCGCTCAAGCAGCACCTCCCGAAAGATCCGTTACCCCTACTGGACCACGAGCCGATACCATCACCGAACGATCAGATGATACACCCTCAGGCTATGGCTCAAGATCAGGCCGTACCCCACCACGGAGGCGAGACTTTGATGGCAGGGATGATGTGATCGACGGCTCATATGGCTTCGACGAGGATCGTATGGATACAGATGATAGGCAGGATGGTGGACGGGGAAGAGGTCTCTACAGTGACACGATGATTGGCAACCGAGGACGAGGTCGCGGAAACAGCAGAGACAGGGGACGCGGCGAGCGTGGCCGTGGCTACAGATGAAGCATCACTCTCGTCTTAACGTTTACTGTAAACAATCATCGGCCAATCTCCTGCTATTGGGGGAACGCCGACGCCCGATCTCAGCCCTCAACGACACCACTACTCCTAGCAACCTGCATACCGGCGTTTCAATTTGATTTTAGGGGAATGGCCAGGCGTTCTTGCAATGAAAAGGGAGCCATAGCTGTACTATGTAGATGCACAGAATACAATTTTTTTCTTTCTTTTTCACTTTGTAATCAACTTCCTGAAATGGTGGGAAATGCATTGGGTGTGATCCAAAGCCAAGCGGTTCAGCACTCCATTCTCCATGCAATGATCTGTCTGTAAATTACACGATGGAAGAAAAGAACGTCTTAACTCCACCCTTATGATCGATTCCCAAGTTCCCATTCCCGCAATATCCCCTCAGTCCCGCCCAAGCGTCGATTTCCCAGCATATAGTCCACCCATCCCACCAGCCATGCACGCCTAAACGAACCCCACTGACAAATTTATCCCACCCCTTGACGAACGAATGGTAATGGTAACTGGCCCAGACAGACATATCCAGATCCTCTAACTGCAACTGCATCAATGGAAAAAAAGGTCTCTCTTGCTTGTCTGATTTCCTCCTCTAGGGTCTGGCTCGTAACTAGTCGAATCATTCTCCATCAAGGGAAGGGTATCTGAGCATCGATCCGATCCACCCATCATACTGTCAAAATCTCAAGGAACTTCAATTTGCAAAGCCAGGCTGACAAGATATGCTGCTAGATGTGACCCATTATCAGGATCTCGTGATATGTGACAGCTTGGCAAGAGGAACAGAATTGACGTCGCATGCAATGCCTACATTTCTGCGCAGGCGGAGGGTGAGTAAAAGAGAGTGGGCTCAATGCCATTGGCTCTGTCCCATGAATCCCTCCTCCAAAGTTCGGTCCTCTAGGTTGCGGATGAAGTCTCGGTTACTCCGCTGCCCGGCTTGTCCTCCAGGTTGTGCTCTGCTGCCTCTCCTTCTCGAGCTTGCGGGATCACCTACTCCATCGGGAGGTGGGGGATAGTATGCCGGACTTGGCTGAAGGCGGATCGGTTGGTTGGGATCGAGGTGACTGGCTACTCTTTGAATGGTTACGGGAATTCCACCCTGTTGCACTTCCATTGTAGAAGCTCGTTGTCGTCCAGACCGCATTGTGGCTTGGGCGTAGAGACTTTGCTGAGGTTGGGGAGGTCCAGGTCCATACTGTGCAGGTGGCATTTGCGTTGGAGGTTGCCCCATCATTCCCATTTGATTGTATGGGCCGGGTTGTTGGGAAGGATATGGCGGGGGCGCACCTTGGTGGTTCGAAGTCGGTGCATACATGTTGTTGTTGTTGTACAATGGAGGTGCCTGCGTTTGAGTCGGTGGATACTGACCCGTTGGCACACCAGGAGAATATGGCATCTGTGCTGCTTGCACTTGAGCAGCAGTATGCGCTTGAGCCTGGGCAACTTGAGCTTGGGCCGCTTGTGCTCGTTGCTTGCTCAATGCCTCAGCTTGCTGCTGTTGCTGCGTGCCTGGGGCGGGAGATCGGTTGACGGAGCTGGTTTTGAGGTTCATCGGAGGTACAAAGGCTCCGGTGAACTTCTGTTGGGTGATGAAAGGGTGCAATTTCGCTTGCTGGGGCGACCATCGCTCCAGCGGGTTGATATTGAGCAGTCCACGTACGAAGTCGATAAAGGCTACCCGGTTGTTCATTTCTAAAAGTCTAGTTAGTAATGGAATTCAATCCACGGAAAAGCTACTCACCACGATCGATTTCGCTCTGCTTCATATTCTTTCTTGGCATAGCGTATGATCGAATTATCTCCGGAAGCGTCGTCGCTTGGAAGTATTTCTTGCTGGGCTGCTCTTTCGTACCATGCTCCCGCGAGTATTGTTCCATGCTCTTTAAATGATACGTCCGCCTGCCATAGTCGTCCACATCATGCCTTTTCTCGAAGAATTCTCCAGCTTGTTTTCCCATCTCCAACATCCAATTTGGGGGGTTGCCGAGCATTTCAACTATTCGCGAGACCTGATTGTATTCTGACGAACCAGGGAAGAGAGGAAGTCCTAGGAAAAGTTCCACTACAATGCAACCCAATGACCACATATCGATAGCTGAGGAGTATGGAAGGCCAAGTAGGACCTCCGGTGACCGGTAAAATCTGGACTGGATATATGTGTACACAGTCTGCCTTTCATCGCATGCAGAACCAAAATCGATGATCTTGATGATCGGGCTTTCGAGGTTCTTGAGCAAAATGTTCTCTGGCTTTAGGTCGCAATGGATAAGGCGAGCCTTGTTCAGCAAGCTAAGTCCATTCAGCAGTTGTTGAGCAAAGACTCTGACAAGAGTTGTGCTGAGCCCTCGGAATTGATTCTGTTTGATCAATTCGTAGAGATTGACGCTCAGCAGTTCGAACACTAAGCAAAGATGTTGTCGGTGGATGAATGTATCTTTCAGTCGCAGGAGGTGGTGGTCGTCATTCTTGTCCAGCTTCGTATTTAGCTAGAAGAGAGTTAGCAGATTCAAGAAATAGACTACAAAGACAGTCTTACCAGATCAAGAACTGAAACTTCCATCATGCTCTGGTTGAAGTATGCCGTCCGATTCTTGACGACCTTCACCGCAACAACTTCCTGCGTCTTCAAGTTCTGACACTTCACCACTTGACCAAAAGTTCCTTGTCCAAGAACATCGAGGATGAGATACCGATTCCTGGCAAGTGTTAGCATTCACCATCTTAAGAGTTCCGGATGCGTTAACCTCGAGACATACTTATGACCAGTCTCCTCAGACCCGAGAATGTCATTAACATAAAGTATATAGTCACTATCCTCATTGTCAAATCCATCATTCTTCACACCCTTGCTCGGCTTTGTGAGGACTCGGCGAGGGTTTCGAGAGGACTCGTATTGGAAGCTAGGATTGCAAATGCGATACGTCGAAGGTAAGTGGCTCGTGAGAGCTTGCAGCGGCTAGTGTTCAAGGTCAGCGGCTGTATTGTGAGCTTCCCGCCTCAACTTACACTGATAAAGCCGCCTTCAGGGTTCGCTCTTCGAAATGCTGGCTGGGCATTGACCTTTGGATGTAAATCTGTCATAGATCTTATCTTCGTAAATTCTGGAACCGGACCTCTGCCTGGAGGACCTGTTGATTGCGGGACCGGCCGACGAGGGGACTTCGGGTCATTGCCGAACACGGCGTTTAACTGTGCTGTTGCAGAGCTAGGGAAACCTTCATGGTTCGAAGAATATGGGGTGATAGGAGGCAATTGCTGATTTTGAGGGCGATTGGCATAGTATGAATTGGGCGATGTATAATTTCCCGGTCTCGTTGGAGACTGACGTGAGCCATATTGGCCTTGTTGCGGTGTACCATATGGTGAGCCAGGGGATAAAGTCTCCATCGGCGAGTATCTTTGAGCTGCGGCAGACAGCTCTGGAGGCGAATGATGGGAGGGTATTCGGCTTCCCGAGAGGTGCTGTTGGTGATGAGGCCGCATCGGATATTTCATACCGCTGTAAGGATCTCCAGCGTCTTGCATAGCTACATCCCCATTCCCATCTCTCGCGTGTGGTGTTGCGGTCGGAGAAGCTGCGAGTGAGTGTGAATGGGGTCCGATTCCACCTTGATATTGCTCGTAGGTAAAGCCCGCTGGAGGCTGTGCTTGGGTATTGCCGTTGTATTCTCGCGCGCCGTGAGGCTGGCCTGGCGGGGGATTGCCGCTGTATCTTCGAGAGGACCCGGCGGAGTCAGAGTAGGGTTGCTGCCATTGATCCATAGTGAATCAGAGTGTGCGAAGGCGTCTTTGGGGCAGGGCGAGTAGCTTCACAAGCCCGGCTGCTGGGTGCAAAGCTAGGGAAGCACAAGGGTTGTGCTGGTACAGAGGTCGTTCCAAACCACCAGTGAGTCTCGGACGCGTCGCAACAGAATGAGAAGCCTCGCAGCAGAGGCAGATGCAGCCGGTGGAGATCCAGTTGCGTGTCAACGATGCATGGTTGGGTGATAGGCCGGGTTGACTTAGAGATGAGGTTTTGGAGGTCGTGAAGGAGCTTGATGGTCCACCAACAATTTAGCGCGGTGATGAATCACAGCCAACGACTCGCTTTCACTGGCAGTAAGTTTTGCCCAGCAAAAGAGCGCAGCAAATGGCCACAGAACACAATATAGGTCGAAATAAGTGCCAACAAGCTGCACGAGAATGAGCAGTGGAATGAGGCGAGGAAGACTTCAATGCTCGGTCACGGGATTGGGCACATAAGTACAAATCAGAATGTTGGAGGCGCGTCTATTTGGATCTGATTTGGCGCTTCCCACGTCGCCTGTCATGCGGGCTGCGTGGCCAGGATCGATACGACCTGCCCAAGTATAAGTTTCAGGCTTCAGCTGCTCTCCACGGCATGAATCGACGTGATACCTTTCTAATTTCCGGCCCAAGGGACTATCATGAGAGCCAGCCTAATGAATCAGAAGCAATTTCAAAATAAAATGCCTCGCAGTGTCTCTCCACGACAAACCGTCTCACCCACAGTCTTCCAATCTCTAGCATTCCCATCACCTCCAAGGAGGGGTGGGTTCAGACGGCGGCTCGTGGTGGACAAAAAAAAACGGCACTGAATTGATAATGTCCCAAGTCAAGCTGGATCATTTCAGACAATGGGAATGGTCCCATCGAGTTACAGCACATTTGAAGTATTCCCATCTTGCTATCTCTGAGATTCTGAAATATAGAAAATATGAACCCTTCTAGCTCAGATCAATATCCAGCTTCGACCTGGGACCTCGAGAGTTCAACTACTACCGCTTTTCTTGCCCAGCGTGAAGGCGGGTATGTTTTCTGATGTACTCTGAGTTTTCTTTAGGAGCTTAATGATTGGCCAGTGGAGAATCCTGCATGAGTTTCCCCCATCACGGTTCAATCTGCAGCGGCAGCAATATATTTAAAGAAAGGGTCCTTTACATCCCTAATCAGTCCAGTTGTTTCCCCCACATTTATTGTACTAGACGAGAAAAGGACGTTAGAGGCATACGGGGAGTATTTGTAGGGAGACATGGTCACGTGACCAAAAATAATTCAAAGACCAACAACTGCAATTGTTTAGAGGAACAGACTTGTCCATCAAAGTGGCTGGTCTTCAGATTATATCAAGTGAACAAATGGAAAATAAATCCTTCAGCCCCGATACTGAATGCACGAAGTTAGAGCAAGCTGTCCCTTCTGAAACTTGATAACCCATTGTATCCTACATTCTATTCCGAGAAGCTCCTATGACATCCACGAAGCAGTCGGTTTCCGGGGTGATGAGACGATTTGAAGACTGTTAATTAGGCTGGAATTAGCATGTTTTTGATTGAAGTTGGGGAAAACAGCAGTTTTGAGGTACTACATTGAAATACAACTTTAAACCCAATAGTTAAGAAATTCCTAAACTCGTAGTATCGAGTTGAAGAGATCGGAGGTTGATGCACGTGAAATCGTGCCACAGGTGAGGCTGCCGCTAGATTGCTAGAAGGGTTCACCCACCAACCGCCCAAACCCCCATTCCGCCCAACCAAAAAATCGCGATTTTTTATTCTTCCTTAATAACTATTAAAACTCCTATTAAAACTTGATCTTTAATACCGAAATTAGTTTCCTAATACCTTCTAAAGCTATTAGTATTAATAGAATCATAAATAAGGTAGTTTGTGCGAGTGTAGTCCTGCAGGGGAGAATTAGTGACTTACATTTAGCGGGGAAACAAGCCCAAATCCAGGTACCTTATACTTGCTACGTAGAACTAAAGTGTCTTTCCCAGGGATATTACGTAGAATCGAATTTCGGTTTACGAAAAGCTCAAAAATGGCCATTTCATTTATGCTATATCTGTGCCTTCTGATTGGCTAGACCCTTTACAAGCATTTCATCGTAGAACAGCCTCCTTTTACTTCTTCGTCCACCAATTGTAAGAGTCTCTGGAGGTTCAATTGCCTCATCAATTGCCTCCTTTGCCCTCCTTGTTCTTCGTCTTACCGATTGCTTTACTGGAGATCTTCGTTTCGATGGAGAGGGGGCAGATGGAGAAGTCGTAGGTATAAGAGGGAGGAGACCAGTTGATCGTGCTTTTGCAGGAGGAGCAGGGAGATCGTTGAACTCGATATGAGGGAGGATATACTCGATTAGAGGGCTCGCTAGCGGCGCTTTCTTCGTACGGCGTCTTGGTGTTTTTGAAGCTTTTGATAAACTTGTTCCCATTAATAGTCGATGCCCAAGATCCATATCATCTTTAACCTCCTGAAGCATTTCAGGGCCCCATTTCCTGAATTCAACCAAGGTTTGATTATAGAGGCTTTTCCACTGCTTTGAAATAGCCTTGAGTCTCTTTTGCTTTGCAAGCTCCTCCGCCTTCACCTTCTTTTGCTTCGCTTTGATTCGTATCGCCTCATCCATCATTTCCAAGCTCAAGACTCTTGTATCGGTGATCTTGTTTTCGGCTTTTGCGGAAGCCTTCTTGCGATTCTTTTGATAATCGGACGATTCGACAAGCTCTTTATTGACTCCTTTGGTAAGGACTATCTCTGCGATTGCGGCAGTAGCGGAATTGCTAAGCTTTTGAACCACAATCTCTAGATTTTTTAGCTATTGATCTTGTAATGAATTGACCATTCCAAGCGTACTTTTGAGGCTATCGAAGCTAGACTTGAAGGATACTTCGACGACGACTTTAACGGCATCAATATTGACAGGAGTTTCGATAATCAAGGGAGCTGGTTGTCCAGATATAGTTGGTCGACTAGGAGGTTTTGGAAGTGCCTTTGCTTTAGCTGCCTCCTCCTCTCGCTATAGAATAATTACTGGAAGTAAGCCAATTACGACTTCAGGATTAAATGGAAAGAGCCCTGTCTTCTCCCAAGATCTCTTAATATTGCACTCAGTAAAGGCTTGAATTCGTGCCTCACGAAGGATCTCCAAAAACATGAGTTTATTAATAGAATATCCAGCTCCCCATCGAGTCTTTTCCGTGAGAATCTTATAATAGGCGTCCGCAAGTGGTCCAAAAACACCAATATCGCATAGTTGAAGGATATGCGTAGAATGGCTAGGAAGGCAAAGTAAGATAATCTTCTTTTCCAAGTAGTAAGAGACTACTTGACGTATCAAGTGAGATCCATGGCCATCAAAAAGTAGCATTCGATACTCTCCTTTTTTGATCTTCGCAGTTTCCGGTTCAAAGACGATTTTAAACCATTCAAGGCAAAGCTCATCGTCCGTCCAACCTCGATCAGAAATAGCACAAGTTCCCCCTCCGTCCTTCCTGAATTCGTCATACCAAGCCTTGTTAAGCTGCTTGGCCTTGAAGATAATATACGGAGAGAGTACTCTTCCATTTGAAGATATACACTCAATTAACGATATCCATTCTCTGCTCCCTTATTGTGTTGTCCTTGTTTTTTTGTACTTCCTGGAACAGATAACTTTGAGCTTCGCTAATACCCCCATCATAATACCCTTCTCGTCCATATTATATATATCATTATCGTAAATATCGTATTTGTCTTTTGTGGTTTGGAAAAGCTCAAAAAAGCGTTAAATTTGATCTGGATCCTCTGAGATAACTCGATCTTTATCCAATGGTACAACGAATCGAGCCTTGAGCTGTGGATGGCGTCTAAGATATTTCTGTATCCAATTAATTCCAACCTTCCGTAGATCCCCCTTCGCAATTAAAAGCTCCTTTGCCATTTTCTGAACCTGGGAAACCATTGGAGGCCATCCCCAAACCTCAAGTTACATAATATGCCGCTCAATTATTCGCTCTTCCATCGGAGTCAAGCGCTGCTGTGATTCTGCCGCTTGTTTGTATATTATATTGCCATTGATTCGATCTCGCAGAGTCTCCCATTTAACCCCATGGTATTCAGCTGCTTTTCGTATCGATAGCTTCCCATTCGAGTCAATATAGGCCTCCCAAGCCATTTCCAAGCGTTCGTGGTACGGTATCTCGTCAGGGTCGTCAGGGTAGTCGACAATCGGTTTCTTCTTGACAGGCATGGTGGCAGATTTGAAGAGGGACTAAATGCGATTAAAATGGCGCTGAAATCAACAAAATTCATTAATTGGTTGTGTTGCAATTGATGATGAAAAGCGATGATTTTTTGGTTGGGCGGAATGGGGGTTTGGGCGGTTGGTGGGTGAACCCTTCTAGCCAATCAGGGGCTTGCTTACCTGCAGCGAGGCCGAATGACGCATCGACAACCGCGTTCAGTCTTCTTCAAGGCAAAAATATTTCCCTTCTTCACAGCCTTCCGACAATTGTCGGCCGGAGAGCACATTCGCTCGAGCATTAGATCAACAAGCACTCAGTCTTTCTCTTTGTTTATTTCTGCTAGCCAGGCATTTCTTTCTGTCATTCTCCATTCAGATATTCTGCCCAGCCACCGGCTCGCCTTTGCCTTCCAGACAACAAGTGGACAGGCATTCCCTTACTCGATCAATCGATCGGTCATACCAACACCACTTCATCTGTGCAGATGCTCGCATCGCCCCATCTAACTCCTTGCTCCGTCTGTCAAGATGAAGTCTTCGAATGATTCTTCGACGGCCACCAAGTCCGACGCCAGTCCTCCATCCGATCCGAACAACTACCCGACCCATCTCCACCGACAGCCCATGGACACAATTGCTGAGGCTGCAGCAGCAGTTGCAGACGAGGCTCTCGAGGATAGTGTAAAAAGTGATGGCGCAATGGCGACCGACGAAGCAACAGCTCTCTTGGGTTTGACAAAAAATGTCCGAGATCAAGATGATCTAGAGCGAGACATCACGAACCAAGCGAATATGGTTATGATTGAACAAGAAGATGAGCGAGATCAGAAGCGAATTGATAAGGTAACGGTCACTATCGACAAGCTTGAAAACCAAAAGCGGACCCAGAGACATCGACTGGATACCCTCACAAACAATCCTCTAATGCGCAAGCGATGCTTGGACGAGATTCAACGAATCGATGCAGATATTGCAGCCTTAAAGCGAGACATCACCGATATTCAAAGCCGAATAGATGAAAGACATCAATACGATGGAGCGGAGAATGGGGAGGGTGACGGTCCTGGTGGCAATAAGAGAATGCCGAATGAAAGCCAACGAGACTTCCTGATTCGTACCGGCAAAATTACTCCATTTTCTCGAATGCCTGGCAGAGGAGCTGACGGACTGAATGGCGATCTTATAGAAGTACTTATGGATGCTGAGGAAGAGGCGGAGCAGGAAGGAGAGCAAATTACAGATGAGGCGGAACCCAGATCTCACCAAAACCTGCGGTTACCAGGCTTTGCAGATATATCGGAGAGCGGAATCAGCACATCAGAGAGTGAATTCTCCTTGCGTCCTCGGAAGAAGAGAAAATTAGAAGGTGCTTCTTCCTCCTCAACTTCAAGATTTCAAACTCCTGATGAGGACGCCTTCACTCCTGTGCTTAGCGAGGAAGAAGTTGATGAATTTGAAGACCAGGATGATGAGTTGATGACTTCTAAAACGTCAAAGAAGAGAGCCGCAGGAAATACAAAAGTTGAGGAGAAGATTGACCTGACCGGCATTGATGATGGCAATGAGCAAATGTACCAGACCCGACTAAAGAGATGGGTTGAGAAGAGAAGCGCAGCTCGGCGCCGCAAATTGGAGCAAAATGAAGCGACCGAGGAAGAGCATGCTGCGGAAAATGCGGATGAAGAGGAATGGTTCAAACCTTGTCCTGATGCACCAGATCACCAATTTGATAACGACATCAAGCTTCCTGGAGACATCTATCCAGCATTGTTCGACTACCAAAAGACAGGAGTTCAGTGGCTTGGTGAGCTTTATTCTCAGCAGGTTGGTGGCATTGTTGGTGATGAAATGGGACTTGGAAAGACCATTCAAATCATCTCATTCTTGGCCGGTCTGCACTACAGTAAAAAGCTCACTAAGCCTATTATTGTTGTGGCTCCAGCTACCGTTCTCCGACAGTGGGTCAACGAGTTTCATCGATGGTGGCCACCTCTGCGAGTCTCGATTCTCCACAGTTCAGGCAGCGGCATGATGAACCTTGGCAGCGAAGGTCGAATGGAAGAAGTTGAAGACATGTATGGTTTCGTTGAGAGGAAGTCAAAATCGTCATCGAAAGCAGCCAAGAAGATTGTTGATAGGGTTGTGCAACATGGGCATGTGCTAGTCACAACTTATGCTGGTCTTCAGACCTACTCAGACGCGCTCATTCCAGTTGATTGGGACTATGCTGTACTCGATGAAGGCCACAAGATTCGAAATCCTAACACAGCTATCACCATCTACTGCAAGGAGTTGCGAACCGCCAACCGAGTCATTCTCTCTGGAACCCCTATGCAGAACAACCTGATTGAGCTTTGGTCATTGTTCGACTTCGTTTTCCCTATGCGACTCGGCACTTTGGTCAATTTCCGACAATCATTTGAGGTCCCTATCAAACTGGGTGGTTATGCGAATGCAACCAATTTGCAGGTCCTGACTGCGACCAAGTGCGCAGAGACGCTGAAAGCCGCCATCAGTCCGTATCTGCTGCAGCGTCTGAAGGTCGACGTTGCTGCAGACTTGCCAAAGAAGAGCGAGCAGGTGTTGTTCTGCAAGCTCACCAAGCCTCAGAGAGATGCTTATGAGATGTTCTTGGCCTCTGACGAGATGACTTCAATTATGAATCACACTCGGCAGTCTCTGTACGGTATTGATGTTCTGCGCAAAATTTGCAATCACCCAGATCTGTTAGATCCTCTACTTCGAGGCAAGCCTGGCTACAAGTGGGGGAGTCCGAATAAGTCAGGAAAGATGCAAGTTGTGAAGGCCCTGCTGGAAATGTGGAAGCGATTCGGGCACAAAACCTTGCTTTTCTCTCAAGGAGTTCAGATGCTCAACATCATTGAAGGCTTCATCAAAAGCCTCGACGGATTCAACTATCTTCGTATGGATGGTGGGACGAACATCAAGGACAGACAGAACCTGGTTGATCGCTTCAACAATGATCCTGATCTTCACGTATTCTTGCTGACCACCAAGGTTGGAGGTCTTGGTGTCAATCTCACTGGTGCCAATCGCGTCATCATTTTCGATCCAGATTGGAATCCTTCAACTGATGTTCAAGCGCGGGAACGTGCGTGGCGTCTTGGTCAGAAGAAGGAAGTCACTATCTATCGACTGATGACTGCGGGCACTATCGAAGAGAAGATATATCATCGTCAGATCTTCAAGCAGTTCTTGACGAACAAGATCCTGAAAGACCCAAAGCAGCGCCAAACCTTCCAAATGAAGGATCTGTACGACCTTTTCACTCTTGGTGGTAGCGAAGACGGCACTACGGAAACTGGTGAAATGTTTAAGGGCACGGAAGTGCAATTCAACAAGACACCTAAACCTGCTGCTCTCAAAGACGACATCGCAGTCAGAACAGCCGGCTCGGCAGCTGGTGTCCATGACGATGTTGTTTCTCAAGATATCACTCAAGCCGACTCTCCACAAGGCGACGCAGACACCGAAGTCCGCAATCTCACCGGCGTAGCAAGTCTCGAAACTTTCCGCGGCGACCCAGCCGAGGAGAAACCCGCTTCGGATGAGGCCCGTCTCGTGGAAGGCATCTTCGCCTGCTCCGGTGTCCACAGCGCTCTCGAGCACGACGAAATTATTAACGGCAAGAAAAAAATCACCGCAGACCGCGGCATTCTCGAACGAGAAGCCAAGAAGATCGCCGCAGAAGCAGCAGCTGAGCTACGCAAAGCAGGCGAGGCCGCGCGAACTCTCGAGCCCGGAACCGTGACTTGGACTGGCGAATTCGGCTCCGCTGGACGCCCTATTAACATTCGTCGTGGTGCAGGACCGAGCTCTGCTGGTATCCTATCCAATCTCGCCAATCGTCAGGGCATCTCAACTCCTGCGAGTGCTAGTTCCTCGAGGTCGGGTACACCTGGTTCTGCGGATAGAACTCCTCGAGGCAAGGACTTCATGAAGCTGATTAGGGATTTCATTAAGCGGCAGGGTGGCTCAGTTCCTAGCCAAGCATTGGTCAATCATTTTGATCGTATGTGCAAGAGTCCGCAGCAGACGGCTGAGTTTAAGCATATGCTTGGTGAGATTGCTAGGCTTGAGAAGGGAGCGAATTCGAGAATGAGGGGACGATGGGTCTTAAAGGACGAGTTTAAGTGATCTTTGGGGGAAAGCGGGAGCTTAGTGGTTACAATTGATGCATTTTCATGGAGCATGGTTTGGAGGCATCTGCAAAGCGAATGCATTAGCGACGGCGTTAGGAGGGCCATATTGCACTGGCCATTGATCAGCAGCCTCTGCTGATAACACATTAAAATCTGAAATAAAAGACCTCAAATCTATCTCAACCTCCTTCTCGGCATCTGTCTCTCGAGTCTGCTCAGTTCGAACCACAATCCCCAGCAAGTGCAAAGTACAGAACCGTTACTGAACAATGTTCCCAGCATGTAAACCCCCTTTTCAACTTTCAAAACCAGATCGGCTCATAGGCCACGGTCAGGGTCTACCATGGCTACTAGTGCATTAGATTTAAATATTCTGGCCAGGCTTGGATGTTCGGAAATGCTCGGACAACCAATTGTTCACAAAATTGAGGAGCCAAGTAGCTGTTCAGTGGTGGCAAAGTGTGCTTTACCAACGGGTACATCAGATCTGAATGTTCTGGCTTGATTTAGATGTTTGAAGGCACTCTAATTCGAATGCATACTTATTCTCAAACTTGAGGTGGGATAGTAGCTGATCAAGGTTAAGTATGACATATGAGAAGCGAAGATGCAATTCACTAGTATCACTGTGCGATTGTCACTAAGGAACAAGTAATCTTACAACTCAGACTGTCAGTTCACGGCCACGAAGCCCTATTTCCTCAACACGACCCCTTGGATGTTTCTCCCCAGCTCCTCGACCCTTTCGTCTTCTTTGTCGTTGTAGGTGTAAAATCTCCGCCAATCATTACGCACTGGCAAAATCTTCGGACTAACCGTAAACCTGACTTTTATGTGAGGTGCGAAACGCTCCCCATATGAGCACTGCCATTCCACCTCACCTCAGGTCCTCTCTCCTCAAATCCCACACTCCAACTTTACATCTTGTATTCGAAGCAAAAAGGCAAAGCAAAATCATGGTCAACAAATTTAACGAAGGTATTGTTACTTCAATAATAAGAAAGCAAATTGAGGATCTCAATCGTCAAACTCATCCTAGCGGGCCTGGTGAGGTTGTCGAAGCAAGTAGTAACGAGCGAAGCCAAATCGATACAGAAGAGACGGGAAGCTTGACAGGAGATAAGAGAGGGATTTGAAATCCGGCTTCGGAGAGAACAGCAGTCGTGGAAAAGCCAGATGTCGGAGAAGGCCATCACAGTATCGACAAAGAAATCGACGAGGGAGAAGATAGCCATGATGAAGCCGTGTCAAAAATCTCTGAACAAGGCTCTGTTACAAACAGCAATGTGTTTTTCGATAACTCGCTGCTCGACCTAGAAATTATCCGGCTGGTCGAAGGTCGCAATAGAGCGGCGGGGAGTTGCATGGCCGGTCAGGAGCTATTTGCATTAGCTGCACTATAGGCCCTGATTATGAAGGAGGAAGATTAGTTGATCCATTCGGGAACCTCATGTATGGCGAGGATAGATCGTCGTTCACCACATGGGCGGGGGGGAGAAGCCTACAGTACTCAACTTCGCCCATGATACCCTCCTATCTCTCACAGAATCAGTGAAAACTGGATGTGAGACTTGTAGGATGCTACTTGGAAGTCTGGAGATTTACCGGAACCCGAAATGAGCCTATTTCTGAATATTTCTTCGTCTTCATCGGTGGCAAATTAAGTTGTGTTCAAAGAAAATGAGCCGAGAAAAGCCACAGGGGGATAATCTCGACTTAATACCGACACACGCACTGGAGGCTGGACCGCCTTTTCGGATGGGGATCAATTCCGACGAAACTCTTTCGCCCATAGCTTGCCCTTGTCCTCTCCCGATATACCACGACATGCTTCGGAATCGCTGCCTCTTGCTAAATTGTGGTTTCCGGTTGTATGGCCAACCATAACTCTTGCAATAACTCTCGTTCTGGGAGAAATTCATTACTCCCGACCCGTTTACTGTTTGTTGATGATGCAACGCCTCGTCTCTACTTGTCGTTAGCTTCACCAGGCTTGAAATTCGCGAGATACTCTGCCTGAGCCACTGCTGGGGTTCCTTGGATAATCTCATTCGTTTCACCATACGGAGGACGCGGTCATAAGTCTTGCAACTGGCAGGGGTGGGCTCCAAGCCTAAGAACACCACACAGCTCTGGCATAGCAACGGTGCTTAGGGCCTCAGTTGCCTGAAGGAACATCGCTATTAGTAATGTTTACAGGGCTTGAGTGCTGTTATTTAAGCATGACAAGCCTGTAAGGCCCTGTAATTATGGCGGCCTCTGGTTGCCGTGCAACGCCCTTGCAATTTAAGCGAGTGCGGCGTCAAACCCTGACAGTTGCAAGACTTTTGGCCGCGTCCTCCGTAGAGAATCTGGTTCTATTTCAAAGAGAAATTCCACACGTAGCACTGCGCAAGACCTTTTGTGATGCAATTGAAATTACGAAAGCGTTGGGGCTGGATTTCTGAATCGACTCCTCATTCATCACCCAAAATGACAGTGAAGACTGGAGAGTCGAGGCCGGTGTGATGTGCGAAGCTTACAGCTGCTACACAGTCTCAATAGCAGCATCGAGTGCTGTGGACGGAAATGGAGACCGCGTCTTCACGAGGAACCCAGAGACGTTGGATTCAGCGGGCCGAAATGAAACGAAAGGGTGAACCAACAGAGAATACTTTATTAGGTGGCGGCATCTACAAGCAATGCATTGAAAATACTCCGCTTTCAACTAGGGCATGGGTCCTGCAAGAGCACATGCTAGCCCGGCGAACATTACATTTCGGCCCCACTCAGATGGTCTGGGGGTACCGCGAGCACGGAACCTGTGAAAGCTTGCCCCGAGACTACTCGTGGGGATCAATAAAAGAGTGGACTTTGAGTTGGGCCTCTAGAGCCAAAACTACAGTTCGCGGAAATTGACTTTTGACAAGGACAAACTACTAGCACTCGCAGGACTCGCCCCAAAGGTCCAGAAGGAGACAAAACAACCTATCTTGCTGGACTTTGGTTGGAGACGCTTGCTTGGTATCTTTTGTGGAGTGCAACAACTACGGTGTATCAACATGAGAAGCCAAGGCAAAGAAAAGCTCTTCTTGACTTGGCACCTCCGTGGTCATGGGCATCCGTCGATAGCATGGTTATGATGCCGGAACTATAGGAGGACTGCCTCATCACAGATATCACATAACATGCATTCGTTTTGGGTGTAGAAGGCTTGCCGTCGGGCAAAGCTCCCTTCGACTCTGTCGGTGAGGTGGCTTTGAACATCGAATGTGAAGTCCTTATTCCGGTAACCTCACTTCATCCAGATGAATATCCAAATGCTTCTCGGTATCGCCACACCAGAGACTACGCCAGCTTTTGATCACCGTGATGCCATGGAAAGGGGTATGAAATATCTCTTGCCACTACACACTAGTATTGGGAGCACGATCGATGGAAGATACACATACGGATATAAACTTTCCAGTCCCAAAAATTCTTAGATTATCATTGGGGGTTTGCTTCTTGAGCAGACAGGACGAAGCTTTGGAGAGTACAACAGAATCGGGACCGTCGACCCACATTTTAGATCGAATGAGCAAGTACAAAACTAGAACAAACCGACGAAGACATTGCCACCAGATGTAAAGAGGATAGATTATGTGAGGAGATGCATTGGCAAAGACACTGGCCACGAAAGATGTACTATCAAAATCATCTAGATATCCAATGAGCACCGGTCTGGCACAGCACTGCTGATTCAACTGGTTGAAGCGCTTGAAGCTATAAACAGAGGATCTTGCAGCGAACAGAGAAGCCGGCAACCATTTTCAATGCCCCGGTGAAAGTTGGACATTGATCTGCACGAAGGGGGTGGGCGAACAACATTACAGGATTTCGCAAGGTGTTGAAGAGGGAGACTTTTAATGCACTCTAACTCGAGACAACATTCGCAGGAGAGTATCTGAGATGATCCAATCTGATTTGAGACATTGAGAAGTCAGTACTGCTTTTCTTGTTCTCCACGAGAGAAGGAAGTCAAGAGCAAGTCGTCAAAGTACCTGTGGCTGAAAAGCACGCTAAATTTTAGCGCTGAAGTGGCTCGTGAAAGCCTCAGCCTTACCAAACTTTTGAACCCAAACCTCACGCAACGACTATCCTTGCGACACCCAGCAAAATGGCCGACGTCGAGACAGCTACACCTCCTACGATGGCGCCTCAGGATATGGGAGGCGAGGAAGCCTCCACAGCCCTGACAACGACGAGCAACGAGGTGTCGGCGCCATCAGAGAGAAAAGTGAAGAAGATCATCAGGAAGAAGAAGCGCGCAGCGCGACCTCAAGTCGACCCCTCGACCATGAAATCCGAACCTCCTCCTCAGACTGGTACGATTTTCAACATCTGGTATAACAAGTGGTCTGGCGGCGATCGGGAGGACAAGTACTTATCGAAGACTGCTGCTGCGGGCCGCTGCAACATTGCGAAGGACACGGGGTATACGAAGGCCGACAAAGTGCCTGGAAGCTATTTCTGCCTCTTCTTTGCGAGGGGGATATGTCCAAAGGGACAGGAGTGCGAGTATCTGCACAGATTACCAGGCATTCATGATATGTTCAACCCGAATGTGGACGTTTTTGGCAGAGACAAGCACTCCGATTATAGAGACGATATGGGTGGTGTGGGAAGCTTTATGAGACAGAATCGCACGATATACGTGGGAAGGATACACGTTAGTGATGACATCGAGGAAGTGGTTGCTAGACATTTCGCAGAATGGGGTCAGGTTGAACGAAGTACGCCCTTTCCTGTTCATTTGTTTATGGAATAATTGCTAATATGAATCAGTACGTGTGCTCAACACTCGGGGTGTTGCGTTTATCACATATTCTAATGAAGCCAACGCACAATTTGCCAAGGAAGCAATGGCACATCAATCCCTGGATCATAGCGAGATTCTGAACGTTCGATGGGCTACCGCCGACCCCAACCCAATGGCTCAGAAGCGAGAAGTACGAAGAATTGAAGAACAAGCAGCTGAGGCTGTACGGAGGGCACTACCAGCAGAGTTCGTGGCTGAGATTGAAGGACGTGATCTAGAAGCACGGAAACGAAAGAGGATTGAAGGTGGATTCGGCTTAGCAGAATACGAAGCCCCTGATGATATCTACTTTGCGAGAGGAGTTAACGCGGTCAATCCAGTTGGTAGACAGGGCTTGACGCTGGAGGAAGAGCAAAGGTTGATGATTGAGGCTGATCAGGTGGAGAAGGAAGAGGCAGAGGAGACTGGCATATTCTCAAGCAGTACTCTTGCGGCATTGAAAGGAGCCCAAGCTTCAGTTGCACCAAGGTCGAAGACGAAAGCACCTTCGGGACCTTTGGTTGCGTACGATAGCGACAGTGATTGATTGTAAGCATATAGAGTCAAAATGGAATCTCAAGTTGGGGCGTAAATCAGAAAATCCAAGGCTTTACACATTTTGCAGATTCATGTGTCATTTGATCGCCTTTAAAGGGGAAGCGAGGCATCCACTTCAGCTATTAAATATCCTAGAATACAACATCTCGTGCCTCCCAATCCATAAATCCATCACCGGCACACTCTGACCCGCATCCTCAATTTTAGTCTCCCACTCCTGCTGGATAACTTTCTGGATTCCTTCCTGGACCTCAACACTCGCAAGCATTTTCTGCGCATGATACGGCCCGAACATACTCGCTCTTACAGCAGCCGACAACAAAGCCTTCACATGGCTGAGCATGAACACATATGCAGTTTGCCGAAGACTCATCCCCAAGATCACCGCAATGGCTCCAAACAGCGGTCCTAGATGAGCAGAGGCAGTCGGCAAATGGGTAGTGATATTCGAGGACGTGGCACGCAAGAGGACGGTGAACTCCTTCAGAGCTTCAACAGCAGCTGTAGACGCTCCAGCAGGTAGAGCGGACTTGAATGATCGATCCCATATCGAGAGCAGAGCTCTGCCTTGCGCCACGGATGCCCGCCGGCCTACCGTGCACATAATTGCCGCATCGAGGGCATCGTCTAGCTCTAGGAGATCAATCGGGTGCCGGTGGGCAGCGAGAACGAATGGTAGGGTTGTCGAGGCATAGGAGGAAAGGGAGAAGTTCAAGAATGTGGGGAAGGAGGACTTGGGACGGGTGTGCGCGAGGTACGATTCGAGACCGCTGCTGAATGCGAAGGAGCCGAGTGGGAGGGCGGAGTCTGAGAGCAGGAGGAGGAAGTGATGAGTTGGTGAAGTCAGAGGCACTGTCAAGGTCAGCAAGGATCTGAATAAATGTGAAGCCCTATATACCATCACTGCTTGGTATCTTTGCTGGTGGGATCGAGGGTCCTTGGTTGACTTGGGCTTTGTTCAACCTGGCTTTGGCCTTCTCGAGACGCCCCTCGAGCTCGACGATCTCATCTTCGATTGCTTGCGACTGCGAGGAGTCGACCGTGTCGCTGCTCATCGAGGAAGCATGTTCCAGAGAGTTGTACAATCTGCTATCGTCCGTTGTGCCTCGGATTAAGGTTCACCAGGTTACACAGAGCAAATATCCGAAACTCGGCTCGACTGGGTGCGGCTCCAATGATTCGCTGGGCTTTTACCCCTTTAGAAAATGGTTGGATCAAAATCGCCACGTTTCCTCGCGTTTTCAGCGCCCTGGTATGCCGCACAGATTTCCCCAAGAAGCTATTTTAATACGAGGCGATCCCTGATTCGACCTCACGGGCGGAAATTTGGGTATTTACAGCAAATAGAGGCTGTGCGCATGGCCCAGACCTCACCAGCCTCCGGTCAGCCCTAGCCCCCAAAGGCTGCGGGCACGGAGGATCGGCCCAAGCGTCTCCTGAAGGCCGAATTGTTCCAAGATCTATCACCAACATTGCAACATGTCCATCTCATGTCAAGACCTTCTACCAGTCATCCAAGCAAGTTGCTTGTGGTCAAGCCCCCAGGAGCTTGTGGTACTATGTCTGCAAATCATATGCTTGTTGGTTTTTGGTTTATCTTTCCTCGGCCCTGCCAAGGCACCTACCTACCTGTTCCTGTTGAGTCAGTTTGCTCCCAGAATGATTGGCAGCTGTGAGGCAGCAGTGTGCGGTTACCTATATGTATTCCCGCAAAGTCATGCAGGGCGCCAATAGAAACCACTTCCTGCAGCAATGGCTCCAGAGATAGTATGCTCTGGCCGCAGGGCTCGTGAGCTTTCACGAAGTCATGAAACAGTAAACCCGCTGTGCCGCAATCCTACTCGGTGTCGGCCTGGGCTGTGTTTGCTAATTGCACCTCTTTTGCTGGGGTGTTTACGCTCTTCTGAGTGGCTCGCTGTCGGTCAAATGTTGGTTGCTTTAGTACATGAAGAGGCACAGTTGGTGATTTGGGGTATCACGGTCAGGTCACAGCCTGGAAATTGGATTGTGTACTATTCCTGGCCAATATTGAGTCACGGACCTTCTCTTCGCTGTTGTGTTTATATATGAGTAGGCTCCCATTTGTTCACACTCGCAAACATAATACAACTGACAACGGAAAGACCAAATCCTCTTCACAATATCACATATACACAGAAAGATCTTATAGCTCTTCACTATGATTATCACATTGATTGCTCGTGTTGCTCAAGTAAGAAAACCCTTAAATTTCACACGAAAGAATCCATCACGCCAAATACTGACTGTAAGCTTTCATAGCTCCTAATCGGGGCAGTCGTACTGGCTCTTTCGGTTGTCCTCATCAATGGATATGGCCCTGGCCATGCACCCTCATTGCTCGACTACGGTGCATTCTGCGGTGGTGCAGGATTGCTCATCGCCGCCGCTGGTCTTGGTGCCATCTTCTTGGAACCGCTGCAAGGGATAATTATTCTGGCTCTGGATGGGATAGCCTCCTTCTTCCTCCTTGCAGGCGCTGGCGTAAGTATTCCGCTGCTCCCATGGCAACCACGACCAAATATCTAACGAGAGCGATGCCAGGCATTCGTAGCTGAAGTCAAGACTGGCAACTGCGCCGACCCGTATTACATTCTAGCGATTTGGAAGGTCATTCGAGTTAGTGACATGAAGGACTACAACGGCGACCGAAAAAAGGCTGAGGATGATATCATCGGTCGGTGTCGAATGGCCCAAGCAGATACTGCCTTCATTTGGATCCTGTTCATCCTGTTCATTGTCACTATCGGTCTTACCTTCATGAGCAGGTCGAGTAAGAGAGGAGGAGCTCTCGTCTAATGACATCCTGCTTAGGCGCGACGGTGGAGGATTGCAGAGAGTTATGACACCAAGCCATATTCTCGGTTGATACCAATGCGTTTCTTTATGATTTTAGGATGAGAGTTGGATTGAAGACCTGCGTAAGAATATGACAAAAGTTTTATTCTTTACCTATACGCGAATCGACACGCTTTTCACTGCGAGACTTATGTGCAGTAGGGACCGAAAGTTGTGGGGACTTTCCTGCAGTCCGTTTTGCTCCCCTTTTTCTGTTCCATCTGCCGAGGCTCGTTAGTCCAAATCACCATCCTCACCAGGCCCAACCACTCGACCAAACGTAATCACAATAAGTTCAGGTGAATTCTCTTATATCGTCGTATGTTTTCAAAGTTCTCCCTATTATTGGTACAATAAGCGAATCAATATAAACCTTTGTTTTCTCTTGATGCTGGTACAATACCTATTGTTGTCACAGCGACCAATATTCTAGTCATATATGGACGGACGCTCACAAATACTCTGGCACCTACTCATTCTCAAAGTTGAGTAGTGAAGTAACTAAATAATGTTCTAGTATGGGTGTCAGAAAACGAACATGTAACTGAAAGTATTGGCCCGAAGGAGTAAGTATAATCAGATACTCAATATCAATCCCCTGACCACCCTCGGTTCTTCATCAAACCTCCGCTTCGTCTTCCCAGATTGGTGCCTTGCCAGGTCAAATGTACGTTATTGCCATAATAGTCTCCCCAATTTGCTTCCTACACTCAAAATCTAAATAGCAGCTGGCTGCTGCATAGTTTGCAACTCAGGGGTATTTTGCCCAGGTGGCGATGTACAGGGCTGCTGCGTCGGGTTCTTGAGTCCAGTGCTTGGGTCCGTCACAACTAGTGGGGACTTTAGTCGGTATTCGGTACCTTCTTCAGCACCATCTAATACACACATTAGTTGCCATTGCATCGATTCAAAGACTGCGCTGGGTACCAGGAACAGGTATAAAAGTTCGTCCAACTCGAGAAATTGTCGGTAATTTTCCCATAAGTCTCAATACAGGGTGTATTTTGCGGGCAATAGAAGTTATAGAACATCCTAAAGCGTTTGTGAAGGTTGAATTATCGATGAGGCTTGAAACTTTGGAATTGGAGAAAGAAAGGTCGAGTCCACGATCGCGTTATGTCGGTCCGAGGCCGTGTTAGTAGGAAATATACCGAGACAAGGCGAAACAAGGGTGGCCATTAACTAAAAGCTTTTTTTAACATCAAACCAAAAATTGATCGAAATTGGAAAGGTGGTGAGCGGAACGCAAAATTTTGGTGTTTTATTTTCAGGTGTTTCAGGGTCGCATGGAAGAAAGCTTAACCCCCCTGAATGGATTCATTGGAGGGGCAGTGGAGACAACACAGCCGTGTCCCTCGGCCCGTATGCAGGAGATTCCTGCCGAGACACAGACTTCCTCTGTGAGACTGTGACTGGTATTGGGATAGCGCTCACCGCCCAGTAAAGGCATTGCGGCGTGCGAGAGTTCAGCACTGTTTCCTGTGAGTTGTTCAAACCGTCAGATGCCCTCAGTAAAAGTAGAGTGGTGACCACTAAAATATTAAAGGGTAAACACCCATCTTCTTTCAAGGTCACGATGTTCTGACTCGTTACAAGTTGCCAGCACGCCTGATAGATAGTACGTCAGCCTCTTTGAAGTTGCTTGATACAAAATTGTGACAAAACATGATGTCGAGGAAGGACGAAGGACGCCGGAGTTACAACATTACAATGGCGAGAAGTGGACCAGAATTCAGGTCCCCTTCCTGAAGTGGACTTCCCGCCATTACGAGCCTAATCGCATAAGTCTGTGTTTTTAGCGATATTTTCAGGCCTCACAAAATCAAAATCACTAACTTTACTTAATAATTTCGAGATAAATATAGATTCAAACCTTACAAAACTTGAGGTCATCGGATAAAACAAACTAGATTAGGTATAGAATGTCTGTAAAACTAATTCTAAATATAAAATAAATACGTCAAAAATAGGGTTGGTTTCTTAGCGAATTGCCCTAAAATAGAGACTTATGCGATCAGGCTTGTTAGTTGCTGTGCCCCACAACGTAATTTACAGTTTACCCCACATTGTCCGAAAGCAGCGTCAAAACTCAAATTACCATCCTAACTCCTTTCCATTGCATACGATCCAATAGAGAAAATGCCTTTTATAAATACCCTATTATCAATAGCCATCATTGGCGGTGGAATCGGCGGCTTGGTCCTAGCCTTACAGCTCGAAGCAGACGGCTTCAAAAACATCTCCATCTTCGAAGCGTCACGGGAGCTGAAAGCCATTGGCTCGGGAATCAATCTTCAGCCCTCAGCTGTGCTTATTCTACGGAATCTTGGATTGTTGGAAGCGCTTGAGGCAACGGGAATCAAGACCGCGGAACTTCGATATTACAATCGATACGGCCATTATGTCGTTTCTGAGCCTCGCGGAGAAGGAGCTGGCTATTTGGTGCCGCAGTTCTCGATTCATAGGGGCATGCTGCATGAGTTGTTGCTGAAGGCGCTGAAAGAGCGCTTGGGTGAGGGATGTGTACACACTGATCATGTCTTCACTTCGTATGCGCAAAATGAAACCAGTATCACGGCCAATTTCACAAGGAGGTCGGATCCTAACGTGCCAGTTGAGGTCCCGAAGAAAACAACGGATGTTTTGATCGCTGCGGATGGGATCAATTCGACGGCCCGCCGACTGCTGTACCCCAACGAAGGACCACCGAATTTCTCTGGTCGCCTACTTTGGCGTGGCGTGTCAAAACGCCCCCCTTTCTTAACGGGTCGATCAATGGTGTGGGCTGGTCATGCTGACCAGAAATTCATCGCCTATCCAGTGGGGAGAGAAGCGGAACTGGAGGGGACATCGTTGGTAAACTGGATCGCAGAATTGAGAGTGCGAGACAAGGATGACCCAGATCTGACACCACCACAAGCTGATTAGGGTAAAGTGGTGCCAAAGGAACGTTTTGCAAGTCAATTCCAAAGCTGGACGTTCGGATTCTTGAGTATCCCAGAGCTGATTGAGGAGACGAAAGAGGTATCTGAGTTCCCGATGTGTGATCGGACGCCAGTAGACCGGTGGAGCTTTGGAAGACTTACTTTGCTGGGTGATGCTGCTCACCCTCTGTACCCAAGTAGGTTGCGATTGTAATGAGCAGGATGAACCCAACTAACATACTTCAGTTGGCTCAAATGGAGCGAGTCAAGCAATCCTTGATGCCGTAGCTCTGTCTTCGGCTCTCCAGAACCAGACAGATATACCAGCCGCTTTGACGGCTTATGAAAAAGTCCGTTTGCCTCCCACTGCAAAGATTTGTTTTGCCAATAGGGCCAATGGACCTGACCATGTGCTACAACTTGCACATGAGAGAGCTCCAGATGGGTTTGAGAACATTGATGATGTGATTGGTAGCATGGAGTTGGAGGAAGTGGGAAGAGCATACAAACTGCTAGCGGGTTTTGATATGGAAAGTGTGAATAAAAAGGCAAAAGAGACGGAAGGTTTGTGGAGTTCGAAAGGAAAAGCAAAGAGTGCCAAGGATCAGAAGCCCTAGCAACAGACGAAAAGTATCGATTATCTATTTTGAACGCCAAGTTTTGGGTATTCGTGTTGTTTTTATGTTCGATAGTCCCCATTAATCGTGATATATTCGTGACTAGTAGGTTGTCAGTCTTAAATTTTCAAAAAGTAAGCTTGAATCTCACCTGTAGTCACAAGTCCAGTAAACAGCCTCCTGCTCCCCACCGCCTAATCTAACCAGGATCTCCAAGTCTTCATGCTCTAAGATCTCAGCTGCTCTCACCTCATCCACCGTCTCGGGCTCACCATTCACCAATAGCTTCAGCTCAGGAGAACCATCACTTGGGATGAAAGAGACGCTTGTCTTTTCTGGTATAATGTCAGGGACCTCATTGATGGCCTGGCCCGGCTCGGAAATCTGCGAGTAACCAGTAGCACACAGGATACGACCCCAATTGGCGTCCTTCCCGTACAATGCCGTCTTGACCAAGGGAGACCTTGCAATTGTGCTAGCGATCTTGCGTGCTCCAACCTCGGAAGGCGCCTCAGTCACACGAATTGTCACGAATTTTGTTGCTCCTTCACCATCCCTAACAACAAGTTTGGCAAGATCGGTGGAAAACTCTGTCAAGGTCTTTTGGAAGACAGCATAGTCTTCAGATGACTCGGAAGTAATTTCTTTTCCTCCAGCAGCACCATTGGCCAAGACCGCAACAGTATCGTTTGTCGAGGTGTCTCCGTCAATGGAGATGCTGTTGAAGGATTTGTTGACAGCATTTGTCAAAAGTGTTGGGAGAAGTGCTGGTGCAATTGCAGCATCGGTAGCAATCATTCCTAATAGTGTGGCCATATTGGGATGGATCATTCCAGCACCCTTGGTCATCCCTGCAATCTTATATTCGATGGATGGAGAGGAAGGCAGGGAAAATGTTCGGGAGATAAGTTTTGGGAAAGTATCAGTCGTGCAGATTGCTCGCGCTGCAGTAAGCCAATGGTCGTGTGAGCTTCCTAGAGCATCAAATGCAGCAGGGATTCCTTGTAAAATCTTTCGAATTGGTAACCTTGGGACACAAGTCAGTGGCTGCCAATGATACACAGAGAGCGGAGAAAATCACCTCTGGCCAATTACCCCAGTACTCATAACAATTGAGCTTCCTCTCTTTCCATCATTGGTTTGATCGAAGCACTTATCGGCCTCTTCCCCCATCTTCTCTGCATCTTCCATACCTCCCTTCCCGGTCACCGCATTTGCACATCCCGAGTTGACAATTACGGAACGGATGCCGCTATTATTCCTCCTCTTCAGCATTTCTCTGCTAACGGTCACAGGTGCGGCCTGAAACTTGTTCTTTGTAAATACTGCAGCTGCAGCACATGGTGTCTCCGAGGCAAGGAAAGCCAGGTCTGGTGTGTTTTTGTTTGTAGGCTTGACTCCAACGTGGGTTCCCGAGACAAGGAAGCCTTTAGGATATGTGCCACTGGTTGGTACATACTTCTGCTTGGCCGCTGGTATTGCATTCTGAGGTGGAGGGGAGTAATGGCGGACCCCGCCCATCGAGGCTGATGGTCTCTTGAGGCGTGCGAATGCCGTTGTGGGCGATGATCGGAGAGCCATTGGCGGTGGCAGTGAGGTTAAATAGCCTCGGAGTATCCCAGAATGATGCTATTCACACCAGAAGTCTGGTGGGAGAGATGACGGGTCTATCTCTTGGGGAGGAAAATTCTTGTCAAAATTTTAGGAGTCACAAGTTGTCCGAACTCATCTTTCTCAAAGCGGTTTAGTGCAGCCTCGCGGGGAAAGAGTCAACAATGAACGGCTGAGAATCACCAACACGAACACTTCACTTGAATAACAAGGTCCCT
Source organism: Hyaloscypha bicolor E (assembly GCF_002865645.1). Classification (NCBI taxonomy): domain Eukaryota; kingdom Fungi; phylum Ascomycota; class Leotiomycetes; order Helotiales; family Hyaloscyphaceae; genus Hyaloscypha; species Hyaloscypha bicolor. The sequence continues at coordinate 1,258,947 of NW_020194519.1, read as the reverse complement.
ATAATTTATCGGAAATGTACACCCCCAGCGCGTGAAAGATACGTAGCTTCGGCTGCGTGTTCTACTTGACATCTTCTGAGTCGCCATCCCGTTCAGGCCCAAAGACATAATCATGCCGCCAACCAACCCATGGGGAAAGAAACCACCACAACGCAATACTACCTCCTCGGGGTTCCCCGAATTGAAACCAAGTAAATCGAATGATGCGGTGCCGAAATCGCTGGCATCGAAGTCCCAATATGAAGAGATACAAGAGGACGAGCTCATTGCCCTTGCCTCAATATACGGTGAAGACTTTCGCAAGATAGAGTCGAGCCTGGGGGCATGGAAGGTCCGCGAATTCTGTATCCGTTCTTGAAAATTTCTAATGGCAATGTAGAAACCAGAGCCATGCTTCGAAATACGGATCAAGTCCTCCGATGAAGAGATAGCCGCGACCCTTCGTGTGACTCTGACCGCTACATACCCAAAGACAGAACCACTATTAAGCATTAAGGACGATGGTAGCTTACGAGAAGGGACCCGGTATAAGATCCAAAAGATAGTGGAGACAAAACCCAAGGAGCTGGTTGTAGAAGAGCAGGCAATGATCATGGAAATCGTCAATGCCTGCTTGGACGTCTTGGAAGATGCTGCGCAAGCCAAAGCTGCAGGAAAAGAATTACCCAGTCTGGTAGAAGAGCGTGCTGCTCATGAAGCAGCTGCGGCCAAAGTTGCCGAGAAACTGAGAGAGGAGGAAGAAAAGAAGAAACAACAGGAGAGTTTGGAGGAAGAACGCATGCAAAATTCATTGGTAGAAGATGAGCTCAAACGACGGAGAGAGCGAGCCAAGGAGTCGAAAAGGAAGAGCCGTGCCCTTCCAGAAGTCATCACTCTGGTATCAATGGATACGAGTCTCAGTGGCCAAGGACCGCACGAGTCCCTCGCCTTCGAACAACCGATCAGCTTGTTAGATATTAACAACAACCCCTCCCTCTTTGAGGTCGTATCGAACAAAGTTTGCATTCGTCGAGGTCCATCTTCAAAATGCTTCACTGTCCGGCCTGTTATTCCGCAAGGCGCTGGAGAGGTCCCGATTCTTGTCTTGAAGCAAACTGATTTGAGCACCGCCATCAAAGAGACCACAATCAAAACACAGATTCAACTAATCGAGAACGAGTTGAAATCGTTGAAGGCCATTCGGCACCAGAACATCCTTAAAGTCATTGACTTCAAAGTCCACAAGACAATTGATGAGAGCGGAGAATCAGAGACTGGCTGGACTGTGAGCATCCTCAGCGAATATGCCGAAAAGGGGTCGCTGCAAGAATTTCTTGAAATAGTAGGGAGCTTGGGTGTCGAGAAAGTTCGTTCATGGACGATTGAGCTCCTTGAAGGTCTGCAATTTCTCCACGAGAAGGGAATCGTCCACGAGGATATACATGCCGGCAATGTACTTCTAGTCCGGGAATCGATGGGAGAGGTCCGCCCAAAACTTGCCGATGCAGGCTATCAGAGAAAATTGCAGAACCTCAGTGGGAAGAAACAGCCAACTGATACTATTTCGGTCGCGAAGTCTGCCTACTGGCTTCCACCTGAAATCGCATCAAACACAAGTCAGCCTAATTACACACAAAAGACTGATGTTTGGGATTTTGGGATTCTGTTTCTGCAGATGATTTTTGGTCTGACAGTCATTCAGAAGTATTCTTCCCCAATCTCCTTGACGGACTCTCTTGCGCTTTCTGATTCACTGAACGAAATTGTACTCAAGATGTTCAAAGCAGATCCCAAGAAGCGGCCTCGAGCTGTAGAATTGGGTCCATCTGAATTTCTGGCTACAGATGCACCCGTTCTTGAAGACGATTCTTCTGAAGCTCCTTCGAGATTTGGCTCAGTTTCATCTCTGCTTCCTACCACCCCTCGGCGGCAAAGGCATGATTCTATGAATACCGGAGGCCCTTTCAATAGGTCAAGGTACAGAGAAGACTTCGTAGAAGAAGGCCGTCTCGGAAAGGGGGGCTTTGGCGAAGTGGTTAAAGCACGGAAACGGCTTGATGGACAAATTTATGCAATCAAGAAGATCACACAAAAGTCTTCGGCTTCACTGACTGAAGTTTTGAAAGAAGTTCGCCTCCTCTCTCAATTGAGTCATCCTTCGGTTGTTCGTAAGTTTATGTCATTTTCATTAGTTTCAATAGTCGAGCCGGAATTCATGTGTTTCTCGGCTCCTGAAGACGATCGTCCCATCTGAAGTTCTCTCTCGATACCTCGTCTGTTCTTCAATGCTGCGATGTTACTTTTATCTTGAGTTAGAAAATCGGGTGTTTAACCTTGCTAACATGCTGTCATATTAGGTTATTACAATACTTGGACTGAAGAAGTCAATGATGTTTCTGAGACTGACGAGGATACCACTACCACAGAAGCGGGAACGAATGAGGACTCTGTCAGCGAAATGTCTCCAGGAACCGGACCCAATATCGAGTTTGGTATTAGTACAGGAGGGCTTGACTTCATGTCTTCTAGTGGCTACCCTCGGATTCAATTTGGTTATGACGACGCTACGGACAATGAGGAAGAGTCTGAGGAAGATGAAGACGAAGTTTCGACTAACCCAGACGAACCAAGTCCCAATGGAGGTGGTAATCAACGGCATAATCTTCTTGTAAGCAGATTTACAAACTCGCCCTCTCCTTTTGATAGGAAGTCAGAGACATGCCCGTCCGATCACCTAGAAGCCATAGATCTTTTAATTTCCCAAGAGGCTCAATTGGCCCAAACCTTAATACTAACACTATCAGGTCCTCAAACGAACTAGGTCCAGTTCACGCTTTCAGCGACCTTTCAAAACAATCCTGTACATCTCTATGGAATATTGTGAGAAGCAAACGTTACGAGATGTCATCAAACGAGGGCTGTACAAAGACAACGACGAGATATGGCGCTTGTTCCGACAAATTCTCGAAGGCCTTGCTCACATTCATGGCCTAAATGTCGTTCATCGCGATCTGAAACCCGAAAATATCTTCATTGACGCCGCTTCGAACGTGAAGATCGGCGATTTCGGCCTGGCGACCAGTGGTCAGTACACGGTTGCAGATAAGGCAGCCTCCACTGCAGTTCATATGAGTGGAGAAATGACGAGGAGTATTGGAACAGCGTTTTACGTTGCGCCTGAGGTTCGATCGTCCGTTGGCGGAACTTACACCAGCAAGGTCGATATGTACTCTCTTGGGATCATCTTCTTTGAGATGTGTTTCAGACCTCTAGTTATGGGTATGGATCGAGCTTCAGTGGGCCAAGGACTGCGACAAAAGCAGCCCATCTTCCCACATGAGTTCAAGATCTCAGAGAAGCCTGTACAAGCGGACATTATCCTGAGCTTGCTCAATCATAGCCCAAAAGATCGACCATCGAGTGCTGAGCTTCTGAAAGGTGGCAAACTTCCCGTACTGATGGAAGATGAGACAATTCGACAAGCACTAGTTGGTCTCACCGACTCAAAATCTCCCTACTACGACAAGATGATGAAGGCTCTGTTCTCATTGCCAATCAAGCCCGCGAAGGATGTTGCGTGGGAAATGGGAACGCTGAACCATAGCGCCAATGATCTCTTGCTTCAAGGTCTTGTCAAGCAGAAGTTGACATCCATCTTCCGACAACATGGTGCTGTGGAGACGCCAAGGACCACATTGTTTCCTCGCTCGAATCATTATGGCCCGAATGCTGTCCAGCTATTAGATGAAAGAGGCGGACTGCTGCAGCTACCGTATGACCTTACACTCCCGCATGCCAGGGCCATTGCAAAGCACGAACCATCGGTCCAGAGATCCTTCGCCTTCGGTCGCGTCTTTCGAGACCGGGATTCTGGAGGCCAACCTCAGACAGTTGGCGAGGTAGATTTTGACATTGTTTCCAATGATACCTTAGACCTGGCGCTGAAAGAAGCTGAAGTCATCAAAGTTCTGGATGAGATTGTTGGCAGCTTCCCGTCTCTAGCAAGTGCTCAAATGTGCTTTCACATAAATCACTCCGATCTGCTCAAGCTCATCTTCGACTTTTGCATGGTCGAGCCCAGCATAAGACATGCTGTCGCAGAGACACTCAGCAAACTCAATGTCCATTCATGGACGTGGCAGAAGATTAAAGCGGAGCTTCGATCGCCTCTCATTGGAGTATCCGCCACCAGTGTCGACGATTTACAACGCTTTGACTTTCGTGGTATGTCTATTTTATGCAAAATGAATCAAAATGTGGTGCTAACTGATCAGATACGCCAAATAAGGCTTTTGCAAAGCTGAAGACTCTTTTTGAGGGTACCGACGTCTTCGAGAAGGCCTCTTCTGCGATTGCTCATCTACGAGATGTGATTGAATATACCAAGCTCTTTGATGTCCACAGCAAGATCTATGTTAATCCTCTGGGCACTTTGAACGAGAAGTTCTGCAAGGGTGGAGTCATCTTTTCATGCCTATTCGACCGAAAAGTCAAAGATGTCTTCGCTGCTGGTGGGCGCTATGATTCCCTGATTCGGGAACATCGACACAAGACTGGAAGCAATTCTGAAGAGAGGCATGCTGTCGGTTTTAACTTGGCATGGGAAAAGATGGCCCGACTTCCCAAAGCAAGTGGAAAAGGTTTCTTAAGGAAGCCGGAGGACGAACTAAATGGGATCTGGAGCACAAAGAGGGTAAGAACGATCACGATTAATTCCTCACTGGGGCCAATTTGACTAATTTTGTCACCAGTGCGATGTTCTCATTGCCAGCCACGACGCAGAAATCCTACGGACAACCGGTGTTGACATAGTCCAAACTCTTTGGAGAAACGAGATCAGCGCCGAATTAGCGAGAGATTCCCACTCTCCAGAAGATCTCCTGTCCAAATACCGAGACGACCAACATTCGTGGGTCGTGATCATCAAGCAGGATTCAGTCCTAAAAGTCAAAAGCATGGATCGGAAAGACGTCGCAGACACTGATATCCCGTCAACTCAAATTCTCGCTTGGCTGAAGAGCGAGATCCGTGACCGAGATCAACGGAATGGTACTCATTACCGCGCCAAACTCCAACGCAACAGCAGCCAAGCCGATCCAGGTGTTACTGATCACGAGCAAGACGTGCGGGTCCTCATCGCTGGCACAAAAAGCAAGAAATCCAATCGCAAGAATATCATTGAACAAGCACAGGCTCGAGCTGCCTCGCTTGTCCATGAATTTTTAGATGGTCCAATTGCCGCTATTGAGACCACCGATCAGGTTATGGAATTGATAAGAGGAACAAGATTAAGTGATCCGGACAGTTGGAGACAGGTTACTCATGCGGTGCCGACTGCGGAGAGGAGGTATCTACAAGAGGTTCATGATTTGATAAACACTCTTGCGAATCAAAATAAGGAGGTTTCACGGAATGCGTTTGTGTATAACTTCCGGACGGGGAAGTGCATTTATTACGATCTTGGGGCGTGAGGCGCTTCCATCATTCTGGCCTTAAACACGTATGCGAAGTGTATGCAGAAAGCTTACAAAGCAGTGCATGATCGTACATCCAGCTGGTAGTTGAACCTCCCTAGTCCAAATATCTCGCTCCATTTCATTGCAAATACCACGTAACCTCTAGTTCAACCAAACCGTCGCTTTAAAGTCAAGCAATGGCAGACTGTCCACTGTACGGATCACTCGACGGCTCGGAACGCGAGGTAAGACTCTTGAACATCCGGGGTTCTATCACACATGGTATAGCAGATGGGATTATGCTTTCCATAAAAGGGGGATCGAAGGCAATGAGATTGCCTCCTAGGCCTGCACGTTGCGTGTACCTCAGTAGAACAGGCGGAGATGGGGAGCCAACGCGTGGGGGTAGGGAGCCAGGTGGGGCTCTCGTCCGAAAAGGCCGTCAAATTAGCGATTAAGGTGAGCAAGCGATGCGTAGACAGTTAGGAAGCCGCTCTTTTCGAAGCAGAAGTGAGGAGAACTCTGAGGGGCGAGCTCGTTTATGAAGGAGAACCCAGGGGTTGGAAATATCCGTCCCCCGGAGCCAGCGTCCCGCAGCACCCTACCCCTCCACCTACCTACATAGTATTACGACATATCAACCCGTCTTTGATTACTAACTTCCTGATCTATGTTGGGTACAGTAGCCATGGCTAACGAATTAACCTGCAATTTGGACTTCTGCCGCACTTTTAAGTGCCCGTTCGTACCTTCTACTAGTTACTACCAGTGGTTCGCAAAGCGATTTGGCCAGCACCAAAATTGGAGTTCCTCGCTAAATTCAGGGGCCGAACTAGCTAGCGCAGCCAGCTTGAAGTACCTCCTATACAAATTTACTATGTAAAATACTTGGCCAAATCGCTTTTACGAGCCCCCGAAGGTATGCTTGTCGGCACATAATTTAGAACCTCAGATCAATCAATATCAACTGAACCGTCAGAACCAACATCCCTTGGACAAACACAATACACCATTCCGTGGAAGCAACAGCGTGAGCCTGACTTGGACTTGACACTTACATCCGATCATTTTGGAATATTTGCTCGCCGTCGTAAATTACTATTAGTATGTCTCTCCCCACCGTAGTAGAAAGGGAGTCACTGAAAACGGGACGAAGAATACTGTATAAGCTGAGCTAGCCGTGGATTCAAATCCCTCCCTGGAGAGAGAAACCCACATTTATTCCTGATATCCTAGCATGGACTTAGTATTATCCCTGACTTAATGGAACAATCCAATCTTGGTCCATGCATGAAGCATCCATGCGCTGGGCATATAAAGCTATTCTCTCCGGGATCCATCCAGAGGACATTGTTTCCCCTGTCTGTGCTAGACTAGGATGACCCAGCGTGAATGTCCTTGATGTTCGGCATATTTGCCCTGATATTGAGAACTGGAGACAGTCTGGCTGTTTCTCGCACAAATCCCGACATTTCCGAAATGTCTCCGCCGGCCACTGATCATTCTCTGAGAGATTGTTCCAATCTATGCGCTCTGGTCGCAGCTGAGGTAGAATATAGTGGTAAAATACATCCTTATGGCGCAACAGAGTTGCATTCTGAACGAATTAGCCGTTGGTCTAGAATTACTTGTGTGAACGATGATGCCTTACCTGTCGATACCAACCGTGCTCAAACTCACTAAATTCGACGGCATCAGGAGGTGAGACGTGATGGTACGATGACACATGATAACACCAAAGCCTCTTATCGGATCCTCCAAAGTGGGAATCGAAATCCATATTCTTAGGTTGGTCACCAAAGAGATTTGGCCATGCCCAAAGCAGACCTACACCAGCATCTGCCACCACCTTCCCAAGAATGCAATCACCAGCCCAATGACCAGCAGTGTACTCATCGTATTGTTTTAGGTTGGATCTCCAATGCTTCACGATTTTTCGAAGTGCGACGTTGGACAAGATAATGCCGCCGCCACCATACGCAAAGATGACCTCGCCAATCTGCATTTGGACGCCTATATAATGGGGTTGCAGATGGTCGAAGTGCGAAAGCCACTCTAGAAGAGCAGGCCATAGTATGTAGCTATCAGCTTCGATGAAAAAGTACCACTTTGCATCGGGTCTGTGGGCAAGGGACTTTTCGGCGATGGGAAGAAATTTCCATTTGTCCAATCGCCAACCCGGAGTATCGCGGCCTGCGTTTGTATTTGCGGCCACTGACCAACGCTCGGCCTCCTCGGAAGTAATGCCAGCTCTGCCCTTTTCCAGAAGCAAACGATAGTAGTCGAAGTCTGGATGGGACGCGACGATGTCGGGATTAACTTCATCCAGAGCATTGAGGATATAATGCCCTTCGATGTACTCCTCCATGTCGGAGAAGATGGCAAAATGGGGAGCACATCTCAATGTCGTGTTGAAATGTATCAGAAGTTTCGCAGGTGCCTCACTGGCGCCCGTCCGCAAGACGACCAGAATATCATCGATTCCGTGGAAAAGTTTGGGTTCGCATTCGCCGTCCAAGCCCTGATCTGGTTGGACATTATAGTAAATACCAATGAACGAGGGATGATAATGATGGTAAATGAACCAGAGCCAAAAACATGCAAAAATTGCAGCCGTAATGCGAATCGTCGAGAAAGCGGTCGACTTGGCTGATTTTCGGAGCATGTTCCAATCTGGACCTATTTATGCGCCTTGCAGCGAACCTCACTAGCAAAGCATATATCGGTGTATATATCCACTCGAAAATGAAATGAAATGTTTGGAAATGGAACGTCAAGGTCACAAATGAAGATAGAGAAAATGGAAGGAGAACATTATGTTGGATAGGCAACTACATCCATCCTATAGTACCTAGCCCAGCGCTTATTAAGGTGGCTTGCGTCACAGATGTTGGGTTTCGACTAAAAGTAGCCACGGCTAGGCGCTTGGCTAGGCCACAACTTAGCACCAACAGACAGGGTTCCTCTTCAAACACGCTTAAGGACAAGCTACATCTGTTTCCCCCGCTTCTGCTAAGATCAGACGTATTGTTCTTTTATCAGGCTCGAGTCACGCTATTATTCATTGCTTTCTTCATTGGAGACCCCATCTGTCCCCTCTGCTCATTCTTGTCGGGTTTTTTCTCTCTCGTCCAAAATCATGGGTTACTTTGACGATTGTCACCCGGACCAACGATTCACCTCGAGCGGTAAGACTTACCACAATGGTTCGCTTTGGGTTGTCTATGACTGGGACCAGCGGCGCACCATCACCGTGTCTACGTCATGGGAGGAAGACGACGAAGATTTCATTTTTGAGGCCCTCGTAGAGCACGTCGACGACCTTCCAGCCGATGCCGTCTTGATACAAGTTTCGCGTGATGGCGAATTGTTGTCTTGTTCTTCTGACATTGACGATGACCGAACCATGATTCCCTTCTACCCTTCGGTCGCAGACTTTCCACGGGGATTACGAAGGGTTCGCCGTTCTGACCTCACCGAGATTGATCGACTAGGAGTTCAGGCGGATCTCACGACCTATGAATCTCTCCCAGGACAGATAACACGTGTTGCCTTCAAGTACTACTTGAACCAGGCCAACATTGCTGTTTTCTGGCACGAGATAAACTGCCTCATACGCATCCCGAAATACCCCAACATCGTCCAGTTCGATTCCCTCGTCGTCGACACCGTCGATAGCGAGGACAAGGTCGTCGGCTTTACCACGAATTTCATCCCGGGAGGTACCGTCTTGGACAACGTGAGCCGAGTCTTCAAGCTTAAGTATCTGAAACAACTCATCGAGGTTCACTGCCTGTTTTGCCTGAGGATGACATTACATATCTGGCTAACCGTTAACTATTGTACAGGTCGTCGACTACATCAACCTCAGATGGGGCATTGTTCACGGTGACATATGCCCTTGGAACCTGCTGATCAACCCCGAGACGGATGACCTCCAAATCTTTGACTTCAACTTGTCCGCAAAGCTCGGCTGGGAAGGTGACGTGCAGAACAATGGTGCCTTTGGCTATGACGTCGATCGCAATGATGTCAAATTTGTCGTCTTCACTCTTTACGAGATTATTACCCGCGATCTTCACTTTCGCGAGGAGTGTCATCCTAATGAGTTGGATTCCTCCGTAGTGCTCGAGATGGATGCGTGGGAACAGCACGCTGAAGTTCGCCTCGACAGCCCTGTGTCGGATTATCGGCGGGTGCTCAAGGAATGGGTCAATACCAGGAAGAAGGTCGACCAGGGGATTACCCACTATACGCAAGCGCCGGACGCCATTGACTGGCCACCATTGCCAGAGTTTCCACTTGTGCCTTTCGTAGGCAGTATGATGCGGAAGCCGGCACAGATGCGCCAAGAAATGATAAGGCGGGGTGTGGAATTCCTTAGGTGGCAGCGGCCGGGAAGTTGTGAGCTTCCACTGCCTCGGCCACAACGTCTTCTTGCTACGGGAGAGATTTTCCATGATGACGTCGGCGGGAAAGACGCGGTGGATGTTGTGGAAGTTGAGGGGACTTCATAGGGAATGGGGAAGATTGATCAGAAGACCTAGTGATCTAGCCTGGACACACATGTAAATGGAGTCTGGAAAAGTATCAATATTAGAGAGGTTTCGCAATTTTTGAATATAAAATGAACATCGTAATTAGCGCACGCCACCGTTCTATTTATAGAGATATTCAATAGATATTCAATGGTGATTTCGCAGTTTTACAGGAATATCGAGCTTAGTAATCAAGTGGTAGAGTTAGGGATGGGATACACATACGCCCGGCGTAAGTTTAGGCTAGACCGTGCACCAAACAAACCTGGATTGTAAGGCATATACGTAAACAGTCCACAAAGTGAATGTAAACAAAGCGCATTTAAATTAAATTCTTGAAAATCAACAGCCACCCACCCACACACACCCTAGCGGCTACTATAGCTCGCACTGCCCTCGTTACCACTACCGCTAATGGCCATGCTACTACTACTACTATCATCGCCGCCTCCAACCCCACTACTCTAGCCCCCCCCACCGCCCCCCTAATACCATCTTCAGCTCCTTCCAGTCCCCTAGTTATTACCAGCCTCATAGTCGACGCCCCTTCTTATATCCTCTACTACCTAGCTATTATACTAGAAGCTTATAGTAAGTTTACTTCTTTATGACTAATTTATAGCCTAATTTTAGTTTATAACTAATAGTTTATATAGTATTTATATTATATCTATAATATATATTTAATCTAGCTAAGCTATATAATTAAAAGACTATTATTAATTAGCTTTATAATATTATTTTAGTTTTATTATATATTTATTATATTTCTAGTTTTAGCTTATAAATTAAATATATAATTATAAATAATTAGAATTATATAAGATTATATTTTCTAGTTAAATAAAGGGCTTTATATATTTAGTTAAATACTAAAGAATATATAAAGAGATATTTCTAGCTTTAGAAAAAGGTATTAATTAGTTTTTTATTAGAATTAATTCTTGGAATTAGTTATATTTATAAGTATTATTTTATAGCTTATTTATTTTAATTATTTATATATTATTCTATTATTATATATTTTATATTCTAATTAATTTAATTTTTAGGAAATAGTTTATTATAAAATAATTAAGCCATTAATAAATAAAACTATTAATAGCTAAAATATTAACTAGAAGAAGTATTTCTATTATTATTAGGGTAATTCAGTTAGGTATTTAAAGAAGTGCCTAGTTAAGTATTCTTTATATTACCTAATTAGAAAAAGGAAATAGAACTTAGATATTTCTAGAACTAGCTAATAAAATAATAATAATAGAGAAATTAGTAGTAATTTACTATTATATTATTAAGTTAGAAATAGAAATATAATAGAAAAAGAATTTAAAAAAGCTAGAAGCTTAAATTTATTATTTTAAAAATATTCGAATATTTAGTATAGAACCCGTTATACTTCTAATAATACTTTTAGTTTAAAAGACTCTAAAAACCTAAAAACTATCTATTTACTAGAAAAAAAGTATTAAAGAAGCCTAGAACTTCTTTTATTAGATAGAATTAAAATAATATAAAAATTATAAGATTACCTAGATTACTAATATAATAAAGATTATATATTATACTTCCTGTTTTAAAGATATAGCCAGAAATATCTAGAAATATAAAGAGTAATTAGTAGATATTAATATTACGAATTAGAAGACCTTTATTAAGTTTATAAAGAATTCTATTTTAGATCTAGAAAATTATAATAATAATATTTTTATTAAGTTTAAAAATACGAAATAATAGCTAGGCTAGAATATCTAAAGTTTTATATTTTATTTAGATAGCCTATTAAATAATTTAGGATATATAGGTTTATTATAAAAGCGGAATAACTTATTTAATAGCTTGAAATAAGAGATTTAGAATGAAATTAATTATTAAAAGAATATTCTATAAGAAAGAGAAAAGCTTATTTCTATAGCTATAAGAATTAAAAATAATTTAAACTTATCTATTTAATAGAAATATAATAATAAGCTAATAAAATAGTAAAAAGAAGGAAATAAAAGAAAAGAGAAAGGAAATAAAAATAAAAAACAGAAAAAAAGTATATTTCTATTATAAGATTTATAAAACCGGAATAGTAAAAATATAATAATAGGATCTAATATAGTATTTATATTAGGATTTATAAGACTAGATATAATTTGTTTTATTTACTAAAAAAATTATTATTATATTACTATTTACTTAAATTAAAGAAAGCCGATTTACTATAACTATAATAAGTCTAATTATAAGTTATATAAATACCTAGATCTAAAGAAGCCGAGAAATAGATATATTCTATAATAATTATACTTATTTATATTATAAAAAGCAAAGCTTCTAAAATAAGAATAATAATTAAAATTACTATTAAAATAAGAAAAGATAAATAAAGAATTAAAATATTAGTTAATTCGAGAATAGAGGCTAATTATATAAAAAGGAAATTAGCTTTAAATATAGGTATTTTATTAATATTAAGAATAATTCCTTTATTTTTATTAGAAAAAAGAAAATCTATTTATATAAAAATTATATTTTTAGAATTATTACCGAAAATATATTAGAGAATTAAAGAAAGGCTAATATATATTTTATATTATATAATTTTAATCTAAATTATATTAATATAATATTTAGATTCCTATAGTTTTATTAGATTAATTCCCTAATTTTCTTTAGGGAAATAATATAGAAATATTAGATTTAATTATAGAAAATTAAAGTTCTAAATACTAGAAAATTTACTAAAGTAATAAAATATAAAATATATATTTTCTATTAATTACTTATTCTATAATAGATAGCTAAAAGATTACTATTATTACTATAAATAAAATAATTATATTTCCTAAAAAGTATTAGAATCTTTTTCGAATATTTTCTATTAAAACTATAAATATACTATCTAATTACTATATAATAGAATATTATATAAATCTGGAGCCAGAATTCTAATTATTATATAGTTCTATATATACTTTATTAGAAAAGAAGCTTGATATCACGATTCCCAGATGCCTCCTAGGCATATGTAATGCGGCCGCCTCGCTAGGGAAATATGCTTGGAATATACTAGAGATATTTAGAAGGCTAGCCCCTTCAGGACTAGTGTACTATGGGGTGTATATACTCCCTTACAGCCTCCTGTATTCTAGTTTTCCCTTCCTTAGCTTTGAATCGTCTTCGTAAGGGACCTTCTACCTTGCTTTCCAAGCCCTAAATGCCGTACCCGTAACAGTATTCAAAGCTTACTTCCTTTAATCCTGTAGAGGATTTCAAATAAACTAATTCAGAACCATCAGAAATATAGGTACTACCAAGACGACGGAACCTCAGAAACTCGAGCAATAGACTCCAGAATAATAAAAGCAAAAAGCTTTAGAACCCTCAGAGGAATTAGGTATTTATACCTTTATAAATATATACCAGTAGTATATTAGAAACCTCTCCGAAAACCCGAAAAATCGAAGAACCTCGAATAAAGGCTACTCTTTAACCAAGTCCTAGAGTAATAGGCACCCACAGGCTAGTAACCTGACTGCTACTCCCAAGCCCTATCCTATAATCTCATAGGCCCTATATATATACTGGCAATAAGACTACTAGGGAGAATACAGTAGAGGAAAAGTATAATAGGTCGATTTCCCAGGATATTATATAACCAGGAACTATATCGACTTCCGCTAAGGCTTCCGGTAAAGCTCCTGCTAGTTCAGGTCATCCCGTCGGCGGCCCTTCCTGAACCGAATATCCCGTTAGTATTCCTAGAGAATTTATAAACGAGTCTATAGAAATAGAATTTTCTACTTTTATTACGAAGCTTCTAGAGACTAATAACTATATTACTACTAGAGAGTTATATAAATAGGCCAAGAAACCTAATATCTTACTCTCAGATATTAATATTATTATAAAGAGCTACCGGGAGAATATCTAAAGAGCTATTTTGTATAAGAATACCTATAGTTATAATAAAGCTATTTTCGAGAATACTAAGCTCTATAATACCAAGCTCAAGGACGAAGTCAAATACTATATAGCTATAATAGATTGGCTTATAGTAGCTCTAACTACTTCTGCTCCGCCTGCTCCGACTACTCCGAATCTCTCTTAAAAGAATTCCGAACTATCTCCTACTTATTTCCGTCTAGGATCCCCTATATCTTATACTTTCTTTAGAGATACTAGAGTTACTAAGCTCCCAGATCTAACTCTTTTTACTAGAGATTATACTATCTTTAATAACTAGCTAGTTTAGATTAAGAATAAGCTATAAGGAAATACTAATTTATATTTCTTAGAGAATCTCAAGATTATTTATATTTCTAGTAGACTTACTAGTAATACTCTCGCCCTAACTAACTCTTATATAGATAAAGATAGTCCGAATTAGTACTATTAGCTCTTAGAGTTCTACTCTTATCTAAAGAAGCTATACTCTAATCCTAATAAGATATAGAATACTTGCTGTAACTTTAGTAAGCTTTAAATATACTCTAGTCAAGTATTTTAGGAGTTCTATACTCTCTTCTTATAACTATTTATAGAAGGCAGTATTAGTCTTTAAGATATTAAGTATAAACTAAATAAGAAGCTCTTACTAAAGCTCTAGAAGTTAGTATATATATACTATAATAATTTATCTATTAATACTACTTGCTTTACTTAATACTATATTACTAATAATTAGTAGATTAAGGCTATATATAAGAAGACTAAGGAATATAAGAAGGCAGGAGCTATCCTAGCCAAGTTTACTTCTAGTATTATATCTCTATATACTCCTAAGAAGTATACTCCTAAGGAAGAACCTAAGGAGCCTATATTAACTGCTCTTATTAAGTATATACTCCCTTATAAGTGCAAGTAATATCCTATAAAAACCAAGGATCTCTTAACTATTAAGTACTATAACTATAATAAGTTTGGCTACTATACTAGATACTATCTGCTTTTATATAGTAAGGAAACCAAGATAGCTCTTTCTAGAATTAAGCCAGGCTTAGTTCCTATTCTACCGGAATATATTATTTAAATAGAGTATTTAGAGGATTCGAGCTCTAATTCTAGTATAGAACCGGGAAACGAGTATTCCTAAAGAAAGTCTCTACTTTAGGGGCTTATAGTATGGATTTGGTAGAGATTAACTTGACTTATCTAATAGAAGGAGATACTCTTATAATACCCTATATTATTAGTATAAATGGATTAGGAATTAAGTCTTCTTCCCTTATTAATACTAGAGCTAATAGTTATGCTTTTATTAATATAAAGCTTACTTAGCTTATAAAGTAATTTTTAGGGATAGAACTATAATCTCTTTCCTTATCTTATACTATATATGGTTTTAATAGAAAGCTAGCTAAGTTTGCTAAGAAATATATAAAAGTCTTATTTCTAATTAATAGATAAAATATTAATATATCTATAATTATCCTGAATCTTAGAGATTATAATATTATCCTTAGTAGGAAATAGGTAATATATATTAATATTCTAGTTAATTATAGAAAATATAGGCTTATATAGCTAAAGAATAAGCCTAAATCTATATGATTCGGTTATATTATTAGTACTTTATAGTAATAGCTAGAGAAATAACCTAATAAGAAGTATTAAAAGAATACTAATTAATAAGATTCTATTATAAACTATTCCTAGAAACCTTCTATTCTGGAATAGTCTTTCTTCTTCTGGACTAATTAGAGGGAATTATATAAGACTATAGAAAAGGAGCTTCTATAGCCTAATTAAGATATAATACTTAAATAAAAGCCAAAGAAGCAGGAAGAGGTCCTTAATAAAGAGTAAATATTAGATCTAGCTATTCTTATCTCTATAGTATTTAACTATATAGCCAAAAGAGAAGATAATATTATTAGTCGAATCTCTATCTATAAGATTAATAAGGAGCTTAAAGCTCGGAAAAAAGAAGCTATTCCTGGCCTAGAGAATTAATAACCGGGAGAAATAGAGCTTTAGTAGCTATAGAGAATATTACCCCCGGAACTTAAGGAATATACCTCTGTTTTCTCTAAGAAGAAATCTAATACCCTTTCTCTCTATAGATTATATAATTATAAGATTCAGATTAAAGGCCTAAAGGGAACCGAAAGTATTAGATATTAATCTCTCCGGTAGTAGTTTACTCAAAAGCTTCTAGAAATCAAGTATTTCTTATAAGATAATCTGGCTAAGGGCTTTATTAAAGCTAGTTAGGCTCCCTTTGCTTTACTAGTTCTTTTTATAAAGAAAGCAAACGGAGGTTTATACTTCTATATTAATTTCTACTGCCTAAATAATATTACTTGGAAGAATTAATATCCTCTTTCCCTTATTAATAAGACTTTAAGTTAATTATCTAAGGCCAAGATCTATATTAAATTAGATATCTGCCAAGCTTTCTATTATATAGTTATAGATCCGGACTTTTAGGAGCTAATAATATTTCATACCTGCTATAGAATATATAAATATAATATCCTCTGGGAAGGCCTTATAAATAGTCCGGCTATATATTAATACTATATAAATAATATACTCTTTGAGTATCTAGATAACTTTTATATAGTATATTTTAATAATATTCTTATTTACTTAGAGAACCTAGTAGAATATAAATAGTATATACGAAAAGTACTAGACTATTTATATCTTGCCGGCCTTTAAATAAATATTAAGAAATCGGAATTCAAAGTTATATATATAAAGTACTTGGGCTTTATTATCTTTATATCTGGTATTAAAGTAGATCCCGATAAAGTCGAAGTAATATATAACTAGTAATCCCTAAAGATAGTTAAAGGTATATAGTTCTTTCTTGGCTTCTATAACTTTTATAGATACTTTATTAGAGAGTACGGACGGATTATTAGATCTCTTACCTTACTTATAAAAAAGGGTATTTCTTTTAAGTAATCTGAGTAATATTAAAAGGCTTTTACCTGCCTAAAGGAAGCTATGATTTCTACCCCAGTTTTATAATACTATAATCCAGATCTGCTTATAATAGTAGAAACAGATATATCTAAAGAAGTAGTTACTGGCCTACTTTTTTAATAAGATCCAGAAACAGGCCTTTAGTATCTTATAGCTTATTTTTCCAAAACCATACTTCTAATAAAGCTTAATTATAATATATATAATAAGGAGATACTTACTATGGTTCGAGTACTAGAGAAATAGAGAACTGAGCTAGAGGGCCTTTAGGATATTTCCTTTAAGATCTATTCTAATTACCGTATCTTAAAGTACTTTATAACTACTAAGAAGCTCTCTTCTTAATAAGCTAGATAGGCTAAGCTCTTATTCTGCTATTATTTTAAGCTTATATATTATTCTGGAAAATCAAATAAGTAAATAGATACTTTATTATAAAGATAAGACGAAATGGATACTTAGGGCCAGATTAAGGAGAAGCTATAAACTCAAGTACTTTTTCCTAAAAATAAGATTAATCTAGAGATTATCTATAACTTATAGCTTATAGTAATATTCTATAAGGTCGGCTTACTTAATCCGGAATTCGGCCCTAAAAACCAAGTATATACTAAAGATTTTCCGGAGGAAAATATCCTTATTAGAGATATAATTCCCCTAGAAAAAGGTATTTTCTTAGAAGCTTTACTAATAGACTCTACTATAGTAGCCCCTATAGAAGTATTATTAGAGATTCCTGCCAAGTATAATAGTTTATAACTTATAGATAAGATCCTATAGGATAATTATATATTACCGGATCTAGAGAAGCTATATATAATAGCCCAAGCCAAAAGTAATATCTGGATACTATAAGACGGCCTCCTTTTATACTATAGAAAACTCTATATTATAGAGGATAAAATGACTTCCGGACTACCTTTATAGACTGCCCTAATTTATAAAGTATATAATAAACCCCTTTCTGGATATCCTGGATATATAAAGCTCTAATAGCTATTAAAGAAATAATATTACTAGTTATCTATAGGCAAGGATATTAATTAATACTATAGTAATTACTATACTTATAAGAGATTATATATACCTAGAGATAAGAAGCCTAGTTTGCTTTATTTCCTTCTAGTTCCTAATTACTTCTAGTAATATATTACTATAGACTTTAAGAGCTATCCAGAAAGCAAATCGGGCTATAATATAGTTACTATATTTATGAATTACTTATCTAAGTACCTAATTATAATTCCCGTATAAGATATAATTATAGCCAAGTAGCTAGTACCTCTGTTTTTACTTTATATAGTATACTAAGTAGGTATTCCAGAAATAATTATATTAGATTAGGAACCCTAATTTGTATCTGATTTTTGAAGCGAATTCTATATAAGAATTAGTATAAAGCTCAAGCTCTCTATAGCTAATTACCCCTAAACGGACGGATAAATAGAGATTATTAATTAGTACTTTAATTAGAGATTACGCCCGTATATTAACTATTACTAGGATAACTAGGACGAATAGGTTACTATAATTAATTATTAATAAGCCTCCCTTTGGTATAAAACTATTAGCTAGTCTTTATTTATAACTAAAAAGGGCTATAAGCCTTATATTTCTCTGGATTAGAACTCTCTTATTAAAGCTAACTCACCTAAAGAGAAGCTAAATAGGAATAAAGCTAAAGTATTAGTAAATCGATTATATGAATTATAGTAACTTGCTTAAGGCTATATAAAGCAAGTATAGGAATAATATATAGTATAAGCTAATAAATATTACTATCTGATTAATTTTAAAGTAGGAAATAAAGTATGGGTTACTATAAAGTACTAGAAATTCAATTATCCGAGCCGGAAGCTAGGGAACCAAATAGAGGGCCTATTTGAGATTCTAGAATAGTATAGCTATTTATTTCTCCTGAAACTACCGGAAGTTATAAAAATATACCTAGTTTTCTATAAGGAGAAGCTATAAAAAGACTTCTAGAATCCTCTACCAGGTTAAGCAAACCCGGAACCGCCTCTATTAATACTAGAGGATAGTAAATAAGAATACGGCATTAAACGGGTTATTATAGTCAAGCTAGTAAGAAATAGGCTAAAATATAGAATTTAGTAGGTTAGTTAGGATAAAGATCTAGTATGGTATCTAGCTTTAGTATTAAGTAATAGCCCCCTGGTTTTATAGAGTTTCTATAATAATAATATTAATATACTAGAATCTCTATAAAACCTGTAATACTGGCTAGACTATATAAAAAATAATACTAGTCCAGAACTATACGGAAATAATAATAAACCCTCCTAGGTCATATGGTAAAGGCACCGGCCTTTCGTATGTAATGTCTATATCCGAGATACTAGTTTCATTTTGGGAAGAAGTATAGTATGAAATTAGATGGATTAACGGCTTGTACAAAGCTCGGGGACGAGCTTATTATAAAGGGGGGGAGTAATATTACGATTTCCAGATGTTTCCTAGGTATACGTAATGCGGCCGCCTTGCTAGGGAAATATGCTTGGAATATACTAGAGATATTTAGAAGGCTAGCCCCTTTAGGACTAGTATACTATGGGATGTATATACTCCCTCGCAGCCTCCTATATTCTAGTTTTCCCTTTTTTAGCTTTAAATCGTCTTCGTAAGGGACCTTTTACCTTGTTTTCCAAGCCCTGAATGCCGTACCCGTAATACTTGAAATCCTTTAGAAATATCTTAATATTAGTTTAGAAAAAGAATAGATTTATTATTTTACTAATCTAGCTAGTATTCTAATTATATTTATTCTAAAAAAAGAAAGTAGTTTATATTTATATATTAATTACTAAAATCTAAATAGAATTACTATTAAGAACCAAATACTATTATTACTTATTAGTAAAATAATAAATAGGCTTTATAAAATAAAAATATATATAAAGCTAGATTCAAAAAATACTTATTATTAGTTATAAATATAAGAGAATAATAAATAAAAAACGGTATTTCGAATATACTATAGATATTTTAAATACTATATTATATTTTTTTAAACTATTTAATATTCTAGTAATATTTTAGGTATATATTAATTATATATTAATAGGCCTTATAAATATTATTTATAAAGTTTATCTAAATAATATTTTAATTTATTTAAAGAACTTAAAATAATATATAATAATAGTTTAATATATATTTAAATAGTTATAATAATACTAGCTTTTTATAAACTTAATAAAATATAAGTTTAATATAAAAAAAGTAAAGTTTCTAGAATATATAATTAGTTCAAATAATATAAAAATAGAAGCTAGCTAGGTTATAATTATTAGAAAATGGCTGGTTTTAAAGAATAATATTTGAAAAGTTTAAATATTTCTAGATTTTATTAACTTTTATTAGAGATTTATTTATAAATATTTTAGAATAATAAAAGAGTTAACTAATTTATTAAAAACTAATAGAAACCTATAATATTATTTTAGTTAGATAAATAAAACAGATAAGGCTTTTAAAAAGTTATAAATTATATTTATAATAGTACTAATTCTTTATTATTTTAATTTAGCTTTAAAAATTTATATAGAAATAAATATTTCAGAATTTATAATTATAGATATAATTTCCTAGCTTTTTAATAAAGAAATAGAAGTCAGATAATATTCTATTACCTTTTATTTAAAAAAAATAACTATAATTAAAAATAGATATAAAATATATAATTCTAAACTTTTAGCTATTATTCTAATATTTTATATTTAGTAATATTATTTAATATATATCTAATATACTATTATTATTAAAACAAATTATAATAATTTAAAATATTTATAACTAAAAGAAAACTAAATAGTTAATAGATAAAATAAATAAAAAAACTAGCTATTTTTGATTTTATTTTGGAATACTGGTCGGAATATAATAACTTTACTAATAGGCTATTAAAAAGACTAGATTTTATAATAGAAATAAATAAAAATACTTTATTATTTATATTTTATAATAAACTATAAAATATAAAATAGAAAGCTTTATAAATAATAATAATAAAATACTATATTATTTCTATAATACTATAATTTAAAGCCAAGAAAAAAAGAAATAAATATTTTTAATTAGTAAGATACTAAGGAATTCCGAAAAGGAAATCTATTTTAGTAATAGAATAATATTAGAAATATTATTACTTGAGTTTATTATTAATATAACTAGTTATAAATAATATATATTACGGATTCTAGTTATATAAATATCTAGATCTGAAATAATATATAAGAAAAATAAAGAAAAATTATTTGAATTACTATTATAATACTAAAGGCTCGATTTATTAATATAATATTAATAATATAAATAGTTCTTAAAAAAGACCTTTACTAAAGCTATTAAAACTTGAGAATTTAATATATCTAGATTATTAAGATATTAGAATACTATTTATATATTAAATAAACTAATTTTCAAAAAAGAATTATTATAAACTAACTATAATAATTCTATAAATAAGTATTTTAATACTAGTAAAATACTAGAAACTTTCTAGAAGAAAGACTTTTAGTAAAATATAAAAAAATATATAAGAAATTATATTAGAACTTGTTTTATATATTAATAAACTAAAATAAAAAGATATTTATTATATAGTATATTTAATTTATTTCTTTTTTTTCCAAGCTATAATAAGAAATTACTATAGATTTTATTATAAAACTATTCTTTTTTAAGTTTTATAATAAAATATATAATTCTATATTTATTATTATTAATAGATATATAAAAATAATATAATATATTCCAATTACTAAAAAGATCTCGGCTTCTAAATTAATAAAGCTATTTATATATTATATTATTAAAAACTTTAATATATCTATAAATATAATTTCTAATAAAGGATCTGTTTTTATAAGCAAGTTCTAGTTAAATCTATATTTCTATTTAAAGATTTAATAATAGCTAAATATAATATTTTACTTATAAACTAATAAATAAATAGAAAATCTAAACTAAACTCTAAAATAATACTTGAGATATTATATTAGCTATTAATAAAATAACTAGATAATAAAGCTTACTTTTATAGAATTTATATATAATAATTCTATATATTTAATAATAGAAATTTCTTTATTTTATATATTATATAGATTCTATTCTAGTATTAAATTATATATTAAAAATAATATTCTAGAAAAAGAAATACTAGTAATATAAGAAAGAATATAAAGAATTCAAATAAAATAGGAAATACTAGAGAAATAATAATAAAAAATAATAAATATATAAAAAAAGTATTATAATAGAATTATATTCTATATAAAGAATATTTAATAGCTATAACTTAATATAAAGCTAGTAAATAAATATTTTAGTTCTTTTAAAATTCTAAAAATTATAGAAATATATAAATAAATATATTATTCGAAATTACTATTATTATATTAGATCTATAATATTTTCTATATTTCCTTTTTAGAATTATAATACTTATAAGCTAATACTATAATAGAACCAGAACCGGTTAAGATTAAAAATAAAAAGAAATTCGAGATAAAATCTATTATAGCTTATAAAGAAAATAAAAAAGAAAAAGAAAATCTTATTTATTAAAAAGGCTATTTACTAATAGATAATATATAGGAACTATTAAGTAATCTAGAGAATATAATTTAAGAATTATAAGAATACTTTAAAAAATAATATTATAATACTATTAGCTAAATAGAAATATAAAAAATAAAAACTTTTATTAGGAAATTATTAAAAACTATATAAAAATTATTAAGAATTCTAAAAACTCTAATTTCTATATTTTATAAATATCTTATTTTTGTAACTATTTGCTATTAATTTTATTATTTTTCTTATTAGGACTCTTTCGAGAAATAAGTAATAAATTAGCCTATAAAGCTATTAGTTATTAGTAAGAAATAAAGAAGAAATAAGCTTATTTAATATTAAAGAATATTAATTATATTATTAAAAGTACTTTATATTTATATTAAGCTAATAAGAATTATTTAATTTATTTCTTAAATTATTAGAAGAATTCATTAGCCTTAAATAATAGCTTTAATATAAGAAATATATATAATTTAATATAAAAGAAAAATAATAATAGACTTTTTCTTTTTAGGTAGAAGTTAAAAAAAATATTTATATATATTAATAGCTTAAAAAAGGCAGTTTAATTATATTATATATATTTAAGAAACTTTAGATAATATTAAAATAGAGAATAAAAAAAGAAATTTATAATTTATAGAATTATATTTTTTATTCTTAGAATAATAATAATTATATATTAAGTAATTATTACTTTTAATATAAATAAGATTAGGAAACTTAATAATATTCTTAGAATATTAAAAGTAATAAAAACAAATTAAAAATATAGAAATATTAGCTAAATAAATAGTAATAAGCTAATAAATACTAAAAGAAGTATTTATTTTAATAAATAAAGAAATAGAAAAGGAAACTAGAAAGAAATTTAAATAAAGCTTAAAAAAGCTTAAAAAAGGCTTAAAAAAGAAAGGCAAAAAATAAAAAAAAGCTAGATATAATATTATAGTTAAGGAAAAGAAAGATTAGTTAGTAGAAAAAGAAAGGCCTTTTTATAATATTTTTTTTCTAAATAGTAATTACAAATTCGGAACTAGCTTTATATTAGAAATATTTAGAAAATTTTAAAAAAGGAATTTATAAATAAACTAGAAAATTAGATTAACTTTTCTAAATTCTTGGACCTATAAAATAATAATTTATTTATAAATAGAAGCTAAATTAAGATTTATAAATTAATTAGAAAACCAGAAAAGCTTTATATCTAATAGTATATATTATATTTATATTACTTTTATAAGAGAAAATTACTAGAAATAATTTATAAATTAATTAAATAAAGTTAGTAAATTATATTCTTAATTCTATTACCTAATATAATAATAGAATAATTATAGAGAATCTTTAGAGAAAACTAGTAATTAGGAAAGTTTCAAGAAGTTATTTATAAAGCTATTTATAGTTTTTTTAGGCCTTTTAAGAATAAAAACCCAGAAAAAGAATTAATATAATAAATATATATAAATAAATATTAGATATTATAAATTTAGTTTCCTATTTTAGATAAAGCTTATAAATAGAATTATATAAATTATATAGAATTATATTTTCTAGTTAAATAAAGTATTTTATAAGCTTAACTAAATATTAAAGAATATATAGGAATATATTTCTAGCTTTAAAAAGAAATATTAATTAATTTTTTATTAGAATTAGTTATATTTATAAGTATTATTCTATAGCTTATTTATCTTAATTATTTATATATTATTTTACTATTATATATCTTATAATAGTAAAAGAAAGAAAAAAAAGAAAAAAAGAGAAATATATTTCTATTATAAGATTATAAAACCGAAATAATAAAAATATAGTAATAAAATCTAATTTAATATTTATATTAGAATTTATAAAACCGGATATAATTTATTTTATTTACTAGAAAAAAAGTTATTATATTATTATTTATCTAAATTAAAAGAAATTAATTTATTATAATTATAATAAGTCTAGCTATAAAATATATAAATATTTAGAATTAAAGAAACCAGGAAATAAATATATTTTATAATAGTTATATTTATTTATATTATAAAAAATAAAGGTTCTAGAATAAAAATAATAATTAAAATTATTATTAAAATAAATATAAATAAATAAAGAATTAAAACATTAGTTAATTTAAATATAAAAGTTAATTATTTAAAGAAAGAATTAGATTTAAATATAAATATTTTATTAATATTAAAAAAAATCTATTTATATAAAAATTATCTTTTTAGAATTATTACTAAAAATAAACTAATATATATTTTATATTATATAATATTAATCTGAATTATATTAATATAATATTTGAATTCCTATAGTTTTATTAGATTAATTGTCTATTTTTTTTTTTAGAAAAGTAATATAAAAATACTAGATTTAATTATAAAAGATTAAAGTTCTAAATACTAGAAAGTTTATTAAAACAATAAAATATAAAATATATATTTTTCTATTAATTACTTATTTTATAACAAATAGCTAAAGAATTATTATTATTATTATTATAAATAAGATAATTATATTTTCTAAAAATATTAGAATTTATTTCAAGTATTTTTTATAAAGGCTATAAATATACTATTTAACTATTATATAATAGAATATTATATAGATCTAAAACCAGAATTCTAATTATTATATAATTCTATATATATTTTATTAGAAAAAGAACTTAAAGTCTTTTAAAAATATTTTAATACTAGTTTAAAAAAGAAATAAATCTATTATTTTATTAGTCTAGCTAATATTTTAATTATATTTATTTTAAAGGAAAGAAGTAGTTTATATTTATATATTAATTACTAAAATCTAAATAGAATTACTATTAAAAATTAAATACTATTATTATTTATTAATAAAATAATAAATAAGTTTTATAAAATAAAAATATATATAAAACTAAACTTAAAAAATACTTATTATTAGTTATAAATATTATATTATATTTTTTAGATTATCTAATACTTTAGTAATATTTCAGATATATATTAACTATATACTAATAGGCTTTATAAATATTATTTATATAGTTTATCTAAATAATATTTTAATTTATTTAAAGAATCTAGATTAATATATAATAATAGTTTAATATATATTTAAATAGTTATAATAATACTAGCTTTTTATAAACTTAATAAAATATAAGTTTAATATAAAAAAAATAAAGTTTCTAGAATTTATAATTAGCTTAAATAATATAAAAATAAAAGTTAATTAAATTATAGCTATTAGAATATAGCTAGTTCTAAAAAAATAATATTCGAGAAATTTAAATATTTCTGGATTTTATTAATTTTTATTAAAGATTTATTTATAAATATTTTAAAATAATAAAAGAATTAATTAAAAAATAATAGAAATCTATAATATTATTTTAGCTAAATAAATAAAGCAAATAAGACTTTTAGGAAATTATAAATTATATTTATAATAGTACTAATTCTTTATTATTTTAATCTAGCTTTAAAGATTTATATAGAAATAAATATTTTAGAATTTATAATTATAGATATAATTTTATAGCTTTTTAATAAGAAAGTAAAAGCTAGATAATTTTCTATTATTTTCTATTTAAAGAAAATAATTATAATTAAAAATAAATATAAGATATATAATTCTAAACTTTTAGTTATTATTTTAATATTTTATATTTAGTAATATTATCTAATATATATCTAATATATTATTATTATTAAAATAAATTATAATAACTTAAAATATTTTATAATTAAAAGAAAACTAAATAATTAATAAATAAAATAAAGAGTTTTATAAATAATAGTAATAGAATATTATATTATTTCTATAATATTATAATATAAGATTTAGGAAAAAAGAAATAGATATTTCTTAATTAGTAAAATATTAAGAAATTCTAAAAAAGAAATCTATTAATAATATAGCTAGTTATAAATAGTATATATTATAAATTCTAGTTATATAAATAGCTAAATCCGAAATAATATATAAGAAAAATAAAGAATTATTATTTAAATTATTATTATAGTATTAAAGGCTTAATCTATTAATATAATACTAATAATATAAATAATTCTTAAAAAAAACTTTTATTAGAGCTATTAAGATTTAGAAACTTAATATATCTAAATTATTAAAATATTAAAGTATTATTTATATATTAAATAAACTAGTTTTTAAAAAAGAATTACTATAAACTAACTATAATAATTCCATAAATAAGTATTTTAATACTAGTAAAATACTAGAAACTTTCTAGAAGAAATACTTTTAGTAAAATATAAAAAAATATATAAGAAATTATATTAGAACTTGTTTTATATATTAATAATCTAAAATAAAGAAATATTTATTATATAATATATTTAATTTATTTCTTTTTTCTTCTAAGCTATAATAAGAAATTACTATAAACTTTATTATAGAACTATTTCCTTTTAGGTTTTATAAT
The DNA here is from genome assembly GCF_002865645.1 of Hyaloscypha bicolor E. Classification (NCBI taxonomy): domain Eukaryota; kingdom Fungi; phylum Ascomycota; class Leotiomycetes; order Helotiales; family Hyaloscyphaceae; genus Hyaloscypha; species Hyaloscypha bicolor. Next base: position 1,232,020 of record NW_020194519.1, on the reverse strand, counting down.
AAAATATATAATTCTATATTTATTATTATTAATAAATATATAAAAATAATATAATATATTTTAATTATTAAAGAGATTTTAGTTTCTGAATTAATAAAGCTATTTATATATTATATTATTAAAGACTTTAATATATTTATAAATATAACTTCTAATAAAAAATCTGTTTTTATAAATAAATTCTAAATAAGTTTATATTTCTATTTAAAAGTTTAATAATAATTAAATATAATATTTTATTTATAAACTAATAAATAAATAAAGAATCTAAATTAAATTCTAAAATAGTATTTAAAATACTATACTAGATATTAGTAAAATAATTAAATAATAAAGTTTATTTTTATAAAATTTATATATAATAACTTTATATATTTAATAATAGAAATTTCTTTATTTTATATATTATATAAATTTTATTTTAGTATTAAATTATATATTAAAAAGTATTATAATAAAAAATATATTAATAAGAAATTTAATATATATAATAAAGTTATATTTTATATAAAGAATATTTAATAACTATAATCTAATATAAAGCTAGTAAATAAATAACTCAGTTTCTTTAAAGTTCTAGAAATTATAAAAATATATAAATAAATATATTATTTAGAATTATTATTATTATATTAGATTTATAACATTTTCTATATTTCTTTTTTAAAACTATAATACCCGCAAGCTAATATTATAATAGAATTAGAACTAGTTAAGATTAAGAATAAAAAGAAATTTAAAATAAAATCTATTATAGTTTATAAGAAAAATAGAAAAAGAAAAAAGTATTTTATTTATTAAAAGAGCTATTTACTAATAAATAATATATAGAAACTATTAAATAATCTAGAAAATATAGTTTAAGAATTATAAGAATACTTAAAAAAAAAGTAATATTATAATACTATTAGCTAAATAGAAATATAAAAAATAAATACTTTTATTAGAAACTTTTTAAAAACTATATATTTATTCTTAAAAAAGCTATATAAAAATTATTAAAAACTTTAAAAATTCTAATTTCTATATTTTATAAATATTTTATTTTTATAATTATTCTTTATTATTCTTATTATTATTTTTATTAGAAAGCTATTAGTTATTATTAGTATAGCTATTTCTTTAGGAGTTATATATATAGTTATAAAATACGAGATACGGGATATAAGTAATAAGATATAGGTAATAGGATATAAGTAATAGGATATAGAATACGGGATATAGTTATATAACCTTATATCCTATTAGTAACTCGACTAGTAAACTAGATCCCTTTAGGCTTAGTAAATTTAGGAATTATATATTAATATTATAATACTATAATTCCTACTTCTAAATAATAATAACTTATATAATAATACTATATATTACTAGTAAACTAATACTAATTAGTTTATATATATAGATTAGAGAAAATTTTAGATTAGTCCTAAAAGTATTTAGTAGCCTAAGACAAATCTAGTTTATTTTATATTAAAGGAGGAAACTATTTATTAATTTTATAAAAGTATTTAGTAACTTATAAAAAAAATATCTAGCTCTTACTAATTAATAAGTAATTAGCTATTTAATTATCTATTTATTTAACTTCTATTATTCTTTAAAACTAACTTCTTTTAGCCCTAAGACTACTTTTTTAGAAATAATCTTTTCTATTTATATAATACCTGTATTTATAGAACTCTCTTTCCGAAATATATATCCTATATATATCCTTAAAGCTCTTTAACTACTATTTCGATTTTACTATTAAATCGAGTTCTTTAAGTTTTAGACTCTCCCGGAATTATAATATTTTATTTTCTAAATTTCTTATTATAAATAAAATATTTAAGGGCAAAATATTTACTTTAATACCTATAATATCCCTGGATATCTGGGGTATCTAGTATCTAAACCAGGTATCTAGTATCTTAATAATTAGATATCTGGTATCTTAATTAGGTATCTGAGCTAGGTATCTGGTATCTGAACTAGATATCTAAACCAGGTATCTAAATACATTTACTACTAAACCCTTTCTATAAACCTACTATAAACTACCTTACCTTTAAATCCCTCCTGCTACGAATTATATATATATACTAGAGAGAACCTAAACTCGGTTTAGTATAAATACTAATAAGAGAAAGGAAAAGTTACCGGATTAATAATAAAGGCTAAACTTTAGGAATATATAATTACTAAGATATATTAGTATATCTTATATAGGAAAAGTAATAATAATCTATAGAATCTGTTCTAGGATAACTTCAAAAACTTTAATACTATAGTATATAGTCTAATTAATTATATACTTATATAAAATCTTCGAGCCTAACTTTAGTATAATAGTATTTATATTAAATAAAACTATAGAAATCTTACTATTATATAATCTTTTATTAATCTTACCTAAGAAGAAATAAAAAATATATAGAATAAAGCTAATATTATTAATAATAATCTAATTAGAATAGATCTTCTCTAGAGACCTATTATATTAGTTTATCTTATTCTAGATAGAACTAGATATAAGGGAACTAGATAATCTTAGTTAAGAAATCAAGCTATCTATTTACTTTTTCTAAATTAAAGCTATTTATTACTTTTACTTTTACTACTACTAGTATTACTATTAAACCCGAACTATTATTAATTAGTACTTACTATTTCTACTAGGAAGCTTATTAGGAAAGTAGTAAAGATATATTCCAAAATATAGAAATATAATAAAACTAATAGTAGTTTTAATTATAAACTCACTATTTTCCTTAATATTTACTAATATATAAAGCTTCTAGAAAAGGTACTAGTAAGAGCTTTTCTTACTATATTAAAAAACCTAGTATAAGACTACTTCTATAATAACTAGCTCTTAAGCCATATATATAAAGAAGCCTATATAAATATTTATAGCTTTTTTAAAAGCCCCGGTTTCTATTATTAAAATTTAAATAAATAGAATACTATTACCTTAGTAACTATAATAGTAAAAAATCCTGAAAAGATAATATTTAAGCTTATTTAAATACTAATTAATAACCTATATAAATTATAGTATAGCCTTATTCCTATTTTATAAAATATTAAATTCCTATATAATAAGATTATTATCTCTTATTAAGGCTTACCGGTATACTAATATATAGTCTCGAACTTTCCTAATAATCTTGGCTAGCTTATTAATAAGCTCTAATTATTTATTACTATTTATAAGAAGAAGTAATAAATTATTATTAAAACCTATTTTACTAATTAATAATACTATTCTCAAAATCCTCTAAACTATTATTTATTCGGAAATTATTAATATAGATCTAGTTATAACTTTGGAACCTATAATAACTATTTCAAGCCCTATAATTATAATAATTATATTCCGAAGTTATATTTTATATATAAGAGACCCGAATACTATTTATAGAAGTATATATTAGAGAAATAAGAGGCTAAAAAGACTTAATTTAAGAATAGAAACGTTTACTAATTTAGATCCCGAAATACTTGTAACTTTAATAAATACTTTAGTAATACTTATATATAGTATATTACTAAATTCGAAAAAAAAGAAAATAATAAGAGTAATAAGAATAAACTAGTAAGTAATACTTTTAAAGCCTTACTAGTAGAAATAAATAAAGGAAAGAAATATTATTTTAATTCCTATTTTATTTCTATTAAGAGCTTCTTAGCTACTTCTATAGCCCCTATTTCTACTATTTCTATAACTAATACCCTTATAAATAACTTTATTTCCCTTTCTCTTATATACTAGATAATAGGCAAAAACTATATCTTAGAACCTATTAAATAAATAAAAGATACTTAAATATTTATAATTAATAATATATTAAAATATAATATTTACTACTTTTATAAAGTTATAATTAATACTAGAGTTTTTAGATTCTTAATTACTAGTTCTAACTAATTCCAAGCTTTATAGCAAACTAATAATAGTATTAAACTTAATGAAATTACTAAAGATTAAGTTAATATCTAGTTTAGTATTAGATCTATATTCTCTATTAAATCTATAATAATAAAAATACTAATTAGATAAGTATAATTCTATATTATATTTATAAAAACTCTATTTCTATTTAGCTTAACTAATATAAACAAGCTAGGAATTTATTTTAATAATCTTACTAATTATCTTATTATTTCTAATAGATATTTTATACTTATAATATAATGTTTTAGATATTCTTTTCTACTTTAGAATACTATTCTATAAAGCTTTATTTCCGAATTCTTTACTTATAATTCCTGCTTTCTTATAAAGGTCAAATTATAATATTTATATTATTATTTTAGTTATTTATTTATTAGTAAACTCCGAAATATACTAGAATAAATAGGCTATAATATTAATATAAAAGCCCTTAAATACCTTATAAAATACTATAAGTAATACCAGAAATTCGGATAATTACTAGAATAATTCAAGTTTAATTTAAGAAATAATATTAGCTTTAATTATTTTATTATTATTAATATTTTCTATATTTCTAATAAGCCTATATTCTATATTATTAATAAAGGCACTTAATATTAAGCCGGCTAATAGCTTTAAAATATTAGTATATTATATATTTGGGATATCCTAAAGTAGTATTAGATTAATATCTATTTAGATTCTCCTAATTAGATTATAGTAAATACCAGAAAGTAGTTTACTAATAAGAAGTTTATTTAACTTATAAATATTATAGGAATTAAAATTAAAATTATTTCTATAAAAGCTTATAATTCTATTAGAATTATAAAATATTATTATAGCCTAATTTAATATATTTATCTTATTATTATAGCTAAAATTAATAGAATTAATAAGAATATTATATTCTAAATAGCTTTTAAGGCTATTAATAATTTCGCTAGATTTAATAGTATTATTCTAATTCTTTTAATTTATAGTACTTTATTTTAAATAACTAAATATAATATCCTATTATTAATTATATTATAGTAATTAGTAATACTTAAAAAGGCAATAGTAGAAATTTAGAAGCTTTAAGCTAGATATCAGATTACGAATACTCTAAATACCTGAAATAGTTCTAGTATTACTAATATTTATAAACTTCTTTTAAATTCGGATATTCTTATATAATATAAAGGAAATACTAGTTAATCTAGTAATTAAAATAAGCTATATAAGCTAGTAGCTATTAATAAAGAGAACTATATACTAGCTCTACTATATAGTAATACTATTTTCTATTTAACTTCTATAAAGCCCTTTTATATAAGAAATATTAAAGTTATTACTAATAGCCCTAAACCTAAATCTATTCCCGAATACTATAATAAGGCTAAAGGTAATACAGATATAATTTCTCTTATTATTCCCGCTATTTTACTAAAGTATAGCAAAGAATATCCTTATAAAATTCCAGATATTACGGTATTTCTATAAAATAATAACTTATATAAAAACTCTTACTAAGTTAAAATTACTAGCTTTTTAGAAAAAGATATATTTGAGGTTATTTTCAGATCTCAAATACTAAAAGAAGTATATATTTTTAACTCTCGGTTTATTAATAAGATTAAGAATAAGGATATAGAAAAAGAGTTTAAGAAGTTAAGACTAGTTATTTAAGCTTATAATAATAATAAGAAATATATAATATTAATATAATTACTTATTATTTAATATATTAGCTAGAGAATTATTCTTAGTATTACTATTATAATAATAAATACTATAGAACTATATTTATATAATATTTTATAAGCTTATATCTAATTAATAACCTTACTTAACTATAATTTTTATATTAATTCACTTTATAAACTTATTAAAAAGCTAAATCTAAATAATAATTCGGTTCTAAAAATTATAAAACTACTATATAGTATACCGGAAACTAGAAATTACTAGTTTAAAACTTACTATTCCTATTATATTAATAAGCTTTCTATAGAATAGTTAATTTATAACTCTTGCCTCCTTTATAATAAATAACTTTTCGGAATTATTAGCCTTTAAACTAATAATATCCTATTTATTAGAACTAATAATTTTATAAAAATAAAATAACTAAAGTTTTATAAGACTAAGTTCTTAGCTAAAGAATATAAATACCTTATTATTAATTATAATTTCAAGTTTAATAGAGGTATTATTTATATAAATATTATTAGAATTATTCTTATATAGGAATACTAATATAAAAACCTCTAAATTATTTTTATAAAAAATACTACTATTATAAGTAATAGAAATACTATTTATTAAGATCTCTTTATTAAGAACTAATATATTACCTAATATATTAGAAAAGCATATATTATATTAGTCTATTAACTAGAAGCTTTATATAATTTATTAATTATTACTTAAGCTATTAAATCCTCGAAAACTAATATAAAGATACTTAATAAGTATATTTAATAGTAAATTAAAAATGCTACTAGAGAACTGAGATTTATAAAACTAGTAAAGAAGTTCTTATATTTAATTATTTTTATAAATGTTTTATTTATAAATAATAGAAATCTTTTTTTTTAAATTAGATATATTCTAGTTCTAGTAAACGGAACTAGATATACTAATATTATTTACTAGTTCTTTATTAAATAAAAGAGAGTTACTAGAAGTATTCTAGCTTCGGAACTTTATAATATGGCTTATAGCTTTAATATAAGTACTTTAGTTAAATCTATAATTAATAAAGTACTAGAAATAGAATTATTACTAGTTATTTATATAAATTTGAAGTTATTATATAAATGCCTTATTAAATTAGGAATTACTCGAGAAAAGTATCTAATAATTAATATAATATATTTTTACTAGATATATAAATAATAAGAGATTATAAAAATTAAATAGATTAAGAAAGAATTAAATCCTGCCGATTTTATAACGAAATTAAAGCTAATAAATATCCTCAAGTACCTAATTAATATAAATACTATATAATTAGATATAAAGAAATAGATTAAATACAAATAGAATAGAAAATAAATATATGAGATAAAAGAATATTATAAGAAAGGAAATTATATATAAAAGACTATAGCCTTTAGTATATAACTAAAACTTTAGAAGTAATATAAATATATAAAGTATTTAGGAAAATCTAATACTAGGCCGGATTAGGGAATTTATATATAATTAGAAAAAGATATTATTTTTCGGGTTTTTTAGAAAGTTTCTAGTATTAATATAGCTATTTCTTTAGAAGTTATATATATAGTTACGGGATATATAATACGGGATATAAGTAATAAAATATAAGTAATAAGATATAAAATACGAGATATAGTTATATAACCTCGCATTCTATTAGTAACTCGACTAGTAGACTAGATTCTTTTAGGCTTAGTAAATTTAGGAATTATATATTAATACTATAATACTATAATTTCTATTTTTAAATAATAACTTTACTAATTTATATAAATAGTATTTTATAATTATATAATAGTATTATATATTTCTAATAAACTAATAATTAATAAAGTTATTATTATTTAGAAATAGAAATTATAATATTATAATATTAATATATAATTCCTAAATTTACTAAGTCTAATAAAGACTAGCTACCGGTTAAATTATTAATATAATATAAGGTTATATAATTATTACTTATATTTTATTATTTCTAATTATTTCTATATTATATAACTATATTATATAATTATTAATAACTATAGCTATACTAATAAAAAAAATTTAAAAAATTTATTTTAATTATTATATTTTAGAATATTTTATATTTATTAAATAAATTAAATTTTTATTTTATTATTATTTTAAATTTATATATTATTCTAAAAAATTAAATAAATAAATATATATTTTATTATAAAAATAAAATAAAATAAATATTTAAAGCTAAATTAAAAAAAAGCTATAAATTAAAATATTTTTATTTAAAAATAAAAATAATTTATAGCTTATAATAATATTTTATAAAACTAGCTTATTTAATCTAGAATTTAATTCTAAAAATATAATTCTTTAAAAAAAAGTATTTTTTAAAAGCTTTATTAATAAATATTAGAAAGTACCTGGATATTCTAACGGGTATATATACTAGTAGTTCGTATATAAGCCCTTAAGACTTTGCACCTCCCACGACTCACTTCTCTTCTTAAGTTTCAGTTAATTAATTATATTAAAAGTACTTCCTGACTCGCTTCTTTTAGTAATCTTTTAGTATTCCTATTATATTCTAAAACTTCTCTTTTGGAGTTAGTATAGTAATCTAATACTAATATATAAATTACTCAAGAAGCAGGTATAAGAAAGTATAATATATAAAGAGAAAACTACTAGAGCAGATTTATTCCTTATCCCGGAATCCTTCTTAGAGAAGTCAAGTTATTAAGGAAAGAGAATACATAAATATAAAGGAAATAGTTGCCCTAGCTCTATAGTATTAGTAATTAAAGGGCCAGGAGGCAAACCCCTAAAGAACCTATAAACTCGAGAGCCTATAAAGAATTAAAAAGATAAAAAAGGAATTCGAAAAGAACTAGCCTAATAATTAACTTATATAACCCAGAATAATAAGTAATCTTAATAGTATTAACCAAATCCGAAATAATAAAGTAGCTAATACCCTATCCGGAACTCCTTGGCCTAGTATTAAGGTCTAATATACTTCTCGCTTCTTTCCTTAATTAATAATATTATAAAGACTAATAGTAGAGAAGGAAAGAGAGCTTGCGGCTATACGAGAAATAAATCGGGAATTAGAGAAGAGAATCCTAGTAATAGAATAGTAATAAATAGAAAAAGAATAACCGAATAGTACTTATTTCTTTATAAGTAGAGCTATCCTAGTTCTAGCCCAAACTCAATATCTAGGAAGTCAAATTACTAGATAATTACTACCAAGTATCCGGGAGTCCCTAACTTTCTTTAATATAGCTATAAGATCCGAACCTATAATTACTAATTATAGCTAATATCTAATTATTATCCGGAACTATTTCCGGGCAAAGATACTATCTATTTTTAGCCTACTAAAAAATAATATCTAATTATAAATTATAGAGATAGAAAACTATCTTATAATAAAATATATTACTAATTCGGTAATATAAGCCCTAATTATATAGGACTATCTTATATAATTAATTAAACTAAGAGTTATAATAGTAAGACTTAATAGGCTATTATAAAATATAGCTAAATTTAATAATTAGATCTAGCTAAAAATATAGCTATTTAAAGAATATAGACTAAGAAATACTATTATTAAGGCTAACCTGAAAATATAATAATATAAGATATTCGAAAACTAATTAGTTTAAAACTTTATAAATTATTTTAAACTCAAGATATAAGATATATTATAGGGCTATAAGAAAAGAATAATATAATTAAATTACTAATTAAAACTTATAAAACCGATTCTAGAAAGAATCTTAATTACTTTAAATAAAATAATTCCTTTTACTTATATAAGACTTAAATAAATAGCCTTTATTATAAAAGAGTTTCTATAGGCTATAGCTAGATTATTTCTAATACTAAAGAATAATAATACTTTACTAGTACTAGTATAACCTTATTATAAATATAAAGTTAAATTTAACCTATTAGCTTTAGAATTAAATATTATATCTCAGATTTCCCAGAACTTCTTAGGACTATTTTTAGGAAATTCAAATAATAAATATAAAGAAATATTATTTCCAGATATCCTAGTAAATTAAAGAAAGAAAATATAGAAAAAAAAGCTATATTTCAAATATTAATACCCTAAATACTTTACTAATAAATATATAGAATAAAACAAGCTCTTTTAATAATTAAGATAATAGAAATATAAAAAGAGCTCTTATTATTTAATAAACTAATATTATATATTTTATAATAATATTAGATTATTAATTACTTTAACTCCTATTATATATCCCTTATAGTAATACTATATTACTATTAAAGAATAATTCCCGAATAATAGAAAACCAAATAATAATACTTATAATAATTAGAGAAAAAGAAGCAAAAATATTAGGAAACCAAGAACTTATAAACCTGGAATTATTTAGGAATATATAATTACTAGATATTAAAGTACTCAAATTATAGAAAGATATTTCTTAGGAAAACAATTTTCTTAATTTTATAGAAATATATCCAGACTTTTATATAATATAATTATTAGTAAAAACCCGAAATAGAAATAATATAAGAATTAAAGTAATTATTAACTTAGTAGCTATAGTAAATTTTATTAATAGCAAGTTCTAAGAAACTTTTTAGTATATTATATTATATTAATATTATCTAGTAATAAAAGATATAAAAGACCGGGTATTAGCTCTAGCCTCTTTTATAGTAATATATGAAATTAATATTAATTATAGCCAGATATAAATACTAAAACTAATAAAATTTAGAGAAATAGAACTAAAAATGGCAGATATTATTTTTGGACTATTATAGCTAAAGAAATATAACCTAAAGATTAATTAATAAACCGGGAAACTTATAAGATATAATAATAAGTATAATATAGAAATACTAGCCCAGATAGTAATAATACTTAATATATTTAATCTTATAAAAAAAAGAGAGAATAGTAAAACTATAAAAAAACTATTAGTAAAAAAGAAATTATAGATCTATTTCAAAATCCTGAATTTAATCGAGAATATTCCCGGAAAATTCCCGGAGAAATAAATAATAAAAACTAGATTACCTATAAAATACAAGAAATATAAATATATATTTAATAAAGCTAAAATAGAGAGATTTTCTTTATATAGACCGGGGCTAGATTATGAAATACTTCTTAAGCCAGGTTTCAAATTACTATAGAAACTAATCTATAATTTATTAAAGAAAGAACTAGGAATTCTCAAGGATTATTTAGAGAAAATACTAAAACTAGAAATAATTTAGAGATCTAAATTACTAGTAATAATATCTCTCTTATTTATAAAAAAGAAAAATAGAAGCTATAGATTATATATAGACTATTATAGTCTAAATAATAGTATAATCCTAAATAGATATTTAATTCCGCTTATTTCCGAAATACTTAATTAACTTGGCTAGATAATAGTTTTTATAAAGCTTGACTTATAAAATATATATTATTTAATTAGAATTAAAGAAGAATATAAGTAAATAATAGTATTTCGGACAAGATTCGGATTATTTAAATACCTAATACTTCTATTTAGCCTAAGTAATAGACTCGTAACTTTTCAAGTATATATTAATTAATATCTTAAAGAATTTATTAATATCTTTATAATTATATATAAATTATATAAGTAAAGTCTTAGAATAGCTAGATAAATATAGCCTTTTTTATAAACTAGAGAAATACAAATTTAATATAAAAGAAGTAAAGTTCCTTAAATATATTATTTTATAAGAAGAAATAAGAATAAATAAAACAAGAATAGCTATAATCTAATATTAGCTAGTTCCGGAAATAGCTAGGAAAACCCTGGCTTTTCTGGGATTCTATAATTTCTATAAATATTTTATTTACTAGTATAGCTTAGTAATACTAGAAATAATAATATTACTAAAAGGCAAATAATAATTCAAATAAATAGAGAATATAATAATTACTTTTAAAAACCTAAAGAATAAATTCAAGGGCGCTTTACTTCTTATATATTTTAGCCCTAAGCTAAAATAATAGCTCGAATATAATATATTAGTTTTTATATTAATAGGAATTATATTATAAAAACAAGAGAACTATTACTTATATCTAATAGTATTTTATTCGAGAAAATTTATTTTAGCCGAGATTAATTACTTAATCTTTAACTAAGAATTACTAGTAATAGTAAAAAGTATTAAATACTAGAGATATTTCCTAGAAAAAGTATAAGAGAAGATTATAATTATCTCAGATTATAATAACTTGAAATATTTTATAATAATAAAAGTACTTATAAAATACTAAGCTTATTAGGTAATAATCTTATTTATAATTAACTTCGAAATTATATATAGAACGGGTTTAAAAAACCCGGCAAATAAATTATTATAAAAACCGGACTATATAAGAAGTCTAGTAATATTCTAAAAACTATTACTTAATTCGGGAGAATAAGAAATAAATAATCTTATTAAATTAGAAAAAGCCCCGGATCTTTTATATCTTATTATCTAGATATAATAGATATATATAATAATACATAAATAGGTATTAGATATTATAGATCTAGTTTCCTATTTTAGGTAAAGCTTATAATCGGAATTATATAAGTAATTAGAATTATATGAATTATATAAGATTATGTTTCCTAGTTAAGTAAAGTACTTTACAGGCTTGGCTAAGTACTAGGGAATATATAAGGAGATACTTCTAGCTTTAGAAAGGGGCATTAATTAGTCTTTTATTAGAATTAACTCTTGGAATTAGTTATACTTGCAAGTATTACTTTATAGCTTACTTATCTTAACTATTTATATATTACCCTACTATTATATATCTTATATTCTAATTAATCTAACTTTCGGGAAGTAGTTTATTATAAGATAGTTAAGCTATTAATAGATAAAATATTAATAGCTAGAGTATTAACTAGGAGAAGTACCTTTACTATTACTAGAGTAACCTAACCGGGTATTTAGGAAAGCGCCTAGTTAAGCACTTTTCATATTACCTAATTAAAAGAAGGAAATAGAACTCAAATATTCCTAGAACTAGTAAATAGAATAATAATAATAGAGAAATTAGTAGTAGCTCGCTATTATATTACTAAGTTAGAAATAGAGATATAATAAAAAGAAAATCTAGAGAAGCTAGAAGCTTAAATCCGTTATCTTAAAGATATTCGGATATCCGGTATAGAATCCGTTATATTTCTAGTAGTACTCTTAGTTCAGAGAGCTCCAAAAACCCGAGAACTACTTACTTACTAGGGAAAGAGTATTAAAGAAGCCTAGGACTTCTTCTATTAGGTAGAGTTAAAATAGTATAAAGATAGCAGAATTATCTAGGCTATTAATATAATAAAAGTTATATATTATACTTCCTGTTTTAAGAATATAGCCAGGAATATCTAGAAGTATAGGGAGTAATTAGTAAGTATTAATACTACGGATTAGGAAATCTTTATTAAATTTATAAAGAATTCTATCTTAGATCCAGAGAACTATAGTAATAATACCCTTACTAAGTTTAAGAATACTAAATAATAGCTAGGCCAGAATATTTAAAGCTTTATATCTTACTTAGATAGCCTATTAAATAACTTGGGATATATGGGTTTACTATAAGAATAAAATAACTTATTTAGTAGTTTAAGGCAGGAAATTCGGAATAAGATTAATTATTAAGGAAATACTTTATAAGAAAAAAAGAAGCTTATTTCTATAATTATAAGAATTAAGAATAATTTAAACCTATTTATTTAATAAAAATATAATAATAAGCTAATAAAAGAATAAAAGAAAGGAAATAAAAGAAAAAAGAAAAAGAATAATAAAGGAAAATAAAAGAGAAATATATTCCTATTATAAGGTTTATAAAACCGGAATAGTAAAGGTATAATAATAGGATTTAATATAATACTTATATTAGAATCTATAAAACCGGGTATAATTTGCTTTATTTACTAGAAGAAAAGTTATTATATTACTACTTGCCCTAATTAAGGGAAACCGACTTACTATAACTATAATAAGTCTGGCTATAAAGTATATAAGTACCTAGAACTAAAGAAGCCGAAAAACGGATATGCCTTATAATAATTATACTCGTTTATATTATAGAAAATAAGGCTTCTAAAACGAGGATAGTAATTAAGGTTACTATTAAGATAATAAAAGATAAATAAAGAGTTAGAATATTAGTAAACTCGAATATAAAGGCTAATTATATAAAAAAGAAATTAGCTTTAGATATAGGTATTCTATTAATATTAAGAGTAATTTCCTTATTCTTACCAGAAAAAAGAAGAATCTATTTATATAGAGATTATATTCTTGAGATTATTACTAAGAATATACTAGAGAACTAAAGAAAGGCTAATATATACTTTATATTATATAATTTTAATCTAAATTATATTAATATAATATTTAAATTCCTATAGCTTTACTAGATTAATTCCCTAATTTTCTTTAGAGAAATAATATAAAAATACTAGATTTAATTATAGAAAATTAAAGTTCTAAATACTAGGAAGTTTACTAAAGTAGTAAAGTATAAGATATATGTTTTTCTATTAATTACCTATTCTATAATAAATAGCTAAAGGGTTATTACTATTATTATTAATAGAATAATTATATTTCCCAAGAAATATTAGGATCTTTTCTAAATATTCTTTATAAAGGCTATAAGTATATTACCCGACTATTATATAATAAAGTATTATATAGATCTGAAACCAGGGTTTTAATTACTATATAATCCTATATATATTTTATTAGAAAGAAAGCTTAAAGTTCTTTGGGAATATCTTAATACTAGCCTAAAAAAAAATAGATTTATTATTTTACTAGCCTAGCTAGTACCCTAATTATATTTATTTTAAAAAAAGAAAATAGCCTATATCTATATATTAATTACTAGGATTTAAATAGGATTACTATTAAGAACCAAATACTATTATTACTTATTAGTAAGACTATAAATAGGCTTTATAAAATAAAGATATATATAAAGCTAGATTTAAAAAATACTTATTATTAGTTATAAATACGGGAAAATAATAAGTAAAAAATAGTATTTCAAATATATTATAAATATTTTAAGTATTATATTATATTCTTTAAACTATTTAATACTTTAGTAATATTTTAGGTATATATTAATTATATACTAGTAAGCCTTATAAATATTATTTATATAGTTTATCTAGATAATATTTTAATTTATTTAGAGAATCCAGAATAATATATAATAGTAGTCTAATATATATTTAAGTAATTATAATAATACTAGCTTTTTATAAACTTAGTAAAATGCGAGTTTAATATAGAGAAAATAAAGTTCCTAGAGTTTGTAATTAGCCTAGATAATATGAAAATAGAAGCTAATAGGGTTATAGCTATTAGGGAATAGCTAGTTCTAAAGAATAATATCTGAGAAATCCAAATATTTTTGGATTTTATTAATTTTTACTAGAAGTTTATTTATAAATACTCTAGAATAGTAAAAGAATTAACTAATTTATTAAAAACTAGTAAAAACTTATAATATTATTTTAGCTAGATAAATAAGGCAAATAGGGCTTTTAAGAAGCTATAAATTATATTTATAATAGTACTAATTCTTTATTATTTTAATCTAGCCTTAAAGATTTATATAGAAATAAATATTTCAGGATTTATAATTATAGGTATAATTTCCTAGCTCTTTAATAAAAGAGTAAAAGCTAGATAATATTCTATTACTTTTTATTTAAAGAAAATAACTATAATTAAAAGCAGGTATAAGATATATAATTCTAAGCTCTTGGCTATTATTTTAGTATTTCGTATTTAGTAGTATTACCTAGTATATATCTGGTATATTATTATTATTAAGATAGATTATAATAACTTAAAATACTTTATAACCAAGAGAAAACTAAATAATTAATAAATAAGATAAATAGAGAAGCTAGCTATCTTTAACTTTATTTTAGAATACTAGCCGGGATATAGTAACTTTACTAATAGGCTATTAAGAAGGCTAGACTTTATAATAAGTATAAATAAAAATACTTTATTACTTATATTTTATAATAAGCTATAGAATATAGAATAGAAAGCCCTATAAGTAATAGTAATAGGATATTATACTATTTCTATAATACTGTAATTTAAGGCCTAGGAAAAAGGAAATAGGTATTTCTTAATTAGTGAGATACTAAGAAATTCTAAAAGAGAAGTCTATTTTAGTAATAAAATAGTACCGGAAATACTATTACTTAAGCCTATTACTAATATAGCTAGTTATAAATAGTATATATTACGGATTCTAGCTATATAAGTAGCTAGATCCGAAATAATATATAAGAAAGGTAAAGAAATATTACTTAAACTACTATTATAATACTAAAGGCTTAATCTATTAGTATAATACTAGTAATATAAATAGTTTTTAAAGAGAACCTTTACTAAAGCTATTAAGACTTGGGAATTTAATATATTTAGGTTATTAAGATATTAGGGTACTATTTATATACTAAATAAGCCGGCTTTTAAAAAAGAATTATTATAAGCTAATTATAATAATCCTATAAGTATTTTAGTACTAGTAAGATACTAAAGATTTTCTAGAGAAAGTACTTCTAATAAAGTATAAAAAAGAATATAAAAAACTATATTAGAACTTGTCCTATATATTAATAAATAAGATAAAAAGATATCTATTATATAATATACTTAGTTCGTTTTCTCTTTTCTTTAAGCTATAATAAGAAATTACTATAGACTTTATTATAGGGCTGCCTTTTTCTAGGTTTTATAATAAGATATATAATTCTATATTTATTATTATTAATAAATATATGAAAATAGTATAATATATTTTAATTACTAAGAAAATCTTGGCTCCTGAATTAATAAAGCTATTTATATATTATATTATTAAAGACTTTAGTATACCTATAGATATAATCTCTAATAAAGGATCTGTTTTTATAAGTAAGTTCTAGTTAAGTCTATATTTTTATTTAAAGATTTAATAATAGCTAAATATAATATTTTATTTATAAACTAATAAATAAACGGAGAATCTAAACTAAACTCTAAAATAGTACTTAAGGTACTATATTAGCTATTAGTAAAATAACTAGATAATAAAGCTTATTCTTATAGAATTCATATATAATAACTTTATATATTTAATAATAAGAATTTCTCTATTTTATATATTATATGGATTTTATTCTAGTATTAAACTATATATTAAGAATAATATTCTAGAAAGAAGAGTACTAGTAATATAGGAAAGAATATAGAGAATTTAAGTAAAATGAGAAATACTAGAAAAGTAATAGTAAGAAGTAGTAAATGTATAGAAAAAGTATTATAATAAGAAATATATTAATAAGTTTAATATATATAATAAAGTCATGCTTTATATAAAGAATATTTAATAGCTATAACCTAATATAAAGCTAGTAAATAAATATCTTGGCCTTTTTAAAGTTCTAGAAGTTATAGGAATATATAAATAAATATATTACTTGAAATTACTATTATTATATTAGATCTATAATATTTTCTATATTTCTTTCTTAGAACTATAATATTTATAAGCTAATACTATAATAGAACTAGAACTAGTTAAGATTAAGGGCAAAAAAGAATTCGAGATAGAATTTATTATAGCTTATAGAGAAAATAGAAAAGAAAAGAAATATCTTATTTATTAAAAGGGCTACTTACTAGTAAATAATACATAAGAATTACTAAGTAATCTAGAGAATATAGCTTAAGAATTATAAGAATACTTAGAAAAGAATAATATTATAATACTATTAACTAAATAGAAATATAAAAAATAAATGCTTTTATTAAGAAACTATTAAAAACTATATATTTATTTTTAAAAAAACCATATAAAAATTATTAAGAACTCTAAAAACTCTAATTTCTATATCTTATAAATACCTTACTCTTATAATTACTTTTTATTATTCTTATTATTATTCTTATTAGGATTCTCTCGAGAAATAGATAATAAATTAGCCTATAAAGCTATTAGCTATTAGTAAGAAATAAAAAAGAAATAAGCTTATTTAATACTAAAGAATATTAATTATATTATTAAGAGTACTTTATACTTATACTAAGCTAATAAGAATTACTTAACTTATTTCTTGAATTATTAGGGGAATTTATTAGCCTCAAATAATAGCTTTAATATAAGAAATATATATTATTTAGTATAGAAAAAAAGTAATAATAGTTTTTTTTCTTTTAGGCAAAAAATAAGAAAAATACTTATATATATTAATAGCTTAAAAAAATAATTTAACTATATTATATATACTTAAGAAATCTTAGATAATATTAGAATAGGAAATAAATAAAAGAAATTATAACTTATAAGATTATATTTCTTATTTTTAAAGTAATATTAATTATATACTAAATAATTATTACTTTTAATATAAGTAAGATTAGGAAACTTAGTAATATTCTTAGAATATTAAAAATAATAAGGGCAAATTAAAAATATAGGAATATTAGCTAAATAAGTAATAATAGGCTAATAAGTACTAAGAGAAGTATTTATCTTAATAAATAAAGAAATAAAAGAGGAAATTAGAAGAAAACTTAAATAAAGCTTAAATAAAGCTTAAAAAAGCTTAAAGAAGCTTAAAGAAAATTTAAAGAAGAAAAGCAAGAGATAAGAAAGAGCTAGATATAGTATTATAGTTAAGAAAAGAGAAGATTAGTTAGTAAGAAAAGAGAGGCCTTTTTATAATACTTTCTCTCTAAATAGTAATTACGAATTTGGAACTAGTTTTATACTAGAAATATCTAGAAAATTCTAAAAAAAGAATTTATAAATAAACTAGAAGATTAGATTAACTTTTCTAAGCTCTTAGACCTATAGAGTAATAATTTATTTATAAATAGAGGCTAAGTTAGGATTTATAAACTAATTAGAAGATTAGAAAAGCTTTCTATCTAATAATATATATTATATTTATATTATTTTTATAAGAGAAAATTACTAGAGGTAATTTATAAATTAGCTAGGTAGAATTAGTAAACTATATTCTTAAGTCTATTACCTAGTATAATAATAGAGTAATTATAGAAAGTTTTTAGAAAGAACTAATAGCTAGAAAAATTTCAGGGAATTATTTATAAAGCTATTTATAGTTCTTTTAGGCCTTTTAAAAATAAGGGCCTAGAGAGGAGATTAATATAATAAATATATATAATAATATATAGATAAGTATTAGATATTATAGATCTAGTTTCCTATTTTAGGTAAAGCTTATAATTAGAATTATATAAGTAATTAGAATTATATAAGTAATTAGAATTATATAAGTAATTAGAATTATATATAAGTAATTAGAATTATATAAGTAATTAGAATTATATAAGTAATTAGAATTATATAAGTAATTAGAATTATATAAGTAATTAGAATTATATAAATTATATAGGATTATATTTCCTAGTTAAGTAAAGTACTTTATAGGCTTAGCTAAGTACTAGGAAATATATAAAGAGATATTTCTAGCTTTAGAAAGAGGTATTAATTAGTCTTTTATTAGAATTAATTCTTGGAATTAGTTATATTTATAAGTATTACTTTATAGTTTATTTATCTTAATTACTTATATATTACTTTACTATTATATGCCTTATACTAGAATACTTATTTATAAATAAAATAAGAAAAAGAAAAGATATTATAGAAGCTTAAAAAAATCTTAGAATAAAAATAAAATAACTTCTATAAAAACTTATATATAATAAGAGAATTTCTAGGAAATATTAAAAAAAATAATTAAATATTTAAAAATATAATAATAGATATCTAGAATATATAGAAAAATTACTTTAATCTAGAAAGAAACAAATTTATATATAAGAATGGCCTATAAATCTATAAAAGAACTTAATTATAAATACTAGAAAATGCAAATCTAAGAAAGTAATTCTTAAAGAAATTTTATAATAGCCTAATTATAGGCTATTTTAAGAGAGATAAAATAATTCTTATAATAAAGAAATTATTATTTTAGAAAGATATAGATATAGATATTAATAATTTTATTAGCTTATATCTAGTATACTAGAGAAATAAGCTCTTAAGAATCTTAATACCTGGGAAATTAGAACTATTTCTAATTCCGGAAAGACTCTAGGATTTAATTATACTAGATATAATTATAGACCTGCTACTAGCCAAGTAATTAATAGATTTCTTATATAAGAAGAAAAGAAAACAGGTATTATATAATATAATTCTTATTATAATATATAAGTTAATAAAAAAAGAAAACTTTATTTTAATTCAAAAGAATATAGATTTGAAATAGTTTACTTATATATTTCTTTATTATATATTTTCTAAATACGAGATATTAGATAATATAATAATAAATAAAATAAAACTATTTACTTTTATATTTTAGGAAACTTTTACTAAGAATATTAGAATAAAAAGAAAAATCTCAATAGTATTTTACTTATAAATAAATAGCTAAATAAAGAAAATAAATATAATACTAGAAAGTTTTCTGAAAATATTTATTAATTTTAACTAAAAGAACTAGATAAACTTATTTAATTTAGTAGAATTTATATAAGAAAGTAGCCTATTACTAGTAATAAAAGTATTCCTATTTAAAATAAACGGAAAAACTATAAAACCTTTTTAGCTAGTAAAACTATAAAACTATAAGTTAGAATTAGTATAGGACTTAATAAAAAGACTATAAAAGATATATACCTAACTAAAAGAGATATTAATCTATATATAAAACTTATAAGTAAAATACTATAATATAAAATATAAGAGAATAAAGTTCAAGATTAGGAACTTAATAATATTTAATATAAAAAACCTGAATTCGAATTAGCCTTATAAAAAACTGGGCCTAAAGAAAGCTAAACTATTTAGAATAAATAAGAAAATTAGAAACCAAATATACTAGTTCTATTTACTAGAAAAATAGAAATACTATAATATCTTTTATATAAATCTTCTAATAAAGTACTAGGAATTCTTCCGGAACCTAAAAGAGATAGCTAATATAAAGAGACCCGAAGCCAAAATTATATTAAATAACTAAGGAAAAGAGGTCGAGAAATAGAAAGTTAAGGTAATTATAAATTCTTAATATTAAATATAATAGAGGAAACTATATTATTTAATATATTAAAAGAGCTAGATAGTAGATTATAATAGCTAGTATAAGGCTAAAAACCTGAAATATATATAAAAAGTAATTTTATTATTTTATAAGAAATATTCTTTTAAGCCAAGGCTAGATACTAAAAAGTAATATAATTATACTTATAAAGAAAAGATAAGTCTTAAAAGATATAGATATTTATTCTTACTAAAGAGCTATTTATAATAATATAAGAATATTTATTCCAAGACTAAAACCGTATTAAAAACTAAGAATTAATTAAAACTTTATAAAGAAAATTTCAAAGTCAAAAAAAAGTAAGAGAAAAAGAAAAGTCAAGTAATGAGAAAGAGTCTAGTAAGAAGCCTGCTATAAGACTAAAAAAGTAAGGCTTACTTTTATTAATTTTATTTCCTTAAATTCCCTAAAAAGAAAAATATATAACTATAATACCTATTAGTAAACCTCTATTATAAATTAGAGCTTTATAGCCCTAATATACCTAATAAAAATAATAATAGCCATACTAACTCCGGGAAATCTCTCGGAAAGATATTATAGTAGTATAAAGCAAGCTATTATATATATAAGATAAAATATAAGAGTTTTCTTATAAAGTAGTATCTAAAAATAATTCTTTTATATAATCTAATAACTTTATAATAATAGTATATTTTTCCGGAGCTCTTAGTAAACCAGAACCAGATATAGACTTCAAAAATAATATTATAAGAGAAGCTAATATTAAAGCTCTATAAATAATAAACGGAAGAATTACCCTATAAAGCCCTAATTTTAATAATAAAAATAATTACAGATTCTTGGCCTATTTAGTAAAGAGAAGCAAGTTTAGTAAAAAGGAAAATCTAGAGATAAATTCCCTAATAGCTAGTATAAAGGCTATCTAGTATATTTATAACTAGTACTTAAATAAGTATTATACTAGCTAGATATAGTTTCAAAACTAGTTAAAAAAGAATAATTTAGAGAATAAGGAAATAGTACTAGAAAATAAAGCAGGTAAGAAAAATATGAAAATTAAAAAGAAAATAAGATTCTATTATTACTAAAATAACTCTAGTTAATTTAGAAAAGAAGCCCGGAAAAAGCCGGGAAAGCAGAAATACCTATAAAGTTATTTAAACTATAGACCCTAAAAATACTAAAAGTAGTAAATATATAAATACTTCCGAAAATAAATAAAATACCTAAGAATTATCTAAAGCCTACTCTAGTAATACTAGAAACTTTTACTAAGATAAATTATCCTATAATAAAAATCTCTTTAAAGAAAAATATAAAGAAATTAGACTTTCCAAGTATTATAATATAAAAGTAATACTAAAAAGAAATATTAAACTTTATAAAGAAGCTTATACGGGCAGGATTAGGGGAATTAAAGAAAGTAAAGATAATTTAGTTTTAGCTAAATAAACTTTTACTTAAGAAGAATTATAAGTCCGAAAAAAGTAAGAAGAAATAAATAAACTCGGTTTCGGATAATAACCCGGGATCTTTTAAGAATAAGAAGCCGGACTTATTTAATAAAGAAATGGAAATTAATAAGTAATATAAAGAATAAATAGAATTATAAATAAAGAAAATAAATAAGAATAATAAGGTATTCTAGTACCGAGAAAATTCAAGATAATATTTCTAATAATATAATAAGATATATAGTAAATTCGTTCTAAGAAAAGTAATATAATTAACCTAATAAGATATTAAATACTTATATTATAGTAATAATAACCTTATTAAACTAGCTTAATATTATACTAATCTAAATAAATAATAATTCCTATAAGTAATATTTACTAGTAATTGAAATACTATTACTAGACCTATAGATAGACTAGTAAAGGCTAAGATAGTAGCTATAAATACAGGTATCCTATATAAAGTATTTACTTATAATATATATAATAAGGCTTAAAAAAAGGCAATAGAAAAAACCGGAAAGAATCTAGGAGAATTAAGATTTAAATCTTTACTAGACTAAAGAAAGAAATAAATAATATATCTAAAAGTTTTTCTATCTTAACTAAATACTAAGTCGGAGTTTATATATAAAAAGTAGTAATAGTATAATAATAAGAATATTATTTTAGAAAGAAGCTATATATTTAGAAACTACTTACTAGTAGTATTAGTAAACTATAATAAATGAGATATAGTATCCTACTAGTAAATAAATAAGGAAGTTCTAGTATAGTTTATATATTACTAATTATACTCTTAATATATAATATAAGAAGCAAAACTATAGAATTATTAAATTACCTACTATAATATTTTAGAGGAATTAATATTCGAACTTATATATCTATTATAAACTATATAATAAATATTCGAATTCGTATTATTAATGAATCTTAAAGTAGCTAGCGGCTTAGTAATTAACCTAAATAGTAATACTTTAAATATAATACAAAAGTCAGGCACTATAGAACCGGTAAGAATAGCTATAGACCTACGGATTTATAATTAAAAAGTACTAGTACTATAAAAAATAATAGTAAATATTAATAAGAAATAGATAAATAGATTAAGATATTTATTTATTAATATTAATATAAAAGAACCAGGTATAAATAGTAATAAAGATATAAAAAAAGATAAATCTAATAAAGGCAGTATCTTTAAACCCGAATTATTAGATAATAGCCTATTAGAAAACGAGCTAGTATAATCCTAAATCGAATTCCGGAATATCCCGGATTATAATATTACTAATATATATATATCCTGGCTTATATTATTCTTATTTTCTGGCTTTTAATAGTTGAAATAGAAAGAGAAGAAGCCTTATAGTATTTTAATTTTCAGGTGAATATTTTAGAAGAGATAGTTTTTAGGATTTCTTATTAGAATATTAAGTTCTAGTCTTTAGTAATCTGAAAAGATAGGAAATTAAGGGTAGTTATTTTTCGCTTTGCTTATAATAGGGGTTATAGAAGTTATACGGATTTGGGAAAGGAGAAAAATTACTTATTATTATTTATTTTTTTTTTTTTTTTTCTTACTAGACCCGGGAGCCTCTGGAAAGAATTATAAAAAGGAGAGGGCAGTATTAGAGAGTACCTGGATATCCTAGCGGGTATATATACTAGTAGTTCATATATAAGCCCTTAAGGCTTTGTACCTCCCACGACTTACTTTCCTTCTTAAGTTTTAGTTAATTAACTATATTAGAAGTACTCCCTGACTTGCTTCTTTTAGTAACCTTTTAGTGCCCCTATTATAATAAATTCTATTATAATTACTTTTATAAAAATATAATAGTTTATAATCTATAAATAAAATTCTATAAAATAATTATATATTATTAGATTTAGAAAAGCTATATATAATAGCCTAAATTAAAAATAATATTTAAATATTATAAAAGACTTTATATTATAAAAAATAAAATAATTTCCTAATTATTTTTATAAATTGTTCTAATTTATGAAATATATAATAAATCTTTTTCTAAATATTCTAGATATATAAAGTTTTATTAATTATTAAAAAAAAAATATTACTAGTTATTTATAAATAAAGATATTAATTAATATTATAATAATTATTATATTTATAGGAAATTATATATATTTAGAAATAAGAAATCTAATTTATTTTATTTTTTTCTAGTTTCTAATTACTTTTAGTAATATATTATTATAAATTTTAAAAGCTATTTTAAAAGCAAATTAGATTATAATATAATTATTAATAAGCCTTTTTTTAGTATAAAACTATTAGCTAATTTCTATTTATAATTAAAAAGAATTATAAGTTTTATATTTCTCTAAACTAGAATTCTTTTATTAAAATTAGCTTATCTAAAAAAAAACCAAATAGAAATAAAGCTAAAATATTAATAAATTAATTATATAAATTATATAAAATAAATATAAGAATAATATATAATATAAACTAATAAATACTATTATCTAATTAATTTTAAAATCGAAAATAAAATATTAGAAATTCAATTATTTAAACTAGAAACTAGGAAATTAAATAAAAGGCCTATTTAAGATTCTAGAATAATATAGCTATTTATTTCTTTTAAAACTATTAGAAACTATAAAAATATATTTAGTTTTTTATATATAAAAAAGTTATAAAAGAACTTCTAAAATTCTTTATTATATTAAAAATACTTGCTTTTTATATATAATAGCTATATTTGAAATACTAATTTATTTTAGAAAAGAAAATAATATAAAATTAGATAAATTAATAACTTTTATAAAGCTTAGAAATAAACTTATTTAAAAAAAGAGAATAATATTACAATTTCTAGATATTTAGTAACTAAAATATCTAATTAGATATTAGATATCTTCTAGATATATATAATATAATTACTTTATTAAAAAAGTGTATTTAAAATATACTAGAAATATTTAGAAAACTAAGCTTTTTTGAAACTAATATATTATAAGATATATATATTTTCTTATTATTTCTTATATTCTAGTTTTTCTTTTTCTTAGTTTTAAATTATTTTTATAAAAGATCTTTTATTTTATTTTCTAAGCCCTAAATATTTCTAATATATTTCAAATATACTTTTTTAGTAAAGTAGTTATATTATATATATATATATAAAGTATTTAATATTTAGTTAGGTATTTTAGATATTAGATATTTAAGAATTATAATAACTTATATATTCTATATTTTATAAAATTATTAAAATAAAGTAATTTTAATAAAATATAATTTATAATATTATAATATATATTTATTTTATTTATTTATTAAAATTAAAAATTATAAAAGTATTATTTAAAAAAAAATTATTTTATAAAGCTTTAATAATTAAAACAAATTTAGAATTCTAATAATTAAAATAAAATAAAAACTTAAATAATTAAAATAAACTTTTAAATATAAATCTATACAATATTATTATGAGATTTATATAATTTAAATATTATTATATAACTAGTTTTTATTTATATAAAATTACTAAAACTTATATTTTTTACTTATATATTTTATTTATATACTTTACTTATATATTTCTACTTATAAACTTTATTTATATACTATTTTCTTTTTATAATAGCTTACTTATATTATTATTATAAATATTAAACTTGCCTTATTTCTTTAATTTCTAAATTCTTATATATATATTATAAGAAAAAATACCGGATTCTATAATTTATTTATAATTCGAATTACTATTTAATATATAAGTATATTTATTTAATAATTAATTTCTTTTTTAACTAAGCCTTTTTATAGATATATATATATTATATATATTATATATATTCTATATATTATATATATTCTATATATTATATATATTCTATATAATTCTTATTATAAATAAAGAAATAAACCGGTTTTATAAAAGAAATAAATATAATAGTTTATATAAATATAATAGATAGTAAAGAAGGCCTTATAAATATAAATATAGGAAGAGAAGAAAAAGTAAAGATAGTTAGATATATAAGAATAGTAGATATAAGGGGAATTTATAGAAGGCTAGGATATAATGCAAAAAGAGATTAAGAGCTAGCAAAAGGGAGAGGAGTATTATAAGGGCCCGTATTAGTAGTAGATAGGGTATACGGACCTATAAGAGGGCTCTATAGGTGTGGGAGAGGGCTGGGCAGGCTCTGCGAATATAGAGAGTTTACGAGAGGGCTTGCAAGCAGAGAAGAGTGTGGCAGAGGGTTCTCAAGTGGAAGAGGGGGGGGATATAGACCGGGAGGAGAGCTGGGAAGGCTTGACGGACGAGGAAGGGAGCTCTACGGGCTTGCAAGACGGCTGGGGAGGGTTTCCGGGTGAGAATGAGGCTTGGGAGGGCTTGCGAGAGGGAGAGAGCTCTGCGGGTGCAAGTGAGGCTTGGGAGGGCTCGCGAGGGGAAAGGGGAGCTTTGCGGGTGGAAGTACGGGTAGTAAGGGGCTTGCAGGGGCGAGTGAGGCTTGGGAGGGTCCGCGAGAGGAAAGAGAAAGCTCTGCGGGTAGGAGTGAGGCTTGGGAGGGTTCGCGGGAGGAAGGGGAGGGCTCTGCGAGCGGGAATAAGGCTTGGGAGGGTTCGCGGGAGGAAAGGGAGAGCTTTGCGGGCGAAAATACGGGTGGTAAGGGGCTTACGGGGGCAAGTGAGGCTTGGAAGGGCCCGCAAGAGACCCAAGAGAGCCCGCAAGAGTAATACTGCTCCTCTTGCAATCGAAAAAAGCCTCTTACGGACTTCGGCCAGTTCTTTACATGCAATGCATACCGGGAACGGAATAAGAAAGCAAACCGGGTCCGGAAAGCAAAGCAAAAGAGAGCCATTCCCCCTCGCCCGAAGGCCACAAACGAGCAATTAGAGTATGCGATCCAAGTTCTAGCTCCTACTAGCGAGTATAGGCTTAAACTTTGCAATCCGGCCTGTAACTATAGAGGATTACTTGAATAAAAGCTCTTAAAAAAACTAATTTCCCGTACGCTTATACGTCACATTAGTGCGAGCTTGCGAGCTTGCGAGCGCAATGTGGCTATATTTAATAAAAAAAAAAGGGAGGGGGGGTTAAGTAAGAGAGAGAGCTTAATAAGTAAAAGTAAGGCTTAAAATGGCCTATAAAAGGGAAGGGGGAGCTTTGCAAATATAATTAAGGAATATAGTAATTTATAAAAATAGAGAGCTTTATCTAATTAATCTCGAATCGAGATCAGGGCAAAATTAAAGACTGGCCCCGGAGCTTGCATAGGGCCGCCAGGCTTGAATTTTAGCGAAGCGGCCCTGATCTCGTAATTAAATATTTTAGTTTTCTAGTAAGGCGTGCATTCAAGCGGGCCGTGCATTTAAACGGGAGATCGAGTACTCGCCTAAATTTATTTGAAATATCTATCAGGCAGGGTCCTGATCCAGATGCGGACGGAGAAAATCGGGCTCCACGGATACCTCAACACTATTAAGCGTACAGAAGATCCATGGTGCGGCTGTGAACAGGCCTACCAAACAGTGCGCCACATCATTGAAGACTGTGAGTGTCTTGAAGATACTCGTTTCAAGTACTTGGGGAAGAGCATTGTCAGAGATGCCAGGCTCTTCCTGAGAGACACAAAGCTCATACCCAAACCGTCAAATTCATGCTTGCCACTGGTCTCCTGGATCAGTTTGCGAGCTATACAAAGACACTTTCACCATTGGAATAGGGGACGAGGCCGATCAAGGCGACGATTGTACACTGGGCCAACTAAGCCCTCTGGGGGCTGTTATATTGTAACAAATCACATAGAAACGGAAGGGAGGGCAAGGGGCAAGGTCACATGGAGTGGGAGGTGCTTTGATTTTAGATTTTTAGATTTTTAGATTTCCTTTTTGCTTTGTCAGCTCTGGAGCGGAGTCGAGGACTCGTGACCACCTCTGTAGCCTAACCCTATATAGTGTGTCTGCAGAGCGCCTTAGGCAGCTAAAAAGACTAA
This sequence comes from Hyaloscypha bicolor E, assembly GCF_002865645.1. Taxonomy (NCBI): domain Eukaryota; kingdom Fungi; phylum Ascomycota; class Leotiomycetes; order Helotiales; family Hyaloscyphaceae; genus Hyaloscypha; species Hyaloscypha bicolor. The sequence goes on along the minus strand of NW_020194519.1, from coordinate 1,203,830 downwards.
CCGAGATCCCTAGTCAATGCACACCCTAATTTCAGCCGAACTTATATTATTAAATAGTTATTTACTAAACAACTGTTGTAGCACCAGGACCCCCCCCCTTGGTGCGCCCTGTGCGTGCAATATCACGTGTTCAGGGGCTTAGCTTCTGGGCATGTTTCACCCCTATATAAGCTTCCAGGAGCACCCAATTTATGCTCCTCAGAGAGCGCATTTTTGCCTGTATTAATAACTATTAATAATAATAATATAATTTTTTTATAGTTAAAAAGAGAAGAAGCTAGAGTATTCTTTTATATATTATATGTAGCTATTTTTAGATATTAAGTTTATTTAAATTAGCTTTTATTTAAATTTTCAAAAATCTTAAATTCTTTAATTTAAAACTTAATATCTTTATATATATAAATACTTTTAGCTTCAATTTTATAAGTTCACTTTATCTTATATATAGCTATAAGTTAATACCATTATTTTTATATAAAATAATATATTAGATATGAAATTCTAATTTTATATATAAAATTTATTTAAAGATTTCTTTTTTTTAAAAAAGAAACTTAAATTAAAAACTAAAAAGAATTAAAATTAAAATTAATCTTCCTTATATAAAGTTAGCTAAAAGCGACTATTCTAATATATAAAATATTTATATAATCTTATAATAAGTATAATATTATTAGTAAAAAATAATATAAAAGTTTTTATTAAATATAAAAATATATATAAGCCCGGTTTTAATAAAACCATTAATTTATTTTATATTCTATATACTAATTTATAATATTATGAATTTTGTTTTATAAGAAACTCTTTTATTTAATATAATATAATTAATTTAAATATAAATTCGACTTTAAAACTTAAGAATTTGAAATATATTATAAATTCTTATAAAATTAAGTACTTCTTTTGGATTTGTCTTTTATATTATAAAAATAAAAATCTTTATTAAAAGCTTTAAAATTAACTTTTATAATATAAATATTAATTATATTTTTAAAAAAGTTTATATTTCAAATATACTTTATTATTATAAGGATATATTAATAAAACCAGTTAATAAAAGCCTTCACTAAATTATATTATTACTATAAAATTAAGTAGTTTTTAGTTTTTAATTCTATTTATAATTTTATTTAAATAATATTAAATTCTGGTAATTTATAAACTTTAAGCTTAATATTAAATACGCAATATATAATATTACGTAAACTTTATACTATAATATTACTTAGTATATATAAAACTAATGATATACAAATTTTAAAGTTAATCTAATTATTAGTTACTTAATTATTAAGGTCTAAAAATGGGTGGTTTTGGTGGGAAAAGGGTGTGCATTCGCTTGGGGTGTGCATTGACTAGGGATCTCGGTTAATGGAACACAAAAAAAAAAAACAAAAAAAAAATCTATCAGGCAGCAACATTTGCGCTAACAGCTCTACTCACTGCTGTAGTACAGCCCTCGGAATACGAACTTGAATTCCTAGGATTTGTATCTCGCCTTCTTATATATTCCTTTCATATTTATTAGCAAATTTATAATACAGTATCGGCAATGACTTCCGCGGCGAAAGCTAGGAAGGTTATCGAAGACATAAGGCGGGATATCACATTGGATGGATCTATCGGCGAGGAGAAATCGATTCTCCTGGCGCTTGAAAATGCACTTGAAGTGTACTAGCAGCCTATAATTCCATCGTGACTATTGTCTCAATACTGAACTAAACAGGTTGTCCCAACAAATCTACAACACATCAACCCATTTTCTTAGGGAACTTATCCAAAATGCCGACGACAACACGTTCAAGCTTGTGAAACCCGATGCCAGACCAACCCTGAATTTCACCTATAAGAAAGGTGTCTTCCGAGTTGATAGCAATGAGGTCGGCTTTTCCATTGAAAATGTCCAAGCAATCTGTACAATCGGTCAGAGCACCAAGGATGGAATCGGCTTTTCAAAGCAGCATATCGGCGAAAAGGGTATCGGCTTCAAGTCAGTCTTCCGTGTGGCCAAAGTGGTATCTATTTCGTCTGGGAACTTTTCGTTCAAATTCGACAAGGCGGAGCAGCTTGGTCTGATTGCACCAATATGGGCCGCGTTTCCCGAAAAGATTCTCCCTGGATTCACGTCGTTTCATCTACAGCTAGACAACTATGAAGAAGAACTCGTCCAGGAACTCAAGAACCTTGATCCTAGGGTACTCATTTTTCTTCGGAAACTGAAGGAAATAAATATCACGATCACGGACAAGAACGGGAAAACGTCGCATCGAAAGCTCCAAAGGACTGACGTGGAGGAAACTGATATCAAGATCACGACGCTGCATGAAGACAACAGAGATTCTCAGTATCTCGTCACGAAACATCGAGTTATTGGGCTCCCTGTTGAGCCCAAACGTCCCAAATGCTCAGAATCCGAAATCCTACTCGCATTTCCAGTAACCGACTTCAATACGGGATCAACGCTAGATTCTCAGAGCGTGTATGCTTTCTTGCCCATCAAAAGCTATGGTTTTCGGGTAAGAATCCAAGGGGGTTAATTAAGGCCTGTGTTTAACCGTGTCCTAGTTCCTGTTACATGGAGAGTTTCTGCTTACAGCTAGTCGACAAGATATCGACACTTCTTCTTCATGGAATCGTGTCATCCGTAACGCGGCGGCCGATGCATTTGTAAAGACCATGAAACGCTTGAACTCGGGAAAGCTGAAGTACTATTGGCCGAGATACCTACCTGTTGATGACATTCATTCTTTCTTCGACCCGGTGAAGAATAAAATCCTAGAGCGGCTAGCTAAGGAACCTTTGTTACATTCCTGTGAACCCTCTGCGGAAATTATGGCCATCCCGTCGTCTCTCATTTATGTTCCACAAAAGAAGTTTGCGGGAGCTGACGGCACCCCTTTTACGCTAAGCTCCCACACGGCCACGACTTACTTATCGCTAAAGTACCCGGACTGGGTGATTGACAAACTCTGCACTCTCAAGGTCAAAATCTTGTCTCCTGAGCAGTTTCTGCGTCACCTCGCATGGATGATTTCACACGAACCTGGGACTTTCCGAGGAATGCCCAAGGAATGGCATTCACAACTTGCGAAGGTCCTACTGAAGTTAGCAACGGAACGCGCTTACAGAGAATTGATATTAGACATGGAAATCATACCGCTGAGAAGGAGCCAACCACCGCAACATTCTGTCGAATGGGTCTCGGCTCGCAACAGAAGAATTTTTTTCTCGAAGAATGCCCGTGGCCTTGATATCCCAAGCAGCGTCATCGTCATGGCAGACATCGTGGACCAAGAAGCCGAGGACGACTTTGAGCGACAGAGTTTGTTCCGACATCTGCATGTGACGGATTGCGACACTGCTGAAATTAGCAAGCTGATTATAGAAATGCATAGCCAGGAATGGTTTAAGTCCCTAAGGCTCGACGCTGGCCAGTTGCTCTCACATGCCTTGTTTCTCTACAAGTCTTCGTGGTGCCCGCGGCCCGGTGACCAACGCGCGACCCTCTGGCTCGCTACAACCAAGAAGGGCGTCTCTCGCCTGAGCTTAGATCTATATATCCATGGAACCTTCGACAAGGAGTCGACGCTGGCTAATATTACAAAGCAGCTCGAGAAAAGATATCTCTTCGTCCACCCTAGTTACCTCGAGGCTGTCTCAAATGACACTGGTTGGCTGATATTTCTCTGCAAATCTTTCGGCCTCGAGCGGATGCCTAGACTTGTCACCAACTTGTCAGCTAACTCTCCTGACCACTTTAAACTCTCGGAGGATTTTAAATTCGTCTTCGATAGCTGCACATCAGTAGACGCTCTTGAGCTACTGCGAGACCACTGGCAGCATTATTCGCGATGGATTGAAGATGGCGGTGCGTTTGAGGACACAGCATGCCGTGCCTCTAAGGTTGCAGTAAGAGCAGCTATAGGCGCTCTCGAAGCGGTCTGCCACAATGGCTGTTTCCCCCTACAAGGAACACTCCTGCCGGCGGTTGATCATATTGTGGACGAATCCCCTTTTGCTCGAACGCTGAAAATTAGAGATCCGGAAAATCAGCAATGGGAGTTCCTTAAACACTTTGGGGTCGCCGTGAAGAGAGATATTCACTATTATCTCCGATGTCTAAAGCACATGACAGGTACTAAGGGCATCCCAGAGAAAACAGTTACTCACATATACGAACGAATCCAGTATGAGTATCCAAATAATAACGGGGAACTCATCTTGTATGCGCAGTTCACGAACGTACTAGAGCAAGCGCTAACGGCATGCAGCACGACCTTTCAGAAGCATAATTTGATATATACGAAACGCGGATCAGCAGAGGCTACACCAACATCGTGCTGGCTCAGTTTGGATGAATGTATTGCCAGGAAACTCAACATTGAAGCGGAGTACCCCCAATGCACTACCTTATTTCGGTGCCTTTTGGCGGGCGGTGAAGGCGAAGTTGGATCTCTGATCGCGGAAATTACGTTGATCAAAGACTCGACTGAACTAAGTCGAATATCTGAGCTCTTCACCAAAGCAAACCAAGCGATGGCGGGAATGAGTGGCAAAAAGATTACCCAAGCTGTCAATCCTTTAAGGCCGAGGCGTGTCTTTCCGATACTTGAACGTAAAGGCGACGCAGAATTTGACTCGCTTAAGGTGCTGGGCGACGACAACAATTGGTTTGTCGCTGATCTTGATCACTTGAGAGAATGCTTTCTTGGCGTCGTAGGCCTACTCGCATTTTCGGCGGACGACCTAGAATCCATGGATACCCTTTTATCGGCTCTTGACCTTGATTTCCGCCGGCTATCACTTCTCGTCAAAAGTGAGACTACAGCAGGGGGCATTACCAGCATGGACTGGTCTTGCACGGAGTTTCTACGAGCCAGATCTGGTTTTGTTATACCGTGAGTCGTGTTCTTATCATACGCTTCTTGTTCGCCTGAACTAAATACCATCCGGCCCATTCTTATAGACGACATGTCGTTCTGATAGAGTGCAGCTTAATTCCTAAGGCGAAGGCAAATCGAGACGCCATATGCAGCCAGATACGACGAGCTAAGGTCAAGAGCGCAGAAAGAATTGTACAAAGAAATGTCTTGCTCGCTCCCGATGGTGTCGAGTTTGTTGGTAGCGGGGTTGGCGAGGTTGCATTCATTTCAACCACGGAGAGCTTGGAAATATTCATGACAGCGGAGGAGATTTCCGATTGGGAACCACCTCTCGCCCTAGTCGAGGGAATTGCGGACCGTTGCGGCATAGAGGATGCAAGTCATCGAAGTCTGCTGCAAAAGGCCTTGGGCAACACCCAACCCAGCAAACTCATATCAGAATTCCGAAAACGAGGCATCCATGTCAACGAGACTACACTAAGAGGTACGGCATTCAAACTCCCTTCGTTCCTTGAGTGGACGTAAATCTAACACTAAATACAGATGCTATGAAATCGACGAATCCTAAGTCAAAATATGCCGCCCTTTCAGGGGACGTGTCAACGAGCAAATCTCCGTTCCCAGAGATGGATTTAGAAGACGACTTAAGCGCTTTTCTTGACGGATTATCGTCTAGTTTTCGGCGAACCCTATCCGGCATCGTTCGGTATGGGGACTCTCCGAGCGTAGATTCCAGCAGGAGTCTGCCATTCATGGATTTCACAAAAGTAAATTCTCAAAAACTTCATTTCAATGGCATTACCGATCGTGGAGATAATTGCGCCATCACCACACGAGCCACTTTAATAGAAATCTTATATCTCGGTGAACTCATTGTGAGTAAAACAGACGCGATTCATAGGGCGTATGAAGAATTGAAGGCGCTCCTACTAATAGAACCCGATCTAGACCTCGAATCTTTTCCAGAATGCATTAGGAAAACAGTACGACCCAGAAATTCATTGGACAAGCCTGTTGCGACACAGAGCAGGCTATAAGCCATTTACGGGTGACACCGGAACTTCTGCTTCTTTCACAATCTCAGATAGGCGTACGGCACAGAAGGTAGCGGAATTTCTTACTGAGAGTGGCTATTGGGCCGCTGTATGTTGGAAGGATCCAATGAATAGCTTGACTGGGCCGCCGACGTTTCACTTTGATATTGCTGTGACGCCTGGAGATGAGAAGTCGACTTTTTCTTGGGATACTTCCCAGCTTGAGAGAGTAAGTCTCGCTTACTGACTGCCTTTGAAGGTGTACCTCCTGCTTGGAAAGTAATTTCTAACCATGGCAACCGTTTAGATGCGAAAATTTCGGATGGATTCGAAATTAAAGGAAATGCCAAAGGATGTGCTCATTCTAGTGAGGGTCTGCAACGCCTATGTCGACCCCCGCATTGACCTCTTCGTTGATCCTTGGAGCCTGTACACTTCCGATCGATTTGTTCTGCCCCAACTCTGGGGCTTGACTGCAAGCATTGAGGACAAGCCCCCATCGCCGACCTCTAATGCAGGAGCTCACAGAAACCACCAGTCTTCGTGGTGCAACACTACTCAAAGATTGGCGCCTGTCGACACGCCATGGCAACCGAATCAATCAATGTGGGATAACATGGAGCCTACATTATATGATTTACGTCCGTTTTTCGGGTATGTCAATGGTCTAAACCAGTCTTCAGAAACTCCATCTGTAGCAGAACCTGCCTCTCACGCAACCCAATTCATGAAACCCCTGAAGGTCTCCAATACGTCAAGGAAGTCAGCCCCACCGCTAAATTACAAATACAAGCACTTGAAGGACGGTCAGATGCGTCTTCTAAGCCTCTTGCCTGGACCAAGGGACGCGGAGCTTCGGGGTGTAGTTTACCACGCTTCGCTGAAGGACCCTGGGGATTTCAGAGCACTTTCGTACACATGGGGCACTACGGACATGACGAATTCCATGTGGACGCCAGACGGTACCATTAAACTAACGTTGTCCTTGCATGCTGCTCTGAAATGTGTGCGACACCCGAAAGAGCCCATGGTGCTATGGGTTGACGCGCTCTGTATCAATCAAGACGAGAACGACCAGGAAGCGAGAGCGGAGAAAGCTAAGCAAATTAGACTCCTCCCCCGCATCTTCCAGAACTCCACCTGCGTCCTGGCGTTCCTTGGAAATGACGAGCAAAGCGATGCTGCCCTAGAGACACTGATGCAAATACAGGCGAAGGATGCCATCAAGGAGAACTCCGGAGAGTGGCCTGATGGCCTCTCCAAAATTCCACCTTCCTGGGATGGACAGCCCATACCGCTCCAAAACGATCCGATATGGACAGCGATCGGTGCTCTGTTCGAACGCCCCTGGTTCCGCCGGGCATGGGTGATTCAAGAGGTCGTCGTTGCTCCTAGTGTTCGGGTCATCTGCGGGGCATGGATTGTGGACTGGAACGATCTCTTCAGCGCCGTCGAGGTCATCCAACGTGTATCCGACGTCTCATCCGACGTGTTCTCACTGGTTCGACAGAATTGGGCCTACTTCATTACCTTAGCAAAGCAACGCGAGCTCGAAGCAAACAAGACGCGATTGCCCCTGTTTGAGCTCCTCGAATCTTTCCGATATACCGAGTCTACTTGGCAGCGAGACCACTTCTTCGCGCTGTTAGGGCTCGCTAGCGACGGGGAAAATTCTGCCTACGACCCCGATTACAGCTCGTATTTCGAGGTCATCGTTCGTAGATTTGCATGTGCCCTGGCCAAGAAAGAAGGGGTCGTGGAGCTGCTATATCGGGCAGGGATCAACTCTGAAGAGGCAAGGTTTCCATCTTGGATTCCTAACTGGACAGAAACAAAACAGGATAGTCTCTATTCGTTGTCCAGCCGAGGGACTAAATGGGCCGCTGCACTGGACACAGAGCCAAACTTCCAATGCGATCCTAATAGTGATGAGTTGAAAATCTACGGCCTTCTCGTGGATAGAGTAGCCTCAGTCAGCTTCGCCAGTAACCTACCCGAGGAGTTGAAGTCGTATGTCGACGAGGTCAACTTAATGGTTGACTCGCTTTCGCTCTACTCTCAGGAGAACTCCGCAGATTTGAAGTGGAAAATCCCCATCGCAGGAGCATCGCACCCTAGAACTCTCTCTTCTGCTAACCTCGATATGAGATTGTCCTACGAAGCTCTGAGAGATTATCTGGCTCAGGGAGTGAAGGAAAAATCCGTTGCGACAGGTCCACCCGCCCGGATACAACCAAGGGCTGGCGAAATTGGGGTTTGCGTGGCAAATCTGGGTCTCGTGTCGCTAAAGGCAAAAGCTCAAAACTATCTTTCGGCACTCCAGGAAAACTTCAAGGGATGGAAGTTCTTGATTACGGAGAAGGGATATGCCGGAATTGCCCCGCCTGGCGTTAGGCGGGATGACATTATCACTATCTTCCATGGTGGTGCAGTACCGTTCATTACAAGAAGCAGTAAAACACACGGCGCTTTTCAACTTGTTGGAGAATGTTACGTCCATGGCATGATGAACGGCGAAGGAATAAGGTTCCCTGCCGGAAAGGTTATTGGAAAAGGAATGCTACGATTGCATTAATATATGAACACGAGGCCTTGAAGAGATGATAGAACCGGAGTGGTCGATGCCCGTTTGTTAAGGCCTTGGAAATGGGGAGGCCCGTGTGACGGCGGGATCGAGGCAATGGCCAGGGCTCAAAGATCCAAGAATCTCATATATTGAAAATACTAAGCTAAAGAGAAGAAGGAGAGAGAGAGGGAAGAAGAAGGGGATAAAGGGAGGGAAGTACTAGCTAACGAGCCCATTCTCACTAGTCTGTGCGGTACAGGGCAATTTCCTCGCTAAAGACCACTGAAGGGAATTCCCAACTTTTTGAACTATTACTCAATTTATTCTAGTATTGTCAATAAATAAATTTAACTACTTCTATATTATGCGCTTTAGTTTAAAAGAAAAACAATAAGCGGTTATCTATTAAAAGCGACATAAAACTATTGACTTGAATTTAGCGAGGCCTGAAAATGGGCCTGTAGAACACAGACTAGTGAGAATGGGCTCGTAAAACCACTGAAACGCCGGCTAGCTAGGTGAAACTAGTCATGTGACAGCCACCCCCCCTTTGGCCCTAGCCAGCGCCGTTACAGCCCGACCTTGTCAGATACGCGTTTGGCGGTGATATATTTTCAGACGATTGCTAATTCCCTCCTTTTCCTCGTTATTCTGCTTTACGGATATGTAAAAAAGCGAGCTATAAGCGGGGTGGGAATTTAGGCAGGAACTCGTTAATAATTTATTAATTCCAAAACTTTGTTTATAATTTAAAAAAAGGTAATTTCCTCTAAACTAGTATAAGAAAAGAGTAAAGTAAAGTAAAGTAGTAAGTTTTACTTATACTCTCTATTTACTTATATTTCTTATTACTTATATTTTACTTAATACTTTATTTATATTACTCTTAAATATTTTAAAATAATTAAGTAATATATATATATATAATACTATATATAATATTTCACATAATAAGTTAGCCTAATTTAATAAGACTTCGAGGTAACTTAAGCTTAATACTATTATATTATTTATATAAATAATAATAAGGCTTAATAAATATAATAAACTTTAATAATATCTTTAAGGTTCTTTAGTTATTAAAAAGAAATTCTTTTCTTAAAGTACTTTTATTATATTTAAATTACTTAATAAATCTAATAAAAGTAGTTTTAAGATAATGTTTTATTTAAAGAAAAGCATTAGTTTTTAATAATAGAAAAGCAAAAATTAAATAGCCTTATATAAGAATTAATTTAGCTTATATAATATTATTTAATAAGTAATTCGAAACTTATAAATAATAACTCTAAATTACTTTTTTATATAACTAAAATAAAAATACATTTTAAAAAATTCTTTAAATATAATATTATATTTATTAATTATAATTTTTTAATTTCTCTTTTAAGAATTTTATTTATTTTTATTAGTATTTTATAAATAATAAATAAAAATTATTATAAATAATTTTTTTAAATAATAAAATATTTAATATAAAACTTTTATAATATATTTATTATAATTTAGTTTCCAATCTAATTATTTAACTAATATTACTTATATTTATTACTTCTAGTTATTACTAGTTACTTTTAAGTTCTATAATTATATATATAATATAGTTATATTATTAAGGAAAAATATATGAAATATATATAAGGAAATTTAAGATATAAAGCCTTATATAAGCTATAAATTATACTTATATTTTTATAACTTCTTATATTCTAGTTTTTTCTTTTTAGCTTTAACTTATTTTTATAAGAACTCTTTTATTTTATATTTCAAGCTTTAATTATTATATTTATAATAATATTTAAAGCTTAATTTCTTTAATTTTATAAAAGATTTCAAATAAACTAATTTAGAACTCAAAATAAAAGTATTAGTAAAATAATAAAACTTTAGTAATATTATAATAGCGGAATTAATATAATAATTAAAGGCTTAAAGTTTAAAGAATCTCATATATTAGAAAATACTCAGCTATAAAATAAAATAAGAAGAATACTTTAACCTTTAGTATTATTTTGTCTAAGTAATTCCGGCTTAGCTTCGTTTTATATCTATTTCTAATATCCTGTCCTTAGTAGATTATACTCTTATACTAGCTATTATATTACTTCTCTTCTAAAAAGAAGTCTAAATATCCTTATTTAGGGAATTATTTAGCTATAGTATAGAAAAAGAAAAAAGAAGAAATAATAGCTATTAATCCTATTCTATCTAATTCCTATAGCTTACTTATAATTAAAGTATAATCTTAACTTTACTAGAATAACTCAGTTTCTAGTATATTCTAGCTAGTTCTTAGTATTCATTACTTGTATTATACCTATACCTATATTAATAATATAGTCTAAAAGTACTATATAGGCTATAGCTAATATTAGAACTATTATTATTAGGCGGTCTTTAAATAAAAGTAATAGATTAAGTCCATTTATTAATATAGGCTTTAATATAGTAGCTTGCTTACCTTTCTTCTTAGTTAGAATAGTAATATTTGGTTTAATTATACTATTTCTAAGCTATTTAATTAACTTCTGGGCCTTCTCGAGCTTAATATATATATTCTCAAGTTATTTCTTTATAATAAAAACTTATATATTAAAGGCAGCTACTTGAGCTACTTTATTATTAAATTCCCGGGCCTTAAGCTATATAATTTTAGTCTTATAAAAGCTTCTAAAAGGTTTTTCGACTTCCTAAATAGTATTATATACTAATTCATTAATATTTATAAGGTATTACTTCTTTAATTCGGCCTTTAAGATTATTTACTAGCTCTTAGTTTCAGACTAGTACTTTATATAATAATTATTATTTAGTACTATATATTTTCTAGTTATAATAAGTATCTTAATACTAGTTTAGCTACTTTTATTATAATTAGAGTTTCTTTTATTACTAGAAATCTTTCTATTCTTAGTTTTTTTATTATTAGAATTCTTATTATTATTTAATATCTTATATTTCTTAAATAAGCTAGCCTTATTCTTTTTAACTTTCTTAGTATTTGGCTTTATAAGATTAATAAAAAAGCCCTTATTAGTACTATTTATTTCGCTTATTAGACTATTAGACTTATTATTACTAGTAACTAAAACCTCTATTTTATTATTCTTAGAATATTTTACTAAGATATTTTCTATAATAATTTCAGATATATTTTTAAGAGTAATACGGGCTATATTTTATATATTAATTTATTCTTAAATAAGAGAATTACTATTTTCGTTTATAAAGGTAGTTTGGCTAGTAATTATATTAATAATAGTAGTAGCTACTAAACTTGAGATACTATTACTATTACTTAAGTTATCCAGAATCTAGTAAATAGCCTTATTTAATCCGGTTATAAATAATATATTACTAGAATTTCTTATTTATTTTGTCTTTATTAATAATTCTATTAAGATAATAATAATAATATAAATAATTAAGATTATAAAAGTTAAAGTAGTTAGGAAGATTTCCTTTAATTTTTAATAATATTTCGAACTAATATAGGCAAGTATTTACCTTTAGCTTAGCTTTAAGAATTCACTTTTTTTTTATATAATTTACCTAGATAGTAAAATATAATCTAGTATAATAAAAGAAAATATTTTATCCAGATTTCTGGAAAAGAAAATAAATACTAATATAATAAAATAAAGGAAATATATTAGGATTTAAATAAAACCCGGAAAATATCTAGGTTTTTTTTCTTTTCTTTTAGTTATAAAGGCCTTATTATTAAGATTTATTATTATCTGGGTAATCTTTATTAAACTCGTTTTTTTTAGTATACTAAATTCATTTATTTAGTTAGATAAGAGATTCTACTTTACTAGAATTCTGCTTATAGAATTTATATAATTCAAGTACTAAGTTCTTAAAGTTTAATATAAGATATTATTTATTATTTATATTCTATTTCTTTTATTTAATCTTATAATAAAGCTTATTATAAAATATCTTAAAAAAGAGGATCTTTTCGACTTCCTATTCGAGTTTACTATTAACTTTAATAGAACCAGGTTTTTTATTAGTCTAACTAGATAATAGGTTAATAGAATTCTTATAAAGTCTATTTATATAGAAAATTATCTAAATCCTATATAATAGAAAAAGGTCTAATTAATATAAATAGCAGACTATTTTATTAATCTTAAATAGTCTAGTAAGGAAATAGTCTAATTTATTAAATAAATAGTTTGTTTTCTATATCTTTTTAATTATATAGATTATATTTCCTAAACTAAAGTCTAGTTCTTACTATTTCTTATTAGCTTATTTAGCTTAATATTTCTAAACTATTACTATATATTCTCGGGTATAATTAATAGTAGTATTAATTCTCTTAGCCTATTATTATACTTTTTCCTAATTAAGTTTTTCTTTTAGTATTTTAAACTTTATTATTAGTAATATCTAGTTAAAGTTTAGCCTGGGTTTATATCTATAATCGGCTATTAAGGAAAATAAGCCAGTTAATTTATATAAATAAGTAATACTTATAATATTAAATACCGGGAGTAAATTTACTTAATTATTCTAGAAGTAATTAATAAAAGAGTAAAGTCGAGTATTAATAATCTAGTTAATAATTTCTGTTTATCTATTAGTTTAAATATATTCTATAGTTAAGAGTTTTAGCTTAGTTCTAGTTAATCTTAATAGTTTATTTATAAAGTCTAAAATAAATTAGGGTTTTTAATTACTTATAATAATAAGGGGAAATTCTCGGAATTACTAGATATAATAGTAAAATAGGCCAGTAATAGTTCTGGCTATAGTATTTTTAGTTATTAGTAGGCTTATATATTATTTAAATAATTAATTAACTATAATAAATATATTATTATATTTCTTATTTATAGAACTAGAAATATAGAAATTTATAAACAAATTGTCTTATATTCTTAGAGGAACTAGTAATAGATATAATAGGCCTAGTATTCTATTTCTTAGCTTATAAGACCTTTAATATTTATAGTAGTTTATTATAAAGTAATTAATATTTATAAAAAAAGTAAGCTATTAGTAAAGTTTCTAAACTAGAATTTTTGTCTTATTTTAACTAAGATATATAATAGTTATTATATTATGGATTTATTATAAGAGCCTGGTTTATAGATTATTATATCTATCTAATATAATAAGTCTTTTATTATAAAATATATAGCTATTTAATATTTCCTATAAATCTGTATTTTCCCGGGCTTTCTTATATTTGTTTTTTAGGGCTAGGTTCGTTTAATTAGTTTATAGAACTTTAACTATAATAAATAGCTCGTCTATTTCTTTTATTTTAGTAGAAATATAAGCTATATTTATTATTTTAGTAAAAGCGAGAATTAGGTCTAATAAAATAACTTATCTAGTTCTTTTAGCTTTCTTAGCCTGCTTCTAAATTAGTATAAGCTTATTCTTTCGGGATAAGATATTAGTAATAATATTATTTTTACTTAGCTAATAGGTAATCTAGTAATAAAATTATAATAGGAAATCTATTTATTAGATTTATTATTTATTTAAGAGCCTCTTAGTACTAAAATACTCGAGAGCTTTATAGTTAATAATAATTAGAAAATTAGGTAAGCTAATTAGTTCTACTTATTATTTCTGAAGTTCTTAGATAATAATAAGAAGTTTCTTATTATGAATTTTATAATAGCTTTTGGCTTCTTAAAAAGCTTTAGAATAGAATAAGACCGGGTACTATTATCTATTCTCTAAGCTTTTTTAAGAGAGTATACCCGTAGTAGCTAGGTCTAAATAATTAGTTTTCGGGCGAGTTTCCTTATTATATTTAAAATAGAGAAATATAAGAATAAAAAGAAATAAATCTTTAAGCTAATTAAATATAAACTTTAGCGAAATATTCTTTTTAGTTAAGTAATTTAAAAGGCAGAAGATATATTTATAGGCTTGGATAAACCTATAATAGAAATTATAAAAGCCTAAAAACGACTATATTTCTCTTTTTATTATAGGTTAGTACTAGTTTCGGATAATAGAGGTTTTAATAAAGTTTATTTATATATCTCAATCCGAGATAATAAATTCTAAAAATATTATTTTAGAGACTTTAAATTCGTATTTATAGATATTAATTTATAATCCGGTATCCTAAAGCTTCTATAGAACCATTCTAATATACTATTAATACTTCTTCTTATTCTTAGAAAAGATTAATATATTATTAATATAGGCTAAATAAAAGTTATCTAAATAGTTTATTAGGATAGTATTAATATATTATTAGAAAATTATTAGACTATTATAGAATCTAAATAATAAAACTACTAGTTTAAAGAATTCATATCTTATTCTAAAAGCTATTTATACTATAGAAGCTAGTACTATATAAATTTAGTTAAAAGTATATTAAATATCTAATTTAGTAAATACTAATAATTTAGCTAATTAGTTAAAAGTCTTAGTAATAAATAATAAGAAATAATAGTTCTTTTTTATTATAGTATTTAGCTATTAATAATTAATATAAAATTATAGGCTATTATTTTTCTTTTTAATAAATAAAACTAGTAATAAGAAAAAAGATTTAAATAACTTAATAAATCCCTTTTTTAGGTTCTTAATAAGATATTCTTTTATTTTTTCGAGTTTACTAGAGCTTATCTTATAAAAATAAGCTATTTTTATTAAAGGATCTAGTCTATTAAAACGGAGCTTATAGTTAAAGAATTGAGACTAGGGAAGCTTATTTACTACTTTTTTTGGAAAATACCCTAGTTATATTATATAGCTATATAAGAAGAAATATTTAGAGCTCTTAAAGTTCTTTAGGATTAAAAGATAATATATTATTAAGAATATTGGGTTTGTTTATATTTAGGAAATATATTAGGTTACTAGTTTAAATATAGTATCCGATAGACTATAGTATTAGTTATCTAATTACTATAAGTAGTAGTAAATATTTCTTTGGTTTATAACTCTATTTCTCAAGTATATAGTTAATCTTATTAATAGTAACTAATCTAATTAAGTTACTAGAGTCTTTAGTACTTAATTAGAAAATAGCTATTCTAATAAAATAGTAAGAATAGTCTAGTAGCTCGACTATTTCGAGAGTATTAAGGTCTAGCTCTTTCTTTCTTATCTAGTATTTAGCTTTTCTTATAAAAAGGTTTTATAAAAAAGTAAGAAATATATTCTTTTATTTCTCAAATCTGGTTTTACTAGTTTCTTTTAGGATCCTAGTTAAAGTATCTTTAAAATAGTTATTTTTTTAATATTTCTTATTAAAATATCGGATTTTCTAAGTAAGATCCGGCTAATTTACCTTATAGTTTTCTGGCTAATAGAGTTAATTCTATTAATAGTCTAGTAAAATATTATACTTTACTAGCTATTTCTTTTCCAGAATTATATTATAAGAGCTAAGGTTAGTAATAAGTAGGTATTATTGAGTTTAGGAATACTAATTAATAGCTAGATCTATAATAGCTAGATATTAAATAGCTAGATATTAAATAGCTTTACTAGGTTATTTATTAAAACCTTATAAGGAAACGAGAGTTTTAAATTTATATAAGGGCATTTATAATACTTTTATTAAGGGGCAAATATGCTTTTAGTTAATTAAAATATATATATTTACTCTAGTATTTATTAGATACTAGAAAATTATAGTTTTGCTTTTCTAGCTTATTTTATAATTAATAAGGAACTAGTTCCCGCTAATTAGCTAAATAAGATCTATAAGTTTTTAGTAAAGTTCTTACTTTAGGAGGGCTATTTCTATATCTAGAGCTAGACTTTTCCTAATTTATTAATATTATATTTCTTATTAAATAATAGATAGAAATTAATATTCTTATTATTTACTTCTAAATTATTAGCTTTTTCTAAATAATTCTCTTTAATAAATATAACCTTATTAAAGTCAGGACAAATACTTTTTATATATCCAGGCTTTCTATAGCTATAATAATAAAGACTCTTTAGCTAGTCTAGTTTCTTTTCAAATTCTTAATAAACTATCTTCTTTAGTTATAAAAATACCGGCTACTAAGATTAATTTATTAGATATAGAATTATTATAGCTCTTTGAATTCCGGCAGGCTTTCTAGCCTGAAATAGTATTTAATAGCAAGTAGTTTCTACTAGTTATTTCTTCTAGAATTACTAATTTTTAATTAAGAGAAGCCTATTCTCTTATTCTATATACTATTTAGTAAGGTCCCTAAAAATATTAAACTTCTTATTATCCAAGCTCTTAAATAGCTCGAGATTTATTTTATTTATTAAATTATTATATTAGTTATCTAATAACTTTTCTAGTTTTATTATTAAATAAATAAACTCTATTTAAAATACCGGGAATAACTTATCTCTTTACTTTAGGTACTAATATACCTCTTTTATTTCCTAGTACTCTATCTCTTTGCTTTTACTATAAGCTTATTAGAGAATCTTAAAAAACTATTTAGTAGTCGAGATCTATCTAACTAATTCAGGTTCTAGTTAATTACGAATAAAGTTACGAGTATTTCTAGTAACTAGTTATATTATATAAGTAATTTTTAGTAGTTTACTATTAAATTCAGAGAAATTCTATATTAGTTTATTTCTTATATTAAATATCTAATTATTAATCTAGTAATTATCCTTACTTATAAATAGGGCAGGATTCTTAATTCTAATAAGCTATAATTAATTACTATAAATTAAAAGCAAAAGGAAGTCTTAGTATTAGCTATTAAATAGTTCTCCTAATAGGGATTTATAGTATTCCTAAATATTTACTTATTTAGATCTCTACTTTATTACTTTTTCTTATACTAGTCTTTTTCTTATATAAAATTAACTAGTAATTACCTCTAGCTCATTAACTTTCTTAGTAAATTAGTTAATATATAAGTGAAATTTCTAGTAGTATTTTACTTATTTATTAGTTATAAGGTAATATTTATTAATAAAGTTATCTCATATAAGTAATTTCTACTAGGCCTTATTTATTTTCGAAGTATTTATACTAATTTTGAGTTCTAAGTTAGCTAGCTATTCCTTAATATCTTCTTCCGGAATAGTATTATAATAGCTTTCCTAGTAATATAGATTTATAATATTAAAATCCGGCTCTTTTATTTTATTATACTAGGGCCTTTTATCTAATATATCTATAATAGTAGTACTTAGTCCCGGGCTATTTATAATAGCTTTAGAAAGGATATTAGTTATAAAGATAAATACTAAGTAAGTTCTTCTTATTTAATATTAGTAAACTATAACTAATTATTATTTTATCTAGTTTTAAGTTAATAGACTAAAACCGACTATTATCTTTTCTTAGTTTAAATTAGTAAACTACTACTAATTCTTTCTATATTAGGAGAGGGAGCTAGTTCTTTTATTCTTATTAGTATTAAGGAAATATTATTTGCTCTAGTTAAGAATCAGGCTTCGAGATTAACTAGATTATAGAGAATAATATCTTTCTTCTTTTATATTAGTAGAGAACTAATTACTAGAAAAGGAATATTATCTGCTTTAGTTAAGGGTCAGGCTTCGAGATTAACTAGATTATAGAAAATATTATATTTCTAGTTAAACTCTCTAGTTCTTTATAGTTTAAGGAAGTTATTAAATATTAAAAGCAGTATTCTATCTTTACTTTCCAAGAATAAATATAGGTCCTTTACCGGCAGTATTATATTACCTCTATAGGCTAAATTAAATAAGCTTAGTATTATATAATAGCGGGATTAATATAATAGTTAAAGGCTTAAAGTTTAAAGAATCTTATATATTAGAAAATACTAAGCTATGAAATAAAGTAGAGAGAATGCCTTAACCTTTAGTATTATTTCATCCAAGTAATTCCGGCTTAGCTTTATTTTATACCTGTTTCTAATATCCTATTCTTAGCAGATTATACCCTTATATTAGTTATTATAAATATAAGTAAAATGCTTTAAATTAATAAAAGCAAAACCTTTAAAATCTTTAAAGAAATTATATATTTAAATCTTTTTTTAAAAACCGAAAACCGAAAATCTTTCTTTAAAATTACTTTTTAATTAAGTTCTAGAATAATAAATACTTATAAGCTAGTAATTTAATTATTAATAATAAGTCTTATTTTAAAATCTTATAATTCTTATATATATACTAATAATAAAATTATTAGAAAAAATATAATAATAAAAAATATAATAATAAAAAATATAATAATAAAAAATATAATAATAAAAAATATAATAATAAAAAATATAATAATAAAAAATATAATAATAAAAATATAATAATAAAAATATAATAATAAAAAATATAATAATAAAAAATATAATAATAAAAAATATAATAATAAAAAATATAATAATAAAAAATATAATAATAAAAAATATAATAATAAAAAATATTAACTTTCAAATATACTTTTATT
The DNA here is from genome assembly GCF_002865645.1 of Hyaloscypha bicolor E. NCBI lineage: Eukaryota > Fungi > Ascomycota > Leotiomycetes > Helotiales > Hyaloscyphaceae > Hyaloscypha > Hyaloscypha bicolor. The sequence continues at coordinate 1,184,954 of NW_020194519.1, read as the reverse complement.
AAATTAAATTATTTTATTAATAGCTTTATTTAATTCAAATATTTTATTAATATTTCTAAAAACTTTATAAATAAATTTTAAAGAAAGAAGTTTTTTCTTTTAATAAAAAGATTCTAGATATTAAAAACCCAATTATTACTTATAATATAAGAAAATAAGCTAAAGATTCTAATAACTTCTTTAAAAATATTTATATAATTATTAAAAGTTATTAGAAAATTACTAAGAAATTAATTACTTATAAAATAAGATATAAAAATACTAAAGGTATTTTCGAGAATATTAAACTTTATAATACTAAACTCGGGAAAAATATTTAATATTATAAGAATATAATAAGTTAACTTATATAAAAACTAGTTATATCTGTTTTTTTTTTAGCTCTTTATTTCTTTTAAATTATTTTAATTTTACTAAAATCTCTTATTTTCTAAGCTTTTTTTAAATTTAACTTTTATTATTAAAAACTATAAAGTTTTTAATAACTAATTAGTTTAAATCAAGAATAATCTATAAAGTAATACTAATTTATATTTTTTAAAGAATTTCAAGATTATTTATATTTCTAGTAAATTTATTAGCTATACTTTTACTTTAATTAATTCTTATATAAATAAAAATAGCCCGAATTAATATTATTAACTTTTAGGTTAATTAAGCTAATTATAATAATTAGAACAATTAGTATAACCTTTATATTACTTCTTATATTACTAATATATATATATATCTATAATATACTCTTGTAATTATATCGGTTGTATTCTCTATTTAGAAGGCGCCCTCCTAGACTTCTCAAGAGAAATAGAGATTAGTTCTATACTAAATCTATTACCTGACTTCTAAATGCAACCATTTCTATTTGATTTATTGCTTACCTATAACCACCTCGCATCCTTAGTATATAGGCAAGTCTTACTCACTAGTAGGGTTACAGTTTCATCTTTAAAATATCTATTATTAAGAATTATTCATTATGAGAAGGAATTAAAAATTGAACTTGATCCACAGAACTCTAGGTAGGATAGAGCAACTCGAATGTCAGACCTCCTCTTGTTAGTATGTAAAAGAAGTTAGGAGTCTCCAAAAGAATTCCACCTCTCGATGTGAACATGTTTTGTATATTCCAATAGTGCTTTTTTGATACGCTTGAAGCCGCGCCTTCTAAGAACTGAGCTCGGCATCTCTTCAAAGAGCTATCACCAGGTCAAAAACTCCGCACTATTTACAATGATTATCTCGTAAACCCTATAATTTTTTCCACCATTTTTGTCACGATTCCACGCTCCACCTAGCCTGGCATCTGGCATTTGGCATCTGAGCCTGGCATCTGGCATCTGGCATCTGGGGTCACATGATGGTTGCACGTGACGAAGCTAAGGGAAGCTGCACTCTGGGAAATTTAGAACACTAAGCCCCATTGGGCCGAGCCACAAGCGAAGAACTGTAAATACTTAAGGGACCTCAGCTCGAGACTCCCTTTCCTCCTTAGCTTAGTTTTCTCGATAAACAGTTCTCCTACAAGTGCCTCATCCGTGGGCTCCCTTTGTAGGTCTGTGACAATTTTCATATACGCAATCTCAAGGCCACCTAGCAATCAGTACAATAGCACCTACGATGTCTTCGATAGAGAGCCAGCAACCAATGGCAAAATCCTGTCAACCATTTACTCTCTTTACAAAACTCTCCCGAACCTGGGAGCGACGACCTGGGAGTTTGTCGTGCCAGCTGCACACGTCGTCGACGTAGCCGGCTCCAGACATAACGTCCCACATGCCTATATCAACGATGACGCAATACTTGATATCGTCTCAACCCACGAAGAGACCGGCAAGATTGATTACCCTCGAACACCATACCTAGACATTCGGCTCTTGACTCCTGGGGGAGATCTACTTCAGCTTCACCTTGACATTCTGTACTTCTCCAGCATTCCCTCGCCGAAAACTTTGCTGAGAACTTGATCGGATGCAGATGTTGAGGATAAGGTCAGACTTCTGCTTATGGGCTGTCTGGAGCCATTTATCTTTGGCATTTTTGGAATGTTATGTAGGGTTTTTTTTTAGGAACTTGGAGACGGTACTATTTTAGAGGGATATCCAACAAGCACCCGTTTGACAGAGGTTTGAGAATCTGAAGTAGTGTTGAAGAAAGTTCAAGGAGCTGGGCATTTTTAGAGGCAAGTTTCCGGTGGTTCAGCGGATCTCGCGACAAGATTTGAGGGCGCTGGCAGAGAGCAAGGATTAAGGGAAGGCCTTCCTCCTATCTTGTTGATGCACCGAAGCAACTATTAACGGCGGGATGTCTTTGGCAATGCAAGGACTTTTGGGCGGGGGAAACAGAGTTTCCTGACGGCAATGTTTGCTCGTCCCGACTCTCTGTCTCACGTAACCAGCGCCGCCTTTGCTCAGGCTCGGCTCAAGCTCGGCTCAGTCAGCTCAGATCTAAAACAAACCTTATCAAATACCCTTATAATTTATGAAATCCTTAAAAAGACCCTTATTCTTCAAGGGGGGACTAATACTTTATTAGATAAATATATACTTTTTAGGCTATTAATTAGTACCCTTTATTAAAAAGCCTTAAAAGTATATATAAATCTAATAAATAATTGGTATTAGTATGTTGTATTAATTGGGTTTTCGCGTCATTGGGGAGCCCGACCCTGAAGAAGGGCCCATTTTTGGGCGCATCTATTTTTAGCCGCCCACAATTCTCGAATTCTTGATGCATCGCTGAGCGGCAATAGAGGAGGAGGCTCTTGCAGGTTGAGTAAATCCAACATTTACGACGAACCTCGGATTGTTCCCACCCTGAACGTTGGTTTAAGTAAGACAAGCGATGGTATTACATCGTTATGGCGGCCTTTGGCTCACACTCTTAGGATCCGTGTGACCCTCGTGCTCGTTTGGAGCCTCCGGGAGGATTCGTTGAAGGGATCCTACTAACCTGAAAGGGCTTAGTATGACGTGGCGCAAGTCACGAGCAAAGTATTATTGGGCCACGCGCCCAGTATATCAAATAATTTAATTAATTATAATTATTGGCCGGTAATCAAATTAAATTAAGTCAGAATTATAGTAATTAAATTATAATTAATTATTTGCTTAATTTAATTAAATATAATTAATTACTGGGTTATATATTATTATATATGGCTATAAAAATAATATAAGTATTATAGTATAAAAGTAAAGCATATTTTACCCTAATTTAGATATTACCTTACTATTATAGGCTTAATAGCTAGTATCTCGCCTTTACTCACTTTACTTATCTTTATAAATAAGTATTATAATAGGGGTTTTAATTTCTCTAGTTATATAAGTATAATTATATAATATATAGAATAAATAATTCATATATATATATTATAATATATAAATAAATACTAAATATTATAAATCTAGTTCTCTATTTTTAAATAAAGTTTATAATTAGAATTATATTATTATACTTTACTACTTTACTAGTAAATTTAGTATTATATAATTGCAATAATATATATGGCTAGCTAGTATTTAGAATACTAAAGCTCCTATATTTATAAGCTTTTTTTCTTAGTTTAGAATTCTCGAATTAAGAGCCACTTTACTTTGCTTTTCAAGCCCAGAGACCCGGTTTTATAATATATATAAACAATTAGAATTATATAAATTATATAGGATTATGTTTCCTAATTAAGTAAAAGGCTTTATATATTTGGCTAAGTACTAGGGAATATATAAAGAGATACTTCTAGCTTTAGAAAGAGGTATTAATTAGTTTTTTATTAGAATTAATTCTTGAAATTAGTTATACTTATAAGTATTATTCTATAGCTTACTTATCTTAATTACTTATATATTACCTTGCTATTATATACTTTATAAGTTTATAATTTATATCTTAATACTAGTTAATAGTATATCTTTAATATATTCTATATTTCTATAACTTCTTCTATTATATTAAGCTTAGATCTATAAAACCTAATACTATTATATAAATAGGTCTATATAGGAATATTAAAACTTCTGGATACCTATACTTTTTATACTTTTTATATTTCTTATACTTTACTTTACTTAAGTTTATGGTTTATAATATCTTTATTAAATTAATTCTATTATTCCGAGTATTATTACCCTCGGTTAATCTTCTAATTTCCTTTTAAGGATAGCTAGCAAACTATAATATATACTTTATATCTAGAGCGGCAGGCCTTATACTATATAGTAATTTAGGAATAAAAGAGAAATAAATAATAAGAGGAAGAAGAGTATATAGGTAAGTTAACGGACCTATTTACAGGCAGGCTAACTTTTCTAGGCCCATAAACCCGTTATTCTAGCTATTTATAACTCTGTAATCTTGGCTGCTTCCTTACCTATAAGCCTTACCGGTACCGGAATACTAAATCAAATTATTATTAATCTTATACTCAGAATCTAAATCTTCCTTTTACCTATACTAAGCTTGCAAATTATATTTAGTACTAGTAGTAGGCTACTAGTAAGAAGGAGAGGGGGTTTACCGGATATCGGGTAATTATAATTAATAATTATATATGGGAGCCGACCTAAGAGGAGGAGCAAGAGCTCCAGGACCGGTAGTAGTAATATAAGAACGGAAAGATATAAAGAAGGATTTGGGAAGCGGATACTAAAGAGTGGATAAGGGAGCTGCGGGTACGAGAGGGCCAGTTTCTAGAAGAGGGAGAGTTTAAGGCGTAGTAGAAAGAGAATAAAAAAAAGAAATAAATAGAATATAAGTATTTAAAAGAGGAGTAGAGTATAAGGAGAAAAATGAGGAGGAAGAGAGAGAGGTAGGCAGAGTAGCTAGAGAAGGAAGTGCAAGAGAAGGAAGTATAAGAGAAGAGAGAGAGGCAAGAGGAGATAAATATAGATAAATATAAATATAATAATAATTATTAGCTTTAATTCTAGGGCAAATAAGGCTTGGAAGTGCCCGTAAATGGGAGGGAGCTCTATAAGTAGAAGCTTTATAAGTAAGAGTAAAGCTTGGGAGGGCTTGCGAGAGGGAAGGGGAAGCTTTGCAAGTAAGAGTGAGGCTTGAGAGGGCTTGCAAGAGGGAAAAGAGAGCTCTATAAGTGAAAATAAGGCTTGGGAGGGTCTATAGGAGGAAAGAGAGGACTTTATAGGCGGGAATAAGGCTTAGGAGGGAGTTATAGGCAAAAGTACGGGTAGTAAGGGGCTTGCAGGGGCTAGTAAGGCTTGGGAGGGCCCGTAAGAGAGCCGAAAGAGCCTATAGAAGCCCCGGAAAAGCCCGTAAAAGTAATACTATTCCTCTTATAATCGAAAAAAGCCTTTTACGGACTTTAGCCGGTTTTTTATATATAATATATATTAAGAATAAAATAAGAAAGTAAACCGGATCCGGTATATAAGATAAAAGGCTAAATATTTTAATAAAAGCTCTTAAATATTAATTAATATAAATATAAATAATAAATAATAAATAATAAATAATAAATAATAAATAATAAATAATAAATAATAAATAATAAATAATAAATAATAAATAATAAATAATAAATAATAAATAATAAAATATAATAATAAATAATAAATAATAAATAATAAATAATAAATAATAAATAATAAATAATAAATAATAAATAATAAATAATAAATAATAAATAATAAATAATAAATAATAAATAATAAATTAGAATTTTTTATTTTAATAATTAAATTTCTTTTTTTTAAATATAAAAAAATTATTTTAATATTTTTAATAATTAATTAATTTTAAATATTATATAAAATCTAATAACCCTTTTTTTAATAATTTATATATATTTAAATTAATATTTTAAATTAATATTCTTTGGTTTTTTAAACTTATTTATATTAGTTTTTATTTAAAATATTTATATTATTAAAGTTTAATAATTAAAAATATTAAGAATTTTTTATATAATTTAGTATTATATATAATTATATTATAAAAGTTTATATTTTAAATAATTTTTTAAATTTTATTAAATATTTTAATAATAATTAAAAAGAAATTTAATTAAACTTAAAATTTAAAAGAAATTATATATAAAATATAAATTAAAAGAATAGTTTTAGCTTATTTATAAATATTTATATATATTTATAAGCTATTTCCTTTCTTATATAATTTATAAAGAATTTATTCTTTTATTAATTAAAATAGCGAATATTGCATTCTAAGAGCCGCTTAAGGCCACTATTGGTATAGTACGAGAAAACATTTAGAGAGGGTTATAATATAGAGAGATTTTTCAGTCTCTAAACAAGATGGCTAAGAGTCTGGTTGTATCTTTGCAAGAATATCGTGGCGATGCCCTTGTAAGAGGCAAGAAGATGTTATGGAGGAGTATAAAATGGCGTCTGTGTTTGGTGGGCAGTATTGTCATCCTATTAACTGTGGCCATTGCGGTACCTGCCGTTGTGCTGCTACGGCGCTATTAGCCACTGTGGTCTTATAGCTCTGTTGTAGCTCTTATAAAGGGCTTGGTGAGAAATCTTCCGCTGTTTTAGCTCACATTTAAATTCTGACAAGGACAACTCGAAAATATATCTAGGTATTTTATTGGTAGTGTGGCTCTAATTCGTCATTCTTTGTCCCTTACTTGGTTAGTAACCATCGCTGATTCTACTCTGGAACTACAATAATCATTGGGCGGCAGTGCGCAGACCTCCTTCATAACCTTTCAAAGACAACATGGAAGATATCACAAGTTCGTCAGAACGCCACAGCTTCGTCCACGATTAGCAATGCTAGCTACTACTAGCAAGTACAGTCACAAAATACGTCAGTCAATTTAAACATTCCTTTTTGGGGTAGTGTACAGGCAGCTTCAGTTGCTATTCACGCCCGCAACAAAGACATTGAGGATCGTAGCAAACCTGCGGGATATCGTCAGCTTTTGTAAGCAAGTCAATGAACTTACCGGCGAGAATCACTCACGTTGACCCAGCCAATACCAGCTCGATCATTTTAGCCTTCGTTAGTCGCGATAAGATGGACAAGTATATCAAAGTTGCTAAAGTTATGACAGCGATCCGAGCCCACGTGGAAGTGATGAGGACGCAAATAATGATGGGGCAGAGAAGAAGAAGAGCGATCGGGGATAGCATCAACACATCAGTGATCCTCCTGATCAAAGATCCCGAGTATAGGTAGACGCTGGGGTCGTTTGATGCCTCGTGCCCCGGAATCTAGACGGAACGGCCCAGGCCGTCTAGTCAGTTGTGTGGCTACCTATTGGGTTGGGATTGAATCCATTGACTGGGTTCTTACCGATCGAAATCCTTCCCAATTGTCGACCAAAAGATCCTCCACCCAATTCTCAAGATTCTTCTTCGCTGCGTCACTTGAGGATCCGAGACTGATGAGATCTTGCTGTTGATCTAAGTATCTTCGCTCATCCTTGTTCAAACTCCCATTCATCATCCAGTTCCTAAGGCTAGTCACATCCCGTGGTAGAGCATGGACGTAACCGAGTATTCGATGGGTCTTCTCCAGAAAGGAGTCTAGTGTCTCCGTGTCAAATGTCTAGAGTATCACAGTCGAGTAGTCATGTATGTGTCTTACCGTAGTCATCTAGAAGAACAGAAGCCTGAGAGAGAAGAGAGGTTCGGGCTGTGTTTCTATCACACCTGCTCATGCCGAGAAACAAGGGAGAGGCCTCGTTCTGGTCAAGGTTGTCGAGTTGCTCCTCGAGCTGTGACAACTTGTCCTGTTTGAGGCAGAGGAGCCAGGACCTGAGTCGGAGAAATCGTCGACATACTAGGAAGTCGGGGTTGGCAGCGACATAAGCGCAGAATCGAGGATAGTCGGCCCTATAATCTTCAACTGATGCAAACGGTTGGTACAATTTCTTCCGGGGAAACCATGCGCAGCCAGCTATAGGAAAATGAAGGGATGGACGTACTTGTTTTGGTCGGCGGACGACATTCCGTTTCTCTCGGGTTCATTTCTATGTCGCAGGCTTCTGAATTGCCCTTTCTGTCCCACCCAAGCCATATAATATCACAGAAAAGCTTCGCGTGGTGGCGCAAACTGCTTGGGATATTGCAAAGCGGTACATCCATGCCTAAGTCCACGTTTCCATTCAATATTGAATGAATGAAGCGTTTATTCCTCCCAGCAACACTAGGTTCAAAAGTTCAATTTGTCAGAGAGGTCTTATTGCTACTTCTACACAAATTCTACTACGACTTCTTCAATGCCTGATGGGATGCCTTGCCAGCGAGACGTGCTCGCTCAGTTCTTGTGCTCCACTCCACCGGGCCACAGCGTTCCCATCTTCCTAACCTCTTGGCAACCCGACCTCTTCCTATCCTAGATCCCTACCTTTCCTTTCCTATCTTAGGGCCAGGATAGGAGTAGGTCGGGAGAATGGGAACGCTGCCGGACCACAAGCACGCGCTGCACTGTAGCCGGGCGTGCTTTCATGCGGTCCTGGATTAACGACAAGCATTTGAGCAAAGTGTCTTGTCGTGGTCCGCCTTAGCGGGGCTGGGTTGCAGTGAGCAGTAATCTGCAAGGCAACCAATCTGGAGTGTAGACCAGACTATTGACCTATTAGGCTATGACAAGAAGCAATCGGGCAACATAAGAACCGCAGCTCTCTCGCTGCCTTCCATTGTTTGCCTCGTGGATTAGTCTAGCGAAGATGTCTTCGTCCGACGGGTAAGTACAGGTGCTTCTCTAGCTAGAGCTGGCTATGAAGCTAATAATAACTTTCGAATGGAAGACGCACGACCCCAGATTTCACTGTCGATAAGGGTGGAAAGGGGAGGAGTCTCGCACCTAAAGAAGTTTGTCGCATGCTGCCTTGAAACTTGTATTAGATCCCCAAAACTAAGATATCATCATATAGGAGAGTGCTTTCAGTGTCGGCGATTCAGTTTATGTCACGTCGGCGGATGGACAGAAAAGGGGTCCTTACCTCATTGAAACGGTTGTTGATGGCGGAAAATATACTCTCTGCTATCCTGACACGTTTCAGAGTTATGAGAATGGCGCTCAGGTTGATAAAAGCGAGCTCTCGAAGCAGTAGCGATTTGACATGGCGCTTTATTTCTTTCCTGGGTTATCGGCTGTCAATAGCTTGATTAACTTCATGGCGTCCAAATTTGAAGGCAAAGCCGCTTGCTGCTAGCATGCTATTAAAAATGTCGCACGTATTTATCGCCCCAAGGGCACTACTGCAAAGACGCATGTCACTACCATAGGTGGCATTTGGCATCACTGCTCCGTGAGGTGCCGACTTTGTTGTCTGTATAGGCTCAAATGGCTTGGCCTATTGCCCAAACAGTCCAGGACAAGAGTAATAAAGAACGTTTCTCCCAATTCGGCTCAAATGAAAATTAAATAAAACTTGTCCTTCTAGAGAAGTCGCTAGTCAAGGTCCTCAACTGGCAAGTCAAGTTCGTTCCCAAGGATCTCTCATCATGTCTTCCCAAGCTCCAGCCTCATAAGTATGCACCGGAAAGGTAAGCATGGCCCAGGCCTCCAGTGAAGCACTTGTATCTTGCTCCCCTCGTCTGTGTCTGTGTCTGTTCTTCCGCCGGAGTGTTAAAAACTCGCCAAGATTAGGTTGCTCCAACGACGTGAACGAGGTTGGCTGCGAGGTGATGCAGACCTTGATATAATCGTCGCACCTTTCTATACTGTCACCCAACTCCTTAGGCAAGGACATCCGTATCTTCAACCTCCATTCGCCACTGTTATGGCTAGTGTTGTTAAAAAATTCTAGGGCGTTGTAACTGAGCCGCTGAGGAATAACTTCGTGGTTAGCGTACAGGAGATCCTCGACATCCCATATTGCCCCCATAGCAAAGACATTGACGTAGAGTGCCGACAAGCCCCAGTTCAACACGACCAATTCGAGCGAATCCCCATCTTTAACCAGAGCCATAGGGTGGGTGGTGGGATGACAACATTGTGAGTGGTAATTTCTATCATCACTAGCCACGAGTGAGACACCAAACTGTTCTCGCAGTGGATTTTCCGAGTAGTTTGGCTCGCGCAAGTTGTATATATCCCAATATTGGGCCACGTGCTCCATAACATCTAGCACGAACTCTGCATTCTCTTCCAGAGGATACATAGACTTTGGCAAGAGTTTATCCGGAATAAGGTCGCCATATTCTCGAATCTGGTAATAATCGTTCGTTAAAACGGTGACGATGAATGTAAAGGTAGTGGCGTCCTCGGTCCCGTCGACATAAGTGATGTGCAGCGACACTCGATCATGCACGGCTTTCGACCATACTTCGGAACGTGGAATCTGCAAGTTAAGCCCGATAGTAAATCTGCGTAGAGACAAGCGAGTGATTGCTGTCGCAGTCAAACCTGACGCGGCTGTGAAAGCCCCGGCGTTCGAGTCTAGCAACTCCAAGTCTGAAGTTAGACCACGGACCTCTGTGGCCTTGAACGTTAGGGGACTTGATGTCGATGCTATGGTAAGGTCCGAAGTAGGATCGTCTGGATCAATCGCGAAGAAGTCCTCGGAGCTAATGCCATGAGCTAGACCAGCTTCAAGTTGAAGACCTGTCGCGGTTTTGACGACCGGAATCGGGGCTGCGTGCCACGGAAACGTGGAGTCTGTGAAGAAACTGAGGGTGTTGTTTCCGTAAAGCATAGGCCGCTGATTGGGGCACTTTTCTCGAAATCGTGATACGATATGTGAGTATATGTATTGATGTTTGCCGCCGACACCTCCCCGTCGGATGAAGGCTCTGACTAGGAAGTAGGACAACGCCCCATAGAATTGCCCGTTTCCAAAGTCCAGCTCCATAGCCTTTTCTGTCGGCCCACATGCAGCAAGTACAACATAGCCCTCCGGATCAATCAACCAGTTGAGCCGGGATGACGCCGCTCGGTACACGGGACCTGCGTCCTCGTTCTCCTCGTTCGGCGCAGGATCTGGTTCTGGAGGATGGGCCACATCCACTGCAAGATTGTAGGGCAAGTATTTAACCAAAGGATCAAGCCTGTCACGCACGACGCTCCCCGATGGGCGAGCATCATCAGGGTGCTGGAGGCTCGCTGTGAGTACCTGGGTGTCAGAATGAGGAAAAGACTTCATAAGTTGCTTCCTCATGCTTTGAACGTCTTGGACACATCCTTTGAGCGGTTGCCATTCGCTGCGCCGTTCAAGTGGGGTGAAACAGATACCGATTAGGATAGCATAGTGCCTCATCGAAGATTTTGGTTCCGACCCCATAAGGAAAGTTGACAGAAAGCTGTATCGTGGTCCGAATGACACTTGGCTGATCGTTGGGCGATTGACGACCCTCCGAAGTAACAGAAGGAAGATTTAGTGATAAAAAGAAAATTGGCCGTAGCCACGCATCAACGACTCGAGTGCCAAGCAGTGAGCCGCAACCATGAAGTGCATGGTTATAAAGTACTGGTTTTATGGTTTTTTTGTGATTGGGCGAGTTGAGCTGCAGCCGGGCACAACAGGGCGAACAGTTATACGAGTTCGATTCGTCAGGCTGCATATGCAGTCACGCAAGTTCCGTCCACACTCTCTTCTCGTACGACACACACACATACGATTACTCGTCAAAGGCTATATTCGACTGCAATCGACGCATAGCTTTAGGAAACGAAGTATTGGCTATCACTTATGCCCGCTACACGTCTCCCCTTTCGATGCCAGAAGATAACCGAAGGTTAGCAAACGAAAACTGATTCTCCAGCTTGCCAAAGCTCGATATTGCCTAGTTCCCCGCAGATTAGGCTGGCATTTGACTTCTGCACCTGATCAGGGAGAACCCACCAAACCAACCGGGTTTTATCGGTTGTGCCCGTTATGGCGTCCGCAGATGGTGGAGCTTACCAGTTGGCGACTGCCAATCCGGAAGCCAGGAATCTCATTATCGAATCCAGCAGTCTCCTGCGACAATACATGGAGAGCACGACGTTTCAGAAGTTCCAAGAGCCAACAGACAGGTCCGCAGAGGCCAGCGAAACGTTAGAAAAATCCATTCGACTAGCGACAAAGGCCCTAGAGATTGACCCGGATTCTCCGGACCTTGCTTTCTATTATGCATCACTGGCCAAGACCAGTTCCATGCGGGTCTTGCTCGCACGTTCTACGACAGGTAAATGGGAGGCAGGTACTCTTGACGAAGCAGTCCACTTTTCCAGATTAGCTTTGCGCGCGAATGCTGATGAGAAGTCCAACTTTCGGGCATATTTATGGAATGCTCTCGCAGTAGCTTTGCAGCAGAGAGACCAACTGCATGGCTCTCTTCACGACTTGAGAGAAGCCGCCCAAGCCAGCGGACAAGCCATAGATACCACAGCACTTCCCGCTGAACGTGTAGCGTTCTCACAAGTACTTGCAATATGCCTATCACGGATTTATGAGAATACGAGAGGCAGCCATGAGCTTGAAGAAGCAATTGGAGTGAACAGGCAAGGATTGGAGATTGCAGCAGACTACTCGGAACGACTTCCATTCGCGGTCGACTTGTCGCGCCTCCTCGACAGAAAGTTCGAGAGTATAGGAGGAGATGAGGATCTCAACGAGGCCATCCTCATAGGAAAACAGGCAATTGAGGCTATGCCCGAAATACCAGATGAGTACTATGAAATGGATGGGATCATATTTGAGAATACTCGGAGTCCGATTTCAGCATTGCAATTCCTAACGGAACTGCTTATGAAGCGACACACCAAGACGGGGACGAAGGGAGACCTTGAACAAGCCGTTATGTATGGAAAACAGGCAGTCGATTTGATGCCGGATACCACCCACAAGACCAGTCTACTGGACTCCTTTTCGCTCCGGCCTGCATCTATATATTCTGAATCCAATTCTGGCAAAGCCGAGACCATCTCACTTCTCAACCGAGTCCTCACTACAACTTTAGAGGGGATTGATGGAGTGTGGTTTGCGATATCTGTAGGGATGGTTGCCACAGAAAACCCGAGCAGCATCAGTGAAACGGAGCAACTCATTCTTCTCCTTGAACGACAGATGCAAAAGTTCAAAGGCAAGCTTGACCTTCCCGCGTCCGCTTTGATGCCCATGGTAGTCTCGAGACTGTTTTTCATCAAATTCAGCAAGACGCTCTGGGAGATTGATCTTGAAAGAAGCATGGCGTTGGTTGAAGAAGCAGTCGACGAGCTAACTGGCTACGAAAACGAATACAGGATACTATATCAATCTTGTCTAACAAGCGTCAACTGCGGACTTACGATACCAAGACTCAAGATTGAGCATGATCCTACGAGCCCGAATCCTGTTCTGAAACCGGCATATGTGGGCAAGGGAATAAAAGAAGAGTTAAAAATATTGTATGCGGGCTTTCCGGAGATTGACCAAAAGGAAATCGTGGGGCATAGATGGGCTAATGCCGCTTTGTTCAACGACCATAACCTCGCCCAGCTCTTCGGCGCTGAATCATTGTTTGATAACAACCAGGTTATTGTGAATATGAGGGAGTTTATCGACACGTTGCCCGAGAACGATCCACTACGAGCGCACCTCTTTTGCGATCTCGCAGAGCAACTTCTCAGGAAGTACCAAGCGACGAAGGATCTGAATACATTCGACGAAAGTATCCATGCGGCGAGAGCAGCGCTTGCGGCCTTTGAAGTCAACGCAGATCCGCCATGGTCGCAGCCAACAATTGACTTCTGTAAGAATTTCGGTGCACCACTAGGCAGGGGATTCTTTTCGGTAGTGCTTTCCGAGTGTCTAGAAGCCAAGAGCCTCGCGACTGAGGAGATTGCCCCGTTGGATGAGGCAATCCAGGTGCTTGAGAGGGTGTTCGACAAACGTGGAGACAGCACTTTAGATCTCGGGATTGCTCGAAGCGCGCTTCTGCCGCGTCTCCTCAAGAGATACGATCGTACCAAATCGACGGCCGACCTCGAGAACGCATTCAACAGCGCCAGAGCTAATTTGCGCAATGCCAATTTGTTTCTACCTTTACGAATCATATCGTTCAATATTCTCGTCTTCCTACATTCATATATGGATCATAAGGGCATGGAAAATCTGTTCCAAGACGCGGTCTTTGCTATCGGCCTTGTCCCCAGGATGATCGTGCGATCGCTTGAAAGTTCTGATGATACTCTCTTCCTGCTCTCCAGTGCCGTCAGTGTGGCATCCAACGCAGCAGCGCTGGCATTAGAGACAGACAAGGACCCTATGCTCGCCTTGGAGCTCCTCGAGAGTGGTCGCGGTGTCATAGTAGCGTCTCTGCAGGACCTTCGTGCAGATGCATACGACCTTCAGGCCAAGCACCCCTTAGTGGCGGAACGCTTCACTCGTTTGCAGAAGGAACTTAGTACTCCTGCACCCTCCAAAGTCACCACGTTCTTCCAGTTATCCGGCGGCCGCGAAGTCGCCGATACCGAACAACTCGATCGCCGCGACCAGGCTGTACGGGAGTTTGATAGTATTCTGGAGGAAATTCGACAACTGCCTGGGTTTCAAAGCTTCTTGGGCTCACCAAATGACTCGGACATACTGGAAGCTGCCAGGGGTGGACCCATCGCCGTCATCAACGTCAGCGAGATTCGGTGCGATGCGATTCTTGTTCAACGAGACAGAGCACGAAGTTTGCGTCTCCCTTATCTATACTTGCAAGACATCAAAAAGAAGGGCGAGGGTGACGATCTGGGGAGCATTGATATTCTCGCTTGGCTGTGGGCTACCATCGCTTGCCCGGTTCTGCACGCTCTCGGTTTCATCCAGCCTCCTTCGACTGACAGTGACCTACCACGTATATGGTGGATCCCGACAGGCCCGTTGAGCAGATTCCCGCTCCACGCCGCTGGGTACCACGGCAAACGGTCCTACAAGACGGTCATCGATAGGGTTATGTCGTCGTATAGCTGTTCGATTAAAGTAGTCATTAGCGGTCGCCGTCGTCGCATATGCACTACCTCACCGTCGACACCTGGACAGGCGCTGCTCGTAGCAATGTCGCAGACAAGTGGATATAACACGCTCCGTTACAGCACAGACGAGGTAGCCAACGTCCGGGATATCTGCAAATCGATGTCCCTCAAGACCATCGATTTCCAAAACCCACACAAGCGGGACATACTACGGAATTTGCCTAACTGCAAAGTATTCCACTTCGCTGGTCACGCCTATGCCGACGCCTCGAACCCATTAAACAGCCAGCTGTATCTGCATGACTGGAAAGACAACCCCCTCTGCGTGTCTGACCTTCTCAAACTCAACCTCAATGCTCACGCGCCATTTCTCGCGTACCTCTCTGCCTGTGGTACCGGCCGAGTTAGGGATGACTCGTATCTTGACGAGAGCACTCATTTGATCAGCGCGTTTCAGCTCGCGGGGTTCCGGCACGTCATCGGCACTCTTTGGGACGCAGACGACGAGTGGAGCGTGGAGATGTCCAGGATTACCTATGAGGGCATTCACGAGGGTGGTCTGACAAACGGGTCCGTGTGCCGGGGGCTGCACAACGCCAGCCGTACCCTTCGAGATCTCTGGGTTGACAAGATGAGGCCCGAGGAGCGAGAACGCCGCTATGAGGACATCGACAAGTCGGTCACGCATGGCAAAAGGCCGATGGAAAGCCCAACGGGGGTAGCCGAGTCTCATCAATTCTTCGAGGGCGAGGCGTCAGTAATGAACGATAAGGACATGGAAGCATGGTTGAAAGATCATATAGTGAGTGTCCAAAAACTCACGGAACGAACGTGGGAGTACGGGATGCTGAGATACTCGGGCCCGTACCGACAGGTACGGACTGTGACTCGTGGATGCTCGGATGTTGATTCGGTTGGATCTTCCTGTTCCCTCCCTGATCTCGATAACCTGGATGTGTCGACCAGCTGGACTATGAGACCGACCCAGTCCCAAGCTGACCCAAAGACTTTGAAAAACTTGGAGCTTTGGAACAGCCCAAGGATCTCTAATAAGGAGGCGCGAGCTTCGTCGAGCACGGCGTTTGCCCTTCCAGGTTCGTTGCAAGATATCGTCGAGGACTTGGATGCGCTCGTCACCGGACTGGGACTTCAGGACAAGGACCAAGAGATTCCGGAGGATAGTGCTTCGTTGAATCCGCTCTGGGAGACTCTGGGCTCCTTAGAAGTCGAGGGGCAGGATGTGTTACAGGATGTTTTCGAGGTCATGGCGGGGTTAGATTCGGGCTTAGATCCGGGTAAGATGCAGGACAGTATAAACGCTTCGAGTGCTTCGACGAAAGGACATGGAGTAAATAGAGGTACGCGAAAAGTCGACCGGGATGACGGTGGTGGCGCTGAAGAGGGGAGTAAGGGAACAGCACGTCCGCACTGGGTTCCTTATGTTCATTTTGGAGTATAAAGCCGTGCTAATAAAGAGCATCTCGGCTGACGATCAAGGACATATATCACATGGAGGGCATAGTCCAATAACTAATAGACGTCGAACAGGGAAAGTGATTGATGGACAAATTGATTAGAGATCTAAGTCTTAAAGCTTTGACGAAGGATTTTTATGGCTCTTAGCGCTACATGTGACCTAACACGCACGGGCCAAGAGAACGTGCCCGAAACTGCGCTGTAATATTAGCGACCTTCAGGGTTTAGGAGCCCAAAGTTCTAGCGAGGTCTCACTGTAATTACAGCGGTCTGTGTGCTGTAAACAACTTACCAACGTCAGGGCTTAGGTATAGTCACACTTACCTCAGATTAAAGCAGCCGCTGTCTAGCAACTTCTGAAAACCGAACGGGCGAATATGAGGTTAGAGCCCGACTATACTGGAAGTCAGATAGGGGGACAAGCTGGTGCAAACCCTTACTAGAGTTTAACCTAGTCTTTAACTCCTCCGCTAGCTCTATAATTCTATTTATGACTTATAACATCTATCCCTATGTCCCGAGACGCACCCCAGTATAAATTTTTTTTATAATTTTGGAATTATAATTTTTTTTTAAATAAATCTATAAAATTATTATTAAAATAAAAAAAATTCAATTATTTTTTCTTAAGAAAAACTTTATTATAATATAATTATAAGAATAATATTAATAATAATATAAAAGAAATATTAACTTTATTAATTAATAATTAATAAAATATATATTATAATTATTTTCTTTTTTATATTTAATAAAATATATATTATTAACTATTAATTAAAATAAATTTGTAATTATATAAAAAATAATATATTATATATATAATTATTAATATAATATATTATAAGATATATAATAATAAAATAATATATAAATAGTTAAGATAAATAAAATATAAAGTAATACTTATAAATATAACTAATTCCAAGAATTAATTCTAATAAAAAAACTAATTAATATTCTTTTCTAAAGCTAAAAGCATTTCCTTATATATTTTCTAATATTTAATTAAATATATAAAACTTTTTAATTAATTAGAAAATGCAATTTTATATAATTTATATAATTCTAATTATAAGCTTTATCTAAAATAAGAAACTAGATCTATAATATCTAATACTTATTTATATACTATTATATATATAAGGCATATAATAATAGGGTAATATATAAGTAATTAAGGTAAGTAAGCTATAAAGTAATACTTGTAAATATAACTAATTCCAAGAATTAATTCTAATAAAAAACTAATTAATACCCCTTTCTAAAGCTAGGAATATCTCCCTATATATTCCCTAGTACTTAGCTAAGCCTGCAAAATACTTTACTTAACTAGGAAATATAATCCTATATAATCCGTATAATTCCGATTACTTATATAATTCTAATTATAAGCTTTACCTAAAATAGGAAACTAGATTTATAATATCTAATACCTATCTATATACTATTATATATATCTATTATATTAATTCTTTCTCTGGGCCCTTATTCCTAAGAGGCCTGAGAAAACTATAAATAGCTTTATAAATAATTCCCTAAAACTTTCCCGGCTACTAGTTCTTCCTAAAAACTTTCTATAATTATTCTATTATTATATTAGATAATAGAATTAAGGATATAGTTTACTAATTTTACTTAGTTAATTTGCAAATTACCTCTAGTAATTTCTTCTTATAAAGGTAATATAAGTATAGTATATATTATTAGATATAAAGCTTTTCCGGTTTTCTAATTAGTTTATAAATCCTAACTTAGCCTTTATTTGCAAATAAATTATTATTCTATAGGCCCAAGAATTTGGAAAAGTTAATCCGATCTTCTGGTTTATTTATAAATTCTTTCTTTAGAATTTTCTGGATATTTCTAATATAGAACTAGTTCCAAATTCGTAATTACTATTTAGGGAAAGAGTATTATAAAAAGGCCTTTCCTTTCCTACTAACTAATCTTCCTTTTCCCTAATTATAATACTATACCTAGCTTTTTCTTATCTCTTGCCTTTTTTCTTTAAGCCTTCTTTAAGCTTTTTTAAGTTTCTTTAAGCTTTTTTAAGCTTCTTTAAGCTTTATTTAAGTTCCTTTCTAATTTTCTTTTCTACTTCTTTATTTATTAAGATAAATACTTCTCTTAGTACTTATTAGCCTATTATTACCCGTTTGGCTAATACTTTTATATTCTTAATTTGCCCTTATTATCTTTAATATTTCAAGAATATTACTAAGTTTCCCGACCTTACTTATATTAAGAATAATAATTACTTAATATATAATTACTATTACTTTAAGAATAAGAAATATAATTCTATAAATTATAAATTTCTTTCTTTTATTTCCTATTCTAATACTATCTAAAATTTCTTAAATATATATAATATAATTAAACTGCTTTTTTTAAGTTATTAATATATATAAGTATTTTTCCTAATCTTTATCTAAAAAAGAGAAAGCTATTATTATCTTTCTTTTATACTAAACTATATATATTTCTTATATTAAAGCTATTATTTGAGGTTAATAGATTTCTCTAATAATTTAAGAAATAAATTAAGTAATTCTTACTAGCTTAGTATAAATATAAAGTACTTTTAATAATATAATTAATATTCTTTAGTATTAAGTAAGCTTATTTCTTTCTTGTTTCTTACTAATAACTAATAGCTTTATAGGCTAATTTGCTACTTATTTCTTAAAAGAATTCTAATAAGAATAATAATAAGAATAGGATATTTATAGAATATAGAAATTAGAGTTTTTAAAATTCTTAATAATTTTTATATAACTTTTCCAAAAATAAATATATGGTTTTTAATAGTTTCCTAATAAAAGTATTTATATTTTATGCCTCTATTTAGCTAATAGTATTATAATATTATTCTTTTTTAAGTATTCTTATAATTCTTGAACTATATTCTCTAGATTACTTAGTAGTTCCTATATATTATTTACTAGTAAATAGCCTTTTTAATAAATGAGATATTTCTTTTCTTTTTTGTCTTTTTTATAGGCTATAATAAATTCTATCTCGAATTTCTCTTTATTCTTAATCTTAACTAGTTCTGGTTTTATTATAATACTAGCTTATAAGTACTATAATTCTAAGAGAGAAATATAGAAAATATTATAGATCTAATATAATAATAGTAATTTTAAGTAATATATCTATTTATATATTTCTATAATTTCTAGAACTTTAAAGAAATCGAGATATTTATTTACTAGCTTTATATTAGATTATAACTACTAAATATTCTTTATATAAAGTATAACTTTATTATATATATTAAATTCCTTATTAATATATTTCTTATTATAATACTTTTTCTATATATTTACTATTTTTTATTATTATTTTTCTAGTATTTCTTATTTTACTTAAATTTTCTATACTTTTTCCTATATTACTAGTATTTTTTTTTCTGGAATATTATTCTTAATATATAATTTAATACTAGAATAGAATCTATATAATATATAAAATAAAGAAATTCCTATTATTAAATATATAAAGTTATTATATATGAATTTTATAAAAATAAGCTTTATTATTTAGTTATTTTATTAGTAGCTAGTATAATACTTTAAGTACTATTCTAGAGTTTGGTTTAGATTCTCTATTTATTTATTAGTTTATAAGTAAAATATTATATTTAGCTATTATTAAACTTTTAAATAAAAGTATAGATTTAATTAGAACTTGCTTATAAAAACAAATTCTTTATTAGAGGTTATATTTATAAATATACTAAAATCTTTAATAATATAATATATAAATAGCTTTACTAACTTAAAAGCCGAGATTTTTTTAGTAATCGGAATATATTATATTATTTTCATATATTTATTAATAATAATAAATATAGAATTATATATCTTACTATAAAATATAGAATTATATATCTTACTATAAAATATAGAATTATATATCTTACTATAAAATCTAGAAGAAAGCAGTTCTATAATAAAGTTTATAGTAATTTCTTATTATAGTTTAGAGAGAAAAGGAAATAAACTAAATATACTATATAATAAATATTTTTTTATTTTAGTTTATTAATATATAAAGCAAGTTCTAATATAATCTTTTATATTCTTTTTTATATTTTATTAGAAATACTTTTTTTAGAGAATTTCTAGTATCTTACTAGTACTAAAATACCTATTTATAGGATTATTATAATTAGCTTATAGTAATTCTTTTTTAAGAGCTAGCTTATCTAGTATATAAATAGTATTCTAATATCTTAATAACCCAGATATATTAAGTTCTTAAGTCTTAATAGCTTTAGTAAAAGTTTCTTTTAAGAACTATTTATTATAGTTATTATAATATACGGTACTAATAGGGGTTAGACTAGAGCTAGAGAGGCATCTAATATCTGAGTAAGGCATCTATAGTTACCTAATTATTACACGTGACCCCGAGCTTAAGCTAGTATATAGGCCTGTATATAGCTTGTGATTATTTAGATCCGAGGCTCTTTCGGGATCCTCTTCTCTCTTTAGCTTTGAATTATTAAAATAGAAATAATCTAACTATGCCTTCCAGGCCCTAGATCTTATACTCGTAATATAATTCAAAGCTCGCCCATTTCTTAATCCTATAGAGGATCTAAATAATACCTATCCGATTAGTTTTCGATAAGTATAGATACGATATATTATAGCTATTTCCGAACCGGTTAACTAATATTAGAATAAAAGAAAGCCCTAGAATAACTAGGCAAGAAAGCCCTGAACCGGCCAGGTAAGTAAATAGGCCAGTAACCTTATTACTAAACGAAAATCTATAAGAAAGCAAGTTCCGGAATAACTAGGCAAGTTAGAAAAAGCTATAATATAAGATATTACTAGTATATTACTAGAAGGTAAACCAGAGCCTCTTATTAAGTCTCCTGAGAGGTCCGAATATCTTATTAATATTTATAATAGAAAAGATATTCTTTTCCAGAAAGCAGAAAAAGAAAAGGAACCTATCTTATTAAAGGCAGAGTTCTAAGAATTATTTCGGAACCTAAAGGCTTTATATAAAGAGATTATTAAGCTAATTCTAAAGATATATAATATTCTTACCTATAGCAAGAATTATTATAATTAGCTAAGAGAAACCAAGCAAGCCTTATAAAAGAATAAAGCCATTATTAAGAAGCTTATTATATAGCCTACCGGGATAACCGGTTCCCCTACTCTAGAAAATAGATACTTAGTTAAATTCCCTAATTCTTCCATTTTCGAAAGTATAACTAAGGATAGTATTACCTTTAATAATTAGTTAGTTCAGATTAAGAATAAGCTCTATAGTAACTCTAATACCTATTAGATAGAGGACCTCAAGATTATTTATATATCCGGCCATATAAGTAGCTATATCCTTATACTAATCTCTCTCTGCCTAAACCAGGATAGTTAATATATATATAAGACTATTAGGGAACTATATACCTATCTAGAAAAGCTATATAGTAACCCGAATAAAGAGTATAATACTTAGTAAGTATTTAAGAAGCTATTTATAAAAAAGGGCCAGACTTTTCAGGAGTTCTATATCCTGTTCCTGAGATATATAGCAGACGGAAATATTAACCCATAGGACCTTAAGAATAACCTGAATAATAAGCTTACCTGGAAGTTTCAAGAGGCTATAGCTATATACTATAATAACCCGGCTATTTGTATTACGGAATTTATATAATACTATACTACAAATAACTAGCAGATCCGAGCTTACTATAAAAAGAAAGAACAAGTATCTAAGAAAGCTAATAAAGATATAAATAAGCCAAGCCCAGGAGGCGCTCTTTATACGAAGCCCGCTTCTAAGACCCTAATAATAAATAAGCCTACTACCCCAAAGCCCGGATCCTCAGATCTCAAGTATTATAACTATAATAGATTTAGTTATATATCTAGGAACTATCCAGAGCCCAAGATAAAGTATATAAAGCAAGTTTTAGTAGCTAAGCTAGCGGTACTTACTATAAGTAAGCTATCTAAGAATATAGAATAGGAAAACAAAAACCCCTAAAGAAAGTTTCCTCTTTAGGGCTATATTATATGGATATAGTAGAAGTTAATTTAAGCTAGCTACTAGGAGGTAAAGTATTTATACTTTCTTATATAGTTAGTAATAATGGATTAGGTATTAAGACTTTTTCTCTTATTAATACCAGAGTAAATAGATATACTTTTATTAATTCCAAGTTTATAAGAATAATTAAATAATTTCTAGATATTAAGCCTACTTAATTAGTATTACTCTATAATATAAGGGAGTTTAATAGTAAATAGGCTATACCTATTACTTACTATATTAAGCTTATATTCTTAATTAATAAACGGAAAGTTCTAGTACTTATACTAGTTATAGGGCTAGATAAGTATAATATAATTTTGGAATAATAATAATTTATAAGTACTAGTATCCTAATTAATTACAAGAATAGAAGATTAATCTGGCTAGATAATTAGCCTAGAAAGAAGAATTAGGATAAGGTCCTAATTACTATATATAAGAACTTAAAACCTGGAAAAAGTAACTAGTACTAAGAAGATATAAATAAAAGAAATAAAGCTATAGCTATAGATAAGTCCTAAAGACCTTAGCTTATAAAGAGGAAATTCCCTTATTCTTTTCCTAAGCCGGGTTTAAAAAGCTATATATAGTAAAAGAATTAAGCTTAATATTATAGAGAAATATAAGTAACCTTAGGGAATATAAAAGTTTCTCTTAAGCCAGAGATAGGGATATTAAACCCATATTATTTAAAGAAAAGCTATAAGATCTAGTTAAGGCCCTTAATTAATATTATAGGTATCTTACTAGCTGCTTTCTAGATAAACCTATAGAAGAAAAAGAACCTTTTCTTTATAATATTATTTTTCGAGATTAATAAAGAGCTAGAATTATAGTAAGAAGACAAGTTCGTTTTAGGCAAGTAATAGCTAGGAGAAACGGAGCTATAGTAGCTAGTAAAAGTCTTATTAGAAGAATTTAAGAATTTTATAGATATCTTTTTAAAAGAAGTATTAAATATCTTATTCCTATATTAATTATATAACTATAAGATTTAGATTAATAATCCCAAAGGCCTAGAGAGCCTAAAGTATTCTCTATTCTATTAATAGTTAACTTATAAACTATAGGAAATTAAGCGCTTTTTTAAAAAGAACCTCTAATAAGGCTTTATTAAGCCAAGCTAGTTCCCTTTTATATCCCTAATCCTTTTTATAAAAAAGGCTAATAGAACTCTCTAATTCTATATTAACTATTATAAGCTAAATAACTTGATATAGAAGAACTATTATTCTCTTTCCCTTATTTATAAGACCCTTATATGACTAGCTTAAGTTAAGGTCTATATAAAGCTAGATATTTGGTAAGTATTCTATTAGATCCGAATAGATCCAGAATTAGAAGAACTTATAATATTTCATATAAGATATAGGGCCTATAAGTATAAGGTCCTTTGGGAAGGCCTAACTAATAGCCCTGCTATATATTAGAAGTATATAAATAATATTCTCTTTAATTACCTTAATATCTTTTATATAACTTATTTAGATAATATCCTAATTTACTTAGATAATTCCCTGAAATATAAAAACTATATATAAAAGGTCTTTTAGTAATTACGGGATACTGGCTTTTAAGTAGATATTAAGAATTTAGAATTTAAGGTTACTTATATACCTAGGCTTTATTATCTTTACTAGAGGTATTAAAATAGACCTAGATAAGATAGTAGTTATTAAGGACTAGTAATTACTAAAGATAATTAAAGAAATATAAGGCTTTCTAGGTTTTTATAACTTTTATTAGTATTTTATTACGAAATATAATTATATAGTAAAGCCTCTAATAGCTCTAATATATAAGAGAGTTCTATTTAAGTAAATAGATTAGTATTAAGAAGGTTTTACTAAGCTAAAGCAAGCTATATTCTTAGTACCGATTCTATATTACTATAACCCGAATCTTCTTATTATAGTTAAGATAGATATATTAAATAGAGTTATAGCTAGTATTTTCTTATAATAAGATTCCTAGATAGAACTCTAGTACCCGGTAGTATTCTTCTCTAAGACTATATAGTTAGTAAAGCTAAACTATAATATTTATAATAAGGAGATACTTACTATTATTCTCTCTTTAACTAAATAGCAAGCGGAGCTAGAAGGCCTATAGGAGGCACCTTTTATAATTTACTTAGATTACTGAGCCCTTAAGTATTTTATAACTATAAAGAAGCTCTTAGTAAAATAAGCTTACTAGATAGAATATCTTTCCTACTATTATTTTAAGCTTATATATTAGACAGGTAAGTTAAATAAATAAGCAAATGCCCTAAATAGGAAATACGAGAATATAATTACCTAGAATAAGGTAATAATAGCCTACTAAACCCAAATTCTCCTCTTATAATAAAAGATTAATAATAATATTATATGGGATCTCTAGTTAGCCCTAATTAAGGCCTTTATAAGCCCGGCTTAGGAAGAAACCTAGTATAATAGTATCTAGCTAGTAAATAAGCTATTAAGCGAGAACCGAAAGTTACTAGAGCTAGAAAAGCTATAGGATAAGGCAAGAAATAAGAAGAAAGATATTTGAATATTATAAGATAGCTTCCTTTTATAATATAGTAAACTATTTATATCTAATAATATAATAATACTCGAGATATTCTTATATACTATCCTTATTTAGGAGATATATATATAGCCCCTAATAGAATATCTAGGACAAGCCAAGCTTTAATAGCTTCTTTAGGCCTACTATTACTAGCCAGGCTAAAATATAGATATTAATTAGTATAGGAATAACTATTATACTTACTAATAATCTTATATTTCTAGAAATAAGAAGCCAGGGCTCTTGTATCTATTATTAGTCCCTAACTGCCTCTAGTAGTATATATTAATAGATTTTAAGAAGTATTCAGAAAATAGGAATAAATATAATATAGTAGTAATCTTTATTAATTATCTAGGCAAGTACCCTATTATAATTCCTATCTGAGATATAGTAATAGCTAAAGAGTTAATACCCCTATTTCTTACTTATATAGTTTACCAAATTAGTATTCCGGAGACTATAGTATTTAATTAAGGCCCCTAGTTTATATTAGATTTCTGGAGTAAGTTCTATAAATATATTAGTATAAAGCTCAAGTTATTAATTACTAATTATCCCTAAACTAATAGCTAGATAGAGATTATTAACTAGTACTTTAACTAATAGCTATATTCCTATATAAATTACTACTAGGATAATTGGGATAAATGAATAGTAATAATTAATTACTAGTAGATAACTCTAGTCTATAAAACTATAGACTAATTCCCGTTCTTTATAAAGAAGGGCTATAAACCGCAGATATTATTTGACTAGGAAACCCAAGTATAATCGGGTATCCCGAAGAAAAAGCTAAATAGATAAGAGGCAAAGGCCCTAGTAATATAATTCTATAAATTATAATAAAAAATACAGGAGAATATAATATAAGTATAAGAATATTATACTATTTAAGCTAATAAGTACTACTAACTAGTAGACTTCGGAATAGGAGATAAGATATAGATTACTACTAAGTACTAGAAGAATAATTATTTAAGCCATAAGCTAGTTTACTAAATAGAAGAACTATATGAAATCCTGGAATAAGTGAGATATTTCTTTAGGCTCAAGCTTCCGGAATTAATAAGAATATATCCGGTATTCTATATAAAGAAGCTATATAAAGACCCAGATAATTCTCTTTCTGGATAAGTAAATCCGGAGCCTCTGCTATTAGAACTATAAAATAGGGAAACGAAATACGAAGTTCAAGAGGTATAAGCAGTAAAACTGCTTTATAGGAAGCTAAAATACCGAGTCTAGTAAAAGGAATAGGACCTAGATCCGGAATAATATCCTACTTCCTTATTAAGTAATAGTACCCTAGCTCTTTAGAGCTTCTATAATAAGAACCCTAAATAGCCAGGGCCACTTTAGAATCTCTCCTATTAGTTAGACTATACTAAGAATAATATATTACCGGAACTATATAATATGAACGGAAATTCTTTAAAGTTATATATAAAAGGCCCTGGCCTTTAATATATAACCTGTGACTTAGAAATTTAATAGGGACTTTTAAAGCTCGGAGACAAGCTTATTTTGAGAAGGGAAGTAATATTATGGTTATTATAATATATGGTACTAGTAGGGATTAGACTAGAGCTAGAGAGGCATCTGGTATCTGAGTAAGATATCTGTAGTTACCTGATTATTATATATGACCCCGAGCTTAAACTAGTATATAGGCCCGTATATAGCTTATAATTATTTAGATCCGAGACTCCTTCGGGATCCTCTTTTCTCTTTAGCTTTGAATCATTGAAATAGAGATAGTCTAACTATGCCTTCTAGGCCCTAGATCTTATACTTGTAATACTATTTATATTACTAGTATTATACTAATAGATTAAGCCTTTAGTATTATAATAGTAGTTTAAATAATATTTCTTTGCTTTTCTTATATATTATTTCGGACCTAGTTACTTATATAGCTAGAATTCGTAATATATACTATTTATAACTAGTTATACTAGTAATAGGCTCAAATAATAATATTTCCGGTATTATTTTATTACTAAAATAGATTTTCTTTTTAGAATTCCTTAATATCTTATTAATTAAGAAATATTTACTTTTTTTTTTCTAGGCTTTAAATTATAGTATTATAGGAATAGTATAATATTCTATTATTATTACTTATAGAATTCTTTATTCTATATTTTATAACTTATTATAAAATATAAGTAATAAAGTATTTTTATTTATTTTTATTATAAAATCTAGTCTTCTTAATAGCCTATTAATAAAGTTACTATATTCTGGCTAATACTTTAAAATAAAATCGAAAATAGTTAGCTTCTTTACTTATCTTATTTATTAATTATTTAGTTTTCTCTTAATTATAAAATATTTTAAGTTATTATAATTTATTTTAATAATAATAATATACTAGATATATACTAAATAATACTACTAAATATAGAATACTAGAATAATAGCTAAGAGTTTAGAATTATATATCTCGTATTTATTCTTAATTATAATTATTTTCTTTAAATAGAAAGTAATAGGATACTATTTGGCTTCTATTCTCTTATTAAAAAGCTAGAAAATTATATTTATAATTACGAATCCTAAAGTATTTATTTTTATATAAATCTTTAAAGCTAAATTAAAATAATAAAAGATTAGTACTATTATAAATATAATTTATAGCTTCTTAAAAGCCTTATTTGCCTTATTTATCTAGCTAAAATAATATTATAGGTTTTTATTAGTTTTTAATAAATTAATATATTTTTTTATTACCCTAAAGTATTTATAAATAAACTTCTAGTAAAAATTAATAAAATCCAGAAATATTTAAACTTCTCGAATATTATTCTTTAGGGCCGGCTATTTCCTAATAGCTATAACCCGGCTAGCTTTTATTTTTATATTATTTAGGCTAATTATAAACTTTAGAAACTTTATTTCTTTATATTAAACTCGTATTTTGCCAAGTTTATAAAAAGCTAGTATTATTATAATTACTCGAGTATATATTAGACTATTATTATATATTATTCTAGGTTCTCTAAATAAATTAAAATATTATCTAAATAAATTATATAAATAATATTTATAAGGCCTACTAATATATAATTAATATATATCTGAAATATTACTAAAGTATTAGATAGTTTAAAAAATATAATATAATACTTAAAATATTTATAGTATATTTGGAATATTATCTTTTACTTATTATTTTCCTGTATTTATAACTAATAGTAAGTATTCTTTAAGTTTAGCTTTATATATATCTTTATTTTATAAAGCCTATTTATTATTTTATTAATAAGTAGTAATAGTATTTAGTTCTTAATAATAATCTTATTTAAATTCCGGTAATTAATATATAAATATAAGCTATCTCTTTTCTTTAGAATAAATATAATTAGGGTACTAGCTAGGCTAGTAAAATAATAGATCTATTTCTTTTCTAAGCTAGTATTAAGATATTCCTAAAGAACTTTAAGCTTCTTTTCTAATAAAGTATATATAGGACTATATAATAGTTAGGACCCTGATTCTAGATCTATATAATATTCTATTATATAATAGTTAGATAGTATATCTATAGCCTTTATAAAGAATATTTAGAAAAGGTCCTAATATTTTTTAGAAAATATATTTATTTCATTTATAGTAATAGTAATAATTCTTTAGCTATTTATTATAAGATAAATAATTAATAAAAAAACATATATCTTATACTTTATTATTTTAGTAAACTTTCTAATATTTAGAACTTTAATTTTTTATAATTAAATCTAGTATTTTTATATTATTTCCCTAAAGGAAATTAGAGAATTAATCTAATAAAGCTATAGGAATCCAAATATTATATTAATATAGTTTAGATTAAAATTATATAATATAAAGTATATATTAGTTTCTTTTTAGTTCCCTAGTATATTCTTAATAGTAATCCTAAGAATATAATTTTTATATAAATGAATTCTTTTTTTTTCTAGTAAAAATAAGGGAATTGCCTTTAATATTAATAGAATACTTATATCTAAAGCTAATTTTTTTTTATATAATTAGCCTCTATATCCGAATTAATTAATATTTTAATTCTTTACTTATTTTTTCTTATTTTAATAATAACCTTAATTATTATTCTCGTTTTAGGAGCCTTGCCTTCTATAGTATAAATAAGTATAACTACTATAGAATATATTCGTTTCCTGGCTTCTTTAGTTCTAAGTACTTATATAATTTATAGCCAGACTTATTATAGTTATAGTAAGTTAGTTTTCTTTAATTTAAATAAATAGTAATATAGTAATTCTTTTTCTAATAAATAAAGCAAATTATATCCGGTTTTATAAATCCTAATATAAATACTATATTAGATCTTATTACTATACTTTTACTACTTTGGTTTTATAAATCTTATAATAGAAATATATTTCTTTTCTATTTTCTTTTATTATCTTCTTTTTCTTTTTTCTTATTTCTTTTCTTTTATTATTCTATTAGCTTATTATTATATTCTTATTAAATAAATAAATTCAAATTATTTTTAATTCTTATAGCTATAAAAATAAGCTTTTTTCTTTCTTTCTTATAATAAACCCATATATCCCAAGTTATTTAATAGGCTATCTAAGTAAGATATAAAGCTTTAAATACTTTAGCCTAGCTATTATTTAGTATTTTTAAACTTAGTAAAGGTATTATTACTATAGTTCTCTAAATCTAAAATAGAATTCTTTATAAACTTAATAAAGATCTTCTAATTTATAGTATTAATATCTACTAATTACTTCTTATACTTCTAGATATTTCTGGCTATATCCTTAAAATAGGAAATATAATATATAACTTTTATTATATTAGTAGCCTAGATAATCTTATTATTTTTATATTATTTTAACTTTACTTAATAAAAGAAGTCCTGGATTTCTTTAATACTCTTTTCCTAATAAGTAAGTAGTTCTCGGGTTTTTAGAGCCTTCTAAACTAAGAATATTACTAGAAGTATAACGGGTTCTATACCGGGTATTTAAATATTTTCAAGATAATAGATCTGAGCTTCTAGCTTCTCTAGATCTTTTCTCTATTATATTTCTATTTCTAACTTAGTAATATAATAATAAGCCGCTACTAATTTCTTTATTATTATTATCTTACTAGCTAGTTCTAGGAATATCTGAGTTCTACTTTTTTTTTCCTAATTAGGTAATATAAAGAATACTTAACTAGATACTTTCCTAAATACCCGGTTAGATTACCCTAGTAATAATAGAGGTACTTTTTCTAGTTAATACTCTAGCTATTAATATTTTTGTCTATTAATAGCTTAACTATCTTATAACGAACTACTTTCTAAAGATTAGATTAATTAGAATATAAGATATATAATAGTAGGATAATATATAAGTAATTAAGGTAAGTAAGCTATAAAGTAATACTTATAAGTATAACTAATTCCAAGAATTAATTCTAATAAAAAACTAATTAATACTTCTTTCTAAAACTAGGAGCGTTTCCCTATATATTCCCTAGTACTTAGTTAAGCCTATAAAGTACTTTACTTAACTAGGAAATATAATTCTATATAATTTGTATAATTCCGATTACTTATATAATTCTAATTATAAGCTTTACCCAAAATAGGAAACTAGATTCATGATATCTAATACTTATTTATATACTATTACATATATCTATTATAATATATATCTATTATATTATATACTTATTTAGAATAAAAGCTATAATCTTATTATTTATTAGAAAATTTTTATAATAATAATTAAATATATTTATAAATTAAATAAAATCCGGAAATTAATTTACTAGCTTATAAGATATTTATAGGTTATTTTATAGACTATAATAAACGGATTATAATTTATAAATATATTTATAAGCTATAAAAGAATTATATAATCTAAATAAAAGAAATTAATAGCTTATATATTAGTTATAAAAAGCGG
Source organism: Hyaloscypha bicolor E (assembly GCF_002865645.1). Lineage (NCBI taxonomy): Eukaryota > Fungi > Ascomycota > Leotiomycetes > Helotiales > Hyaloscyphaceae > Hyaloscypha > Hyaloscypha bicolor. Next base: position 1,154,070 of record NW_020194519.1, on the reverse strand, counting down.
ATTATAAAAAAAGAATTATATAAAAAAGAATTTAATATATAAAACGGGCTATAATAGGCCTTGGAAATAAAAGAGCTTATTATGGATCTAAAAATATTAGATCTTATAAAAGAAATCGATTTATATATTCTTTTTATATTTAATTAATATAAAGATAAAAATATAATTATATATTTAAATATTTGTTTAGAAGGCCTAATAAAGCGGATTATTACTTATAAAAAAATAAAAGAAATATAAAAAAGGCTTATAAATTAAAGGAAGTATTATATTATTATTATTGTAATAGGCCTTAAAGTAATTATTTATATAACTAAAATAGAAGGCTCTATAAACTATATAGTAACTCGTAAATAGACTAGTTATATATATAAAAGCTAGCCAGAAATATAAGAGAAAGCCAGAAGGCTATATAATAAATAAATTTATAAAAAGGTTTTTTAAGATATTAATTAAGGCTATAATAAATAGTTAATAGATTTATTACTAGTATTATAGAACTGGTTTATTTATAGAAATATCCGTAATTAACTATTATTATTATTAGGAAATAGAAAGAGTATTTGAATTAAGTTCTTATAAGATAGGGTACTACTAGATATAATTAGTAATATTTCGGGCCTATTAACTAGTTAATTAAGCCAGAAAAGAGAAAAGGAAATATAAACTCAATAGTAATAGCAAGTTTTATATAGCTTAGCTCGTTCTGTAATAAATTTAGAAGCAGGCCGGTTTTGCTTATAGGAAGTATAAAAGCGAAAAGAATTCATAATAATAAAGAGAAGAAAAAGAGGAGAGTATATAAAGCCAGGTTTTTTCTTTCTTAGTACTTTCTATAGAGCCGCTAGCTTCAGATTTTCCCCTAAGCTTTAAAAAATGGTAATAAAAGCCCCTTATATCTCAGAACTACTAAAATATTAAAAAAAAAGGCACTTGAGCTTCTTCTTTATAATCCTAAGCTTAGCTCTAAGGATTTGGACATAATTACGTTCCGATATGCGATTTTCTAGAAGGAGGAGATTCTAGTATTCCTCACGTAACCAGTTTTTTTTAAGGAGCCCCGAGAGCCAACCGCTTAGGGTGGTCCGAACGTAGGATAATATAGAAGAGGATGCATTATGAGAGTGAGGCCCGCAGCGACCTCATGACCCCGCATGCATGAACGTGTGGTAGCACCATATAAAGTCACTCACATCGTTGAAACACGCCGCTGGTGAATGCAAGGGAGGCTTTTCTAGCGCGTTCACAATTCGAATGGGGCTGCAATGGCAGGGATTGTGACAGCCCAAAGCACAAACCCCGCTCGCAGCCTGTTTGTTTTCCAGTTGAATTCCACCTCATCAGATAATTCAGCACTCCCTCCCATGCTACCATCCAGAATTTCTCGGGCTCTCATCTCTCAGTATTCAACACTCTGTCGGTGCACTCTTGGCCAAATGAGTTCCATTCAGAGGAGCCAGATCATACGCGCACCTTCGGAGGAGCCTATCAACGGAATCAAATCCGTATTCCTCGCAGGCACAACCACCGCAGTCGATAATGTTGACTGGCGCGAAAAGCTATCTGCCTCGCTTTTTGAGCATCCGATAACTATTTTCAATCCAAACCGCCCAGATTGGGACAGCACATGGCGTGAGGACATCACCTTTGCTCCATATCGTGAGCAGGTCTTGTGGGAGCTTGACAAACAAGCGAAGGCCGACCTTGTCGTGGTTTATTTCCACCCAGCTACAGTGGCTCCAATAAGCCTGCTCGAATTTGGGCTCTCTGCGCAGATCCCTGGCAAAGTCGTTGCCATAGCCCCGGAGGGATATTCGAAGAGGGGCAATGTGCAGATAGTTTGCCAGAAGTTCGGGATCGAATTCCTGGATAATATCGACAAATTACATGAGATTATCATACATAAGTTATCTCTCAATCGATGACTATCCAACCTTACTTACCTTCTGTGATGCGGCGAGATAATTGGCATTACCCGTCAAATGGAGACTCAGATGGTGTGACGGCTGGCGTAACGGCATGATCTGCCGAGGACAGGATATCGGAAACAGGTGCAAAACGAAGCTAAGCCGGAATGCTTGGGCGGGACAATACTAAAAGGTCGAGGCATCCTCCCTACGTTGTTCCACAGCTTAGTATTTTCCAATACATGAGATTCTTTGAACTTTGAGCCTTCGACCATTGCATTGATCCCGCCGTCACAGATGGGAGACGAAGAGTCAAGAGTGGACGGATTTCATATGAAACTTACTACATTCAAAGCGCTTTCCGGGCACTGCCATATCAGATATATGTGCCTAGTTATATATTGTAGCGAATACAGTTGAGTACATGCTATCTTGTTCAGATGCACAGTTCACCCTAATTGCACGTGGATCGCGCCATCCTCGCGCGCTTCAAGGCGACGCTGCTTATCCAAGTCTTTTGGATGACTAAAGTAGCTGTTTGTGCATTTACCATCTGCCAACAGTACGGGCTCGGGACTAGGCTCCGTGCGTGCCTCTGACTCGTCATCATCGAGAATCATTGGTTGATCTGCATATCACCAGCGGTTGCAACTTTACATTGAGGACAGCCGACGTGCCCGCGTGGACGACAATTGGTTTTGAACAAGCTTCACACAAGTATGCGTTAGCAAGGTCTTGCATTCAAGGCTGAAAGTCACTTTAGTAGGTGACAAAGTTCGATTAAGATAACATTTGTGACGCTAAAATAGAGGATCATCGAACGATCCAAGGAACGGGCCGCTTAGAGAGCATAGATCCTGACTAAGCGGAGCGATTGCACTATGCCTAAATAAGAGATCTCACTGCGATAGTACCGCAACATTGTAGAACTGTTGTTGGAGAGCTGTTGTCGTTGAATGGCAAGATTTTTCTAGTATAAATTTATCCCTGAGACCCTCGAATGCGATCCCACTCTGGTCTGACAACTACCTGTCATTGTGTCTCATGCTAGGCGCAGGCGCGCTTCAAGCGTGGGCAGTTCCAGCCACACCGCCTTTATTCTGCCATAGCCTTTCCGCTTCCACAAATCTGCGGAACCAACTCCTCTCGAGTGCCATATTTTCCAAACAACAAAATCAGAAGCACGGATGCTAAGGCATGCGAGCAAAACTCGAAGATATATTGCTATGGCGGCGAAACCTCCAAAGGACCCATTACTCGTGGTCCTAGGCGCCACAGGCACTGGCAAGTCTCAGGTATGAAGCCCTCTTCCACCTTCCGTTCAAGCTAACAGTTTCACAGCTTGCTGTCGACCTGGCAAAAAGATTCAATGGTGAGATCATCAACGGCGATGCCATGCAGATGTACGATGGTCTACCCATCATCACGAACAAGATCACGATCGAAGAGCAGCAAGGAATTCCACATCATCTGCTTGGCTTTATTGCGCTGAACGAGGAGCCATGGAGAGTGGGCTTGTTCAAGAAGAAAGCGGGACAGATCATAAGGGAGATTCGATTGAGAGGGAGGCTGCCGATTGTGGTTGGAGGGACACACTACTACACGCAGTCTCTGCTGTTCGAGGACTCGCTGTTGGGGAAACCGGACGAGAGGGAGGAGCAAGACAGTACGGTATATTCAAACGAAGAGGTTTTAGAGAAGTTTCCGATTCTTGGAGGGCCTACAGAAATTATGATCGAGCGTTTGAGGGAGGTGGATCCTGTGATGGCGGATCGATGGCACCCGAAGGACAGACGAAAGATCCGACGGTCTCTGGAGATATTTCTGACAACTGGGAGGAAAGCGTCGGAGCTCTACGCCGAACAGAAGAAGCGAAAGCTTCATGGGGACGTCGAGAACGGTAATTCTACAAATGTCGTGGGCGATGGTTCGACCCTCTTATTCTGGGTACACGCCAGGTCAGAGACTCTGAAACAACGGTTGGACACTCGAGTTGACAAGATGATCGATGCTGGCCTTCTGGACGAAGTCAAATTGATGGCGGGTTTTCTAAAGGTGCATTCACAAGCAGGAAGTCCAGTAGACCGAACTCGCGGCATCTGGGTCTCAATCGGCTGGAAAGAATTCGAAGCTTATCTTAAGGCTTTTGGGACCGGAACTACTTCTCAAGAGGATCTGCTGAAGCTTCACGATCTATCTATTGAGCAAACGAAGGCCGCTACTCGCCAATACGCAAAGCGTCAAGTCCGATGGATTCGTCTGAACCTGATGACAGCTTTATCGGACGAGAATGCTCTGAATAAGCTGTACCTGCTCGATGGAACAGACATCAGTCGATGGACAGAGGTTGTCTCAGACCCTGCCATCGATGTTGCTGCCAGATTCTTAGAAGGCAGCGAGCTGCCTCCTCCTTATGAGCTGTCTCAGGCAGCTCAAAATATTCTGGCCCCAACCGACGGTCTCGATGAAAAACCTGACGTATGGTTCCGTCAAGAATGTGAGGTATGCCATATGGTAGCCGTCAACAATATTCAATGGCAGACTCACCTCAAAAGTCGTCGTCATCGAGCGCTGGTCAAGAAGAAGCAGAAGAACGAAGCAAGCGGTAGGTCTTCCAATCTGAAGGATGAAAGCATCTCAGCAGAGGATACGTCTTGAATAGGCTACGAACAGCTATTTGTGCTTTTCCGTATGCAGCTAAATCGCGCATCCATGCACGGCCAGTATGGTCTGGGATGCCGGGCCTCAGCCTTATCTTGCCAGGGTAATCCTCACCAAACTTGCCGGTGAATCCGAAATGGCTGTTATGGTCCCAAGAGACCCAAGCATCAATGTCTCACTTAGCCTTACCGGAGAATTTCTTGCAACAATGCAGGTCACCCTTGGAGTCAGGAATCACAAAATCTACTCAAGATTTGGGAATGGATAGTAGACACAACAAAGAGGTAGCTTTAAATTCTCTTGGAGATTCACAAAACGCTTGTAACTGGTCTGCGATAGTACAAAGAAAGCCATATATCGCACATGCCACAATTTCAGCGCATCCAATATTCACTTGTTCAAGATTTGTTCCTCGCAACCTTACTTTATCTTTACAACGAGTTCTCAAAGACGGCTTCAATATATTCAAAACAGTGGTTTGAAGAATGCCAATGCAATTACAATATGGGACAGTCCTTCCTCTTTAACTGTAACATGTTCAGATCAGAGTTCCCAAAATGACTTCTCCTCACCATCCACAGTTCCATCTCTCCAATAACCACAGCATCATACTTTAATTTCGAAACTCAAGCATCACTTGTACCCAAGCAACCTAACCTAACTAAATATATCACAAAATGTGTCAAGTTCATTACCCGGAATATACCGGCTACGGCTGTACCTTCGACAGGGCGCCACCTCATCCCGCCCGCTACACCCTCTGCGGAGGTGCGATCCATCATGGCGAGTGTGCGCACAATTGCACCAACCTTGGCCTCTCGCGCGGCGCGGACTTTAAGCACAGTGGCGATTGTCCAACGTGCAAGGAGGAGAAGGATCCATATGCTGAAGATCGCAAGGACCGCAAAGATAAGCGCCGTCGAGATGGTGGTGGTGGGAAGGGGGGTGCGAGGAAAAGTGGGAGGCGGAGTTCGAGAGTCGTTACTCGTTAAGTAGGTAAGTCAGTGAAACTCACTGCTTGATGACTTGGCATCTTCCTTGTCGTCTCCTTTTCTTTTGTACTGTGAGTTCAGAGAGGCTCGTTCAACATGAGCTGCTTTCCTTTTTGTGAAAGGCCAGATAGGATGTTCATTTAACATGAGCTGAGTGTCTGGCTATGATTCCTTGAGACGATATCAATAATAAAAGCTTCTTCAGGTACATTAAGGATAGATCGAGATATCTTTGTCCTGAGAAACAAAAGTTTGCAATAATACAATGGCATTATCTCCGATTTTGGGTTTCCCTCCTAGTTATTCCGTGACCGTTTTCTTTGCTAAGAGTCTACTCTTCTAGTTCCACAGAGAAAACTTTTGGACAGTACTTGAATGCGGTATCGACTTGCACTGAACCATCTAAACCCCAGACTTACACAGTGGCCATATTTATTACTCCATGATGAGTAACGACATTTGAGCAATATGTAGCCTCAAAATAAGTGAATTTCTCAATAATCACAGATCACTAGATAGGAGAAAACTTGGGATGAGAAGAAAACTTGAATCTGCTCGACCCCTGAAGGCCCCGCCACTCACTTAGAGTTCATGCGTCGATAACCGAGACTAGAAAAGCTTGTTTGATGAGCCAGCCACACACTTCGGGAAACTCCAACCTGCAAAATTCAACATCATCACTGATCTTTCTGTATTCTCACCGCTGAGAAAAGGTTGGCATTTTCGCGACAAATTCTTCCCAACAACTCCTGTCCATTGAAAATTCTCCATTACGTCACCTAGCAGCAGAGCTCTGATCCGCCTGTGAGAGATTTTGATATGCCAGATCTTGTGCCTGGGGCTGAGCTGGTGGAGCAGCCATCGAAGCCCCGCGCCACGATTTTAGTGCCACCACCGACAGATCTGTCACCCCGGGGCAGGTCGAAGTTTCTCTAGTATGAGCGATTAATCTCTCAGCCCTATTCAAATTCTCGAATCCTGGCTGGACATGATTGTGCTTGACTACTTTCCGTTGGGACCAAACCTTCCTGCCGGTTCCGATTTTCTTCCTGGGACCTGGATCAGCCCAAATTGGCTTGGAATGGGAGGCTCCCTGGAATCGTGCCATGTCTGAGAATCCGAGAATCGAACGAAAGGTCCACGGTAATTTGCTAGTTATTGACACATGCTCGAGGAGGGGCAAGCAGCCTGGCTTCAGGCAGCTTCGTCGAAAAGTATTTCGGCCTCGCCTGGCTACAGCCGCAGCTGCTTATTAGGAAGCGCTCCTGCTCGCACTTTCTCTTGTCACGTCCTTCCCCTTCCCATTTCTTCACGAGCACATACCTCTACTAGGTAGCTATTCACTTTCCCACTCGCTCTCGAGTGCGGTGTTGAGGTCATCCACCTCTCCCGCCCCAAGCGCATCTCGTCGCATATCCGCCAGCAATTTGCTTCCAATAGTCGCAATGGCTGATAAAGTAACGTTCGAGTGTACCGCCCAGCCAGACGATGAAGTTTCCCACCCCACCCCACGCCCTGGCGCGACGATCAGGTTTGGCAGTGTCGGCGATGAGGAGGCCGGCAGACGCGACACGGTCCTCAGGTTGTCCCGGACCGCTTCGAACATATCATCCACATCAATTGGCTCCATGTCAAGCAGAAGACGTCGAAATTCAATCGATCCCGCAACAGCCTTTCCGATCACTTACAGAACCGTCTCGTACGCCATCGAAGAGACGAAAGAGAAGGAGCGCGTTGAGGTAGTAAAGGCAAAGAAGGATGCTGCTGCAGAGCTGGGTGATTTGCAATGGCACACTTGGTCCGTCAATGAGGTCAAGACTCGACTTTCGACATCCCTTGAGCAAGGTCTTTCGAAGGAGCAAGTTGAGCGAAAGCAGAAGGAGTTTGGAAAGAACACGCCCTCCAAACCGCCGAGTGATTTGTTTTCACGAGTTATGGGATATATGTTTGGTGGCTTTGGCTCTGTTCTGCTGATCGGTGGTGTTCTGGTTACGGTCACCTACAAACCTCTCGGAAATCCAAATCCTCAAATCGCCAACTTAGCACTGGCCATTGTTCTTTATGCCGTTTTCGTTATTCAAGCGTTATTCAATGCTTGGCAAGATTGGTCTTCTTCTAGGTACGTTGTTCTATGCATCTCCCGAAACAACCAAGACTGACATTTTCCAGGACTATGGCCTCGATTTCCGGAATGTTGCCAGATAACTGTTCTATATTGAGAGACGGAAACCGTGTCGAGACAGCTGCCGTTGATTTGGTTCCTGGTGATCTCCTTTACATCAAGTTTGGCAACAAACTTCCAGCAGACGTTCGATTCATCGAAGTTTCTTCAGATGCCAAATTCGACCGATCTATCCTTACCGGGGAGTCTCAACCGGTCCCCGGATCTATCGACTATACGGACAAGAACTACCTCGAAACCAATAACATTGGTATGCAAGGAACCCATTGTATCTCTGGTACTGCCATTGGTATTACCGTTTCGACCGGTGACAGCACTGTCTTTGGCAAGATCGCTCGATTGACGAACACCCCAAAGACTGGCATGACTCCTCTACAAAAGGAGATTTTGAGGTTCATCATCATTATCTGTTCGTTGATGATATTCTTCAATATCGTGGTGATTATCTGTTGGGGTGCTTGGCTGCGAAAGTCTCACCCTACCTGGATCAATGTTGCTGGTCTCATCGTCGATGTCGTGACCGTAGCGGTTGCGTTCATTCCGGAAGGATTGCCAATTGCTCTCACTGCTTCGCTGACGATCACTGCCAACATTATGAAGAGCAATCAAGTCCTTTGCAAGTCTCTCAAGACGGTCGAGACTCTTGGAGCAGTCTCTGTCATTTGTTCTGATAAAACCGGTACCTTAACCAAGGTAGATTTCTCCTTCAGTTTCTCTCAGCGGACGCTAATCCTCTACCAGAACCAAATGTTTGCTACTGGGTGCTCTATAGCCGCTCTCAAAATGACTCCAGTAGAAGCCCGCGACATAATGGTCAAAGACGAAAAAACCAATGCGGTTTCCCAGCTTCGAGCTTGTGCTGGCCTCTGCAATGCAGGAGAATTTGACGCTGCGACAATAGATCTTCCTTTAGATCAGCGGAAAATTGCTGGCGATGCAACCGATCAGGCCGTGTTAAGATTGTCGGAGAGTTTGGGCCCAGTCCGCGACCTACAATTGCTTTGGAAGAAAACCTTCGAGTTGGCGTTCAACAGCAAGAACAAGTTCATGATCCGCACCTTGGCTTTGGCAGACCCTGCTGGACTCAGATTTGCACTCGCACCCAGCGAAGCTGAAGCTTGGAAATTGGACGATCTTCTTCTGATGATCAAGGGTGCTCCGGATATCATTGTCGAGCGCTGCACTACTTACATCGGAGAGGATGGCGAAGTTCACCCGCTGGATATCTCAATGAAGACTGTGATTGAGGATATCAAGAACCAGTGGTCCAGCCAAGGCAAGCGCGTCATCCTTCTCGCCAGAAAGATTCTCTCCGGTCATCAATCTATTCATTTCCCCGAGCACAATACCTTCGAATCGGAAATCACTACCCAGGCTTCCAGCGATTTGACTCTCATTGGTCTTGTCGGAATCGTCGACCCTCCCAGAACTGAGATTCCGGAGGTCGTCCGCATACTCCGCCGAGCTGGTATCAGGATCTTTATGGTCACTGGTGATTTCAAGCTCACGGCCCAAGCAATCGCCAAGGAGTGTGGTATTATCACCAATGCTCCCGACATGGTTCATGATATCGGTATGCTCTCTAGGGTTCCCGTCGAGGCAAAAGAGATCAGCCCGAATATCTCTGAGAAAGAGCTTGAGGAGATTGGCGGTCCAGCGACTTCGATTACACTCAGCGGTCCGGAATTGATCACACTCAACGATTGTCAATGGGACCAGCTTTGCAAATATGATGAGATTGTTTTTGCTCGTACCACTCCGGAACAAAAGCTTCGTATTGTGAAAGGTAGATGCCCCAAACCCTCATGGAAACTGGAACAAACTAACAGCGTACAGAATTCCAGAAGCGTGAGAACATTGTAGGTATGACCGGAGATGGTGTAAACGACGCGCCATCCCTGAAAGCAGCAGATATCGGTATTGCGCTCGGTTCCGGATCTGACATTGCCATCGAGGCCTCTGACATGGTTCTCCTTGACTCCTTCGGAGCAATCGTCGAGGCTGTTAAATATGGTCGTGTTGTTTTCGACAACTTGAAGAAGACAATCATCTACCTCCTCCCTGCCGGTACTTTCTCTGAGTTCTGGCCCATCATTACCAGCGTTATCCTCGGTCTCCCGCAGATCTTATCCTCCTTCTTAATGATCATGATCTGTTGTCTTACGGATTGTGCAGCTGCCACTGTTCTTGCATACGAGAAGCCCGAAGCAGACTTGCTCCTACGAAAGCCAAGAAATCTCAAAAAGGACAAGCTTGTTGACTGGAAACTCATGTTCCATGCTTATATATTCCTCGGCCTTCAAGAAACTATCTGCTCGTTCGCCATGTCATATTGGTATTGCCAGCGCAGAGGTGTCCACTTCTCTGCTCTTTGGTTGGGATATGGCGAATATCCAGCTAGCTACGATGTCAACTATGTCAACAAGGTCCTGGCTGAGGCTTCGTCGATTTACTTCGTCAACTTGGTCATTATGCAATGGTAAGTCCCTACAGAGCTCCGTTCAAACCAATATATAGCTGACAAGAACGATTTTTAGGTTCAACCTGTTCGCAACCCGTACTCGTCGCCTCTCGATCTTCCAACAGCCACCAATCTTCAACAAAGCCACTCAAAACCTCGCTCTCTTCCCAGCTATTCTGTTCGCGCTGGTCGTCATCTTTATATTCTTGTATATTCCGGGTCTGACTACCGCGATCAACTCGAGTAAGATCCCGGTGGAGTACTTCTTCTTTCCTGTTGCGTTCGGCATGTGGTTGCTGTTTACGGACGAGGTTAGGAAGTGGTGGTGTAGGAAGTACCCTAAGGGGTTGGTTGCCAAGATGGCGTGGTAGTTTTAAGGTATCTTTTTCGTTTGGGGCAGTATGGGTGTACTGCATAGCGTGGCATTTACTGGTGTTATTGAGGCGGTCTTTAGAACGAGGTCGGAGTGCATTTGATTAGGTGGTGTTATAGAGGATGACTACGTGTTTTTGTGGTAAAATTACAGAGTATAGAATTGTAGATTTGGGGCCGGGCGGTATTACATGTGTGGTATAGATACTGGTAAATGCTGTCAGAGTGAGGAGGTATATGCGAACCTAGAAATAGAAATAGAAATAGAAATCAAAGCTGGTTATAAATTATCCGACAGGAGAAGGTCAGCACTATCCTAAAGCTGAACTTCACCTAAAATACAATCTAAACTGAGTATCGAGCTCATTGTACCAGCCAACCCCGAACATTGAGACGATTTGCGACAAAGCTGGAGGAGTTAACATTTCACTCGCAAATCTAAGAGAATCTCAATGTACTAGGAACTTGGGAACATTGGAGCGATTTATAATCATTTCCTTTGTTTGTTTGTTTTTATTTTTTTGGAGGGGAAAGAACTAAATGTGCTGCTTAGAAAGTGATTGTGATTATAATGGGAGGGAGAGGGTAAGGGCGAACTCTCTATCGAAGTTAAATAAAGAATAATTTGTTAAGCACGGATAAAGAAGAACTTTGAAATAGGACTGTGCGGGCTAGGAACTGTGGAAATGTTAGAATTCCAAGCACCTTTGTTCCGTCCGATTCCCAGTCCCCTGTTCATCCGAAGTTCCAAATTTCGTCTGGGACAGTTCAGGGGTCGGAAGGCTCACCAGCCACGAATTTTCACCAGCCACCCAGGAATGGGAAGGTGAAAAGTGGTGAAATCAACGACGTGGCTTTCTCAATGGTTGCAAAAGGAAGAATTCTAGGAGCTTCTTTCCTCGCCTTCAGAACCCAGCTGAGATCTGTTCTACGATAAATTAAGCCTAGCTCAGGGGTTTTGCTGGGACCCAGCCTTAACAAAGTTGTCACGTGTCACATCCGCCAAAGGCCACATCTTTCCGAGCCAGCACCCCAAATTTACGAAGCGAGCTCTTGACGCCCAGCTTGAGATCTGTTCGAATTATTTCCTTTCGAACACATCATCACGCGCACACTCTGCGAACATAAAGCAGACTCGACGCGGCATTTCCTGTCGCTCCTTAAGCACCTTTCCCTTCTTCCACGTCTGTGAGGTTTTCAGAGACAATACCGCCAGGATGAGTGGCCGTGAGTTCCTCCTTTCCATTTCCAGCTCCAGAGCCAATCTGCCATTGAGCGCCCCAAGAACAGGATGGCTGACTCTGTGCGTGTTCGCTTTACACAGTTCGATTCCTCGATCTCATCAAGCCCTTCTCGCCGATCCTCCCTGAGGTGCAGCAACCCGAGACGAAGGTTCCTTTCAACCAGAAGCTGATGTGGACCGGCTTAACGTTATTGATCTTTTTGGTCATGAGCCAGATGCCACTCTATGGCATTATGTCCTCAGATACCTCGGATCCTCTATACTGGCTGCGAATGATATTGGCGAGTAACAGAGGAACACTAATGGAATTGGGTATCACGCCAATCATCTCCTCGGGCATGGTCTTCCAGCTTCTTGCTGGCACACACTTGATCGATGTTAACCTTGACTTGAAATCGGATCGCGAGCTCTACCAGACTGCGCAGAAGCTTTTCGCCATCATCCTGTCAATGGGTCAGGCTACCGTCTATGTTTTCACTGGCCTTTATGGCCAGCCTTCTGACCTCGGCGCTGGTGTTGTGTTCCTCCTCATCCTCCAATTGGTTGTTGCTGGCTTGATCGTCATTCTTCTTGATGAGCTCCTCCAGAAGGGATATGGTCTCGGAAGTGGTATCTCTCTTTTCATTGCGACCAACATCTGCGAGTCCATTGTGTGGAAGGCATTTTCCCCAACTACCATCAACACCGGCCGTGGACCGGAGTTCGAGGGTGCAGTCATTGCGCTCTTCCACTTGCTCCTCACATGGCCAAACAAGCAACGAGCGCTCCAAGAGGCTTTCTATAGACAAAATCTCCCCAACATCATGAACCTCCTCGCCACCCTCGTTATATTCGCCGCCGTCATCTACCTCCAAGGTTTCCGTGTCGAGATCCCAGTCAAGTCCTCCCGCCAACGTGGCGCACGCGGTTCTTACCCTGTCCGCCTTTTCTACACCTCCAACATGCCCATCATGTTGCAGGGCGCTCTGTCCTCCAACGTCTTCTTGATCAGCCAAATGCTATACTCCCGCTTCTCCGAGAACCTCCTCGTTCAACTCTTCGGCGTCTGGGAGCCCAAGGAAGGATCCGCGCAACTCTATGCTGTTTCTGGCCTCGCATACTACATGTCCCCACCTCTCAACTTCACCGACGCCCTCCTCGACCCAATCCACACAGCCGTCTACATCATCTACATGCTTGTCGCCTGCGCTGTCTTCTCCAAGACCTGGATTGAGGTTTCCGGCTCCAGCCCAAGAGACGTCGCCAAACAGCTGAAGGACCAAGGTCTTGTTATGGCAGGTCATAGAGAGCAGAGCATGTACAAGGAACTCAAGCGCATTATTCCTACTGCTGCTGCATTCGGTGGTGCCTGCATTGGGGCTCTGTCTGTTGCAAGCGATTTGATGGGTGCACTGGGATCGGGTACCGGTATCTTGCTGGCTGTCACGTAAGCACTCTCTCCTTTTCGAAATCCGGAACCATGAGCTAATGCTGAACTAGTATCATCTACGGCTACTTCGAAATCGCAGCCAAAGAAGGTGACATGGCTGGGATGAAGGGTATGATAATGGGATAGAGTAGGCGTCCCAAGCCTAGCTCGTTCATCTTTCATTACTTCACATGGGTATTGGGGTCGTTGGGCTACATAAAAGAAGTTGTGAGGGTGGGAGCGAATGGGGTAACTTGTAAGATCTCTCGCTTGAAATAGGAGCGAGCGGCTGGTGTAATACCATGGCGGGAATGGGATATAGCATGGCATGGAAAAGCGAGAAAAGATAAAGTTTCCTGTGTCACAAAATGCATAGGTGGATTGGAAATGTATGTTGGGCGGGATGGGTAGAGAAGTGTATTGTATCTATCTATCAACGGCCCTGTAAACATATGCTTGCATTCTCCAGAGACTGGTGACATGGTGATTGTGGCAAACTACCATCATCGGACGAAAGAGAGCAACTTTTTAAAATGCATAACTTTGTTCGGATGAGAACCATCAAGCCGTCTTGGTACATTGAGACCACCCTCCGAGTCCTCTTCAACTTCGCCAAGAGTTTTCGAGTCAACAATTGCTTATTCTGCCTCCCTCTTTATTTTTAGCATACATCTAAAGGTGTCTGCGTATCTTACACACTTTTTGACCAATCTAGACGGAATCTTGCATGACTCGGTCACGTTCTCCTGCAGCCTCAGGAGTCAGAATGTCCACCTGCATGCAAGTCAATAAGGTTAAACAAGGCTTGAATTGTGACTCCCCCGCCGCTGCTTATCGGAAGCAGGTTGGCCGTTTTGTCTAACCGCAACTTTTCGCACGGATCTTATTGGCCAATCAGCTCCCATGGAGACGTTCGAAGAACCAGGAGGGGGCTGGTCTATCACCAATCACCTTCCCGAAATTGATTTAGGAGGGGAGGGAGGGACATTGTTCCAAGAGGCGGTGTGGGTGGGAAATAGCCAGAGTGATACACGGCCGGGGCAAATGAGCCGTGGATGACTGAATATATTTGGAGGCTGAGGTGATGGTGGTACGGATAGAGACGGGAGAAGAGATCGTCATGACGTTCTTCCTTCGAAAAAGGGCTATGGTGACTCTTTGAGTAAAAGTTCAATTGAAAGAGTGACAACTTCATGTGCCAAGAGCAGGACGAAATAGGTGGAAAGAGCGAAGTTGAAAAATTGTAGAGGGAACGAACGGCTGGGGACCATCCAGCATAAATATCAAGTGGGGTGGGTCCGCCCTGGTGTTGACCCGCAATCGTCCCCGATCCACCATTCCACTATACCTTGCTAGCGCAGTAAAGCTAAGTAATGAAGCCTCGCAATATCTTTTTAAAATACAGTCTTCTTCACTTCACAAGTTTGTTCTCTTAACCTCCATCTCTGGACTGTGCGAGGGCACAAGTCACGGCTTTCATCTTGCCTGCTGCGTTCCAACCTCCTCAACCCCGCAACCTCTCGAGTCCTCGAAACGGTTTCGATTGGAAAATGTTGGGCAAATGCGAAGGTCCAATATGGCAGGTTGATGACATAACGAACTGCGTGCAGAGAGAGTAAGATAGCTAGCTGTGCGGCTCAAGCTTCAATGTGCTAATTGCAAAATAGTTTCTTAAAAGTTCTTTTTCCATTAATCGTAATCGGTCTCTCCTTCGTGCATCTCTTATCACAAGCTATCCGCCGCAATGTCAAGTTAAAACGAAACACGAATCCCAATGCCTCTGCGAACGGCTCGAGTCGAAGTAGAGATTTCAATGGTGCAGCATATCAGAGTGTACCTGCAGACGAGAATGGATCCACAACTGCAGACGAGGACGAAGATGAGGGCTTGACCATAGGTGGGGGGCGCCTGGCCTTGACAAAGACAACCACCAAAGGATCCGTTGCCGCCATTGATGCTCCTCGAGGACAATATACGTTGGTAGTCGTTGAACTTTTGGCAATCGCGGTGATAATTACTATCAATGTGGTGGCGTTGGTTTTACATGCGTACGGCCCTAATGGATCACTTGCAACGGTGGCGGGGATCATAACATGGGCATATGTTTTGGTACTGGCGACCTCGAGATTGCTATTGTCCCAGACACGATGGAGAATACCGAGGGTATGGAACCATACTGCGACTCTGTATGGCCTCATGTGGCTCTTCTCTCTTATCATTTTCCGGTCTGCGCTCATTCATCCACGTTCGAGAACCGCACAGGCTCTGATCATCTCCGAATTCTCTCTAAATACCCTCCTCTTCGGAATTGCTATTACTACGAGGAAGGGGAATAAGGCTGTTGTGTTGGAGTGGGAAAACGACATTGAGCCTTCTCGAGAGCCTCTCGCGAGTTTATTCTCCCTGGCTACCTTCGGCTGGGTTGATGCAATTGTATGGCAAGGCTACAAAAAGACATTCGAGATCTCAGAGGTCTGGAATTTGGTGCCAAAGGATAAGGCAGCGGCAGTCTTGGCTGATTATCGACAACTGAAGAAGACCACTGCTCTGACATGGCATCTCATGAGATACTTCAAAGGAAGTCTCCTCACCCAATGCGGTTTTGCTGTCTTTTCCGGTTTCTTTACGTTTGCCCCAACTTTGTTGCTGAAGTCCATTTTGGAATACATCGAGGATCCTGGAGCAGCTCCTCGGAATGTCATTTGGCTCTATGTGATCCTGCTTTCGTTCACAGATATCATTCGATCTTATGCCGATGGACAAGCACTTTGGCTTGGACGCAAGATTTGCATTAGGTTACGGGCCATTATCATTGGTGAGATTTATGCAAAGGCTCTGCGACGAAAAGCTGCAGCTGGAAATGATACAGTTCTGGGCGATAAGCAGGACGCGGAAGATGCTGCGAAAACCAGCAAATTGAAGAAGCTCTTAGGGCTCGGCGGAAAGAAGACGAAGGATGTCAAAAAGCCGGATCCGGACCCCACCACGGCTCCAGATGCAGATCCTGCAGCAAAGGGTCACGACGAGCAAGTAAATGTTGGCACAATCATCAACCTGATGTCCGTTGACTCTTTCAAAGTCAGCGAGATCACGGCATACTTGCATTTCCTCTTCGCCGCGGCCCCTACCCAGCTTATCGTAGCAGTCTACCTGCTGTATAAAATCCTTGGATACAGCAGCATTCCTGGACTTATTGTCATGGTTATTCTCTTGCCAGTCAACATTGCTTTCGCCCGAGGTTTTGGCAGGTTTCAGAAGAAGATCATGGCTGCCACAGACAAGCGTATCCATACGACCAACGAGGTGTTGCAGAACATTAGAATCATCAAGTTCTTTGCATGGGAGCATCGCTTCAGCAATATCGTAAACGACAAGCGTGCAGCCGAACTGAAGGCTTTGCGGGGTAAGTACATCCTTTGGGCATTTGCCGTGGCTGTTTGGAACACAGTTCCGGTGGTCATCACTTTTTTTTCTTTCCTCGTTTATACGTTGGTCGAGAAGAAGCCGCTTTATCCCTCGATTGCATTCACTGCAATATCACTCTTCAACATCCTCCGTGTTCCTCTTGACCAGCTTGGAGACATGATTGCACATGTCCAAGAGTCCAAGGTCTCTGTGGATCGTGTTGAAGAATTTTTGAATGAAGAGGAGACCGAGAAATATGAACAACTTCGCCACGATAATCTCGACGAAGATGGAAAGCAAATGATCGGCTTCAAGGCCGCCACTTTCTCTTGGGGTGGCAAGGAAGCAGTGGGTGAAGAGGTCTCTCCGGCTTTCCGTCTCATGGATGTGGACATCAAATTTGAGATCGGCAAGCTAAACATCATTGCTGGCCCAACTGGATCTGGCAAGACCTCTCTTTTGATGGCCCTCCTCGGAGAAATGACCTTGATAAAGGGAAAAGTCTTCCTACCTGGTGGATGCAGCCGTGAGGATGTTCGGCCTGATCCAGAAACTGGCCTTACTGAAAGTGTTGCCTACTGCGCACAGCAAGCTTGGCTTGTTAATGCGAATATCAAGGAAAACATCTTGTTTGCTGCACCATTTGACGAGAAAAGATACAAGGACGTCATTGTGGCTTGCGCTCTTGAGCGCGATCTCGAGATTCTAGATGCAGGCGATGAGACTCTCGTTGGAGAGAAGGGTATCACTTTGTCAGGAGGTCAAAAACAACGAATCTCTCTCGCGCGAGCACTATACTCGAACTCGAAGCATGTTCTTCTGGATGACTGTCTCAGCGCAGTCGATTCGCACACCGCGAAATGGATCTTCGATAATTGCATTCGTGGCCCACTTATGCATGGAAGAACTTGCCTCTTGGTGACGCACAACTTGGCTCTTTGTGTGCCTCAATCGAGATATGTTGTCCTTCTTGACAATGGAAAGATCGAAGTTCAAGGACCAGCTGACGAGGTTATGGCGTCGGGAAAGCTTGGCGAAGATGTCAACAAATCAAGGCCAGGATCTGCAGCTATCTCGAGAATCCCATCTAGAGTACCCTCGAGTGTTGGCGATGAGAGTAACGAGACTCTCGTTGATGATGCCGCTGCGAATGGCAACGGCAATGGGAAGCTCACCAAAGTCAAGAGCGTACAAAAGGAACCCAAACTCAAGAAGGATGCTATGGAAGAAACCAAGGCCGAAGGTGGGGTCAAATGGCCTGTAATCGGCCTCTACTTGAAGTCTATGGGACCTTGGTATGTTTTGTCACTTCACTCATTGTAGATATAAAGCACTAACCAAACTTTCAGGTGGTTTTGGGTGCTTGCGGTCCTTGTCTTTGGAGTTCAACAGATTGGAGCACTGGCGGCCAACGTCTGGATCCGGCAATGGGCGAACCAATACGATACGGAATCGATGGGGGCATACAGCGTGTCTGTCAACAGCTACATTGGCAACACAATCTCGACGGTCAACGTGGCAAGCTCCCGGATCTCCCAGATCCAGCCGTATTTCGACCCAAACAAGACATCCCTCATCGCGAAAATTGCACCAGACGTAGATGTCTCATACTATCTTGCAGTCTATGCCCTCATTGGCATTGCTTGTATGCTTGTTGCGCTATTCAGGGACTTCTGGCTGTTCTTTGGTTCCCTGACAGCTAGCTGGAAAATACATCAGCGTTTGATGCACTCGGTCACGCGTGCGAAGTTCAAGTTCTTCGATGTCACACCCCTAGGCCAACTCATGAACCGCTTCAGCAAGGACTTAGAAGCCGTGGATCAAGAAGTGGCTCCAATTGCCATTGGAGTTATGTCTTGTGCTTTGGCAATTGTTGTGACGGTCGCCCTGATCTCGGCCATTACGCCTGGCTTCCTAATCGCTGGTGTCTTCATTGGCGCGATGTATTTCTTCGTTGGGAAGTTCTACCTGCGGTCCTCGAGAGATCTGAAGAGAATCGAGTCGGTGCAGAGAAGTCCTTTGTTCCAGCAATTCGGGGAAACGCTCTCTGGAATCACAACAATTCGTGCTTATGGAGACGAAAGACGATTCATCCGCGACAACATGATGCGAATCAACACCCATAGCCGGCCATTCATCTTCCTATGGGCTACTAACCGTTGGCTAGCCTTCAGAATCGATGTTATTGGTGATCTCGTTGCTTTCTTTGCTGGAGCTTTCGTCGTTTTCAGTATTGGAACGATCGATGCCGGCTCTGCTGGTTTGTCATTGAGTTATGCAATCAGTTTTACTGAGAACGTTCTCTGGCTCGTCCGGTTATACGCGATGAATGAGCAGAACATGAACTCGGTGGAGCGTATCAAGGAGTACCTTGATGTCGAGCAAGAAGCCGAGCCGGTTATTGAGAAAGCCCGACCGGCCGCCAACTGGCCGAGTCAGGGTTCAGTTCAATTTATTAACTATACAACGAGGTACAGACCGGATTTGGAGCCGGTGCTTAGAAATGTCAGCTTCAAAATCAAGCCTCTGGAGAAAGTGGGGATTGTCGGCCGAACAGGTGCAGGAAAGAGTTCTTTAGCTCTAGCGCTGTTCCGGGGCCTGGAGGCGGAAGAAGGAAAGATCCTGATCGATGATGTTGACATCGGTCTCATTGGTCTTCAAGACCTCAGAGAGTCAATTACGATCGTGCCGCAAGATCCGACGTTATTCACTGGTACGATCCGGAGCAATCTCGACCCGTTCAGTCTCTTCACAGATGAAGACATCTTCACTGCATTACGAAGAGTTCAATTGATCGGAGCGCCGACTTCGATCACCAATCCATCGACTCCATTGACAGCTTCCCGGCCCGCAACACCGGGCGTTCAAGTCAATGGGACTCTCCACAGTCCTACTGGGACATCCTCACCCATACCTAACAAAAATGTATTCCTCAACCTCTCCTCCCCGGTCACGGAGTCGGGCAACAACCTCTCACAAGGCCAGCGCCAACTCCTATGTCTCGCGCGAGCCATGCTCAAGAATCCGAAAGTGTTGATGATGGACGAGGCCACGGCATCTATCGACTACAACACAGACTCCAAGATCCAAGAGACGATCCGCGAGCTCAAGAGCACCATCATCACCATCGCGCACAGGCTCCAGACCATCGTCGACTACGACAAGGTGCTGGTGCTAGACAAAGGCAGCGTGGTGGAGTACGGACACCCGCACGAGCTATTGGAGAAAGAGGGTAAGGAGGCTATCTTCAGGGGAATGTGTGAGATGAGCGGAGATATGGAGGCGCTGCAGAAGACGGCGAAGAAGGCTTGGGATGCCGGGAGGTTGGTAGATGTTGAATGAATGGACGACGGACGGACGAATAACTAGAGAAATAGGATAGGTAACATAGATAGTCGGTAATCCCCTTGTTAAAATGTTAAAATAGGTTCGCTTTTTTCTCGTATTCCTGGGTATCGCTGCGGTACGCAGAACGGTAGATTGAAAGACTCTCCTTACTTGGGTTCTTTGCCAATGACCTCCATCTCGCAATCCGTCTCTTTTGGACTTGAACCCGACTTTTACCGGGAAATTTCCAGCTCATTTCCAAATTTACTGCCTTTCTATGCGCCGCGCTCTTCAATCTAGTCGTCCGTTGCTTTCTGTCCGTCGGACTTTATATCCAATGACCACCAGCCTTCACATCCCTAATTGGTTAGCGGATTTGATACTGTTATCCGTATCGGGTCTTTTTGCTGTCCGGAAAAGCCGGTAGCCGCCGCTCCATTAGCATGGCTGCAAATATGTCCTTGGTTCGCGTTCAAACTTGTTGTGGAGATGCTCCCAGCCATCCCTCCCGTCTTTCTCTTACCCACCCCGATACAAGAATGTTGTCCGTATCGGGGTCAATTTGCTGCCTTTTTGGAAGAGCGAGGCGGCCGAGTGTGAGCAAGGCCCGTAAGCGGTCAATGCATGACTGTGGTACAGTCTGCGCTACTCGGTGATGGTGCAATATCATGCGATACTAATTAAGTGTGTATGTAGGATGTGTTGTCAAAGTTGGAGGCGGGGCTTATTATTAGCTTTTTGGGGAGGGGGGAGAGGGAGAGGGAGAGAGGGGGTGAAGTGGGGGAGGGAATGGGTGGTGGTGATGATGAAGGAAGCAGTGTGAGATGCATAAACTGGGAAGTTGTATTGGTACTTGGGCCAGTTGAGGAGCGTGGAGAACGAGGTAGGACGTGGGGCTTTCGGCTCCAAGCGAGGGGGTCCGTGAGAGGGGAGGGTTTGTAAGGTGCGGAGGTGCAGGCGGGTGCATGGCTGCGAGAACGGAGTCGGGATAATCAATGTTTCCTGTTCGGAGTATCTTTGTCACTTGTGTGAGGCGTACCAGGCAAGCCAGGATGGACGGGTGACAGCTAATTGGGATTGTGGGGAAGACTGTGAGGTGATTGGGTGTGTCGTATCTACACTCCTTCGCGGCTCTGTGCGATTAGTCGTGAGCATACGATGGGATTCCCGTGATTGGGAGGGCTATTTCGGAGAAACGACCAGCTGTCCGACCTGTAGTTCAGTTCCAAATATGGGAGACGCGGGTTTTGTTATAATAGGGGCTTGATATTTGTTATGGATGGAAATGACCGACTTGACTGAACCATTCATCTCTACCGGTTTGTTGTGCTGCAAGGTAACCTTTTTCCATTCTATATATATATGCATGTTTGTTTTGGCCAACCAGTGACCACTCCTTGTTTCCCCCCCTGTGTATCACCCCTTGCCTGCCGGCTCCCCTATGCTCGGCCAAACCGAACGGCATGAAGAGATAAGGCCGAAGATCTACAGACCGCGGAAGCCCTTGACGGGGTAGCGGAAGTTGACGTGGTGGACCTCGACGTCGCTTCCTACGTCCACCTTCGTGGCGTTGGTTTGGCTGTGCTCGAGAGACTCCCAGCCGACAACTGCAACGCAGACCTTGGCTCCTTTGCCCTTAACTTCTGCGAGGGAGAGGCCGGATGAGGCGCCGGTGCAGCCGGACACGGACTTGTAAGATTCAATCGTGGATTTGATGGCGCTTTCTTGGGAGGCAGGGACGGTGATCACCTGCACGATGGAGGCATCTGTGCACAACTGGTTAATAGGGGGCATGAAAAAGGGGGGAGGAACAAGGGAGGCGGACCGATGACTTCCTTGGGTGCATAGGGTACGAATTGCACGAAGTAGACGGTGGGCTCCTCGCGGAGGATGGGCTTGAGCTGTGACATGACGGTGCCAAAGTCTGATGAGTTCTGGAAAGTTTGTTGCGCAGCCTCGGATTCCCAGCCTAGTGTTTTGTCAGAGACCTGAAGAATTTAGTGGTAAGGGGGAGATGAACTCACCGATCAGGAGCTCGAGGTTGTCAACGTTCTCGCTGTGGGGACCCCATCTTGTGCGGATGTTGCCTTCTTGCTTCTTGAGGGTCTGGAGGAGGAACTTGAGAGGCTCTTTCCAGTCTGCTCCGCTCTGGACTGGGAGAATGAGACGTTCTGTGACAGGCATTTTGATTATGTGGTGGGTGTTGTACCGGACAATGAAAAATTAAAGGACTTTAGAGTATTGAGCAAAGAAGAGAGAAGAGAGTTGATGATTGATGATGGATATGAAATACTTTTGGACTTTCCATCCTTTTTATCCTCAACTGATCTCTCCCTTCTCGTATACTCGAACACTGGTCCCACAAGAATGTCTGCAAATTCATAGCCATCTTCGCATCGGAGCAGTCTGTGTTGTTGAGAAACCCTATGCTTGAGCTCGAGATGGGATATAGCATAGTCTTGCCATGTCCGTGCAAGAGTGGGAGGCCCGAGATCTGTCAACGGCGTCATGTTTGACCCTTTGTTTCGCTTCGAGAATGTCCAATCACCGCAGTCAGCCTCGCTCTCGCAAACCCGAAACCCTGACCGGCCATTCTTCACGTGCCGATTGCAAACGTGCGCAGAGTATTGACGTTTCCCGATGCGATGCGAAAGAAGGTTTTGGAAGAATACAATCGAAGGTAGAACTTTGCTGTGGGGTTCCCGACCTTCCGGAGAATCCAGAGCCTCGTAAGACTAAATGACGGCGTGCCCAGGCGCTGACTTGATTTGGCCAAAATATTGTCCATCTCTTTCTACGGACGGAAATAGCCCAAACTTCGGCTGTCTAGCGAGATCCAAAATGCTTCTTCGAATGTACAATTTGCTAGGGGTACCTCATGTACTGTACTCATTGTAGTCAGTAATCATACTCTCTCTCCAGCGGCTCTTCGTAACATGTTCGTCGTCCATTCCACTCTACTCAGCATAATACTGTGGCCTCCATCCTCGCACCTCTCAACCACGTCGATCATGTTTGGCCGTGACTCTGATGCTGTTTGCAGCATCATCTCGGCGTAGGGTAACGTCACGCAATTGTCCTGGCCGCATAGAACGTAAGTGGTAGGGATATAGCGCCATGATGCGTACGTAGTCTGGCTCCAGAAGACGCCGATGCTTTGAGGAAGTAGCTGTGAAGTCCAGTATTCCGCCTCAGCTCTGGGCATATCGTTATAGAAGACATTTCGAGCTTGCCGAGGATCAATTGTTGTAATACCAGCCTAGAACATCGTTAGGAACAATTGACTGCCTTGATACATAGCAAAATGGTCCAAAATAGAGAAGAGAGAATATTCTCCAGTGTCAAATCTTTCCTTACTGCCACAAAGTTCCCAGGTGAAACTTCTTCGACGTTCACTCTTGAACGAAGAAATAGTGATACAAAATTCCCACGTGAAGCTTTCTCAAATTTCACTTTTGGTTGAAGGAATTGAAACCTGAATTTGAAGCAACTGACCCGTAAATCACAACGCATGTAGGGGAACATTCCAGTAACATCCCCTCTTGGACTCCCTTGGAATCCCTCCACTGCCAGCCCTGAAAGTTGGAAGTCAGCAAAGTCAATACCAAGAGAAACTCGAAGTTGTTAAGCAACTCCTATGCTTGCGTTATTTTCTAAGCCACCGATTTGATGGCCCTCAAAAATCTGAACAGGGTAAAGAAAACACAATCCTTCCAAACTTACAAGACATGATGAAGACAAGTCGAATAACTCCGCCTCTTAACCCCCTTTGCGTTCTCTCGCCTCTTCCAAGTCCCC
Source organism: Hyaloscypha bicolor E (assembly GCF_002865645.1). NCBI lineage: Eukaryota > Fungi > Ascomycota > Leotiomycetes > Helotiales > Hyaloscyphaceae > Hyaloscypha > Hyaloscypha bicolor. The sequence goes on along the minus strand of NW_020194519.1, from coordinate 1,130,314 downwards.
AAAGTGCTTCTCCACCAGGCAGTCCTCCGTAAGCATGCATGACCAAGATAACGTCTTGCCCTGAGTCCACAAGTTCAGCACACAGATCCCTTATTGCGCGGACATCTTCGGTAAAGTCGTATGTTGGAGGATTTCCTCCTACTGATGGAAGAGAAAGAGGATAAGCAGCGTAGCCGTGGGACGCCAGAGCCGCCCTCAGCGGCTCATAGATAAGATGTGAATGTGAGGCTCCCGGAACACAAACAAAAACCGGCCTAGACATTATTATATCGCTCGTAGTGAATTTTGCAAAGACAACTGCGACGCAAATATACAAGAAGCGAATTCAGGCATTATTTTGTTGATTCCATCGATGTGCATGTTTCTGAACACTTGCTTGATCCATCAGCGCGGATACCTGCCCCTTCCATATTGCATCCTTGATAATAAAGAATTATCCCCTAGTCCTTATGTTAGTTTACGGCGGCGATTGCGGGCAGACTACAGGGGAATCCTGGCAATAGCCAATCAAAGCTGAGAGATCGCAAATGCAGCCAATGAATGCATGACCCAGCAGATGTGAGATTTTCGCGGCCGACTAAAGGCTTTGAGGCACGAGCCGAACCCGAGCGGGAAACAATTGTATAAAGCGCCGAGAACCCGACGAAGAGCGGTGATGAGAATGAGACATGACGACTGAAAGTCACTGTACTTCAGAGCGCCCCGCCGGTTTTCCAAGGTCATGTGCGAGAGATCTCCGTGCTTACGACCACCGCATGCCTCGGTCGTGGCTCGTATCCCCGAGCCAGTCAGCATTAAGAGTTTAGCTCAGATGCTAAGGAAGAATGGAACATAAACCCCACCCCAACCTCCTCAATGCCTATTTAGGATATTGATAGCTCACTAAGACTGCGGCGGGAGCGGCTCTTGCCCGCTTGTCCGATCCCGCAAATGCACCAGCGATTTCTTTATCCTGGCCGTTGACGCCATTCTGACGGTTTGGCAACTTGGGTATTTGAAGCCGCACCCTGCCGTAGCGATCAGATTAATAAACGGATATCAGTGTGTGCCACGACTACGTGGCGCCAACAACCCGCCGTTGAAGAGTTGGCTGTTGGCTGTTGGCAATAGTCCGTCCTGTCAAATAATGTGTGAAGCTTGCCCCGCCATTGGAGCGATCCGGGGAGCAACGGACCCCAAGCCAAGAAGTTTAGATGGCAGACAGCATATTGGGAAACTAGCGGCTCTGGCCCAGAGGCCCCAATTGGTACCAGTTCGCAGGATTCAGGGTAATGGAAATAGACGCCGTAGCTGGTGGCGTTTGGATCTTCGCGTGAGCGACTGAACTCCTCCTTGGGAACCCAGCGCGTTAGCTCTGGACACTTGCTCTTGGCCCTGTTGCGGCGTAGCTCCTCGTCTATACAGACGCGGTGATGGAAAATCAATGGTGGAGTTGGACGATGTGTCGTTCAAGAAGACTGGCGGCTGGAAATTGGGTAAAATAAAATGGTGAGTCACGTGTATCGTGCGCTAAGCCGAATTGGTTCGAAAAGACCTCGTCCATTCCCTTTTTCGCCTTTGAATCCTTCCACAGCATCTACGACATCACCTTTACATCCAAGTTTGTTCTCACACTTGTTATGAGATATGTGAGCGTTAGTCTTGTTTCGCCCGGACCTCTTAATTGTGTTTCTCGCTTGGAATTTACTGGGGCTGCTTCGCTCACGGCCCCCTTAGTCTGGTCATATTGATTGCACAATGAAGCATGCATGAATTCCAGTTTCTGCGTCTACGAAACTTTAAAGCAAGCGCTAGTTTCTGTCCAGATAAGGTTGAGCTCCAATAAACGATGGATTGCTACGCCTCCGCCTCGGGGCTCGGGTGTATTGGACCGAAAAACTTCTCGTTGGTAACTTTGACGCTGGGCTATTTCTGAAAGTGAGCATGGGAATTAATAAATTATGCCGAGATTTTTTTCGTTCCCAAACGAATTCTGTGTAATATTTGGTGATCTTATAGCTTTGAAGAGCAAGGATTGTAACGTGTGGTAGAATGTCTAATGTTCCACTACACATCGGCCGCGCTGATGAGTCCTCAAGATTGGATGAGGTTGAAAATAATGCAGATGGGAGAACATGCGATACACCGCCGATACCTCCCCGCATTATCAATTTTAGTGGCTTACTCGATGTAATCCATGTTTGCCCGGCGGTGGCGGCTCCTCGTTGCATCGATCTTGCTATAACTAGAAGCACCAAGACGGCCACTTGGGATTAGCTTTCACTCCACAATCCTTACTCATGGGTCGGGATGAGCATTGTGCATGGTGGTGTCCGTGGGGTAGTAATCTGCACGTGGATGTTCTTCGAAGGATTGGAATCCCAACTCTTCAAAGATGGGGTGCGGCGTACTCTCCCCTAAACTGCATTATCGTTGATTTTTGGTATCTAGCGCCTTTTTTTAGGGGCCACTAGTCGAAGGGGTGCTATCGCCACCAGGAGCAGTTATTTGGGAATCGAACCCAACTACTATCTCCCCTAAATAAAGCGTAGCGTGACAAGGCTGGCATGGCCGTTCTGACGTATACCGTACCCTGGCCGCGCTACGTTTTATTTAGGGGAGAGACTGTAGCATCGGCAAGAGAACATGGCAAAGCATTTCACACGGACCCCTTAGAGCTAAAGCGCTCGGGCCTCCTAGCGGTCACCTTTGACTGCAAAATTATGCTTTGGTCGATGACTAAAGCAGCCGCGAAGAGAGTCTACAGCGTAGATGGTTAACCCGTGTGCTCCACCGGGTGAGATTACAGGGATTCAAAGTAACCAGATGAGATTTTCGTCAGGTATCAAATTCCCGTCTATATACTGTAGCACAGCGAACAGGATATAGCTTTACTGTATCCTGTTTGCTGTACATTAATTGTATCTTTATAGTAAGTAACCCAAATCCTGTTTTTTAACTATTTTCTAACTGTATGCAAACCATTTCTGAAGTGTTCCCAAGCGGGGCTCCCACCGCCCTCCGGACCCCCGACAAACCGTAACTAACCCGTACCCTAACCCCCTAACTTAAGCGTTTCTAAACTGTATATGAACTGTTATAAAAGCGTTATAGAACTGGTTCTATCTTGAGGTTGAAAAGTCGATTTTCTTCAAGTCAAAAATCAGGCAGAAATAACCCGGTGGTCCTCATTCGCACCCTTGTAACTCACCCGTGGAGCACACAGGTAGACAGGTTAACCCAGTGCGCTGCTTACCGCCGCGAAGATGCGAGGAGTCACCATGTGCAGAATACGAAGATACGAGACAGAGAGCTTCCACGAATATCAACACAATGACTCGGCATGTTACCTTCACCACCCCTCTATCATTCAGGTACTTGGAATAAGGTTGCGTGATACATTACCGTAGACACTCCGAATCTATGAAAATAGGCAAATACCCGACATGTATATCCGTCTTACCAAACGCGAGCCGCCGATCGAAGATGATGTGCCGCAAGCCTCCTAGAATCAGGGGGAAATCCCGAACAACCTTGCAATTTTAGAAATTTCCGACCGGGGGAGAGTACGAGATGAGAATTCATTGGGGCAGAGAGTGGGAGAGCAATTCACGCTAGCAGGAGCCAAGGGTTCGTAAATAGCTCTTTAATCAGCCTCCGTTGCTTATTACCAACGACTCGCAACGGACAATCCCTTTCACCCTCGGATGGAATGTGGAAGAAAGGGATCGGGGTCCTGGTTTGGGCAAATTCCGTTCCCGTCGTTTCATCAGCTAAGAATAACCTCGCTCAAGAAGTGCTATGATTTGCGGCTCCGTAAATACTGTCAAGGAATAGGGGTAAAGAGATTATCAAACGGAAAGGCAGGAAGCGCTGTCTGTGATTCTCTTGACTATCTTGAGGGCAAAGATATCGTTCTAATATTTCACTCGCATTTTCCTTACTCCCTTCGAATCCCTCATCCAAGATAGGAAAAGAAATGTGACCTCACAAGTTCAACCAAGCTACGAGTCTCATCTGCAGCTATCACTCTAACCAAATAGCTAAGCAAGTTGATTGAAATCCACTGGTGCTTTTCGCACTAGTCGTGTCAGTCCTCAGAGCCACACTGCTTCGAGTTCGGAGCTCTGGGTCCTAGCAGACTCATGCCATTTCAGCTTTGTCGAATGATTTCCGAAAGACACAAACCAGCCAGCAAGTCGGCACTCAAGGTTTCAGTAAGCTTTCTGCAACGGCCTTCTATGGTGAAGTTAAGCTGGCAATTGCGGCATGCCAAAATGCACCAAATCGTTAAACTTTTGCAGCGCAGGTTTCACAAAACTTCCAATGCAGACTCTGTGTATGCATACACCCGCACCGAAAATTTACAAACGTGATTCAAGAACGTACCGGCCAGTGCTGAAATGGAGAGCAAAAATTCTTTGTTGCTTCGTTTGAAACTAACTAGTATTCAGCGATATTTAAGTCTTCCCAAAATCTCGACCAGCACTTCCAAACCATTCAAGTTCAAACCCATCTTCGAATTGCTCTTCCTCAATTTTCCATCGCAAGTCTTTACAGTTAGCGGAACCGAGGCCATATTAGATCTAGACACGATGGTATGAAAATCCTAGCATGACCAGCCACCCATTCACTAACGTTTGAACCTACCCATAGCCCAGACACGAAACCCACCAACAATTCTACAAATAAGGTGACCCTTGTTTCATATGCAAACGTATGCAAAAAGGCAAACCTTGGATCCAAAAAGGGTCCACGAAGATGTGCCTCCTTTGCGTTTGTACATACTGCGAAACACAAAGGAAAAGAGGAGGGTGTCTGCGAGATCAATCATGTTACGTACTTCAACAGTCACGGCAATATCAAAGATGGCTGTCCAGGAATTTGCCGTAAAGAGTTAGGCTTGGACAAGGTGATGCTGAGCTTTTGCGTTTTGGGACAAATTATTTCACTAGGGAACAGGCGGATAGGGTTCTGGAAGATCGGAAGAAAATTAGCATAGCTTTAGAAGAGGAGGAAATGGATGGGAATTTGAAACCCAGTTTTGCGGATGCCGGTGACAAAGAGGAGCTTGATGCAGCCGCTAGCCTTGCGAAATAAGGAGTGGTTCGGAATGATATTGTGGAGTAGTGCTCATGGCATCAGAAATTAATCTGAGTACTCTTCTTTGAAGGATTCAAATGCTCAAATGTTTGTGCAGGTTCGCTACGTTCATGCCCAGCTTCGGGCCATAGGGGCTGCTTCTGTTCAGGAGGCGGGAAAGGGGTTAAGCGAGATCAAAATAGACATCTTACTCTCGACAATAGTACAAGAAAATGTATTGAAGTAACAAATACGAGGAGAAGGGCTGACTTAAGATAAGGCGGATGGAAATTTCAAGTCCGTAGCTTTGGAGGCTAAACCCTAGCAGGTGGCTCTTCCTGAAAAGTGATTATCACGAAGGTAAATAACGCGCTTCTTGACTTTCACTCTTGCTCATGTGAACCAGGAAAGAGCGAAAACCTTATACTAGCTATAGTTACACCCCCGCTTCTCACAGCTCATCCCTCTTTTTTACCCCAGTAGGCAAAGCTCTCAACCTAAACAACGCCGCCCCATGCCTCTCAACTGTTGCGGTAACTGTCCCCGACGGGCCCACAGTCGTCGTCACATTCCCCAGAAGTAACGTATCATTATTCTTCAACCCCTGCGCATAGCTCGTCTTCGTAGCATTATACCTTCCACTGCCCACCATCGTGGCATTATACCCATTCGTAGCATTCCCCGTCGCCGAGCTGGCATCGATGATAGCCTGTGCTTCCGCCTCACTCATCCTGTTCGCCCATAAATCGCGGGCTTCCCAAGAGATTTTCACCTGGCGAGCGGTCCCTGCAGCCCCGCTGTCGACGAAGATGTCAGCGAGGGTAGCGTTCATGACCATGGTTTCATTCGCGCCGTTTATGAGGAGGACCACCATGTCGTTGTATTGGCCACCAGTTGTGGATTTGAGACTTCCGGACCAAAGTTGGAGAGCGGAACCTCCGTACGCGTCGGTGGAGTCGGTGGAGTACATCCAGCGGCGAGCAGCGCTGGAGCCGGATGGGTCTTGGTTGACTGCGATTACGGCTGCGTTAGAGAGGATGGCGAGGTCTTTTGCTGGTACAACGCGGATGTCGTTTCCGAGGATGAGAGGACTTTTCGCTGCGGCCCCTATTTTCTGGTAAGCAAGTTGGCTCAACGAGATGGGGAAAGACTTACACATGCTGAAATGAGCAACGTATTCAGCATCAGTCATGGCACCGTTTCCAACTTCGAGCATATCTAAGTCGTTCCAAGCCCCAGGTTGAGCTTTTGAAACGATGAAAGAAGCCTTGTTCATGATGTTCGTCACCGAGCAGTGGAATCCTGGAAGGCCACAGTTCCATGCATCAGGTCCGTCACTGCTGAATATTAGCTTCTACACTTGAGAAATTTCCAAGAACTTCGTACCAAGGGCATCTCGAATCCGGCTGATCCCAAGAATCATAAACATCCCCGGAAATCCTCCAACTATTCGCAATAGTCGAGCCCCAATTCCACGGATAATCCTCACCCCAATTGCAAAGCGAGTACAAAATCGGTCGCCCTGTAGCATTAAGAGCATTCGCCATAACCTCGTACCTCGCCGAACTAATCATCTGGTTCCCCGCCTGCCCCATATTAAAACAATTATCATACTTCAAATAATCCACCCCCCACTCCGCAAACGTATTCGCATCAACTGTCTCATACCCCAAACTGCCCGCATACCCACCACACGTATACTTGCCCGCATCCGAATACATTCCAAAGCCCAATCCCAAGGCGTGGAGCTGATCTGCAACCGCAGCCATGCCATTGGGGAACTTTTCCGGGTTCGCGATGAGCGAGTTGTTGTGGCTGGCGTTGCGGCCAATGGACCAGCAGTCGTCGAGGATCACGTAGTGGTAGCCTAGGTCTTTGAGCCCGTAGTCCACAATGAGTTGCGCGGTCTGCAGGAGCAAGGTTTCTGAGACATCGCATCCGAACGAATTCCAGTTATCCCCTATTGCCCATTAGCTCTCTCATGGTCAGAATTTGGGAACAGAGCAAGCTCACAGCCCATCTGAGGCGTGATCGCAAGTCCATTATCGACAGCTTCAACTTTCGACGCAAGGAAGGCCGCTACCGCAGCTCCTCTTAACAGGTTCTTGAAAGCCATGATATATATCTCTGTGCCACCGCAATCCCTTTACTCTCTTTCAAACACAAGAAGAAGAAAAATAGGAAGAGGGAAGAGGGGCAATGAGACATATAAGCGCAGATCACCTAAACCCGTCATTGAAGCACAACGTTACTCAGACCATGACTTTACGGCCCTCTCCTCACTCACGCAATCAAAGAAACCTTTTCCATTCCCCACAGCGGGGTTAGACACGCATGTCATCTCGCATCTTCTCCGGCCGAACCTACTTTCTTAACCGGCTTGCCAACTTAAGGCAGGTTCCTCTCCGTGGACTGCGGTCCGATTCCCGACGATCAGAAAGCACTTGCCAGACAACCAATGTCACATTTTCATCTCCGCCGCTAAGAGCCGCTCGGCTCACATCCTGAGCGATGGATGATTAAAACGGGTGAAACTCTCGTGGAATTTTTCTTGGGCATGAAGATCTTGCAGTTTACAGCAAGTGCTGCCGGAAGAACTGACGTTTGACGTACCACCCCGTCAAACCCCGCTTCTCGGCGCCGTGAAGGTGTGGAGTTTGCGGGTTTTTTTTTTCAAGACTTCACCCCCTGCTCGAAAAGGGGATCTATGGAGAGGGGAAGTTCGGGTTCTGATTGGTGCGCGAGTGCCAAGATCCGTGAACTTTGGATGAGATGGTAAAGTTGAGAGGGGCCTCGGGGGCTGCCATCATCATCCTTGTCGGAATATCAGATATTCCGGATGTATGCCCCTTTGCAATTGCCGGCATATAGAGCGGGTTACTTATATCACAAGCAAAGGAATCTTCCCAACCCACCATGCTTGACCATTATCTCATCATTGAATTCTACATATCTTACTTCCTACAATCTTCTCCTCTCACAACCCCCCCGCAACAGCCTGCCCAACAGCCCCAGCAATCTCCCCGAACACCACGCCCTTAAGAACCGTCTCCCCCATCTCCTCCGCCCAATGCCCCGCATCCCTCAACTTCCCCTTCCACTTCTCCTTCTGCTCCCTACTCAACGCCTCCCACTTGACGCCTCCATGCTTCTCCTTCTCGCCATGCATCGCGACCTTCACTCCCCCGGGCCCCTCTTTCAGTACATAAACACCTTCGCTACTGCCTTGTTTCAACTTCGCGAAGAAATCTGGGAGTCTTACTGCGGAGCCGGAATCCTCCTCGTAATTAACATCACCTGATGGGTGAGGAATGGCTGAAGTAAGTGTATTGTAGCCGGGAGGGAATTCATAAGGGCGTCCCAGCGCCTCCTGCCAGATAACAGGCAAGTGACTCCTGGCGTTCAGATACACCGGCACTCCTCCTCTCACCTCTAGTATCCCTTGTATGAAAATCGCGGCTATCAACACACCGATAATGGATAGAATGACGGTGCCTCCGAAGACAGCTTTGGTGGATGGTAAGGCGACGACGTAGCGCGGTGTCTTGGACTGTCCTCTCTTCACCGACAACGGCACCGGGAAGAGAGGGAGAGTATGCACAACCACCGTATTGCTTACGCCCACACTTGCTAGCTTGAGATACTGCGGCGGCGTACTCGCTGTCACTGGATGCGTAGGAGGAACAAAATTCGAGAATGCAAGGCTCGTGATTTGCATCGGGTGAACATCCTTGAATGTCTTGAACGCCTTGATTTTCGTGACGAGCGAGATGGCGCCTTCAACTTGGAGGTCGACTTTGAAGAGCGAGAGCGAGATGTCCCGTCCTGCGACTGCGATCACGAATTGTGTGTAATCTTGGGGCGAGGAGGGGTTGAGTGGTGGTGTGAGGTTTGCTACTGCCATGCCAGTAGCTTTCGTGATTCGATCTGGGAGGCGTAGAGATTGTGCGATTCTGCACTCTCCTTTACCGCCAGGTGGTAAACGGAGGATCTGCAGCACGGCTCCACTATCCCTAGAGATATTCGTGAGCATGAGAAGAAGGTCTTTCGTCAACCATCTCATGGCTCTGAATGATGGCACCGCGGGCTTTTCTGGGGATCTCGAACCAGGAGTCGTGTACACGAGGTCCGGCTCATCCTCATCTGTCTTCGAAGTGATCTTCTTGACATACACATCGTGCACATCGCAGTACGCAAACATGTACTCATTATCCCCCGTCTGAATAAAATCCACATCGACCGCCTCCCGATTACTCTGCACGCCGCCCCTCGAGTTCGGCGGCGCAATGGCACTCGTATCAAACAACACAATCTCTGACATCGGACTCGTGAAGCGGCCGGTGCACACAGCTCCCAGCTGCGGCTGATGGGGGAACGGCTTCGAGAGCCTTGTAATCCGCTGATAGATATCCTTCTCCTTACTCTCAAACAGCTTCGACCTGCCCATCTCCGCGATCTTGTATTCAGAAGGCTTCTCCTCAACAGCAGGACCAGATTTGCCCTTGCCTTTCCCTTTCCCCTTCGCTCCTCCAGCAGGCTCGATGCCAAACACGCGGAAATGCGTGTTCCTTCCCTTCTCCACATCCTGCGGACTGGAGTTCACGCCCGCATACACGAGCGTTGCTCGCCCTTTCCTTTGCCCCACCGCGAGACTCGTGACATTGTCTTGGTCTTTGCTGAGATCTGCTTCGCTGACCTCTATAAGCTCTGTGGATTTGGAGGTATCTAGGACTGTCTGTCTCGCCCATTAGCTTCCACCCTCTGAGGATCTTGCAGCGAGGAAGCTGTTGGACTCACAATTTTATTGCCAACACCGCTCCTCCCCGCGCCTCCACCACCGCCAACAACAAGCCTATCCGCATCGAGGGGATCGAAATCGCATGCGTACAACGGATACGACAGCGTCGCCTTCGCAGACGGTATTAACGGCGCCATGTGCCTTCCTGTTCCCTGTCTCTAACCCTCTAGCGGTGTAATATCGTTTGCGCTGCCATGGATGGCGTGAAGTTTGAGAACAAGGAAATCAGGATGTTGAAAAAGGAGGCCTTCCGCCAACCTGTCATGATTTCTAGCCTGGGAGCTGAGCTGAGCTGTGACGTCGGGACCAATCAGAAGCCACGGTTCAGACCAGGCTAGCCAGGGCAAACCACCATCGCCGAGGCTAAACTAGATGGCATCTGGGGTCGTTTCCAAACAGGGGTGATGAAAGGAAGCGTGTTTGTCTGCTGCTATTGTTCTCTGACAAGTGTCAGTCATTTTCTTTATCATCGGGTGGAAATCATGTCAGCTGCTGTTTCAGACATTAGTCACAGGGTTCAAACGATGCAAAATCATTCTATGATCATTTTTCTAGCACTCATTCAAGTCTAGACTAACGCCGTTTAACTTGCTTCTCATGCTCTCATAAACCATATCCCTCGACCTGAGATCCGAGATCCCCTAATGAATCCGCAATGGACAATGTCTGCCGCATAATGGCGAGAATATCCATTCCGTAAAAAGTAACGAAGAAAGCAAATATTTCTCATTTGCCGTTTCCATGAATTTTGCGTAACGGAAACTCAATCAGATATGATCCATCCTTCCGAAGCAAGACCCCCATTTATTGTGCCGGCTCGCTGCGAGTGTCGAGAATACAGAGGGCAGAAAACAAAACCAAGCCACCCAACGCCGAGGAATCCATGCTGGTCATATGTACCGGGGCCAACATGAATTGATGCATTTAGCCCGCAATGAGGGAGAAGAAAAGAAACCACCAATCAATATCCTTGAAGCCAGTATGCCAGGCCGTGCAGATATAAACTTTTGGGCTGCCTTTACTTGGCGTTTCGACGGAAAGCGAGAAGGTCGGCCAAGCTCTGGAGAGAGCAGCCGTGCTTCAAGAAGTCATGTTGAAGAAGTTCGGCGGCCGAGGCTCTGCTTCGGATGTCGACGCAGAGGCAAACGGACAAGAAAGCCTTCAACTCCTTGCTCAACTTCTCAGGCTTCTTGAGGCGCGGAGTACCGTTCGTGGCGATCAGGTACAAGGCCTTCAAAGGCTCCTCGTTGAGGTAGGGAGGCTCGGACTCGATCATCTCAATTGCCATGATGCCCAAGGACCAGATATCAACCTTCGGGCCATACTCCTTTTGCTTGACGACCTCGGGAGCCATCCAGTAAGGGGTACCGACCATGGTGGCGCGCTTAGACTTGGACTCGGTGAGCTTAGCGCAGAAACCGAAGTCGGCTGAGATCGGTTAGCTCGAGCCACGTAAAAGGGGGTTAGCGAGGCTTACTGATCTTGACGTTACCACGAGCATCGAGCAGAACGTTGTCACTCTTGATGTCACGGTGGATGATGGATTGGTTGTGCAAATGCTCAAGCCCACGGCAAGTCTGGTATCGTCAGTTTTGATCTTTGCTAATCCAAGTTCTTTCTTTACCTCAAGACAGATCGTGGAGATTTGGTCCTCGGTGATGGTTGGGTTGTTGTCAATGACGTCGGTCAAGGCGCCTCCCTCCATATACTCCATGACGACCCAAAGCTCCGAAGAGTTGTTGCGCAAGAACGCGTCAAGGAAGTTGACGATGTTGCGGTGCTTGCTGTCCTTCATGACCATGATCTCGTTGACGATCAACTCCTTCCGTGGTTGGTGCGCCAAGTCCATCTGCTTGATAGCAACTTGGGCCTTGCTGCCTTGTTGACGAATAACCTCACGAGCAATTGGCGACAATGGGTTCTCCTTGACCTTCGCAACATAGACGGAACCAGACGCACCCTGGCCAATCTTCTTTTGCTTGGAGTAGGACATGTTCGGATCATCCTTGGAAACAGCCTCTTTCAACTTGGCCATGACCTCGTTCTCAGACATCGTGGACATACGAACATCTTGCTTACGCTCAGCAGGTGGCTTGGCAGTCAACGCAGCCTCAGCGGCCTTAACAGCATCATTTTGTTGGATGCCATTGTTGCCCGCAGGTTGCTTGTTTGCAACATTGAGAGGCTTAATTTGGTTAACTGGTGCTGGAAGACGAGAAGGAGGCGGGTTAGCTTGACCGTTGGTGGCAGCACGGGGAGCAGAAGTCTGAACACCATTAGGACCATTTTGGTAACGAGGCTCTTGGGCACGCTGAGTGCTTTGCTCAGTACGGGCAGGTGAGCGGGATCCTCCATTCTGTTGAGGAATAGAGGAACTCTGCTGAGTGGCCATGGGAGGACGGGCGCCATTGCTGGGGGTTGGTGCAGATGGAGCTTGTCGTTGGGTTCGGAGGGACGGTGCTGCTTGGGGTTGAGGTGCGGCGCGTGGGGCAGGTGGGGGAGCTCTCGAAGGGTTATACCGATCAGTGGTCGCACCACCGCCGAATCCACCAACCTCCTGCTGAGCGATAGTGGGCCGAGTCTTTGGAAGAGAAGCATTATAAGCCTCCATATCCCGACGGTTTTGCTCCTCCATCTCTCGGTCACGTTGGCGCTGAGCCTCAAGTTGCTTCTGGCGTTGCTCCTCACGTAATTGCGGGTCAACGTAGTTCGAAGCCATTGCCTGCATCTGCTGTCGTTGCTGCTGGCTCTCCGGGGGAGTCGGGCGGCGCGGAGCATTGCTTGAGCTGCTAGAACCTGGCGGAGTGGGGAAACTATTGTTGCGTTGAGTTTGTTGAATTGGACGAGGAGGAGCAACATTGACGCCACTCATGCCATAACCAAGTTGCTTGTTGGAATTGGCCGAGACTGGTGGTGTCGGGGTTAAGCTTGGGTATTGGTTGGCGTTCTGGGCTCGCTTAGTGATATCAGAGTAAAACTCCAGTACCTCAAAGACGGCTTGCGGGTTGCGCTCATAGTCCTCCTTGGTAATGGCGGACGAGTTGAGAAGCTTGGACCACTCCGGGGGAAGACCAACGAATTCACCAGTGTTGGGATCGAAACCAACGTGAACCGAATGGCTGAAGTTGGTAGGGTTGCTGACACCGCCCATGCCAGGACAGCGCGCATAGATGAAGTCAATCCACTCATACAGATCGTCGTCACCCTTGACCTTGATTTGCAGAGTCCTGGAGAGTCCATCATCATCACCGGGGTTCGTGGATTGGCCGTTCAGCGCACGCTTGATCTCGAAGATCGTACCAGCAGCCTCGACTCGAGAAACGCCCAAAACATCCTTGAGGACGATTGAGTAAGAGATCTTACCACCATCGGTCTTGTGAAAGTCGAGCTGCTCCTTTCGCAGGATCAAGAACTTTTGCTTCCATGGTTGAATGAAGTTCTTTCCCTCCTTAACCGAAGCCCAGCCTTCCTTGATGACTGCAACACCACCTTGACCATCGGGCTTTTGGATAGGAAGAGATACCGTCGCACCCGTGTATGTAGAGGTCGCGGTGCGGGTAATGGGGGAATTAATGCTCAATTGAGACATATTGCCGGGAATATTAGAGGTAGAAGGGGTAAGGTTGAGTCGGGGACGTTCGGTGGGGGGTCGAGGAGCAGGGCCAGGGTTCATGAATTGACCAGGAGTGTAGATGCTGTATGCAGGAGAATAATCAGCCATCATGTTGAATAACAAGAGCAGCAAACCATTGTCGACGCGACAATAGGAGGGGGGAACATTTTGTTGTTGGATCTTCGAATCCGGCCCCTCGAGAACGCGAGCCGCGAGTGATCGCTTCAGATCCACCCCGTGTTTCCAGATACTGTAACACCGCGCGAACTGTGCAAAAGCGCAAAAAGAAACGTACCTATTCTGAGAAGCCATTTTTGCAAGATGTACAGGATTACGACTAGAATGACTCCGCGGTTGTTTTTATTCAAAGGTGCAGTGTAAAGTCGCTGCGGGGTATCGTAAAGGAAATCGTTGATCGTCCTGCAACGCAACTGCAATTAGCACTGAACGCGAGGAATCACAGCCAAAGGTTGAAGACTCTGATCCTTACAAGTAGCACTTCGTTCGTCATGAGTTAGTGAGGGTATTTGCTCGTGAGTCGTTGCCGTCGCGGTCGCTCCGCGTTCGCTTGGGGGGATTCACAGTTTGCCCTGCCTCGACCGACCGAAGCGCAGGTTCCCGTCTCGCACAGCGTCTAGCCGCGCCGAAAGAGCTCTCGACAGGCCAGCAGAAGTCGAAGGGAGAAGTGGTTTGCGCGGTCGTGGGCGCGGAGGTCTTGTGGTCGCGTTGATGGATTATCACGTCGAGCTTAAGGGAGGTTGAAGATGAGGTTTGGGGGTTGTGGACCTCATTCGCGCTAAATTGGTGTTGGCGCCAAATGCTATCGGCGGGAATTTTAGAGTCTGGGCGCTGCCGGCCCTCCCTTGCCTGAACCGAGCAGCACGAGCAGCATGAGCAGCACTAGCAGCCAATCCAAGTGGAATTCTACAGACTGCACGGCGTGGGTATGGAGACTTTACGAAGTGTGCGAGTGTACTGGATGGGCAGTGGACATGGAGCCCCGAGTTGGAGAAGGGCGAGAGGCGAGTGGGTGTGAGGTTTGGGGCCAAGGCAAGGGAGCGCACGTCAAGCCTTCGGCCAAGGCAGCACAAATTGTATGGATTTGGACACTTCTACGGAGGTAAGTTCCAGCAAGGCGAGCAGTGCGCTGGTCCGGAGGAGGTACATGTACCAGTATCATCCACGGCTGAAGAGCCTGGCCTCCCTTCACCATTCATGAACATTGAAATGAACCTCCTCACAGGCGCACACATGGCGGCGACCATGCGCTTCAGCCATTCACGGACGGCTTATCTAAGAGACTACGACATTCCTCATTAATCTGATGCGTGACCCAAAGGGGTGGGGAGCTATTCATGCTGGGCCGGGCCTGGCTGTCGACCAACCGGTTTCAGAAAGGGCTGTCCCAGGAGGTGCCCCTATTCGTGCCGCCGCCCACCACGGTTCACGGCTCACGGTTCACGCCGAGGACTCAGGAGAAGCTTCAAAGCAGGCCTCGTCCTAATTGGTGCATCCCAGCCTCTCCGCGACCAACACCAGACAAGCAAGCCGTTCCCGAGACCACACTGGCTGCCAAACCCCTCCAGGACCTCCAGCGGCAAGCGAGAAAGGCTCATGCCGGCAGCGTGAAACAAATCTGCCCCTGCGAAATCTGCCTCTGCCCGCTGATGTTTCTGGTGGGCGGGGGCGTCGCAGACGCATTGCACTGCACGGGCGAGAAATGTTTCTTATTGAGGTGATCCCTTCTGGGCCTGCTTCGATGGTACTGTAGTTCCCTTCCAGCGTCGTGCAGCCGGCTTCTCTGCGTCATGCCTGTGGTGCAGCTGTCGTACATTGTTCTGGAAACTATCAATGAGGCCTAGAAATGCGGCCTTTACAGTAGCAGACATGCACGTGATGATTCATCAAGACTCATGTGAAAGGCGCCTCGAGTTACACAAGAAAGTTACACAAGAGCTACTTTTGATCCTCCTAGCAATTCTATATCATCTTCATAACAAGGTCTAAGCATCCTACAAGAATTTGTTCTTCCAAAGAAATCTCTTAGCGAACTGGCACTTCAACTTCTTGGCCCTCAAATGTAGGCAACTCCTTCTCGATATCGGCCCAAACCTTCTCGCCTTCCACCAAGGACTTGATAGCCGTCAAGATCGTCTCCTCATCAGCACGAACCTGCTTCGTGGAATCGCGATCTCGCAGGGTGTATGTCTTGTCCTGGACACTCTGGAAGTCGATGGTGATACCGAGAGGAGTACCCAACTCATCATTTCGGCTGTACCGCTTGCCAATTGATGCTGAAGAGTCATCTACTCGGCTGGAGACGCCCAAAGAGCGGAGCTTGAGCGACATGTGCCGTAGAAGAGGCTTGAAGCTTTCGTGAGTGGAGAGGGGCACAAGCAGGACCTTGCTAGGTGCTACTATTGGTGGGAATGAGAGAACCTAGGTTTCGTCAGCAAAATTTATCCCAAATGAGTTCACAAAAGCTTACACCACGTGCTTCATCACCACCATCACTGCCACGGGTCCAGTAGGTATGCTCCATCAAGCAATAGATAATCCTGCCAATACCGAACGAGGGCTCGATAACATTTGGTGTGAATTCTCTCGTGTTCTCAACGCGCTTCCGGCGCTCGATGACAATAAGATCCTTGCTAATCTCGACCTTGCCATTACCGACGCCCTCAACATCAATGGTAATCTTGCCCTCGAGCTTGAGATCTTGAGCCAATGCTTCCCGCTTTTCTTGTGGAAGAGCCTCGACAGCAGCCTCGACAGTCTTGCCATCCTTCTTGAAGTGAGGACCGAACTTCTTCTTGTCGAGGTCGATCTGCCATTCTTCGACGGTGATGGGTTCTGCCAACCTCTCACGCACCACCAATGGGGCACCGGTCTTCTTAGCATGGACTGTGAGATCGTAAGCACTCCTGTCTGCACAGCCAACGCACTCAATCCAGCCGTAGCTGGTTTGGAGCTCAGCATCCCAGCAGTCAGCAGCATAGTGAGCCATCTCATTAGCCATGTGTTGCCTGAATCGAAGCTTTGTTTGATCGATACCAATCTTCTCCAAGAAGAGATGGATACGTGCCAAGAAGTAGCCCAAGGTCTCGTTATCCACGGTACCATCTGCAACCGCCTTGCCAATAGCTACCTTCTTGACGTGGGTCTGACCAGCCAATTGAGTATGGCGGTTGAGGAGCACAAGCTCAACATCCTTGACCTCCTCGAAGCGGTGGTGCTTCTTGCCGCCATGAGGGTCAACATAATGCTCAATCTCAGCCATCAAGAATTCTCGGACTCGGAGAAGGCCAGATCGGGGAGAGATTTCGTTTCTGTAGGACTTGCCAATACAAGCAGACGCGAATGGCATCTGTTGTTGATTGAAGTCCAGGAGCTTGGCAAAGTTGAGGAATTGGCCTTGTGCGGTCTCTGGTCGCAAGTAGCCTGCCAGGTTGCCGCTTGGGCCGATAGGTGTGTTGAACATGAGGTTGAATTCCACAGGAGGCAAAGGCTCAACACCAGTAGCTGGGTTCTTCATCTCATACTTCTTGATCAACTGACCCAATTCCTCGCCATTGTAGTTATCAATCCTCGCCAAGATCTCTTCATACTCCTGAACAACGGCATCGTCAAGCTTGACAGCTTCCGTAGCCTTGACCTTCTTCTTTTTCTTTTTGGGATCGTCCTCCTTCTCTTCAACCTTCACACCTCTCGCCTCCTTATCGCCCTTCAGCCGCGACTCCAAGATCTCCTCAACAAAGTGATCTGCTCTCATGATATCGCCATTCTTTGGGTCCTTGCACATCCAATCCGCGAATTTGTCCACGTGCCCACTTGTCTTGAGAACCTCAGCAGGAGTGAGAGCCGTACAATCTACCTCCAGCATATCCTCCTCCAAGACAAAGTGTTTGCGGAATAAATCAACGACGTTGGTTTGCAGAGCACAACCCGGCTACAAAATTGTTAGCAATGAAAATAAAGATAGTCGTTCCAAAAAGAAAAATCCGGTGGTTAAGTCATCGAGTCGACCGCCTTAGCAGCCTTCTCGATGTGCCTCTCAGTCTTGTAGTGGCGTTGAAGCTTTGAGTTGGTAGCACAGACCAAATCACAGATTGCACAGTGATATTTCTTCTCTGCTCTGTTTTCGTCGGTCTTTCGTTTATCTCGGGTCTCGAAAGTACTTTTCTCACTCCAGCAGCGTTGTCGATGTGCATTTGGGAGGTTTGATGCACTTCCAGAGCGTGATTTGACTCGTAGGACTTGTTGCAGATGTCGCAATGGTATCTCTTGGAAGCTTTGTTGTTTGCTCTCAATATAGGTTGGCTGGCAGCGGTCCGTAATACCATTTTTTCCTTTCGAAGTCGATCCATTTCGACTAGCTTGGCAGTGATTTGCTCAACAGTAAGGCCTTCGTCCTCCCAGTAACGCTTTCAAGCAAGGCCGAGTGAGAGCAGCAGCCATCCCATGCGATGTCTTTGGCATTCCAAGGACTAAGACGAGGCATTCCATAGTCCTTTGTCTGAGATATCATAGCCCAGAACATGAGAGCGAAAATAACCTCAAGCAATACAAAAAGAACTCGGACCGGGAATCTGATTGTAACATCTGGAATAGATGCCCAGCAAAGCAATCCCTTGTGTGTGATTGTATAGCTATCGTCAAATGCTTGCTGGACATAACGAGGTATATTTGTCTTTGCATCGTAGTCTTGAAGCCGACTGACTACACCACGAGCTGTATGTGTTCCGCATCCAACATAAATCCTAGGACAAGAGCTTGGCTTCCCGAGTATAAGGAGGTAGCAAGGAGACAGACAGCCCAACACGCCTTAACATTGGTCAGTAGGCTCTCAAAAGATAGGAACCATGATTCGGCAGACTTACAGAAGACTTGCAGAAGACTCGAAGCAACGGCGAGAAGAGTATCACAGCAGAGCTGCTGCGGTGTTTTGGTGCGTCGATGCCACAGCATCGAGAGAAGGAAGGAGTCCATCATATTGCTGTCGCGTCCAGGTATCCAGAGGGAAGAACCACCGAATTTTCATGAGGTGAGGGGAAGAGGGGGGGAAGGTGAAAGGAAAGAGCAACTAACAGGACCGTAGTCGTAAAGGCCAGCAACACCACCATAAACTTCGAAGGAGGGAGTATAGAACATGCGCCGTCGCAGCATGGAGTCGAGGACCGGGCGGTCGAAGGGCTGACCCTTCAGAGTAGTTGTAGCCATGATCGGGTCTTTTTGCTTCTGGAATTTCGGAGGTTGATATTTGTTGACTTGTGTGGTAGCTGTGAAGCTTCTTGCTTTGTATCGTGGGAAAGTGTTTTGCAGGTGGCCAGCAGTTCGTGCGAATCTGCAGAAGGGGCGCATTCACTTGAGACTCATCCAATTGAGGTCTGAGTCAGTCAATCGAAAACAGTTATCTCGAGTTAGAAGTTGTTCCCTGTTTCGAAATTCCTTTTATGACTCCTCGCTCGCTCCAGTCCAGCCTTGTCGGAAATACAGGCGGTGTGGATTCTGCCGAAATTAGAACTACAGTACGGCAGCCGGGAAATTATCCAACGCCAAAACTTTTTTTCCTCAGGAAGCGATTGAGATTTGAATATTTACCCCGCAACATTACAATGGGATCAAAACGAGTCAAACCGCTTTCCTCGAAGGCCGCATTGCCTTTCAAGACGGGAAATAAGTTCAGGAGGCAGGATCTTCACGTCAAGCAAAAGAAAGCGAGGGACACCGAAAGAAGAGACGAACGCTTCAAACGAAAACGGGAAGAGGACCGAGATCCAGAGCTGAGGAGGGAAAGATTGGCCAAGAATGTTCCGATTACAATCGACAAGAAGCGAGTCTGGGATGAGGTAGATGGAGATGATCTGGGCATCAGTGTGGACGTGGAGCAATTAAAGAGACGGCGGATCGAGGAAGCAGAAGCCGCAGAGCAAGAAGCATTACAAGATGAGGAAGAGAAAGAAGACGATGTGGACAGCATGCTGGACTCTGATTCTGAATCAGAAGAAGACGAAGAGGAACCAAAGAGTGCTCGACAACGAGCGTCCTCCAACGCTCCCTCAACAACCAGTACCAACCTCGACCTCACGCCCTCCTCACTGGCCCTCAAATTCCCAACTCTCTTCTCTGACGAACCACCTCCAGTCCCCAAAATCCTCCTCACAACCTCCCTGAACTCGACCCTCCACAGGGAAGCACACCTCCTCTGCACTCTCTTCCCAAACACCACCTACATCCCACGCTCCTCCCACCGCTACGGCCACAAGTTCTCCCTGCGAGAAATCTCCAAATTCGCCACAAACCGCTCATACACCACTGTCATCCTCCTAAAGGAAGACCAAAAGAAGCCCACCGGTCTTACAATCGTGCATTTACCAGAAGGACCAACCTGCCACTTCAGCATCGCAAACTGGGTTGAAGGGAAGAAATTACCAGGCCACGGAAACCCTACGAACCATTATCCGGAACTGATTTTGAATAATTTCAGGACTCCGTTGGGTCTGTTGACTGCGAGGATCTTTTTGACGCTTTTCCCGCCGCAGCCCGAGTTGCAGGGACGGCAGGTGGTGACCTTGCATAATCAGAGAGATTATATCTTTGTGAGAAGGCATAGATATGTGTTTCGAGAGAAGAAGGAGACCGAGAAGAGTGTAATTGGTCCAGATGGGAAACCTGTGAAGGGAGTGGAGGAAATCAGAGCTGGTTTACAGGAATTGGGACCAAGGTTTACGTTGAAGTTGAGGAGGGTGGATAAAGGTGTAGGTAGGGCAGGAAGTGATGGGCCTGATAAGGTGCAATGGGAATGGAAAGCCGGGATGGAGAAGAAGAGAACGAGATTCAATCTTTAGTCCTCGGCGCTTTGTGCTGCATATACCCTCACGTACAGAAATGAAAGAATTTCACATACAAATGGAATAAATCATTTCAGTCTATCTCTATCATGGTATCATTCTACATACATCCCAAATTCGACCAAAACGCCCCGACCCCCTTCAAAAGAAGAAAACCCAACACCAACCTCTAGTTCCCCCTCTCTGCCCTACAAAAATCCCAACTCCGATACCCCCTCTCCCCAACCCACCCGGTCAGCCTCTTAAGCTCCTCCTCCCTCATCCCACGATTGGTCTTCCACCACCCCGTCTCCCAAACACTGATATCGCCGCCAAAGTACCCTCCCTCAAATAACACATCGCCATTCACCTCACAGCTCTCTCCCCTCTCCACCTCCTTGATCCCATGGAACGCCGTCATCAAGACGTCGATTTTGTAGCCTGCAGCTTTGATGAGAGCGGTTGCTGAGACTTCGGCGGCCACCGCAGAGTCCCAGGTGTGGAAGCAGGCGTTTATTCCTGGGGGTTGGTGGATGGAGGGGAGGTAGCGGTAGGCTTCGGGCTGTAGGTGGTTCTGGTGGTCTGGGGAGCCGGGTTGGTTGGTGGAGTCAGCGTTGGAGTTAGTGTTGGAGCGGGTGGTCAGGGCAGAGGGGAGAAGGGCGGCGGAGGTGGAGGGGAGATGCTCTTTGTTTTTGGCCGGGGGAAGGCGGACAGGGTTGAGGGCGAGATAGTCGAGGGCTTGTTGCGGGGGAAAGAGGAGCGTTGAGAGGCCTATTGAGTCGGTCGCCCAGATCATGGATTGCATGTGGAAGGTTGGCCAGCAGTTGGCTGTCATGCCTACGAGCTGTTGGGTTGGGTGTTAGTTTGGTTGCTTGGTCGAGAGGCGTGGGGGATGGTAAGCGATTAGGGAGAAAGGGGTTTAGGCTTACCTTCACTTCCTCGGTCAGTTTCCGCAGGTACATGTCAATCCAACAAGCATCACTCCAATATGGCATGAATGGTCCTCGGAGACTTGCGTTCAACATAATGAACTTCCCATATCCCTTCCACAGATCATCTCTTTGCAGGACTTCGGCGTATGCACCGAGATCGTAGCAGTCATTATCTCGTTGAACGACTCGGATGTTTGGTAAGTTAGGTATAATGGCGGCCGCATCCGTATGTCCATTGAGAATGAAGATGAAGTCCGCGGCTTCATTGAGGGCGTGTCGGATGAAGAATTCGAGATTAGGACGAGCGGCCTCGGATTCGGAGTAGGCGTAGAGAACTAGCGGCAAGGGTGAGATAGTGATATTTTTCGTAGCCTGCTGAGGAACTCCAGCGAGTTCTTGGCCGGTCTGAGATGATGCGCTATCTGGTGTAGTTGTTGATCCTTCCTTTCCTGTTGACGTCCCTTTGACTTCGTTTGGCTGCTCAACAGTGTTCGAAATAGATTCCGGAGTCTCAGATGGTACTTCAACGACAACGGGGTTATCCGCTGAATTGGAAGAGTCTGAATTGTCTGGACTCAATCCAAGAGCCATCCTGATAGCCTCATCCTCGGCCGTCTGTTTAATGGAATCCACCACTTCCGTATATTCGGGTTCCTAAGAGAAGTCAATACACGCATCTCAAAAACCATGAGAGGACGAACCACAGATGACTTGAATCTTGACATATCCAACGACAAGATCGACCAAATAAGCCAAAGTGCAATCAGGGCAGCCATAAAAGGGGTTCTCAGTGGCAAGACCGCTCCTGCTATAGGTCTCAGAGATCTTTGCATGACACCCATCTTGAAGTCCAATCCAAAATCAACCTGCTCAGCAGTCAAGCTTTCCGGACTATAAAGAAACGTATATAAAGATTGAATAGTAATGAAAGTAGAGTAGAGCGGGACATCAAGCCACTCGAGAAAGCTTCGTCTTTGCCCTCGCGTCCCTTCCCCACAGTAGCTGTCCGTGTCGGTGCTCTAGTATCAGTCAGCAGGTCATGGATCGGAGTGGCTGAAAGTCTGCTCTCCCGATTCACGGATACAATAATAGAAATGAAAACAATAATGGTTCGACAGAATTCGTCATTTAGGCTGAAAATGTCACTCGTCTTACACTTCAAGCTCCCGGGTACCCCCTGAAGTTCAAATGCAGGGAAGCTTACTTTGCAGATTGGCGGACGCATGAACAGAATCTACAGATGGAAAAAGGATTGGCATGGAAGAGGGAGATCCGTTCGCAATCCAGGTCAAGGTGTCCATCATTCCACGAGAGCCCGTCTGCACCAGATGAATCCTCACTTTAGACACCGACTCGTCCAGACCCTACTCGCATCTCTGTCCTGATACCAGTGACAGCTCCATACCCACCCCGTTAACCTTTATCTCCCGCTTCGGAATTACCAGCCCGAAATCCTCGAAGCCTCCCGAATTGCATGTGCATCCCCTTCTCCATCGTGTCCATGGACACCTGGACGCCCAAGCCTCGCAGCCGTATCATTCTGGAAACACCTTCCTTGAGGCGAAAACTCACGTGTCCCTCTTCATTGGGCGACACGGTATCGTTGCAAACAAAGTTTGTGATTCGAAACTTGGTCTGTGTGTGAGATTCGTCACCCTTGTGGAGCTATCTGCAGTAGTCCCCGAAGCTGCGGAAAGGGGCTGAATTGAGGACGACGGTGATTCGTGGCAACATCGAAGACCTTTTCAGCGCGCCTTTCCGTCTCTCTACGCCCTAAGTTCATAATTCAGATTCGAAAGTTGTCGGTTAGGGAATTTGTGGTGGTGGTTGAGAGCGGAAGCAAGCGTCGTCTAGGGCAGGTAGGCAGGATTTTAGGCGGTAGAACTAACGAGCCTACCGACAGTAGTCTGTGCGCACAGGGCATTTTCCAGGTATTTTCAGGCTCCATAAATTCGCTTACAGGCCTTGGAAAACTAAAGTCTCCTTAAACACTTAAAGGTTATAAGATAACAAATAATAGTCACGACTTAATATTTAGGGTTAGAGAACCAAAGTAACCTAAGTATAATTTGATTAATTAATTTTTAAAGATTTGCACGTTTCAAAATTGTATTTATTAGTAAAATGCCCTGAGCGCACAGAGTACTGTTGTTAGGCTCGTAAAGGGTCAAAACACTCAAGTACCAGAACACCAAAATACCAAAACCCAAAACTACGAATCGCATGCTGCTTAGAATTAGACCTGGAATTGCACTAAAATTATACTTAGACTCGTACCTACTATTTATAGGGAGCTCTTTACGTATCGCAGCGAGCTGCCCCCTAGAGAAAAGTTATGCGAGGAAGATAATATAGAATTGGTAAGGTGTGCCTCAAGAGAGTATGTACAGGATACTGTGGTTGCCTGAGGCATTGTAGCTTTTACCCAGTGAGCTGTCCCTCAAGGAGCTCTTTATATATTGCGGTGAGCTGTCCGTAGGGAGCTCTTTATATATAGTAGGTAAAGAGCTTCCTGGGGATAGCTCACTGCAATACATAAAGAGCTCCTTGGGGCAGCTCCTTTAGGACAGCTCACTGCGACATATAAAGAGCTCCCTGGGGGACAGCTTTCTAGGGGGGCAGCTCTCTGGGGTGCAGCTCTTTGCAATAATAGTAATTAGCTTTTCTTAGATATTACCTAGTTTTATATACTAGCTATAATAGTTACGGGCCTTAGCTTAATTTTAGTACAGTTGCACGTCTAATTTTAAGTGGTTTTGGTTTTTTGGTGTTCTGGTGCTCGAGTGCTCGAGTGTTTCGACCCTTCACCGCCTAAAATCCTGCCCTAGGTGTGGCTGGAACTTTAACTGCCCAGCCCTCACATCATTGAATTCATTGCCCTGCATCTGGCAACTTCTCTGTTCTACAAGTACATCTCAAGCGCTAAATGGGGATTACAATTGAGTATTTATATACGGGCCGCTCCAGGAACAAGCACTCCGAAGTTGAGAATATGTATTATAGATCTTGGAATTGGCCATTAAAATAGCATCTTTATAGATAGAATTATTAAATTATTTCTTCATAGCTAGCCCAGAATTAATTCCAGCCCAAGGGATTCTCGGCTATCATAGGTGCGGATATCTCTGGTGTTTTGCCACCGGCACGTGCACGGCAACTCCCTGGTTCTGATCCTTGACGGCTTTTGTACATCATTTCAGATCTTCTGGATGACACCGCTGTGCTCATCGGCCGACCCCTTTCCTGGTCTTCCACATCTAGGGTACTTTCAAGCTTAGATACATAGCCTCTCAAACTTTTGGGTCCATTGTGCCACGCCGATATTATGTGTGGCATAGGGAAGGCAACAATGATAGTAAACAATAGCGCAGAAATTGCTCCTACGGGATACCACTTAGGACTGATAGTGAAAGTAGTGATGCCGAAAATGGCCTATGGGCCTCTTAGCTTTTGTTAACGATCCAAAGCGGATGACTTACAGCTACCAACGATACCGGTAAGAAGAAGAAGCCCAAGGAGGTCAGTCGAGCGACTGACTGTCCAGTCGAAATCTGCTCGATAGAAACTATCATGGCCATCAAGTTTTCTAATTGCTCGAGCATACCTTGCACGACCAGAAGATCGTGACTTAATGCTTTGTCCATTTGGCTGCATCGCGAGATAAATCCGACCTCAGCAGCATCTTGCTCGAGGCTCCGAAATTCGAAATACCTCTGTGGTGCGAGAACTATGATTTCTTTGAGTGAGTTTTGTTGTATCAACAGAGACTCGTGTAACAGGATGTTTGTTGCCATTGCTCTGTTCAACCGCCGCATGCGTTGAAGAACGTTGCCTGTGAAGTTCTCCTGGTTGACTTCGATGCTTCTGTCCCTCAATTCCCAAGCGGCCGCATTCCAGATACCTACCCAGTCCGAAAGAATGGTATTCAGGTCATGGTAAATCCACTCGTGGCATGCGGCTAGCCGATCCCATCGGCGTTTGCTGGAGTAATGCTGTTGAACACGAGAAATATCTAATGCGGACCACCTGCCGAAAACAATAACCGTAGATTCATGAGCATGCGAAGATACAGCACCCGACCAAACAGCAAAGGGCCAAGACTGAACCTCGGCATCACCCAGCATGTACATTGGCCGCCCTTGTTGGCAAAGAGGATCCTTCACGAGGCGCACATAATTGTGCACAAACACCAAATTTTGTATGTCGTCCTATTCCGGTACCGTTGATGATCCTGGGGAGAAAGCGCCGATTGACCGAAGATAGTTGCTTAAGGAAGGCGGAAAATTGTGAAAGCTGTTCTCGAACGCCTGGAAACTGCCTGGATAATTCACAAGCCTGCACACGACTTATTCAACACCGGAATCATTATTGGCAGCGAGAGTCGAGGTGGGGTTCGCCTACATACCAAAGTTTCATATAATTTCCTTGAACGCCTCCCTGCTCTTAGCAGATAGACGAAGTTCGAAGAGGCCTAACGGAACTTGAAGATGAGGGTTTTTGGTCAGCGAAAATTTTAGGACTTCTTTTTCGGGTAATTGTGAGTAGATCAGGGGTCCATAGTAATCCACGCGCTGCAAATAAATGGATGCATGAAAGAAATCCAGGACTAAGAGTTTGGCGAAAGTGTCGACGGACCCGTCCGAGAGGGAGGCCCAACTAGTCCCAGCCAGTATACTCGAAATACTGCGTGGATTTTGAAAAAGGACGGTGTGGAAATGGTGCGCATTTGACCCCTCTTTCTTTGCTAATTTCTATCAAGTCTCTCTCCTCTTCTATTACGACTACAAAGCAAATCACCACGATCGCAATTAGTAAAATTTGGAAGGGGAAATAAGTTCGACCAAGAGCTGAGGGATCTGGGATGATAATTCTGCCGTAGCTTTGTTAATGGTATTGAAAATTTTGTGAATCGTGATGGTGCAGTGGCAAGGCAAGGGCTAAGAGCTGAAACCGGGCTTATGCTCGCATCTCAATCATTCGGTGTAATCTAGAGGGACCCCCGTCGCGGCAATTAAGAGGATCGAGCCTAGAATAGCAGATCGAAGATTTGGGCTCCAAATAGGCTGTGCCATGAGGCATTTTCACTTGCGGCGAGACCTGTAAAGCGGGAGGGGTTGATGGCGCATGACGAGACCTGGAAGGACCGAGCGAGGGGGTGTGGGAAAAGGAGTGAGGAAGGAGGGAAGATCAGTTGTGGTGGAGTTAGCAGGAAAGAGAGTTGCGAGTTGAGGTAAAAGAGGGAGAAAGGAGCGAGGTCAAAAAGCAGCGCCTGGACAAAGCGAGGGCTTCTTGCCTAAACTGGCAGTACCGAACCTATATGGATTAAACAAAATTAAAAGGCTTCCGAATATCTTATTAAATCAGAGTAATTAGATTAGTAAAATATTAATCCTTCGAACTTCGAAGTATTAAAGAGCAGCGAAGAATAAGTAAAGAAATCTGTTTAAATAATTAAAAATAGATTACTGAGTTTATTATAACAGGCCATTAATAAGTACTCGGTCTTTATATACAGGCACTAACGCAATATATAGAAATATTTCTTTATACTTCTATCTCGAGTATAAGAAGACAACTTTGCCACTTTATCTTTAATATATCTCCTCACTGAAGCAAAGCGTTATAAAGGTAGTTATAAACTATTAACTTTGACATCCATCCACGATCTGACAACAACTTTCGAAGGCTGCCAGACGATTCTAGAGACTAAGTAGACAACAGCATATATATTAACCGTCTCGAAAAGGTCTCCATTTCAACTCAAATTTATTAATCGTCGAAGATACGATACTCATCATATACTTGACAGCGATTACTCTGCAGCCCCGCTGCGGTGAGATTCAATATGACCGACCCTAAGAGCTGAAGACTTTGGAAGAAAAAAACCTGGCTTGAGATAAGCAAAGAAAATGTCTGGCTTTATCCAGCGGGACTGCGATGCATGTTTCTCATGGACTGGTCATGCTAAGAGGATGACGGGAAAGTCTAAATTAGAAGTTTGAGTCGGGCTTCAGAGCGATCTCAATGAATCTTGCCATGACTCAAGCAATGGATTGCGGAAAGACCTATCTTAGATCGCACAACCCTCAAACCAGAACCCCATCTCTCTTAAGCTGCACAAACCTAACCTGCGGGGCATTCCACTCAGCATCCAATTCCTTAATCTTCCCAAACTCCACCAAGCAATCCTTAATCCCCCTCTCAAAATACCCCTTCGAGCCCTCATCCCCATCCTCAAACTCCGCAAACTCAGGGACGCCCTTCTCTGGGCCCTCAAACTCGTGACAGCAACCACAGCCCGACTCGTCCGGCTCCCTCGTAACCAATAGAAACTGCTCTAGATTCTTGAATTTGTCGATCTGGATCTGGTTGTTGATAGTGCCATCCTCCCAGCCTGAATACCAGATCAGGTTGTCGATTGCGATGTTATGGATGGTGTCTTTTATTTCCGGAGGGGTGGCGGTCTCGAAGTGGGAGATGCCGTATTGAAAACACCAGGCGGGGAAGTAGAGGGTGTCGACGAAAGGGTTGTAATATATCTGAGCGGGATGGGAACCGTGAGGGAAGGAGAGGCTGTAGTTCTCGAGTGCGACGACCCGTGACTCGCGGTTTATGCGTAGGATGACTGGGATAGCTGTGGGTGAGTAGAAGGCAGCTGAGTTTGCCGATTCATAGTCGTTGTCCTCGGTGCCGTGGGTTATGTATTGGGAGTCTTGGAGTTGGCATACCTCGACGATGCGAGGTTCACGTGCTGCCAACTGCCAGAGGATGATCCGGAGCTCTTTTGGGAGCTTGGGGAAGAGTGTAAACTGCGTGAGAGCTGGGAGCTCGATAGCCTTGCGTGGTTTTGACATGATTGTGATCGTGAGTTGTGAGGGAAGGTGGATGTTACGTTTGCTTTTATGTTGTGGGTGTGCTTTGTTCTCGAGTGACGTTGAAGATGAGCCGAGCGTAGGCGAAATCAGCGCGAGTCCGTGGGCCGTACGGCCTCATCGAGGGGAGAAAGCACACAGCCTCTGCACTAAATTTGTGAATCATGGGCTTCTCCGCCGGATCGAGCCATTGAGAAGATACTTGGACAATGTTCAGTAACCTTGTTGGGTAACCCTAAATTGAACAAAGAACTCCATTTGCTATTCAACTATGTACAACTCCACCTCTATGACTCTTGTCTATGCCCTCGGCGCAGCTTCTGGTGTCCAAGCCTTGATCTTCGGCTTAACGCTGTAAAGTTATCAGTACTGTATTCTTGAAATTTGTTGAATGGAGACTTACGTAGAGTATGTTTTGAAAGCACCCCGGCTTGCTGTGAAATTCGGTCGATGTTCTGGTAGCTCCCACGGCCTTACACCAGTCTGAAGGATGGGATCTTGAGTCGGTGGCTTGTCAACCATGTATGAAATCCAGGCGTGCCATCCGGGCTCGATTTGTGACCTGTAGTCCGTTGTCAGCGAGAAGCTGGATTGCTCTAGAATTCGGGGACTCTACGGATCAAACTCCTTCTCCTTGTAATCCACCCATCGTGTTCGCACTATCTCCTCATCAATACACATCCTTATGGAGCAGCATTTCGGTATTCTTACAAGGCAATTCCTCCTCCAAGTTCTCGTAGTATTTGTTGCCAAACTTGTCCTTCGCGATCAATGTGCCCGCCTTGGTATCACCTGCAACGGTCGTGAGCTTCCAGCCCTCATAAATCCCCGAGAATCCTCGTACCTTGGTACTATAAGAAGAAGACATCGATCAGTAGCTATCCTGTCGTGAGTCATGGAGGGGCGTGGAGACGTACATGCATCTGATGCGCAGCATCCTATCACCACAACGTCAGCAAGCTCCCAAACACGTAATAAATAGGTTCTATACCCTCAGACCAACTCTATACAGATTGCGCAACGACCTCAGAATCGTCGACATGGTGGCGGCTGTTCAATTGCTGTCAATATTCCAAGAGAGTTGAGGTTCATCGAGATGCTTCGGTTCGTCCAATTTCGTACTAGCTCCAACAACCTCATCTGCTTCTCCGAAATCATCATACCCAGGCAAACACGCTTCTCTGCGCTCCTGAAGAGCAGAAAGTTGACATGATAGTCAGGAGTATCGCAAGATGCTCCGCCACGCGAAGACTACCTCTCTGCCGACCTCGACTGCTCCAAGCTGAACCGCGACGATACTCGACTTCCACTTCTGCAGTCACAACTCCCAATGGAGCTTCACAGGCTTCGATGCTGGGAGCTTTTACGAGCGAGTTAGATAAGATAGCGCCGAAGTTTGAGATTGAAGGGTCGCAGATACAGATCTTGCGTACGCCGTTGGAGTTTTACGAGACGTTGAAGGTGGGCAGCATCAGGAATTTAAAGAGGAATATGTGCTGATGGAAGTAGGCCAAGATACTGGGAGCA
Source organism: Hyaloscypha bicolor E (assembly GCF_002865645.1). Lineage (NCBI taxonomy): Eukaryota > Fungi > Ascomycota > Leotiomycetes > Helotiales > Hyaloscyphaceae > Hyaloscypha > Hyaloscypha bicolor. Next base: position 1,100,681 of record NW_020194519.1, on the reverse strand, counting down.
GAGAACCGCATATTTCTGTCTACATTGTACATAGGGAAAACAGAACATGAACTTGTATTTGTCCGGACCTTCACTGTGAATTTCCATTAACAGGGACTAGATTTCTACGCTTCAGCAAGCTCTCCGAGCTAAACCAAGATTAAAACTCAGCATTCTGACCGATGCCCTTCGAGGGACTCGAGAATCGCCCGACCCATCATGTGCCTCCTTATTAGCACCCTTGGTCACCGAGTTCGGCCCAGAAAGGGTAGAAATCCGCATGTATCACACGCCGAACCTGACTGGACTGCGAAAGAAGTACATTCCAAAGAGGATTAACGAAGGATGGGGATTACAGCACATGAAATTGTACGGGATGGATGATGAGATAATTCTCTCAGGCGCCAATCTCTCAACCGACTACTTCACCAACCGCCAGGATAGATACCACGTCTTCAGCTCCAAGGAAATAACAGATTACTTCCGCTCCATCCATGATGCCGTCTCGCACCTCTCATTCCTCGTCAATCCCTCGGCTCAAGACCCAGCTGGATACACCCTTTCCTGGCCAGCCCCAAACCTTGCGCCTTCGCCGTTAATCTCACCACGGGCATACGTAAAGCACTCATCCGCCGTGCTATTGCCACTCATCCAACCCCCGGCTGTCCCCTCCCGTTCCTCATCATCCGCCTCCGCCCCTTCTTCCGAGACAAGCAAGGGAACAAACACAACAATCTACCCCCTTCTCTCCCTAACCCAGCTCTTTCCCCCTTCGAGCCCGTCCACCGCCTCTTCAACCGAAGCGCCTGCTCTGTCCTCCATTCTAACCACTCTTTCCCAACCACAATACAGCACCTCAAGCTGGACATTCACAGCAGGCTACTTCAACCCGTCTCCTTTCCTCGTTAACCTCCTTCTGCGCACCGCCTCCATCCAGAACACCGTAATCACCGCCTCTCAACAAGCCAATGGATTCTACGGCTCTAAAGGCGTATCTGGACTACTTCCCCCAGCGTACACATTACTTTCTCGTCGATTTCTAGAGCGCGCCGAAAAAGAGAGAAGGAAAGTAGACATTGGACTCAAGGAATGGAGACGTGGAACGGTGGGGGAAGACGGAGGGTGGACGTACCACGCCAAAGGGCTGTGGATTTCGGTCCCCTCTCCCTCCTCACTCTCTCCACCTTCACCATCTTCACCAGAAAAAGAGGGAGTCAGCATCTCAGTAGTCGGCAGCAGCAACTACACGCAGCGCTCCTACGCCCTCGATCTCGAAGCCGGCGCCTGCATCATAACCTCCGATCCTTCCCTCCAACAGCGATTAAAAGAAGAGAAGGATCATCTTGGGGAGTATGCAGGTGTCGTGACGAGAGATGATTTCGCGAGGAGTGAGAGGAGGGTGGGCTTGCAGGTAAGGATTGCGATGTGGATTGTGGGGCTTGTTGGGGGGGCTTTGTAATATATTATAATAGAAAGGGGTGGTTGTACAAGTTGAGTTAGGGACATTGAGATCTAAGAGATAATGGATGTACCAATTCTATACAGGATAATGAAATTCGCTATCTGGTAAATGTACCAGCCCTCTCTGGGACATCGAAATTCACAGTTTGCTAAATGTACCAGTTCTAGCTGTTACATTGAAAATTCACACTTTATTCCGCTACTGTACAATGAACCTCACCATCCAATAATCACTCTCGCAACTATCATATTCAAAGTAACATCCGATGGAAACAAACGTCAAGACTAACGCATATCATTCTATGAACCTACAGTAGAAGAGAAAGGAAATCCCCTTCACTCGCAACTATGTACGTATCCCCTCATATCACCATCTCATCACCCATCATCCATCATTCATTCCACGTATGCATCATTCCTTTGTTCGCATGTTCACGTTTCACTTCCTTTCACTTCCATTTCGCCAAACACCGTTTGAAAAAGGAACGCAAAATGCTCGTTCCCATGGATCCCATGACTCCAGACCTCACACAAAATGCCCCAGTTCTAAGAAATTATTGCAATAACGTCCTGCTTCGCTTGCTTCGCGCTCATGTTTCTCACTTTGCTCCCATGTCTTCTCTCATCGCATCACCCACCACCACCCTATCCCCCATTGTCGAGAATCCAGTCCGGCAAACTAAAGAATCCTCTTCAACTCTTCCTTCTGCTTTGGTGTCAAGCTAGTCGGGAACTTCACATTATACGTCACGATGAAGTCACCCCTCGTATCTGGCTTCTTGCTCAAGGGCATGCCGAGGTTCGGATAGATTTCCTTGCTGCCGGGCTGGGTGGGGCCTGCTTTGTCGAGGCTGATTTGCTTCCTGTCGATCGTGGTAATTGTTCTCTTCCAGCCCGTGAGAGCCTCTTTAAGTTCCAAGTCGACTGTGTAGTGGATATCGTCACCGTCGCGGGTGAAGAGTGCGTGTGGTTTCTGTAAATTCAGTCAGCATGCTGGTATATGAAATAGAGAAAGAAGCGGAGAAATTAACGCACCTCTGTAACAACGAAATGTAGATCTTGCTGACCACCCTCCTCCTGGTCTCCAACACCCTTGAACTTAATCTTACTGCCCTTCTTCAATCCAGGCTTGATGTCCATCTCCAAAACCTTTTCTTGCGTGGTTCTCTTACCGGTAACCTCATCAAACAGCTTTCGCTTGATCTTCATCTTCTTGTGGGTGCCATTGAACAGCTCCTCAAGCGTCACCTCCAGGGGTCTCTCCACTGTTGTGGGTTCTGGAGTCTGGGCTCTCTGCCTCGACTCAGAGCTATATGCCGGTCTCGGGCGTCCGCTATTCTGTCTCGCTCGCGGAATTCCTCCCCCACCACTGAAGAGATCCTCAAAACCATCTCCACCACCCATACCAGATTGCCCCCGCAGGAACTCACTGAATATCGACTCCGGGTTGCTGAAGCTGAAGCCTCCACCGCCTGGACTACCACTGCTGAACTCGTAGCGGACACCGCCGCCAGGCATACTATTAGCTCCGCCGAAGTTGAAGCCACCGGGCATACTGCCTGCTCCTCCACTTGAGAATCCGCCGTCGGAGCCAGGCTCAGGAGGTGGTGGACCACCACGCAACATAAACTCGAGGCCATATTGATCGTAGGTTTTTCGCTTTGAGGGGTCGGAGAGGATTTCGAATGCTTGCGAGACCTCCTTGAACTTCTCTGCTGATTCTGGGCTGTTCTGGTTCTTGTCTGGGTGATGCTTCAATGCCATTTTCCTAGCAAGATGTTAGCTTGCTTGTCGGACCTAGGGGGAGGGCTACGGAGGGGATAATAGGAACTTACTTGTATGCCTTCTTTATATCATCATCGCTACAGTTTGGCTTGACGCCGAGCACATCATAGAGCTTGGTTTCTGCTACCATGACTGCAGGGTTGTACGGTGACAGCTCGGGATAATGTCTTTGTCCTGGTGGTCGAGCCTTTTACTGTGCAGATGAGCGACTTCGAATCGTGAAGCCTTTAACGTAGCCGGGTCGCTTTTAGCTAGGACAAAATTAAGAAGATGTTGTCGAGTTGTAGAATATCCTCGAAAGTTGCTGAATTGTTCGTTGTGCTTCTGTCGGATCGGTGTCGCCTTCGCCGGTACTAACGGCTGACCGTGTGATTGTTCGCTCCCAATTGCTGGGATTCTTTGTCTGTCTTTGTCCGAATGACCAGATAATGGGCGTCGGGATTGTGGATACGCAATTGGCCAATGACTCGAGATACGTCTTTAGAGGCAACAAAGACCTCTGGATATTCTTTAAGTGTTGATTAGTGTCTAAGGTAGGTGGGTTGGAGGTCGGGCTGGCGCCACCTCTGTTCAGGTTTGTGGTGAAGTTCCCCGCCATCAAGGAAGGCGGTGTGTGACGCCATAATCGGAGCAGGGCGTGGAGGGGTCGCTTTGGAATGTACTAGAACATTCGATGAAAACAAGCAAATTGCCGGATCCATTTTGAAGAAGTTTTCACATTGTCGAAATCGATGGCAATAGGGAGAAAATAATTTCACAAGTTGAAAGGATCAAGGTAAGACAGCAATCGTGAAGGAAGGTTCGAGTCTGATACCTACCCCTGTCATATCTCAAGGCAGAGACCAGGACATTTTGTTAACCCTGGAAAAAGCTTATTTTGAGGGGGTTGGATGGAAACAGGCAATTAGATAGTGATTGGACAAACAAAATAGCTTCTTCGAATAACTTTGTCTTGATCTATTATCGATTGTAGGGGTACAAGCCCCATAGGAGGGAACAAAGGGGGGAGCTTGCCGAGCCGAACCTTGGCCCCTTTTCTCCCGGATATCCGTTGCGCTGCCACCAGGGACGAATTTCCGTGATCAAATATACCGCAAAATTGCAGCAAATCAGAGGTCTTAAATCAATGAATCTGGCGATATGATTTGCTGATTCAGTTCGCTTAGATGTGCACGGGCCAATTCGTCCCTGGTGGCAGCGCAGCGGATATCCGCATCGAAGCACAACAAACTCGTTCAAAGGGTTTCAATTAAAACTTAGCATGCCCGCAACGCTCTTGTAGCCTGGGTATCATCGGCTTCATGATAATGTAACCCGCTCGCCGATCAGGGTTCTCAATCCGTAAATCCTACCCGCTTAACGGCCGTGCTCTCCTCGGCAATATGCTCATCCTCCACCACCACCTGATCCAAATCCATACTATCGATCGTGCCCATCTGCTGCATGCTCATCTTCCGACCCGACAACATTGGCATCATGCCACGCTCCTTCATCTCCTGTCCCGCACCCTCATTGTTCTTCATAATCAGACTCGGATCAACGCCCACAATGATATCATGTTGCTCTCCATTCGTTGTCACGACATCTTCCATGATTCCGCCTCCATTACCCAGGTGACCATCTACAGTTGCTGATTCATCGCTTCCTCTCAGCTCCGTTTCTGTGACATTCACGCGTTGGTACTGGTTTGATTCATCGTCAGATCCACGGTATTTTCGTTTGCCAGGAGAAGATAATCCCACCAATTGAGAAGAATCCATCTGAGTATCAACAGACTCTTCGGTGTCCCAACCTACGGTTTGAGACTCTTCAGGTGCAGTAAGCTCTACCTTGAAGGACGCGTTGTCGAATCGCACAAACGTCTGCCGTTTCGTTAGCAGGCTGATCATAAAGGATGAAATTATACACACCTCTAGGGCCTTTGGCAATACCACGGCTTGCATGTCCATTGCGTACTTGCTCGCATACACGAGGATCGCATTTCTAATTTCATTCCTCGTGGCCTCGAGAACCTGATCCAGTGTTGTTTTCTACCTGTGCGTCAGAGCCACGGTTCCGTGACAAAGAAATCAACTTACTTCTACAGTCACAGGACTATATCCTATTGGAGTATAGTGGATCCTCCACCATTGATCACCGCTGGCCTTCCGTCCATCATCATCCAGATCCATATCAATCAGATCTGGCTCCGCTCTTCTGCAAATGTAAAAGGTACTCTTACTAATACTGACTCCACGGAGTGAGTAAGCATGTAGTTTGGGCTCCGACGGGTCATTTGAAGGTTCAGTATAAAGTTTCGAGAGCTGTCGCAACTCCTCTCGCGCCTTTTCTTTGGATTCATTCAAAGCTGTATTGCGTCAGCTAAAGCAAGAAATCGAGATGCAGTGAGACCTACCCGTCAACTTCCTGTCAATCTTCGCCATGACCTTTTGCAGTTCTTTAGAGAGGACTGCTGCAGCCTTGCTCTGGCGCTGAGTTGGAATACCATCAAGCTCTGAGTCATCAATCGTCTGGTCTTCCAGGATTTCGGCCTCGTCATGTCTGAGTGAAGCTTTGAACAGATCCTGAACCTTCACGACTTTCCCTCCACCGGGTCCACGCATCTGATAGGACGTCAAATAATCTTCCAAGCGAGATGCTTGCTCCAGTGTTTCTTTAACCACAACCTTCTTCTGACGCATCTCTAAAGCTGCCTGTCTTCCATCTTTCAGATACCGATCTGGATACCAGACAGCAGGGATGTCGATCTTCTTATACGACTCCATGTTGCCCTCGAATCGGAAAGCAATGACATCAGCCACATGTGACAAGTACGAGCATTTGTCGGCGTCTCGCAACAGTAAATTAGGCCACAGCATGTCATCAGCGATGTCGTAGATATTCTCCTGGTCAGAGTCCTCGGGTGGGAGTGGCAGTTCGAGGATGGCAAACTCTGTTCCTTGCGGGGTATCTTCCTGTTCTTCCGATTCGACACCTCTGCTGAAAACCTTCTTCACTACACCATGATTCTCTTCAGCCAATAAATGTTTCCACGCGGCCATTACGGCTGCCTCAGCTGTGTCCCAGTGTCGTGATGCCTTCTTCACATCAGCCATGTTTGCCAACGCATCAGCAGAACCATAACTGCGGTCCGTCTTATCAAGGAAAGCCATGATCCGCTGAAGCTCTCTGTCGACCGTTTGTTCCTCGGGAGAATCTTCGCCAGTTAATGATGGAAGATCAATCGTTTTGCCAGTCCACCACTCATTATCATTTCCATAACTGGGGAGGACGTCCATCGGCTTTAGAAAGATGTTTCGAGTAAGAGGAATTTCATGATAGATTGTGAATAGAGCATTGAGACGGTGGTTCTGTATGCTGGGCTTCAAGAAGGCAGGTACGTCGAGGTCTCGTTTCCGCTCCGCAGGGCCAGGGTCCAACATGATTTCTTGAGCAGAGCTCTTGCTCATAGGAACCATCTCCCACTTGCCTTGCTCGTATTCATTGCGGGTCGCGGGGCCAAAGTATTTCTGGTCTGTGCCAGTTATTCCACTTTCTTGCGGTGGTAGTCCACATTCCTGTCTCGAAAGAGAAAGTACTTGTTCCAATTCCCGGTCATGCTGGTCCTGATGAGACATCGAAGTCCTAGGGTCGGCTACCAACGTATGTTAGCTATGTAGGTACCGTTGCAGAGTATACGAACCTAGTGCATGCTCTGCAGTCAAGTCTATGACCTTACTGAGTGGAGACTTGTTGTTGCTTGTCCGCGAAGGCGGTCGGGAAGGAGCTCCAGAGAATGTTCCATATGATCCAATGTCATCAGCGGCGTGTATGTTGAACGCTATTGAGTGAGGTCAGCCCCGTTCTATTCAAAAGGCTGGCAAATGAACAACTGACATATTCCAGCATTGTTTTGAGTACCCTCCCGATCGCTGCTGAACTCCGCTTCATTCCAATGGTACTAGAGAGATCCTCAGCACTCAGATATCCTGCATGCAATATGCCACGTATCTACCTTGTTTCCAGACCCAGCGTCGTCAAAGTATTCGCCTATGGCTTGCTCGACATTGTTGTTATTTCCCTGCACATATCAGCTGCGAACACAGTTGAGGCTTTGCGCCAAGTCACCTTCAATCGTAATATAACTTCTGATTCAGGTACATCGGGGACCAAGCTCAGGAAAGCCTTGATATCGTCACGGGATGGTTGGAAGGGGCCTGCCATCATATCGTCGTAATGCCGAGGCCCTCGAGGCTTACAGCCGCACTGTTATCAGCTTCGTTGAAGCTTGTTACAGCTCATGAAGGAAATGTACAGAGGCGCGTTTGTACAACTGAGAAGTGTGAAGTTGGAAAGCTTCAAAATCGTTGGTCCCAGTTTTCTGGGGAGAATGGTGAAAGATGGGGATTGCAGAGCTTGGATCAACAGAGCTCAAGAATCGCCGCGCAACATCCCTGTTCCGATCCGCGCTATGTACCGGCACCCCTTCACATGCATACGAGGTGAATTCTACTTGGAAAACAACTCACCCTTCTCTTCCCTGGTACGACTTGACATATATTTCTTCACTCTCTCACAACTCACATTGCAGGCAGGTATTCTAAGGACACAAAGCATGCTGAGATGTGTTTTGTGTCCACCCTCCTATGTAATTACCCCCCAAAGATGCAATATCCAGCCGGACGCCAGCTAGGTCTAAGAGAAAATCAAAGCCAAACCCACCGTGAAATACGCCGCAGTTGGAAATGCCATGCTTGCCGTATTCCTTACGCCATAAAAACTAGCCGGGCCAACGCTATGCTATGCAGGAAAATGAGAAAATAACGCCAAGTGCTCACATCTGGATCCTGTGTCATGAAGGCCCTGCTCCGTAAAATGCAAGACCGAGATTTCATCCATGCACTCCAAAGCCAGGAATCGTGGACGCTCTTCCTTCATAGTTCTTCTACTTCTTCTTGCTCCTCTTCCTCACTGTCAAATTCTTGGTCTTCTCCTTCCTCGTCCTCCTCCATTTCTCCGGAGCTTTCACTGGCGCCAAAATCATCGTCCTCCTCCTGCTCGTTCCAGAAGTCGTCATCGTCGGCAAACTTCACCGGAGGAGCCTCCATGAGTGTCTCTGGCATCTCAAAGCCCTCTGGGATATCTGACTTCGAGGCCTGAACTGTAGCCTTGGCCTTGAGGTTATATTGCTCTCGGTCATCGCGGTACATGACACCAGCATCAACATTGGCGGGTGAGGAGATCTCGGGATCATCCAGGAGGAGAAGGATGGAACGAAGGACAGTCTCGACACCTTGGAGAGGAGACCATCGCTCATTAGCCTGCTCTCCGGACTGCTCGTCCTCACCGGCAGCGTGCAAGATGGAGATGCAGACCTTGCCGTCGGGATAGATATTGGGGTGGAAGATCGGTCGGTTGAATTTGAAGGTGGGAGGGTCGTATGGGTACTTGTCGGAGAAGGTCATGGAGGCCTGAGGGGCGGGTTAGTAAAACGACAGGCCAGGGGTCATGAGAGGGACTCACCTTGAAATAGGCACCATCGAAGGCACTATCCGGATTAATGACCATGAGTCCGATGCTCCATTTGAAGATAGCAGCCTCGTCGAGCTGTGGGTATTGTTAGCACGTCGAACAGACAAAGAGATCTGCGGAGTGGACCTACCTCGATGTTGACCCATTTCTCCCGGGAGAGATCCTTGTATTCTTGCATCAAACGCTGTTTCGCAGACATGATCGGGATCTGAGTTGTCCTCGGTGGTAAAGACTGGGTTGATTTGCGGATCGGGCCAGAAATTGACTTGATGTCGGCTTGCTATGTCCAAGATGTACGGCGCGGTTCTGCTAGAATGACTCGTGTGATGGTACTGCCACCAAAGGACTCGCGGATCGTGATCGGAATGGGATGTGGGACGAGGAATGCCGACAGCAACGGCGAGATCGAAAGGAAGGACCTTTTATGCTCGTCGATGTGTGTCGGGGTGAATTCGGAGTTGGTCAGCCGGAAGATGGAGCGAAGAAGTGGTAAATTCTTGGGCGGAAGTGATCCTCACAGGAAGGAAAGGCGATCTTGTCGTGCTTGGTCGGAACCAGGCCAGGCGGGAGCAGGGATACTTTCATTAAGTCATGCGAATTCCCGATAAGGACTCTTATCGACGCCTCGCCTGTGCAAAGGGGTCGGGTCGGATGCTTGCCAGCACCTGTTGGTGTTGGAAATGTAGAGATATATAAGGTTATGCCTTCAAAGTTCTTAGATATGTAAGTACAATTAATTCATTAATTCACAGTGAAATCCTCAGAAAATGACACTTTTCCACCCATCTCCCAGCCCCTTTCTTACAACAAGGCACCAGTGGCGAAGCCCGCAAAACCCGACAATGCGATGTCTGACTACTCTTCATGCAGGCAGAAAAAAATAGATGCAGCAGCAGCAGCAGCAGCAACAGCATCAGGTGACCACAGAACGACAAAAGGAAATCACCCTCCAGGCAGGGGAGGCTGGTGTTTAATGAAGATGCCTAAATATACTGTATCAAAGTTGTGTATGTGCAATTGACTAAGAATCGTCGGTTCCGCAACTCTGCTCGTATTAAACCCTAATCCGGAAGGTGAACTCATGTTTTGCCAGACAACCCTGAAGATTTGCTAAATTCCCTTGCATCCCACTTTCAACTCTACACTTTACATCTTTTATATTTTTCAAAATGTCGTACCCTGAGCCCCCAACTATTGAAGCCGAAGCCGACTTCAAGGTCGAAGGTGCCGGCAAGCCATGCAAGACTGTAAGTAGCCAAGTTCTTCAATGCGTTTCCAAAATTGCTTTTTCTATCAAAGAGGCCCGAAATACCTCTGTTTCCGAACCAAAGAGTTCTTGGGTATTATCCGATGTTTATTCCATTCAAAAAGTTATCATCTTGAATCTCTTTGGAGCTGGTGGAACACACTTCACCTCCCTTATACACACTTCAAGCATAACACAAATCACATAGACCTCTTCGTATACTTCTTCATCTCTTCGCCACACAAATCTAACCACTTTTCCAGTGGTACACCGTCTTCGGAGACCTCAAATCGGGCGTCCGTCCCCTCGTTTGTCTCCATGGCGGGCCAGGAGCAGCCCACAACTACATCCGTCCGATACGCTTCTTAGCCTCAACACACTCCATCCCCGTGATTATGTACGACCAACTCGGGATCGGCAACTCCACTCATCTCCCAGAGAAGATAGGAGATGGCAAGTTCTGGACCGTTGAGCTCTTCCTCGCTGAACTCGACAACCTCCTAAAGCATCTCGGAATCCAGGATGACTATGACCTGCTCGGCCAGTCATGGGGCGGCATGTTAGGTGCCTGCCATGCCATTAACCAGCCGAAAGGACTACATAGACTCGTAATTGCGGACTCCCCAGCCTCCATGAAAATGTGGGTGATCGCCGCCGACACCCTGCGCCAAAACCTCCCCCCAGACGTACAAGCCACCCTCCTAAAGCACGAAGCAGACGGCACAACCGACTCCCCCGAGTACGAAGCCGCAATGCAAGTCTTCTACGACCGACACGTCTGCCGCGTCATCCCAAAGCCAAAAGATTGGGACGACACCGAAGCAGCTATAAAAGCCGACCGGACCGTGTATCTGACCATGAATGGACCGTCTGAGTTCTTCATCACTGGGACGCTCAAGGATTTTAATATCGTGGACGAGTTGAGCAAGATCAAAGTGCCGACGCTACTAGTTAATGGCAAGTATGATGAGGCTACGGACTATGTGATGGAACCGTTCTGGAAGAGTATTGAGAAGGTGAAGTGGGTTAGGTTTGCGGAGAGCAGCCATACGCCACAGCTGGAGGAGACAGCGGAGTTTTTGAGGGTTGTTGGGGGATATCTGAAGGCCGAGTAGAAAAAGGAGGACGTGAGGCTTTGGGTGTGATAATAGGACAGAGAAATGATGAAATGATTTCATGCCAAAAACTGCTGACATTCTGTCTGCAGAACATCTTTGTCTCATAGAGACCCGATCTGAAAACGAAGCATTACTTCTTAATGCAGTCTCCTAACTCCAATGCTTAATGCTACAAACTCCAAATCATGGTATCGTCGTACTCATACAATAACTCCAACCCAGTCCGGTAAGGCTGGCCTGATAACATCCACCAAAACCAACGCCCCAAAATAATTTAGCCATACTCAATTCTCAACGAATGTTCTCTTTGTTCCTCTCACCTCCCATCTCATGCACCCTCTTTTTCTCCGCATTTTTCTGCTCTAGCCTCGCTCTCGCAGCAGCCGCTCTCTCTGGCGGAAGCGTAACCCTCTGCTTTGAGCCATCCAAACTCGACACTCGACTGCTCGTCAAAGTTGCCAGGCGACGGGCAGCGAGATCATTGTTCGATCGCTGTCTCGAGAGCTTACCGGAAGTTTGAGAGCGGGCTACGGCTGCCTTAGGAGGGCTGGCTGGGATGTTGAACATTGAAGGCCGTGGGCTGGCCTTGCAGTTTCGGTCGTGGATGGTTTTACTTGTGAATTGAGTGATAAATGGTTCGGGGGAGGGAAGCTGCATTTCTGGGGATGATAAAGACATGCTGGGGAGTCGATCGGTAAGTGTGATAGCTGGCAAAGGTGTGTGCTGGATTGGCCCGTAACTGGCAGGTGGAATGGTGTCCGTGCTTGCGTTGTTTATCAATTCTGATAAAGCGGAGTGAGATGATCGTGGTCTTGACGACTTTGAAGGCGTATCGGGCAGGGAATGCTTCGATGGAGCGGCTGCCTTTAAAGGTCGAGCAATTGGTGGACTGGGAATCGGAACTTGGCTCTCCCTAGCTTGGGGCTCGACAGGGGGAAGAGGCTTCGAGTATAAATCGGGAGGCTGCTTTGCGTCCCTCGTTCTCTTCGATGGTCTGTCGTGCAAATATTCTGGCTTTTGGTTCTCTTTCAACGCGATCATCTGTTTCTGAAGATCTGCCACAATTCGATCATGTTCGGTAGTCTTCTTCTGCAGAGTACGTTCAGCTTCTTGTGCAGTAGATTCAGCACCTCGCAACAATGTAATCTCCTTCCTCAACCTGACAACTTGATCGTGACGACCCTTCAAAAGCTGCTCGGCATCTCGACGATTTGCCTTTGCGAGGTCTTTCAAAGCAGCATAGTCCTTATGAAGAGTTTCTATCTCTTCATTCCTCAGACGAAGTCGGTCCTCGGATGACTGTTGTTTCTTTTCGCATTTCTCCAGATGGGTTTCCAGGCGCAAGTCTGCATGGAGCAGTTCTTGGGTTAACTTGGTATTCTCTTCTTGGAGCTTCGTCACCGTCTTCTCCGTGGCTAATAATGTCTGTCGGAGTTGTTCCATTTCCTCACGAAGTGATACCATTTCCTTAAGCTGCTTTCGTGCATTCCTCAGCTCATGAGATACATTCGACATTGTGCTCTCCATTTCCTCCTGAGTAAAATGCTTCCCTTGCCTGGCAGCAATACCGGTCTCTCCCTCCGGTCCCTCCAGTGCAAGTCGAAATTCCTCGACTTGGTCCTTATATTGAATAGCCAAAGCGGTCTGTCGTGCAAGCTCCTTTGTCAATTCCGGCGACTTGTCATCAATTCCATCTCGTGCAGCAGCGGCAATTTGTGCGGTCAGTTTTGAGATCTGGTCTTCCATACAGGAGACTTTTCGTTGCTCCTCTTTCAGTTTCTCCTCCAAGTTGATGGACTGCACGTCTTTTAGCTTGGCGTACGATTTGGCAAGCTGCTTGTATTTGAAGAGCTTTGCCATCTCTGCCTTTGCGTCCTCGTGGTATTGCTCGAAATTGGACTTCCAGAACTTGCCAGATTGGGAATGCGGTTCATTCAAATCCACTGTCATATCGTTGTCGCAACCGTCGTGAACAGCCAGCTGTTGCAATAACCCCTGATTGCTTAGTTCTGACTTGCTTGGCTTCGTAGTTTCTGATTTTGTAGACCCCCTGTCCGAGTCTGCCTTGCTCCGTCTCTTAGCTTCTGGCTGTGAAGACTTGCTATCCGTTTCTGGCTTTGGCTTTGGAGCGGTAGCCATTGATTCTATCCTATCCTTCTGGCTCTTTTGCTCTCTCGCGTCCTCTAAGACCTTGGTGAGATTGCGCTTAACCCTCCTCGATGGCTCCGATTTCGACGTCCATGGACTGGGGAACTTTCCTGGACAATCATCTGGTATACCACTCTTGGACTTTTTTGCAGAGAGCCTTCCCCTCGTCTTTTCATTCTCCGGTTTGTCAACCACCTCATTGCCAAATGACACGGTCTTTCGGCGCGTAGTTCCGGTCCCAGGTGTCAGGAGAATACCCTGAGGCTTCGTTGGAGACACACTCCTCGACATACCCTTCGCAGGATCTTGTGCAGCTATGTCTTCCGATTCGTCTTCTCCTTCGTAGAATGTCTCATCATCTTGTGGATCTGGTACACCAAAAATTGCACTCTTTAATGCACGAGCGGCGAATACTGGAGCAGGTGTATCCGGGAGTTCCGTAGCCTCGTCTCCATCTAGTATTTGGTTAGCATGGTGAATCAACTTATTTCCAGCGGTCCAATGTACCTTGGACGCGATTCCCCTCCGCGGGTTTTCCTAGCCACCAATTAAGCATCTTTTGCGAATTGTGCCCCAGAACCAAATTATCAAAAAGAGCATGCCATTATCCGAGTGCGGGTTTTGCGAAATCTTCTGATTGTTGGTGAGGTGCTGAGTACATTGCTCGACGTTTTGTTTACTTTGAAGGTGAAGTCGCGACGCCCCTGTCAATCCGCGAAGCGGGTGCGGATCCCTTCCCGCATTTTAGCGCCAACCTTAATTGGAATCGCGAACTTTCAGGAGCGCCAATCTGCGAATTGCCATGAAGAGGTGCAGACAGTTCCACTAAAGGTACGTACTCAAAATTCCCATGCTAGATTGACACTGATCTTATCAATCAAGCTCTGTCAAAATGAAGCGGAAGCAAGTAGAGGAGGACCCCGCAAATGGACACGACCAAGAGCCATCAGCAAAGAAGTCTCCAGCAGGAGCCAGAGCAGCTGAGCAGACAGTAGATGATGATCAACCCCCGCAAAATGGTTCCACGCCAATAAAGAGAAGATATTTATGGCGGGAGAGCGTACCGGTTGAAGAAGAGCGCGATTCAGCCCCTTCTGGAGATGAATCCATGGATGGAGTCGAGCAAAGGAAACCGAACGGCGAATTGGAGAACAGCATTGGGGATGATGCAGAACCAGAAGATATAACTCCTAGGAAAGGAAGACGAGGTCGCCCGAAGCAAGACGGGGCCGAGAATTACACCAATGGAACCACACCGAAGAAAGACAGTCTGCTCAAGACACTCTTCTCTACCCCAACCAAAGTCAATAGTGCCAGCGAATTAGATACACCAAGGATTGAGAGGAACGCAGACCGGTCTGCAAGAAAAAAGAGCACCAGGACTCTTATTGAACGTACAATACTTGGGAATACGAGCGACAATGATGAGGAAGAGGAAGATATTGCAGAAGAAATATATAATTCTGAGGAAGAGGGCAACATCGACGAAGATGGACCAGGGTTAATTGGAGGGCTTGCTGAAGACGACAATGCTCCAGCGACGCCCTCAAAACGAGGGAGGAAGAAGGGTACGAAAAATCGACGAAAATCCCCAACACCACCTGCGGATCTCACGCCCCACGAGAAGTACTTCTATCAAAACCGCGGAGGGCGTGTGAAAACCTCCAACAACACACTCTCCTCTCTAGCGCTGCTTAACCATGAAGAGTACTTCAGCCGTGCTCGCGATCTAGTAGATTCACATGCAAGAGATATAGAATATTTGGAAGGCCTACACGCCGAATCATTCAACCAATGGCATTTTGAGCTGAGCCAAGATTTCAACATTTGCCTCTATGGTTGGGGATCCAAAAAGTCCCTACTTATGAAGTTTGCAGATCATATCTACAAGGCTCAGAGTGATCATACGAAGGCAAAGATAGTGGTGGTCAATGGTTATGTCCATAACCTTACTCTAAAGGATATTTTCAACACCATTGCAGCTTCTATCACTGAGCGTGGCTACAAGCTGGGATCTCAACAAGCTGACATGCTTGATAATCTCTTAGCTTTGCTGGAGGAAGACAAAGCCCAAGACATCACTCTCATCATCCATTCAATCGACCGAATTCCCCTTCGGCGTCCTGTCACACAGACCCTCCTCTCCCGTCTAGCTTCTCATCCACAGGTGCATCTCATAGCATCAGCTGATCATCCTTCATTCCCACTGCTCTGGGACAGCTCTCTTCGATCAACATACAATTTCATATTTCATGACTGTACGACTTTCCAGCCCTACACCGCAGAGGTGGATGTTGTCGACGAAGTTCATGAGCTGCTTGGAAGGAGTGGTAGAAGAGTCGGTGGCAAAGAAGGAGTCAGCTTTGTGTTGAAGAGTTTGCCCGAGAACGCCAAGAATCTGTTCCGGGTATTGATAGGAGAGCAGCTAGCGGCTATGGATGAGGGTGCAGGGACCCTTGAGGGGGGTGATGACGATAATGGTAATGACGAACGACGTCTGGTGGGACACAAGAAGAATGAGACTGGCGTTGAATACCGAGTTTTGTATAACAAGGCTGTGGAGGAATTCATTTGCAGCAATGAGATGAACTTTAGGACATTGCTGAAGGAGTGAGTTGCCCCCTTTCCATTTCGGCTGGCCTCCAATGGCTGACTCTCGCAGATTCCACGACCATCAGATGATCGTTAGCCGAAAGGACGTTCTGGGGACCGAGATGCTTTCAGTGCCTTTCCGAAAAGAAGAATTGGAGACGATCTTGGAAGATATTGTATCATAGAGTTTCTTCGACTCCGGGTTGTACAATTCGGCATTTCAGGGGCATAGCATGGTGTCACAGGTGCATACCATTGGGAGCATATGCATTATAAGGAGCAATGAAGACACGACCGGGTCAAATGCCTCTATTTCAAAAGCTCCCAGCATGCTTTCTATGTCACCTGTTGGTTTTGGCCTCTTCTCACTTTCCATTTTGTGCCACATACATCGCAGCTGAAGGGTTCTACCTATTTGTCATGCACTTCTATTGAAGAATAGATGGATGAGGTGTTTATATTACACATCGCACCTTTTGACCATGGTCCTCGGCCCACTGCCCAGTGCCTTCTTTGGCCCGCCTTCACTATTGGATTCGCCCCCTTTCTTCAACTTGTTCTTGGCTGACCTTTGCAACTCACCGTATTCACTTCTCCTCTTAGTTTTCGAGGTTTTGTTGCACTTCATTGACCCTCTTCGGATCGCCTTCGCAAATCGAATTAGCTTTTGGCAAGTTCACCCGTCTCTTCAGAACCCCTATCCAGTCGAAGTATCCGCCACGAAATGTTCGAACTCGGTCTGGGATAAAAGATGGATAATTCAGGGCAGCTTCGTAAACACGTAAAGGAGCCAAGTTTGTCTCACCTGGGCGCCAAAGAACCCTTCCGGTTTTGATTACGTAGTGCACAAAATGTCCGAAGTCGTTTCAGATATTGTGGCTTATCGCTCTCAAAACACAACTCGACGGCTTCTTTGTCATTAAGATTTTGGCTCTTGTGAGGCCCAAAATTTCGGCTCAAAGAATGATACAGCGTAAAACGAGTCAATTTATGCATTCGTGCTCGGGATGACTCCTTTGTGCTTCGTGGCTGCATCGAGCCGTTCCCTATGGACTACAAAGCAACCCATTTCCTTTCAAGGCTTACATCGCCTGCAACCAATTTTACCGCTTAGTCTGTATCTAAGTCATAGTTTTTTCTCCCCCTAAATCTTCGTACCATTTCGCTTTGTTTCAATCCACTCCACTAGTAGAAGCTTGCTTGTTATAAATAGTGGCAAACTAATCTGGACCAGCGCTTCCATTTTTATTCACTGTTTTGCTAGTAGTATTCGTAATGCATGTTATTCAGACGCGCAGCAAAACCCGTCTTGAGGCCTTTCTGGCTAAGGCCGTCATCGAAGTAGAGCGCCGCTGCTCCGAAGTCAGCAAAGCATGGGACGCTTCAGTTGAGAAGAAAGATCTCATTAGACAGATCGACGAAAAGGTCCTTATCCAGGAAAGCATATTCATTGACTCAGCGATGTGTCTAGGTCTCGGCTCGTTGGAATTATATCCAGAAATCTATGCCGAGTATTATGATGTTGTGGAGGACATGTGGACTTATTGCGTCTACGAAAGTAAAAAAAGACTCAGCCAACTTCTTGTTTTTGAGACGATCCTCAACTGTCTACGCAAGTACTACTTTGAAAGTTTGCGTTTTAGCTTTCTAATAGATCTGCAGGTAAAAAGTTTAAACTTGATGAAGTTTCTTTTCAGGATCCGGCTTTTTCTATGACCGATGTAAAATTCCTCGAAAAACGAGGCCGTAAGCAAACACCAAGACCTTCTTATTCCAGCAGTTGCTAATCTCGGAATCCTCGTAGATCGAGTGCTTCCGTTCGATTGGTACCAAACAAAAATCTTAGAGTATCAAGAATATGGAGAGGTGATCAAATTCGCAGGTCTGGACCAAAGCCTTCGTCCTCTATTATCCACCTCCACGATGGTTTTTGCACCATTCTTGCCAAGCCCATGCCTGTACGAGTATGTATAACCCCTGCGCCTTCTCGACATCCAGAGCTTCATCATGGAATATGGATGTATCAAACAGACCTGTATTCCGGGGTCATGCTAACCTTCCGTGCGACCAGTCTTGTTTACACGGGTAAGCCTTCACTGTACTTCGGAACTAGTCTCCTGCGCTGCATCACAGACGAGAGGCCGGTGAGCTACCACCTGGATGTTGACCGTTGATTTTTTACTAACACATAACCTTAGTCATTCATTAAAGTATCTTACCCCGCAGACGATTTTGTAGATTTCGTGACGACATACGAGGACGAGTTGGAAGTAACAGCCCTTCTAGATGCCGCCGAGTCCGATTTCCGATCGTTCCCACTCGTCTTAACATGGCCTGCACTTACGAGTGATAGAGACGCCATGATTCGATTACAGAATCGACGCCTTACGGTCGAGAAGGCGAAGGAGGAAAGAGTGCAAGGCAAATTAGCCCCCGACTCTGAGATAGAATTAACAGACTCCGAATCGTGCTCCTCTGGCCCAAAACAAACGTGGGTAGATTCTACGGGGCCAGTGTGGTGGACTTAAGCACAGTTGGAATAGCCAACCAGAGTTGCAATTATTGAATCGTGCATGCAAACTGACGGCATGGCTGACTTAAGTTTGCAGAGGCAATGAAATGGAGAAAGGCGGCGAGCAAGGAAAGAAAATTAGCGAGGGTGATTAAATTGTACTGCAGAGATTTTCGAGCGCATTTAAATATCAATGAAACATATCTGGCCAGTTCCGAAGACTTCTGGCTTTGCTTTAACCCTAGGTGCTCAAAGCTTCGGAATAGTTAGATAGGGAAAGTAGTCAAAAACTTTCATTTAGTCCACTTCGATTGGTAGGAAGTCCACACAGAAACATCTTGGGGAATCAAACTTCCCCAAAACCTTCATACCTCAAACTTAATTCCCTCTACTTCGATAGCAGCCTTGACTGAATCACGCTTGAGACCCTCCACAACCAAGTTCGCATACTTCGGATATTTTCCTTTCATGTCAATTCCTGTGTCATTTCCCCAACGATAGATCACGAGAAGGAAGGCGTCGACGGCCGTGAAAGTGTCACCAACCGCATGGCTGCCTTTCAATTTTTCTTCAATGAACTCCAAACTTTCCTCAATTGTCTTCCTTCCCTTTGCTTTAATTGCGTTGTACGTCTGCGGATCATCTGAGAATCGGTGTGACCTTCTCACCCCCCCAAATGCCTGTGCGTGCACCGTTCCTGAGAGCCAATTGCACCATTCGTAAGTGCGGACGATCTCAAGGTTCGTCTTTCCCAAGAGATGCTTGTTGGGAGACATTTGCGAGATAGCGGTCATGATTGCAGGCACCTCGGTTATGGTTTCGTCACCAAGTTGAAAGATGGGAACCCGTGCTTTTGGATTCATGTGACGATATTCTTGAGGGAAGCCAGCTTTGGCGTTGATGACGACTGTTTCGAAGTCTATCTCGGCTTCACGGATGAGGATATGGGGGGCAAGAGAGCACGCCCCTGGGGAGATCCAAAGTATTGGTTTGGTCATGCTGTAAGTTAAATAAATAGGGGTTTTGGGTCGAGAAGTGGCCCGTCTGAAAGCTTCTTCTTCGATCTGGACAATTAATTGTAACTTCACAGACCTGCTGTTCGATGAGGTTGATTTTGAACGGAGATGATATTCCGTTAACTTTCCCCACGCCCTTCTAGGTACATAGAGGGGTGCCGGTGGTGGAGCATACTCCGTAAGCTGCTTAATAATACCCGGCTCCCACAACATCCTAAACGAGGGGCGGGGAACAAATATTCATTCCGAAGTTGAGGAGAATATAGAACAAGTGACATTAAGTTTTGCTCTATATTCGATATTAAGTCCTTTCCACTGGTTACGCTAACCGAATCTATTTTACAATACTCGGAAACTAGCGGTTGAAGTTGTTTTTGTAATTTTTAAGAGGAGAGGTACACGCCTGGTAGTTACAACTGACAAAAGCTCCGCAGTCTGCCCTAAAACCAAAGCCATAGATGTGTTCCCCAGCCACCATACGCAAAAGTGCCCGTTAGTCCACACTCTAAATGCCGCTCTACCCTCCAATACTCGGAAACAATGATCCGTCAACAAGCA
Organism: Hyaloscypha bicolor E; assembly: GCF_002865645.1. Classification (NCBI taxonomy): domain Eukaryota; kingdom Fungi; phylum Ascomycota; class Leotiomycetes; order Helotiales; family Hyaloscyphaceae; genus Hyaloscypha; species Hyaloscypha bicolor. The sequence goes on along the minus strand of NW_020194519.1, from coordinate 1,080,755 downwards.
CTCAGAGAATTCGCGTACATTGAAAAGGGGTACCCCGCAATTTTGGCCCCCACGCACTCATCCCCCATTCTTCCCTGGTCAAAGTAAGGGTGGTGGCCACCACAGTTTTCGGAGAGAGAAAGTCAGCAACACGAACATATTTAGTTTTTCACGATGTATCTCGGATAGAGAATTACCCTGCTGAGGCGTGGCTAAGTTTCATCCTGAACATTGGTTAAGAGGTAACGAAGAACATACGTAGGACTCGGATGACCTTCCCAGCACACTAAATGCTAAACTGAAATGTCAGCACAATGAGAAGGGAGAGTGGGATAGAGCTATCGATGGATTAAGTTGCTGCCGAACACTTGTAGATTCAAGGATATCAAACACGCAGCGACACTTCAAGCTCAGCTCAAGACGACTGCTTCCTTGCCAGCTGTGATCAAATCTTGATTATCTGATATAATTAGTTCCGTTCACATGAGGAGGGATGTTTTTCAGCCCACCAGTAGGAACTTTTGAAAGCAGTAGTCGGCTCGGACCGTGTCGACCCAACATTTGAACAGCAGCGGTCTTAACCCAGCAACCTTGGATCTGGTGAACTGGCGCGCGTCCGTGCTACAATTTAAATGTCAATTGCCAAAAGGTTCTTTAAAAATCGGATTCCTCGGAATCCCCTGATCCTGTCATGCAGTAAACGATTCAACAACATATCGAAAATGAGACCTTTTTCATCTTCTATCCTTCATCGGCTTAAGCACAGTTCAATTGTGCAAAGTTCTGGTCATCACTAAAGCCAGGAAACCAGTGGACTATCGATGCACAGTGTACAATATTCCCTAACTACTTTATGAAATTCGGAAATACAACTGTCACTATCGCATACACTCAGGAGTGGGCGGAGTCTCCAGCGGCTAGCTTCGTGGGGGTTGCACCAATTCCATTCAAATCCCTCAAGACTAGCATACAGGTCTACAGCCCATTTGCTACTCTTCCTCCAGAAGTTGTCATTATCACAGGCGTAGATGAAGGGCCGGTTGATACAGAGATGAATTTCCCGATATTTCCAGGGCAGGTAGAGAAATCTGCACCTTGCCAGATTGTAACCCGGAGGATCTGGACGCAAAAATGGTCACCGGCGTGCACGACACGAAGAAAACAATAGCCCATGAGCTATATCACTGGATCAAATGGATTGGTATGAGGCCCTATGATGGTTGGAACAAGTGGATAATCGAAGGACCTACCGAGCACATAAGCAATATCGTCCTTCCCGGCATCCAAAAGGATTTGGCTGGATCCTACAAGTCTGCTCTGCACATACACGAACAAATGGGCAATGGCGAGTATTCCACATCAATGTTCTTTCAGACAATGGAACAAACGAGAGAAGTTGCAAATATGCATCAGTGGGTGATGAACAATACGCCTATGGGCTGGATAGGTTTGACCAACTCTCAAGAGTGGGACGCCATGCAGCGATCACCTTCTCCTTCAGCATCCAAGAAATACTTCCGCAGGCGGATATTCTGACGAAACAGGGGATATTTGCGTGCGGCCGCTACTCTCCCCTCCCCTAATTAAATGTAGCAGTGGGTCACAATGCAGGGGTTTTTTTTTGTAAGGCAACTGGACCGTGCCAGGCTGGTTTTGCGGGGACCCACTATTACATTTATTTAGGGGAAGGAAAGTAGCGAGCCAATGTCTCACCAGACGAAGGGATAAGTACCTCTGAAGATGTGTCCTTGGCCCTCTCACTCCCTCAGAATTAGACTCGACATCTGGCCCATTCAATTTTGAAGTCTGTTTGTGAGAACGGCTCACCAGACCATTGTATAACCACACACCCGACTCTCCATTCACCCAATCCACTTCGTACAATGACCGATGTGGCTTTAATAACGGGCTGTAGTAGGGGTGGAATCGGCGATGCTCTCGCCCAGGAATTCTACCACAAAGGCGTGCGTGTCTTTGCTTCCGCGAGGGACTTATCCAAGATGCAACACCTCAAGGCCATGGGTCTTGACACTGTACAGCTTGATGTGACTTCCGAGGAGTCCATTCAAAATGCTGTCAGGTACATTGAGAAGGAATCTGGCGGAAAGCTTGATTACCTCGTCAACAATGCTGGGGTGGGTAGGTTTCAAAGGAGTCAATGTTCAAAATACTGCTGGTTGATTGATTTTAAAAGGCTACTTGACGCCACTTCTTGATGCCGACTTGGCTCTGGCTAAAAACCTGTTCGATACCAATTTCTGGTCTGTTCTTGCGATGGTTAAGGCTTTCTCGCCGACAATCATAGCGGCCAAGGGGAAGATCATCAACATTGGTGCTGTCACCGGAGTCATGACTCAGCCATATTGGGGTTCGTAGCACAGCTCTTATTGTTCTGAAGAAGCTGGGGAAAGCTCACGTCATTCTAGGCATTAATTGTTCGTGCAAAGCTGCTTTGCACATGCTTGGAGACACACTTCGGGTTGAACTCGCTCCCTTCGATGTTCAGGTCGTAACGGTATGCTCCTCTTCGACCACTTAGCAGGGCGTCAGGAGCTCACCTTCTTCAGGTCATCGCTGGGACTATCAATACGACCTTTTTCGAGAATCAAGCAAAGTACTTAAATGTACCTGAAAGTAAAGAACAATAAAATGACCTTCCAAAAGACAAGACTAATCTTTCATACAGATTCCCTCTACCAGAGTGTGCAAAGTCAGATTAACTATTCGGCCTCTGCAGAGGAGTGGAGGCCGTGGACCGAGCCATCTGACTTTGCCGCTGGCGTGGTTGCGAACGCATTGAAGAAGAAGCCAAAGGCGTGGTATTGGCATGGAACAAAGACATTTATCACTTGGCTCGCAGTCACGTTCTTGCCTTACGGCTTCCTGGTTCGTATTCAACTTTGAGGTTTCGCTTCCGTAGATTGAAAACTGATACCAGTGGGTGAACAGGACTTCAAGTGGCTGCATATGTCAGGACTTAATACTCTGCGCAAGAAGACATGAGAAGTTCAAGATCGAGATTGTAACATCAAGCCAAAGTTGCCAAACGGACCCCATGATTTGCGGATGTTACTGAAAGGGGAAAGAACGCATTTTGTTCAGGTTCAACATGTGCTGGTACGGATGTGAGCAATGGCAATAGGAGGGATCATTTGCAGAATTGCTGGTTTTGCTTCCCAGAGTTGCAGCGCGTCGGAAAGGTGGCTGTACCACCAGGAGCAGTCTACTTGTCTGAAAGCCTGGGAGGGCCCGATGAGACTCTTGAAAAGGCGAAAGAGAGCCAGAAGGCCGACTTCTACAGACAACCCACTGAAATTGATAGTATTGATGGGAAAATAGGATGAAGACAAAAGATCTGAATGTGTCTCCCTGACTTTAACCACGTGACACAAAATCAGCTTTCAGCCTCGTGATCAAGGCAGCAAAACTTCTTGACCAAGAAATTCAACCTTCACTTCAACGCACAACACTACCATTTCTCCTCACTGTTTGATTCTCGCAGGAGCTGGAAAGCTTCACCAGATCGAAAATTTGATAATGCCACCCCGATTAATATCCCTATCGTCCTTCAGAACCTCAACAAAGCTCTGTATTCAATGCTACTCGACAGCCCCAAGAGTGCGCCTGGCCTATGACCTCCACGAACCGGCGAAACCCTCCTCAAATGCTCCGGGGGCAATTATATTTATGCATGGCCTGTTTGGGTCTAAGAAAAATAACAGGAGCATCAGTAAGTGAGCATCCTGCAGCCCCGTCTTTTCCGGACCAGCGTTTTTGACTTCAGGAACAGAGCTCTTGCCAGGGACTTAGGAAGACCAATTTATGCAGTTGTAAGTTGATGTACAAATCAGCGCCGAATAGGTTGTTGATGAAGCTACAGGACCTTCGAAATCATGGAGACTCTGCTCACAATCCTCACCACGACTACATTTCTATGGCAGACGATGTTGCTGGATTTATAGAGGAGCACAAGCTCAAAGATACAACGTTAATTGGTCACTCAATGTCAGTACTGTTGCAAACCAGGATTATTCGTGGACTAAAGGATTGTTAGGGGAGCCAAAACAGCAATGACTTTGGCCCTACGGTCTCCAGAAATCATAAACGATATTGTTTCAGTCGACAATGCTCCATTGGATGCCGCTCTACTCAGCAACTTTGGCAAATACATTCAAGGGATGAAGAAGATCGAGGAAGCAGGCGTTACCAGGCAAGCCGAGGCAGACAAGATATTAGTCGACTATGAGGAAGTCAGTAATTCCTGTCAGCCAGAAACTGGAAGTGTAATCTTACTAACGAACACCACAGTCTCTCCCTATCCGACAATTCTTGCTTGGCAATTTATACCGACCTGCGGATGACAAGACACAAAAATTCAAAGTACCTCTAAAGATCCTAGCTTCTGCATTGGATAACCTTGGAGATTTCCCATACAAGGACCCCTCGGAAGTACGGTTCGAAAAACGAGCGTTATTCGTGAGAGGCACCCACAGCAAATACGTTCCTGATGAAGCACTCCCCATAATAGGACAGTTCTTCCCAAGATTCGAGCTCGCAGATATCGAAGCAGGACACTGGGTCATCTCCGAGAACCCCGAAGCATTTAGAGAAGGTAAAGCTCCCTTCGCACCCCTCCCAGGCAAAACATCCAGATACTGACTTGGGGAACAGCCGTTGTAGAGTTCCTGAAACCTAAAGAATAGAAATGTACATTCTAGTGTATAAGGGTATCATGCCTCCCATGTGCTATCCCAACGTAGGGCCCAACTCCATGCTAAAACCTCTTTCATGTAACCAATGCAACCCCTCCTCTCTCCTAACAAGAACACCTAGGTCCCCACCCTTCACCACCACCAGTCCCAACATTAACCGTCCCAGTCCTCCTACTGCTCGCGCTCAACAGCTTCGGATCCCTCACAATCGAATCCACAATCTCCACAAACGGCTTCCGCACATTCTCCCTCGTCTTACTGCTGACCTCGCAAAACCCACATCCATGCAGTTCCGCAAGCCGTTGTCCCTCTTCAGTCTGTACCATCCTATTATTCGTCTTGTCCAGCTTGCTGCCTACCAGATACATGATAGCACCGGGCATAGCATTGGACTCTGCTTCTTCGAACCAGCGTTCCATGGCTTGGAAGGATTCCCGGTTCGAGATGTCGTAGACGAGGATCACGCCGTGTGCGCCGCGATAGTAGCTGTTTGAGAGCGTGCGGAAGCGCTCTTGGCCGGCAGTGTCGAGGAGGTTGAGGCGGTAGGCTTTGCCGTGGACGGAGAGCTTCTTCATCTTTTGCAGTGCGTTAGCATGGTGCCAAGCTAAACAGAGTTGTAGTTGAAATACCTTGAAGTCTACGCCTATAGTAGCAGTTGAGGACTCGGAGTCGAACTGGTCATCGCAGTATCGTATGAGAACTGTAAAGTGGTTAGGAAGTTGGGCGCGGTTTCGCGAGTTGTGCTCTTACGCGCTGATTTCCCTGCTCCTGAAGGACCGATCATGAGGATCTTCAGCGTTGGGAGCGACTCATCGGATGCCATATCGCCTGGATTATTGGAGCTGTTCCAGCGTTGTGGAAGCCGTGGGAGGAAGAAGAGGAAAATGGGTACAAAGCCAAGGTTGTTGATTCACGACGTCAGTCCGCTAGCGCCACCGAGGCTTCCCTCGAGGAAAACCTCTCACATGCGCAACCAGCCACAGTAACAGGCACCTTTGGAATAATTTTTGGAAATTTATTTTGTGCTAGCCCTATGCTAGACCCACACAAGTCACGCCGTATGCCCAAAGCAAGACCTGACTACATGCAAATGACCAGTCGAAACACCCCAGTATAAGTCTACCCGGCCGTTCATACCTCATCCAACACCTTCTCCTTGAACTCCCGCTCGACCTTTTGACCCGACTCATCTGTGTTTGACTCGCCGTGGAGGTTGAGGAGAGCGCCGAGGTCGAACTTGGGTGCCTTCAGGAGCTTGACTTTGCGGATGTGGACCTAGAATTTTGCATCAGTATTATTCTGCCTAGATGTACCCTGTAAATACGCACATTTTGTAATGGGTAGATGCCTTGGGTAGCCTTCTCAATCTCACGACCGATGACCTCGGGGATGAGCTTGGCTGTGAGTTGTGTGAGGGTGCAGCTGGAGGCTTCGCGTTGAATGATCTCGGTCATCTTCTTTCGGATAGCTCTGATCTGCGAGGAGGCGGCATAGGTGGTCTTCTTGATTTGGTTGGGTCGGCGCTTGGTGAAGGCAATGGCGAACAGGCGGAGGAGGTAGTCATCGGTGGTCTTGACTGTGACATTGGCCTCAATCAAAGATTGCCACTTTCGGACGAGAGATCGCAGCTTGTCGGATGTGAAATCGAGACCGTGGAAGTTGGTGAGGCAGTTCTTCCCTTGGACCTCATCAACCCGGAGCTTGATCTTTCGGAATGCGTGGTCCTCATCCTTCTGCAGATCCGCCAAAGAAACCTCGAAGATTCTGCCCTTCAATGCATCATTTGCGTTCTTGAGACCGGTGGTTCGGTTGACGAGAGTTTTGCCGACACTGCAAAATTGGTTAGAAGGTTGTGATTATTTTCATGAAGGTGATATCGTACTCTCGAATTTGGAAGGAAGAAGGGGCCTGGTTGATTGTCAGCTAACTGCAGAGCCTCTGGATCTCTCACAACGCGCGTACCTTGACTTGGTACCAATCCTTACGGGTGAAGGGGTCCATCGTCTTCTTCTTGAGGCCCTTCTTGCCCTTTGAAAGGCGCTTGTTCCTGCAATCCAGTCAGACTCTGTTTCCGCGAACATTTGCCCCTCCATCTCGCTCAGACTCGGCGTCCTTCGTCCATGTGTGATCTTTATCAGATCGAGAGAGGATACTCACTTTCCGACAGCCATGATTGCGACAAGTTACGCAGTCGAGGGGGCTGTTGTGTGGAAGGGAGATGTCGTCGTTCGGTCTGGAAAAGTCACGGATCAAAATCTCGAATTGTTGTGTGCGGAGCTAATACACTAGGGCCACGCTAAGCGAGGCGGCCTCTGCAACTTGCCTGGACTTTCATTCTTCTCGACTTCCGAGATACATCATGAATAATCAGGAGGATCAATTCCTTCAATCATGGTATCCGTCCGTCCGAAGAGCTTATTATTTAATATCTCCATGCTGGTTTCCTTCAGTCGAAATTTTCGTTATCCAGGGACTGCCACGGATCTTGAAAGGACCGTCGCACGCGCAATGACCTCCAAGGTGGAGATACCGTCAGCCCGATTTCATCGATTCCTGGGCATCTGGTACTTTCTTCTGGCAAGACCTTGTACTCTTGGAGAACTGGAATAGTATAGACAAAGGTTTGGGCATATCTCATTAAGTACAACTCAACAACCCCCCATCAAAGGTATCGCCCACGATCCTCATCAAGTATACTCCATCCATCCTTGGATGATCAAATACCTCATCCAAAGTGCCATCCAGGATGCTCCCAAACGCCACTGGATATATGTTGTTGCCTCCCCTATGTAACATTCCATCCCATGGCGCTGTCCCGTCGACCAGGCCAAACGTATGTATCTCTTTCAATTCCCCTCAGGATCATCACGGCACATCCTGATCCTGCCTGCCATCTATCCTTTCCTGACTTTCCTGATAATCCTCAAAATACTCAAAGCTCGGGAAGCTGAAGTAATTCCCACCTATCTCTCATCAGCTTGGTCCTCTCTACCCTCAAGTCCATCATCCACCGGAAGGGAAAGGAAAGGCAACTCACACTGACTGATCACAATCTCAAACGGCTCCTTCCTCTCCATATGCATCCCATTTGCCTCCGGACTCCTGCTATCAACCGGACTCTCACAAAAGCTCCCGACACTCTGTCTCTTGCCTCCACTCCCGCCATTCCCACCACCATACCCCATCTGCGCACTGGAATAGCTCGCCACCCTCGTCAATAGCGTCGCCGCTCTCGAATTCTGCAGGCTTGCGAGGGCAAGATCTTTCCTTGAGGCATTGGAGATAGCGAGACTCGGTGCCGTGGCAGAGGCGCGCATGAGTTTAGGTCGACGAGATGAAGTCTTGCGTGAGGGCGAGGAGTTGCGCGTTGTGGAGATGGAGGCCATTCTTCAGCTTGCTTCCTCTTCCTCAAGCCTCTCTTCAATCTCTCCCCTATTCAATCTCTTCTTCGGTGGCAACCCTCGTCAAAATCCGGGCGTACGTCAACTATGAGACCAAGGTAACGGTACCGGTGATGCAAAAGAAGATTACAAACACTGTAGTCTGTATCGTCAGGTCAAGACTCGTAATAATCCACCCGCATAGAGGTTACAAACATCAACTAAATAACGATGAGCCTTGAAACCAGACAAAACCCAGAACCCAGCTGCATCCCCTCTGACATGTATATAAGCACCACCTCCGCCTCTCCCAGCTCATCAGCCACTCACACGTCAAGCCCCACCACATAACAACACCGCAAGCCTAGTAGCCCAGCCCAGCCCAGCCAGCGCGCCGTTCCGCCTTCCATCCATCAGTTCATACCCCCCCATGTAGCCCCAATCCCAACCAAACAGCACTTCCTCCGCGTCCGAAATAGGAACCCCCCAAATCCAACCACAGTTTCATTCATCCCGAGCTTCTTCCCTCCCTCTGACAGCCTGACAAGTGGCGGCCCGCCCGCTCGCTCGCTGTCTCGACTCGCCTCCAACTCGACCCAATTCGGGCCAAGCAAAACCCACCACCAAAAAGACGCAAGTGAGGGGCTACACATGCTTGCCGTGCCCCGTCAGCTCCATGCAGGCGTCTGCACCGCGCTGCCTCGACATCCAGTGATGACCCTCCACGCCTCATTCTTCCCCTCTTCTCCTCTCGCTCGCTCGCGACTTTTCGCGTTGCTGTTCGTGCCCCAAATGCTCGCTCGCGTGGGAACGAGAGGCTGCAAAGCTCGCTCCACTCGCAGGGCAATGGCCTGATCGCGGTGTTCGAGTTGCACACCAATTACTAATTCATTCATTTCGTGAGGGGAACGCCTGAATGTTGGGGAAGATCCTTGAGCGTCTTTGCATTTTCTTCACGTAGGGGGTATCACGAAGGCAAGTGGCGAAGGCACATGAAAGTGCTCGTCAATTTCTTTTTTCTGTCCTGAAAATTATCATTCATGAGCCAATTAGGTTTTTTATCGCAAAGCAAGTTTCCCTTCATGTTGACAAGACCGAAAACGGCGTGTTGGGTAGTCATGCATGCAGGTACCCTCTCAAAGCGCGCAGAGAGGCGGCCCGAGTCACGAATGTCTCTTCCCGGCGCGTGATCAATGATCAATGCTGTATTTGGGTCAGTTTCAGTGGCTGCAATGGTTCGAATTGGGTGAACTTGCTCTTCCCAGCTTCTTCCTTTGACAGCGGCGAGTTCCTCTTCCGTCATTCGATGTCCGGTGGTGAAGTAACCTGCAATGCCACAACATTCAGCCCTATCATTGACAGGTTGTCGGTCAGTGTGGGGGTTAGAAGAGACAAACTGACCTGCAGTGATTTTCGCGTCTATTTCTACCCTTGAATCTGCGGGAATCCAAGACTCAGGAAGCTCGACTCGTTCGTGGATAGGAATGCTAATGGGGGTCAGTTTTGCCGCCATAATTGTGTGGGGGACATTACCCCTGACTGACAATGGCATCATGCTTCATACTGTTGAGCATGTCAATATTTGATGCATCTCGTGATATATGGGAAGCCTTACTTGCTCATGCTTAGCATCCTGTCAATTTTCTTGATACCAAGCCAATGAAGAATGTCGGGCATCAACGCCTGGAATCGCATGTCCTTCACGCCAGCAATGTTCTCGGTTCGCTTGAAATACTCCGAAGCACGATCCAGTCCACGCTTTCTGGCATTGTAGACAAGGTACTACAACAGGGAATTAGAAAACAGTTTTGGAAAAGACAACGAAAGATTGGAGGTATGCGGGTAAGACCGGGAATGTATGGGGGTGTGGGGGAGGCAATGAGTGGATAGGAGAATGATGCGGGATATGCAGTAATGTTTGAAATGGGTTCAGAAGTTGACAATATATGAGTGGCTGCATCTCCCTCGAACCATTCAAGGAGTCTTTTACCTTTGTGACTTCACCCAAAGCACGGCCTTCCTTGCGGAAATAAATGACAACCCCACTCCCTCCCTTCTGTGCCTACGCTTGTATGTCAGCTCCTCGCAGCGCGTACGGTGGATTGGCAGGATGTATACCTCTTTGACGGCCTCCTCAATTCCGTAGATGAGATATGGACGACACGTGCAGATGTCAGAGCCGAACACGTCACTTCCGTTACACTGTGATTGGGTCAAATGAAACTCATCTACCAATGTCGAGGCTGGAGGTGCGGGATATCTACCTCGTCATGAACTCTCAGAGCAAGACGGACGCTCTCATCTGACATCTTGGCTGGGTCGCCGAAGCAATAGACTGTGAGACCACCTGGACGCAATTAGATCGGGTTTCTCCTACGCAATAAAAATGTGTACCAATTGGTGGCAAGAACAGCTTGATATCTCCTCTTGTGATTAGCTCCGGATAAGATCCTCCAGTGTGCTCGAATAACGATTTTCGGAGTGATCCCTCATCTAATCAAACGTGAGCAAAACCCTGCAGACCTGGTGACAGCACCGACCAATTCCAAATCGCTCAGCAACACCAGGGAGGTACCAGACCTGATTTGGAGTTAGAACTGAGGCCAAGATTCGGGAAAATACCTTACAGGTTCAACGGCGAATTTCGTAACAGCGAGCTCGCCGGTCTCATTGAGACAAACTTTACCATCTGGCACACTGTTGAATGGTCAGCTGCATGTCACCGGATTCAGGAAAAAGCACTCACAGACGACCTTCTCTCACACTCTGTTCTAACTCGGGAAGCTGAGTGGAAGGGTTAGTCTCAAACCAACACCGTCTCCAAGTCCACGCATACCTTCATATGGGCTCTGGTGATAGCTTCTCTGGTCAGTTATTGACAAACACACAAGACTGCTCAAGCATACCGATTGTAGGTCTAATATCAACTACGGATGGTCAGCCATGTCAAAAATCTTCTGGGAGTGATTCGCCTACCATTTTCTTTCTCTATTGTATCCTTAAAAAGCCATGGAGCCAAGTGACCAAGAGGATCCATGGAGACGATCTTCTTCTTATCAGCCCATTGCGGGAAAGGACCAATATTTGCAGCTGGTTCTGTGTTTGTAAAATCGGGTCTGCAACGGATCAGCAGTCGTTCTGGTTAAAACAACTTCTACTCCCAGCATTCCTCGAAGCTCCGACCAAGGTAGCAGAAATGGTGCAGATCATACCTATGATCTATCTTGATTTCATGACTAGCAACAGCAAGGGCATAATAAATCGAGTACGAGCCGCCGTGAGCTGAGAAATAAGTAAGAGGTCTGAAAGTCTGCTTTCAAAGGCAAGGACGCTCACCTCCAATAGCTACGTTCAATGTCAGCCTCTGATCCCCATATAGAGATAACGGAGGACTTACCATTTCTTCGGCGGATAGTAGTTGCACTCCTCGAAACAACAACCGGGCCCCTCTGCTGGGGATCTTTGTTACCCCAGTCCATGGGAAGTGGGTTAATGCCGGCCTGACCGGGATACGTCCTACCCAAATCAGTACAAAATCCACCCAAAACCGACACATACGAAACTCACGTCAGAATAATCCTCGAAGTAACGCTCGGCTTCCTCGCATGGGAGAGCGGGCTCGACGTGCCTGGGCTGCTACTGAATGCGGAAGCAGGGAGAGATGGCGACGGCGGCACAACATCATCAGAGTGCGAATCATCAGTGATATTTTGAATTGAATCAATTTTCTTTACGGGATGAGGAGATGGAGAATCAATGGCAATGGCAATGTCTCGGACCTCCTTCATGCCAGCCAGGACATTGACCCGGCCTGAGATGGCATCAACCGCTGATGAGAGTTGCACTTGGTTGACCTGCAGCGTCTTCACGGCATCGAGCACCTCTTTGAGGATTGCAGCTTGGTCGGGGGGTGAGGAAGCCATGGTCTCGCTGTTGATTATCTTCGGAGCTGGGATGAAGATGAGAGGGAGAAAAGAGCAGAGAGAAGATGTGCGATGACGGAGGAGAGATTCAAGGGTCTCGGTCAAATATGGAAACAGCCTTTCGAACAAGGATGGAAGGTATGGCGGTCGTCTTGAAGCGTGCGAGGAATGCAAGTCACAAGGCCGGGTGGCCCTTCCGCTCGTCCCAAGAGTGAAAGAACGGTGTGCTAAATGCCAATCGCTGAACGAATGGACTGTTCAGAACTTTCTCCCCTTTACCAAAGAGAGACGTGATTTGTCTTTCGGCCTCTTTGTAGGTAAGAGCTGCAGGAGGCGATCTTGGTGCGGTGTGCTTATCCCTTATCGCCCCGCACAAAAGCGCCTTCAAACAAGTCTCCTATTTCGCACCCCTGTCAAGCCCTCTTCGCGATATTTCGGGAGTCGGCGAGTCCTCGAGTGGCTTCAACTCTGCACCTTCCAAGCACACGACTCTGCAGAAGTACAGCAATGGTACGGTGCAGTTAAACCTCCTCGCGCATACACAGCACTGACAATTAGATGTAGGGCAAACGCAAGAAGGCTGCCAAGAAGCCCCAGGGCCCAAGAAAGGTACGTCCCGATCACCAGCCTTTGCGACGCAGGTCCTGACAGGCGCAGAACGAACCGCTACCCACCGTATTCCCGTGCCTCTTCTGCAACCACGAGAAATCAGTGAGCGTCAAGCTGGATAAGAAAGCGGGTGTTGGCGCGCTCTCGTGCAAGGTCTGCAATCAACAGTTTCAGTGCGCTATCAATTGTGAGTCGCGCCCCTACCTTTCTTGGAGGAGGGAAGGCAGAACAGCTAATGTGCAACAATGGGGCAGACCTTTCTGCGGCGGTCGATGTATACTCGGATTGGGTTGATGCTTGCGATGCGGTAGCTAAGGAGGATGTTGAGGAGGGGGCTGGAGGAGAATATGCGCCGTCGCGTCCCGCGGCGGGTAGACCGGGTGGAGGAAGGGCGAGAGATGACGATGAGGACTTGGAGGATCTTATTGATGATGAGGGTGAGGATGCTGGTGGTTACGGGGGGGACGGGGTTGTTGCGGATGATGAAGACTACTAGGGAGGGCTTTGTTGCAGACATGAAGAACACTAGGGGCCGCTATCAAAAGCCTGGCTACGGAGTCTGGATACGGGGCGTTGGGATCATTGTAATAAAATGGAGAATTCACACGGCTATGTATTTTTGAAGACTATTGGAGGCCAAGAGAGATCAAGTCTTTGCATACTGTCTGCTTGGTGCATATCCCATCAGACCGCTACTGAGCCCTGCATGTGAGTGGGAGCGATACAGTCCAGAATCTCTACATCGTGTAGAACCTGTCACCAAAATCACCAAGGCCAGGAACAATGTATCTGGAGAAGGACGTGTTAGTAATGGATTTCACTTTCCGTTTGCGCAGGACTTACTTCTTCTCATCAAGACCCTGGGAAATGATTAGCTTCTGAAATCCAGGGACTCATGGGAGGACTTACTTGATCAATGAATGCAGTGACAACACGAAGTTTTGGAAACTTCTTGCAGAAATTTGCAACTCCCTCTGGGCTTGCAATGAGGTTCAAGAACAAAATTCGGTCCTCCGGGACGCCGCGAGACTTCAATACTTCCACCGCCATAGCTGCAGAGCCACCTGATCAGGAATTAGCCTTTTCTCAAGCCCAAACTTGACTAAGCTATACCTGTGGCAAACATGGGGTCCAGCAATAGAACCCAGCGGTTTGCGATATCTTCTGGGAGCTTGTCGTAGAACAACTTCGGCAATGATGTCTCCTCGTCTCTCTGGATGAGGATCTTTCCAATTCTTACTGAACGGCAGCAATCTCTCAGCCCCTGCTCCATAGCTTCACCAGCTCTCATGATAGAAACTCCGCAAATCTTGCCCTGAAACATAACACCAGCATAAGTTCGACCAACCGGCGTAGTGACCGTGTGCTCCACAACTGGCAAATGGTTCAGGCCCTCCTCCACCAGTAAGCGAATAATGCGGTTGGAATAGAAAATGAAATCTGCTCGATCGGTATTCTTGTCTCTGATCATACTGCAGCCCAAGGCGATCAGCAAAACTTGACCACGAAGAACAGCTTGGAGCTGAGACGCACGTCAAGAGAGCAATAAGCTGCGGAGTTTGAGGCAGCGTATGTACATTCTCAAAAGGAACCTCCGTCGAAACAGTGGCAGTAGGCTTCTGCTTCTCAGGCCGATAATCTGGTCCCACACACTGCTTGGGAGACTGGGGTTCCTCCTTCTTTGACGCCATCCCAATTGATGAACTTGTTTCTGGCTAGGCCCAAGTGACAATGAGGTAGCCAGCCGTGATCTGGAAGTAAGCTTTGTGCTGTCACGCTCTCCGCATGATCTGGATCCAGAGCTTTGGAAAATCAGCTGGAGAAAGAGGCACCGTGCTGTAACTCACATAAATCAATGGTCCCCAGTTTTAATGCAAGTGAAGGATATGCAATTGAAGGCAAACACCTCAGCTTGAACAAATCTCCAATGTCAAAGTGGTCTCGTGAGAGGTGTGTGGAGTCGAAGCTCCGATAAGAATGACTAAGAACAGCCACACTGACAATCGCAGCGTCTTTCCGCAAGCAGCGCCACAGCCCAGAAGGCTGACACTCGCCGCATCTGGTTCACGCGTTCTTCTTCAATCACCCAGCGCATCTGCAAACATTCAACTCTCGAAGCATTTATCTCGACAATTCTTATACCAAGGTCTGGGATTTGGGAAGGCGCAGTCTATCAAAAGTCAGAGGGTGCTTCCTGCTTCGTTACCCTGGTCGAAATTGCCGTGTCGCGATTTCTTGCTTGCTCTCTATTTACACATCGATTCCGACGGCAAACAACAACCACCTCCTCGCACAACGACATATTCACCCTCAAAGGAACCCGACCCCTCCTCCCACACGAGCGCAACATGACTGGCAGATAATCACTCTCTGATCTCCATCCCTTGGTGCAATCACAACAGCCAGATCGTTCACAAATGCTGCGACAAATTGCTCGTCATCACCGCCTCTTCATCCGCCATCTATGAGTATGGCAACCCTTCACGATGCCGCGGCCCCTCGGAAGAGAATGGCCACGTATGGCAAGGCGGCACGACGAAGGATACCGGAGTTCAGCTTTGCCTCGAGATCACAGAAGTCGCAGACTCCTGAGGTCCAGAGTCAACCTGAACTCCCCTCAACGTTCACACATGCCTCAGCAGCGAACTCGCTGAAATCCCTTCCAAGGGCCCGATCAGAAGCGAGGACCGCGTCACCTGCATCTCCTCCTAAGGGCGACGCTTTCCACGTTCCCTCCAGCGATGATGAAACCCCAAAAGCCATTCGGCAGCGTGCCAAAACCCCAGTCAAGCAGCAGAAGGTGAAGGTGATGCGGCAGAGATCAGTATCGAGGCCAGCTCCATCTGCATCTCCGCCTAGCCGGGATATATTTGATGTACCGGAGGACGAAGAGGTTCCCAAACTAGTTCACAAGCCAGTTCAAAAGAAGACGCTTCTGCCTTCAGTACTGGATCGTCAAAAGCTGAAACCTACGCAAGCTGCACCAAAAGCGAAAACTCCTTCACTGCCATCTCCTCCTAAAGGAGATGTATTCGATGTGCCTTCCAGCGGCGATGAGGCAAAGCCAACACCCAAACCTGTCCACAAGGTCCGGCAGGCCGCAATTACGAGAATTGATCCCAAACCCAAACCCAAACACACTGAGAAGGCTTCAACAGACACAGCTGAAGATTTGGGAAGCAGAAAAAGGATGAAGATGACTCCAGAACCGGAACCTTTGCTCAAGCGCCTTCCTGCGAACGCTGTTGTACGGCCTCCGAGACCACGGCCAAGTGTGCTCCCTCGGAAAAATCGTCAGACGTCCCCAGCAAGTGGACAGTTCATAAAAGTGGTCCCTAGTAGACCCAAACCAATGCCTCCATCACCCAAAAGATTTGAGGTACCAAGCACTCCCAAAAAGCTTAGCCCAGCGCCCCCGCGTGAGCTCAGTACTCTTAGCACGCCATCGCCGCAGTTAAGTGACATTGATATGATGGATGTTGATCCTACGGGAAACACGATTTCGCCAAGGGGAATGGAGCTATGGCAGGGTCTCTTGGAGTCGGCGGAAGCCACTGATGAGAATATGACAGCAACCAACAGCAAGATTGACCACATAGTCGCTGGAACACCCAGAGCTGGGACGCCAGGAGCACAGTTGCGTACTCTTTCTCGGCCAGCAGGAATCTCAAAAAGCCAGAAGAGCCCGGCAAGAATGCCACGGCGAAGGCTGATCGACACCCTTGTTGAACAAGCGGCCCGGGAAGAGTCAGATGATGAGAGCGAGGAAGAAGAAGAAGATTCCACGCAATCAATACTTGTCAGAGCACCTTCGAATGAGCTTGAAGAAGCACTAGCAGCCTTTTCAAGAAGCCAAAGTGTTATTCCAGGGTCGTCTCAACCTGCTATGGTTTCAGAGAGCCAGAATTCACAACTCTCCGGCCCGAAGTTTACGTACAGCAGACAGAGATCCATGCTTGAAGAGCAGGATCTGATGCATGAGCTTGCCCTTGGATTGCCGTCTCAGCCATCTCAACCGGGGGGTAGGCGGGGACGTAGAGGCTCGATCCCGACGCTCAAGCCACTAACGAGCTTTCATGAGGAGGAAGATGAAGATTCGACAATCGGAGCTGTTCGAAATGTTCATGAGCTCAGAAAAGCCGGTGCCAATAACCGTTTCCTGGATGAGGTGCAGGACTACTTGGATCGAATCGGAAGGCCAGACAGCACGAAGCTGTCTATGCGAAGATCTGGTCTGTTGGATCTTGCTAGCAAGATGAAGGACAAAGAGTTCGCCGAGAAGTTTCGAGCCAACGGCATGGAGATGAAATTGTTCATGCATTTGGGTCTGGAGCAGGATGTTGTTTCTGGCTATCTCTTGGTCTCGCTGCTCATCACAACACTGATGGATGGGAGCATACCACACGTCATAGCTCAGTTGCGACGACAAGGCATCACAAGGCTGCTTATCCGTCTTCTCGACTGTCCCTCGGGCATTGCTACTGTCACCCGAGACCGCAAAACCAACATGTCGAAGGTTGCACAGTCTCTGGTGGCCGAGCACCACGACTATCTCCTTAAAATACCCGTCTGGGACGAGCTTCAACCACAAATCATTTCGCCACGGACCCTGGCTTTAAAGTGTATTGAGCGAATGGTCCGACAAACAAGAGAAGCAGGAAATGCCAGTGATATATTCTCGAAGGAGCTGACAACAAACCTGTTCGGTCTTTTGCAGTCGGGCTCTCGATTAGAATGGTGGAACCTTCCCAAGGATAGACAAGCAATCGACTTCTATCTGGCGTTGTCGGCCCTAGAGTCCCATTCTATCACCGCGCGAACAGTACACGACGAGTCGATCTGGATCAGCGACTACCTGCCTATTATTGCGGATACACTTGTGATTGCGTTATCGCGACCGTTGGATACTTTTGGACAACAACAGGCTCTCATTCTACGACTCACGCTGAACGTGACGAACAATAACCCCAAGGCCTCGGACGTCTTTGCAAGACCGGCCCTTATGTCAGTAATTGGTCGAACACTCGTGGCGAAGTTCAAACAAATATCACGCTTTTTGACTGAGGATGATTTTACCGTAGTCATTGAGCACTTGGTTCTGTGTCTAGGAATGATGATCAATTTGGCAGATCGAAGCTCCGCTGTTCGAGAAAGTCTTCAGAGCTTAGAAGGCGACGTGAGTGATCCACTCGACTCAATGGTACAAACGTTCCTTGAAAACCAAGAGCGAATGTCTATGGTAAGTACCCAAGTCACCTTTTCTCCCCTCAATTTACTAATTTCATCATAGGCCGAGTCAGTGGAAGAATCACAGAAGAACGTCGCGTTCGGATACCTCTCGGTCCTTCTTGGATACTTCTCCCTGGACCCCACGATCGAGAAACGAATCAAAGAGAAACAAGCACGAAAGACTTTGAGGCCAATAGTGGCTTCAATCAAAGAATTCATCGGCCATCACAAGACAGTCGATGATCTGATCGCTGCAGACGAAGATGGGCATAACCCTCAGGCGGGGTTAACGGAGCGGTTGGAAAGTCTGGTGAGCAAGTTGGAGAGCCTCAGTTTCTGAAAGGGTTGCTGGAACGAAGAACGAATGGGGGAAATAGGTTACATAAGGTTCAATGGGGTTTAAGGAACGGTGTTCACTGATGGAATAGGCTGCACAGGAAGCAACATCTTGAAATATACCCCGTGCATGTGTGATTGGTTGGTCTGATACTCAGAAGGGGATGGGAGAGGATGGCACGAAGACGGCACGCGCAGACATGGTGATTGAATGGAGTTAAGTTATTTTGGGCATACGAATGTGTGGGAGACGGGTACTCGTAGATTACAATACAACACGCATTGTCGATTAAGACCCAGAGTTGCTGTGAGTGGAGGCGAATGGAGGCCTCGCGCGGTCTTACCGGTAAACCTGCTCACGATCAGGAACTAGTTGCAAGGACGAAGATTCAGATGCAGACGCAGAGCAGCCGATGCCAAACAGCAGACCTGCATACTTGACCGATGATTCGTTCAGAGAGTGGGAGAGTTGGCCAGTGAGGCTGAGACTCAAGAACACGCAGGTTTTGAATACGAGGTTTCGGTCGACGCAGCCGAGTCCCGAGATCAATTGTCTGACAATGGACGGATCTGGATGATGGCGAAATGGAGTTGGAAGTGGAGGTCCTTAATGGGCTTTGTTATTGCAGATTTAGAAGCGAGGCGATTGGAGGGTGCGGGGTGTAGTGGCGAATAGTAGGTTTAAGGCGGGGACGAGCCAGGCTTTGGAGAATTAGAATTGGCGAGCTGATGGATATGCGGGTCGGGTCGTATTTTCGTTTTTTGTTCAGAGATGCACGGCTTCAGGGTGTGAAGGCTTATTGGGGCGAAATCTTCACACGCAGGAAGTTGTATACCTACCTATCCACGGATCATGTGATGATCACGTGTGCCAATTCTTCTTCACCTCCTTTTCTCGTTTCACCTCACACGTCTACAAGTCCAATATATTCCTTCTTAAAAACGAGCTTTTCATTTCAACGATCTCATCACAATTGCTACGTGGCAGACACGGGGCCGCAACCGTGCAAAAGGAAAGGGCACCAAATTTCTCTAAGTCATGCAATATCATGCGTTCAATATTGACGCTCACAGCCAGGAGAAATAACGGAAGCTTGGCCTCTCGGGTAGTTCAGCTGCTGTCTTAAAACCAAACGCGTCCTGCTTTTGCAACCCACGGCCGCCATATTTTTGACCGCGTTACGTGACGCTTTGACATGCCACGTTTTGAGGGCAGAATGGTATGCAGGTCTGGCCCTGGGGGAGAGCAAATGACGACCGAGGAGGCGAAAAGTGCTGCAGGAGATGCGCCACAAAGGACGTTCAAAGCGGTCCGTGGTGTGTTCGATCTTCTGTGCATTGATGGGACGGTGGGCAGGGTTGACTAACTTGTTCGTCACACTGGACTCGGAAAGGAAAATTA
Organism: Hyaloscypha bicolor E; assembly: GCF_002865645.1. Taxonomy (NCBI): domain Eukaryota; kingdom Fungi; phylum Ascomycota; class Leotiomycetes; order Helotiales; family Hyaloscyphaceae; genus Hyaloscypha; species Hyaloscypha bicolor. Next base: position 1,061,185 of record NW_020194519.1, on the reverse strand, counting down.
AATCATTTTTCCCTTGTCGAATATTGAGAATTTGAGATGGTGCGATCGATATTAATCGAAGGCGAAAAGGCCCAAAATGGAAAAGTAGAAGATGAGGGAGTTCCAGGAGGGAAAAGCAAGGGATTTGGCAATGACAGCATTCCCCGATTGAGAAGCCCAAACCCTGTTCCTGCAGCAGGGCGACCCTTGTCTCTTCTCGCTTCGGGAAGTCTATTTTAAGAACCGCTCTTGAACATCACCAAACTCAACTCAGACCACACGCCAACTCACTGCAGTCTTTTCTGGTGGAGGTCTGAATCAGGTCAGCCCGTATACTAACTGGGAGAATCAGGAGACATTATTGCCGTGGCCTCGGACGCAATGCAAGCTTGGCAGGCATCCTTACCCTCTTTCAAGTTCTTTTTCAAGGACAGCCTGGATGATTTCTTCCGGCTGAGTTCCGACCCCTGGGTTTACCCCAAAGGCCCCAGAGCGGGGTGAGTGAACTGCAATTGGTATCACGGCCCTTCGGAATATTATCCAGCCATGCTGGTCCATACTGGAGCATTTTATCGCCTCGATTCGATGGTGGGCCGAGTCCGGCCAGGACCAGGGCTGGGCTGTCCGCCTCTTGGCCCAGCAGGGAGGGGGAACCAGAGTTCTTTTTCTCGTATGCTTGTTGCGCTGCGTTGTTCTTGCATATCCTGTCCTGCATTATGACCTAGCTAAGTCGCTGACCAGTGGAGAGATGATCTCTCTCCCCTTTCATCTTTGTCTTCGCCATACATACAGCCCTAGTTCCTCCCTCGTCACTCGTTGCTTTCTCCAACCTTCGTTTTGTACAATACGTTGAATTTAACAACAGAAACCTTTCACACTCGCTTTGCTACGCAGTCCTTCGTTTACCTGCGGCCCTAGCCCTCGTTACTCTAGGGTACAGTACACTTATATATCTAGCATCATCCTGATCTGCATACTATAAGGAGATATAAGAAATTAGTTGGCGTACGTGAGGATGAAGATGAAGTACACCACGCTCGTTGTTGCGGCGATTGCGTCGATTGCAGGTGCCCATTCGGACCCGAGGGATGTGCATGCTGGGATTCCGAAGATGCTGGGCGGGAGAAAGTTCATGGCAGAGTTGAGGGCGGAGAAAGCGTTGCCGGAGGCGCTGAAGGTGAAGAAGAGGGAGCCGGATGTGCAAGTGGAGAAGAGGGAGCCAGTTGTGGAGTTCATGAATAGTGTGGAGGAGTTAGAGGAGCGACAGATTAGCACGAATGGGCAATGCGGACCGAGTTTTGGGCATTGCCCTGCCGGTCAATGCTGCTCTATTGAGGGGTGAGGAGTCCTTTTCTTTGGAGGAAGGAGGAGTGCTGACGGGAATAGATGGTGTGGAACTGGAATCGATTATTGTGCAGCTCCTGACTGCCAATTCCTTTATGGACCGGCTTGTGATGCGAACACCGTTCCGTCTGGAGCATCTACGGCGGGTATTGCGAGACCTGCCCTTGGGACCGTGCCCTATGGTGGAGCCGGAATCTATGATTGTGCTGTTGCGGGAGGTTAGTGACTTGCAGTCGCATTGGGAGGCGCTCAGCTTACAATTGTGGCGTCAGATGTTGCCTTCACCTTTGATGATGGGCCGTATACGTATACGTCAGATCTTCTTGACAAGCTCAAGGTGTATAGTGCAAAGGCTACTTTCATGATCAGTAAGTTGGAATCATTTCAAGCTTTCTCTTCGCTTGCTAACAGCGGAAAAGCTGGAAACAACCTCGGAAAAGGTACAAATACATTGCAACTTCCTTTTCCTCAATGCTCATTACTCTCTAGGTCCTATTGATAGTACCCCGCAGTGGAATGCTCTTATCAAGGTATATCATCTAAGCGTAGCCTTTTCATACAAGAGACTGATGAAGGTGCAGAGAATGATTGCAGAAGGGCACCAAATTGCCTCACACACTTGGTCCCATCAAAATCTGACATCTCTCGATGCCACACATTTCAATCAACAAATGATCTACAATGAGATGGCATTCAACAATATTTTGGGCTACTTCCCAACGTATATGAGGTACGTCTACTCCTACGAAGTCATGATTAACTTTTATGCTGATATGTGATCTAGACCTCCATACTCTGAGTGCAACTCATCCTGCGGTGCCCGTTTGAAAACCCTTGGATATCATGTGACATGTCAGTCTACTCCCTCCCATCTTTTCAACAAACCTCTCACAATAGCACAGACTTCGACCTGGATACAGAAGGGTATCTGAATGATGACCCAACCTTGATCCAAAATTCCAAGAACATCTGGGACGCCGCCATCAACCCTTCCAATAGCGCAACCACCAGCTGGTTGGAAATCGAGCATGATATCCATTACCAAACTGTCTACAACCTCACTGATTATATTCTCGCTTCGATGTATAGCCATGGTTATAAATCTGTCACTGTTGGTGAATGTCTTGGGGATCCGGCTGCGAACTGGTACCGGTCGGGGAATGCAAGTGCACCTCCTCCCCAGAGCGTTAGCACTGACGGGACATGCTCAGCTACCACCACCTGCCTAGGCTCCACCTTTGGCAATTGCTGCAGTTCGGCGGGATGGTGTGGATCTACCTCAGCGTGAGTGTTCTTCCCTTGCACAACCGCTCTCATCCTTGGACATATTTCGAAGAGAGAAACTCGAGAAAGATTATTCAACCCTCGAATCCCCCCATTTAGGCAATACTAACTGAAATTATCAGGTATTGTGGAACTGGGTGTCAGCCAGCCTCTGGAACATGTGGCACATCTAGCAGCTCTTCAACAACATCAAAATCAACTACTTCAGTAAAATCCACCTCTTCTACAATCAAGACCACTTCTTCTTCAATCAAGACAACTTCTTCTTCAATCAAAACAAGTTCTTCTACAGTAAAAACAACTTCTAATACATCAAAGACTACCTCCTCGAAAACATCCTCAACCTCCTCCGCCTCCCAAGCCATCTCAACAGATGGAACCTGCGGAACAACCATAACATGCATCGGCTCTACGTTCGGAAATTGCTGCAGCCAATACGGCTTCTGCGGTTCAACATCGGCTTACTGTGGAACGGGATGTAATCCCGTTGGCGGGACATGTTCTGGTTCGTCTAGCTCCAGCTCGGTCAAAGCTTCAACCAGCTCATCCAAAGCAGGCTCTTCCACGTCGACGAAACCTACCACGACTACGAGCAAGACGACTACGTCGACGAAGAGTAGTACCTCGCCGACTTCTACCCTTAAGGTATCGTCGGATGGAACGTGTGCGGGGACCACCGGGTTCACGTGTCTTGGGAGCACGTATGGGAATTGTTGCTCGCAGTACGGATGGTGGTAAGTCATCGAGAGAGCCCCTTTCCCATTTCGAACCGTCTTGCTATTGTCTCCCCAGACAAGGTCTTGAATTTCCTGGAACAGGTTTTAATGGAACATTGCTGACTTTTCAATCACTAAAGTGGCTCGACTTCTGCATATTGCCTCACAAGCGGTGGATGCCAGGCAGGATTCGGGACGTGCAATTAGATGGGGATTGTAAAATGGGCGTTTTAATGACAAGAAGTGCTACTGATACGAGTAGTGAACAACCGCCAGCGTTTTGTACGCAGTAATGATAGCAGTTCCAAATTGTAAATAATAATTTACATCAAAGTTCTGCATTTGAAGTTGTTACACCCGGGGATGTAACCCCCTGAAGCCTACAAGCGAGAGCCCCTGAATCAACAACAGGACCACATAACCTTATATCACGCGTCCCTCCCATTCGGGAAGGTCCCAAGCCAATAAGGTTAATATAACGCACAACTGTTGCTGTCTAACGGCTCCTAAATTATATTATATCTTCCTCCCTCCCTAATCGATTCCCAACCTGTACTGTATTTCATTATATTTTATGTTAGACCTCATTCACCATTTGCAGCCATTGCCCCCAATATATATTTATATATATAGATATAAATGCATTCATAATGCCGCGCTCCACACCTCCCATCACCATCAGCCCCTGCCTCACCACGGACGGCCCCGCTCTCGCTCTCAACAATATCCCCGCCTTCATCACGGTCCCGAACTGGCGACTCATCTGTGCGTTGCGAGCCGCATGAGAGCTGTGAATATGTGGTCTCGCAAGCGGAACTACGGCATTCTTGCGACCCGCTCTCGGATCCAACGAGGAGACGGCACCAGGGAGTTTGTCTCTGCAGTATTTTGTCGTATTGGCGGTTCTATTTTGGGGGTTTGATAGAGAGGTGTGCAGCTTGGAGGAGCGGAAAGAAAGGCTAATTCGGGTTAGGAAGCCGTTGCCTGCTGGAGCCGGTGAGGGACAGAAGCGAAAGTACCGAGAATTAGTGAAGAAGAGGAAAAGAGGCTGAAGGAGGCGGAGAAGATGGGCTTTGATACTTTTGTTATGGCGTGTTCGGATGGGAAGGGTGTTTATGAGCGTGCGGGCGTCAGGCTGCTGGAGCATATTGTGCAAGATGATCGGAAGTGGGTGGGGAGGGGGCGCATGCTGGATAGTGTCTGGAGAAGACGGTAGAGATGAAGTGAGTGAAGAATGATAGAGTGTATGGAGACTACCTATAGCTGCGAGACCTTAAATATCTTCTTACAAAGTATGCCGTAGGAATCACTGCGTAGCTGACTTGAATATCTTGAGACTCGGAAACGCAGGCAGCCGACTTTCCACGCCTAGGGCAAACCGCAATACTGAGATAAAGCGAAGAAGAAATTTGCACCAACTTTCAAAGCTCAAAAATGACTGCCTGAAGGAAACCGCAACACCTCGTCCGGATAAACTTAAAGTGGCGGCCTTGTTCTTACTGAGCAAAACCCCTGCTCGGGCATCCCGCTGACATCAGAAAGCTCAGCCTCGTCTCTCTCCCACTCAACCAAAGACCGAGTACAAATTGAACCACGGCAACAAATTTCTCTCTCAAATCTCAAATCCACCTCCACCACCATCTCCTTCATATAAATCCCCAGCTCGAATTCAAGGCAAAAGTTCTGCCTCGTAAACAGAAAGTCAAAATCTCGTATCTGCGATTTGACGACCGTTGTACTGTCAGCCCTGCAGCAGAGGGTCTGCAGCATCGTGTCAGCTCACGCCACAGCCATCTCGCCCGCCCATCCTAGCGACGCCATGAGGACAAAAACGTCTCCCCACCCCATTCCGTCCCCAGTTGCCTCTTCAACCTTAATTTTTGATTCACCGAGTGAGAGAACAGTATAGACATGGAGAATGAGAAAGAGAATCGAGGCCTGGATCTAGAGAAGGAGTTGACGTGCTCTGTGAGTTGGCCCCCAATCTCGAAGGTTGCCCCGCTACGAAGAGCGGGATGAGACATTCCTACAAGGCAGCGCTACCCTTGCTCGACCCATCTCGTCGCATGGCACTCTATCATGTTCATATGCTGATATATCTGGGATACAGATCTGCACCGAAGTCCTCTACCAGCCCCTAACCCTCCTCGACTGCCTACACACCTTCTGCGGCTCCTGCCTCAAAGAATGGTTCGCCTTCCAGCTCTCTTCGCACCGCGCCTCTCCCTCTCCGCTCCCGGAAACAGGACTCCCATACACATGTCCCTCATGTCGCGCTCCCGTCCGAGACACGAAACATAATGCTACGGTCACTACCCTGCTGGAGATGTTCCTTGCTGCGAACCCGGAGAAGGGAAGGACGGAGAAGGAGAGGAGCGATATGAGGGTTAAGTACGATGCTGGAGAGAATGTGCTTGTAAGGGTGGAAGCACGGGAGATGAGCCTCAGGGAGAGGCAGGTCATGGATGCAGATAGGCGATTGGTGGATGCGACTAGGGAGCTGAGTGCGAGGGAGGCTGGGGTGGAGGATCCCGGGGCCAGGAGGGAGCGGAGGAGGGCGGAGAGGAGTAGGGATGCGAGTAGAGACAGCTCCAATAGGCAGACTACCAGGGAGGCCGAAGATGTGGAGAGGAGGAGAAGGAGGGAGGAGACGGAGAGGAGGGCAAGGGATGATGGTGCGTTGGGTCTGGGGACTGATTCTGGGGCTGAGGAGAGAAGGAGGAGACGAAGTAATGAGGAGAGGAGGACGCGGAGGCATGAGGAGACAAGCAGGACGGCTGCGAGGCAGATTGAGCATCAGTCTTCGCTACGATCTTTGATTAGTGCCTCAGATGTGGACTCAAGAGAGATGGAAGAAGAGATATTACGCCAGATTCGGGAAGAAGGTCTCTTGGATGGTATCGACCTGGAAAACTTGGACGTCAGCCAGGAGGACCAAATCAGTGAGAGGATAGCGGAGGCTTTCAGGAGGCGGCAGGCGGAGAGAGCAAGGCAAGAACCTGCCAGAAGGAGTGATAACAGTGGGCATAGTGAGAGGTCTAGGCAAGAACCGGCGAGAAGGAGGGACCACAGTGCACAAAGGCGAGAAGGTCGTTCAAGTGCTCCGGACTCAAGGGAAACATCGGGTGATGATCGTCCTCGAACTTCATCCCGGACACGCAGAACCAGAACTCACTCTAGATCATCAAGTGCGGTCAGTGCCGACGGGCAAGCCAGTGCGAGTCATCAATCCAGTCGGCCACCCCCATCGATGAGTGCTGCTCAGGCAGCCCATCTCGAAGTCCAGTCAAGCGATGAAAGCAGACATAGGCGTCGGCGGACTGGGAGCAGCACTCGTAGTGCTACTGATCCTGTCCCAGTTCCAGATGTCGAGACAAGACCAGCTGCTAGATCTCAGACGGACTTGAGCAACAGGCCACATTCTATGACTTTGCCTTCACGGCCACTGGTAACTTCTGCATCCAGGAGCACAACTGATCCATCCAAGCAGCATGCTGAGCTACCCACTCCTGAAGCGAGCCCTCGAACGTCACAATCTGGACTTAACTCCAGCCCAAGAATGGCCTCAGGAGCCAGAATGGAGAATACGCCAACACCTGCACAGTCAGCATCACATTCGAGCCCAAGAACATCAGGCGTGCGACCCGAGAAGCCTCCCGGACAGTCACATTCTACGGAGAGACTGACTCGTGCTGCACCTCCCGCAGACATATTTGTTTCCCCGACGGCTTCATCGGCTCCATCACAAACCCAAGCCGATCGCAGTCTGATGCCGACTCCACTTTCTCCACGAGAGGTAACCCACATGCCACTATTTGACAAAGCTACTGCCGTGTCAAGCGGCACTAGGCCAACATCTGGTTCTGGCTCGTCCCGGGGTCGCAAAGAGCTGTATCACGAGCCTTCAATATCCTGTGCTAGATGTGCAAAGCCACACATCGAGTATGAACTGCATTACAATTGCGGCATTTGCTCGAAAGGAACTTACAACATCTGTTTAGATTGCTACAGAAAAAGAAAAGGTTGTTTACACTGGTATGGATTTAGCTATGCAGCAGCCCGGACGAACTGGGAGAGCCAGAATCAGTCAGGTGACCTTGAACCACCTCACATGCTCATGGCAAGCCGTTTTGTCCCACCAAGAATTTCTCCCGGTGGAGCTGATGGCAGAAGGACTCTCACAACGGAAGATCCGGAGAAGAGATTGCAGAGTGGGACATTCTGCGCAAATTGCTTGGCCTGGACGAATGAGTGTTATTGGAGATGCGATCTCTGCAATGGAGGCGACTGGGGCTTCTGTAATATTTGCGTCAACCAAGGGAAATCTTGCACGCATCCATTGCTACCCCTCAAATACGAGCCACCAGAATCAGCAGCACCGCCACTTTCGCCAACCCACGACCAACAAACACCACCATCAGCATCCATACTGACCGGACCGGGAGTGATGAATTTCGGCAACTTCAAACCACTCACCTTCTCCACAGCCTGCGACATTTGCCGCCACCCAATCCAACCCTCCTCAACACGCTACCACTGCTTCTCCTGCACCAGCAGAGTCCCTAACACCCTACCCGGCGACTACGACATTTGCACAACCTGCTACCCGAAACTCGTTGCCTCACGCCGCATCTCCGCTGAAAATGGCTTCAACGGCTGGCGTCGCTGTCTCCAAGGGCACCGCATGGTCATCGTTGGTTTCGAAGACAATCATGGCGGACGGCGCCGTGTTGTCGTCCAAGACCTCGTTGGCGGGAGAGGGATTATACAGGAACCTTACATGAGTACAGAGCACACAGACACTTCGCTCATAAAGTGGTACTGGGGCGATGGCAAGCATCGCCGGGGCGACTATGCACATGTCAAGCTTGTTACCTCAGACGTGATGAAGACTGCACCAACTCACACACCTGGCTTAGTTCCTGATACGGCGTTTCCACCAGATGGAGGTGTAGGCATGACTGGTGTGGTTACCTGGCCTTGGTATCCGGCGCCGGGGGCGGACGATGAGTTGATGTTCCCGAAGGGCGCGATCGTGAAGGAGTGTAAGGATGTTAATGGAGATTGGTTTCATGGGACGTATATGGGGAAGCGGGGACTGTTCCCTGCGAATTATGTGACGATATTGGATAAGGGGCATGTGTGAGTGAACATCTGCGGAACTTAAAGTCGGTAATTTGGAGATCAGATGATGAGTATGAGATGAGATCATGATATATGATAATGAGAAGATTCCCCTTTGTTGAACTTTTATCTACATATCTCGTTGCACCATTGGCCTCGGTTTGCCCATGCTTTCCCCGTCTAGTTTATCATTTAAACCTTGTAATGTGTTTTTGTGTGAAGCATCAATAGTTGACCCTGCCTCCTAGTCGATAGAAAAAGCGGCCCTCGTTTTCGATGTCCCAAGTCAAGTTCGACAATGCAATTACTTCCCCTCTAAATATACACATGCGATCAATATTGTATATTTAAAATCTACTCACTTCGGATATTCTCAGAAATTCTAGAACATCAGTTCCTACCCCTCAAGAGCCCAAATAAACGTCTAAGTTTAATATAGGTTACTGGAAATGAGTATTGCTTTTTCTGTCCACCAGGAGTTTGTCAAGTGTTACTTTCGTTTCAAGTTACTCTAGGTTCAATGGCTATTCGCTCACTCACTTTCCAATAATAAAGGTAGTGTACATCCTTGATGACAAACATTCACGTGACCTTGGCTTCATGTTTAGCTAGACATGGATGCTGAGTAAATTAAATTTGTAGAATCTCCAAGATGTCAGAGGCTGGTAGGCTCTAAATGGACCTTATTCCGGACTATACTAGTAAGGGCAGTCGCTAGAACGGCACGAGTTGACTTGGGACATTGAAACCAATGCCGCTCTTTGGTTCACCATGAACCATCATCCTCCAAGTCCTCGATCGACGATAGCAATGGAACGCTCCTTCAATCTACAACCTCCTCCTTGACTCTCAATCTACCGATTCCGTAGAACCAAACTAGCTCTCAAGGAAACCTCTTCCGCCACTTCGGCAGTGGTAGCACCTGTCTTCTCCTGATCCGCACCATCTTCTTGTTAAAACGCTGCATGAAAGTCCAAAACGGTTTTCTACCAAGCCAATCTAGTCCACAACCATGGCGAAAGCAAATGGAGACCGTCCGCCTCTTTAAAACCGCCTGCTCTGGACCCGGGTTCCGAGTCTAGTCCAAGTCCCCGAGTTCCGGAGGACAAATCGTAACCATCATGAACAGCCTTACAGTTCACCACATCATTCCTTGTTCCAGGAAATGAAGATATTGTGGACCAGGAGAGCTCACCCTGATTCCAATCGTCAAGTCTTGCTCTATCTCTCCCAGCAAACTAAAACATTTGATGGTATCCCTTTCGACGACGAGATCAGCAAGTTTTAGATACCGTTTGCTGAATATTTCTTCCTCGGCCTTGACTCTGGCGTGGGTGAGAACAAGCCAGCCTGATTCTAGCTTCGACTACAGGAGCCTGGCCTCAAGCGGGAATCAAGAATATATCGCACCGTTGCATATCCTACTAGCGTCGTGTTTCATGATGTTGCGGAGAGAACGGCAGGTCTGGACGAGGTCGAGAAAGGTTTTCGTCGGGACTTAGGAGAATATGAGGAGGAGAAACTTGGCGTGTAGGTTGTGAGTATGTCGCGGGGTACGTTATGGGATGCTTGTAGACCCATCATTGGGGATTTGATGGCGTTGATTTCGAGATTATTGTTTAATGAAAGGTGGTGAGAAGCCGAAAATTGGCTAAGACAATAGAAGCAAGGCAGTTCGGACAGTAAAATAGGAGTTGCAGAAGCACAAGGGCAGTTTCAGTAGGTTAGAAATAAAGTTTAGCTCGGGCCCAGTCTTTAGATACTAGGTATTGTTATCCCAAATGAGTTTATACTTATAGATTTGCTTGTGGAAGAAGAGCTTAACTTTTCAAGTGAATTGGGTATTGGGTGTAAATCGTATTTCCGGCCCCTATTTTAGCGAGACTCGGTTCCACCCCCTTCATATTTCCGGAGCAGGATCAAACTATTCGTGATGCCCTCGGATCAATCCACAGTTGGCTCCACACTATCCAATTTCCTGGGTAGATCTCTCTTTCTTTCCTTGCAGAAAACATTCCGCGGGTACTTGGTCAGTACGAGGCGAAGTTGGGTTAGATAGGAGCATGCTGTTCTCTCTTCGTGAATAGAGAAAGTGTTGGGTCTTCAAACTTTTACTCACTAACTTCATGTAGATAACTATAGGCAACTGCTCAAAAGGTCCAGCGATCCATCTCCCCTCGGCGCGCCAAAGAGCCTTCCGAATTTGAATTCACAATGTAGAGACCCTTCATCATGATGTCTTCTAGTGCCGGGTACAACGATACATCCGTGTCAGCCGGCAGCAAAGATATAACGAGTGTAAGTTTCGAGTAGCTAACAAGGATCCAGGGAGTAGAAACGCAACGAAAGAGTCACTCGACAGGGAAAGCTCTTGATGTTTTATACTCATCGTGCAGATTACAAGGTTCAAGTGAGAAACCACACGCAATCAGTGAATCACGATAAGATACCGGTTCTCATACTTAAAATATCGCTAATGCATTCCCAATCATTGCATATTTCAGCTATCTTACAACGTGCCACTCATCATGCACCACCATCTCCCGCGTCTCTTGGTTGCCTAGGGCTTTTACTTTGGGGGTCTTGTCTTGTCCTTGCTGTTCACTGCGCCGACAATGTCACAATATTTCGACCCTCTTGGTCGGTGACTCTCGTGATGTTATGGTAGTAGCAGTTTGGGTGTCGATCCCTCACTCACTAAACCGTCCTTCCACCAATCCGTCGAGGGTCCAACCGGGAGATCTTCATCTGATCCCGCCCATTTCGCAAAGACAGAATATTTCCTCATGTGCCAACGTTCGAACAGCACTTTCGGGTGACCCAGCATATATTCTATCACCCTCACGTGTCTTTTTGGAGCTAGAACCTCCTCTCGTCGATCCAAATCCTTGGCAAATTGAATAGCTTCCGGCGATGTCGTGATAACCTCATTCTCGCTAATCGTACTCAGATGCGTTAAACCGTCAAAGGTGATAGGCTGGCTTAATCCAGTTGTGACCCCAGTTCTTACCAGGCGAACCTTTTGTTCTTCAACATTGTAAGATTCACTTGGGATTCCTATTTCAATGATGGTGATGACGAGAGCACGCAAGAGAGGCTTGATCTTGAAGAACTCGGCTTGTTGGCCGCCGATAAAGCGGTTGTCGCGGCAGTAGTCCCAGTTGTTCTCCTTGACGAAACCTTCGCTATGGGCCGCTTAGGAGGCATTAATCAAGGTCTCGTGCATCACGATAGTCTGCTGTGTAGTGGTTTCCTCTTCGAAACGGACCAGCTTTGCGAAAAAGCGCCCAAACTCGATGTCTAGTCTGTGGACGTCTCCCTGTGACCATCGCTCGAAGATGCAGTCGTAAAGGGGCTCGATATCGTGTGAGCGGCCGTTGGAGTAGATCACGGTAGATTTGTTGCAGTAATCCTGGAGGTGCTTCACATTCAGGAGCGGTGGATCGCGACCTCCACCGAGCTGTGGGTTGGGCAGTGGCAGTGTGGCGGGAAGGGTGAGTGAGCGCAGACCATAACTGAGACCAGGGTGGTCAATAAGCCAGTCAGTTAACAGTTGGGAATCCTATAACTCAGCCAGCTAGAAATTTCCTAGCTTATAAGTAGCTGATAAGCTCATAGATATTAATAAGTAAGCAAGAATATAAGGGGTTCGGGCGCTAAATGGCTGAATTTTAAGGACTTTCATCCCTAAGCCCCTTAAATTCTGCCTCTCCCTACCTCTCCACGGGCTCTCACGTGACAATAGCAAGGTATAAATAATAATAAGCCTTAACTATAAAGGAGTACCTTTGTATAGCTAGAGGAGAGAAAAGTTGCCCTATAATAGTAAATAGAACTATATTAGAACCCGGTTCTATAATAGTTTAATAACTTAACTTTTTTACGTAAGAGATTATATATAAAGTATAGCTGATTAGCAACTTATCAGCTCTCAAGCTAAGCTAATCAGCTAGGAAATATCTTTAGCTGATGACTGACTGACTGACTGACTTATTGCCCAGCCTGACTGAGACTCCGATTCCTTGAGTAGAAATCCTTTCTGTGTCAAGTCGAAGCACACAGATAGCTGCCTCGTTGATGTTCCGGTCTTCGATAGTCGGAGATTTTCTCGAAGGTGGGATGTCCTCATCGTTGCGTTTCGCTGTGCCTTTGACCTCGGCCATCTTGCGGCGACAGCGGTGTGAGGTGTAGGTGTGATGCCCAAGGCTTGTTATGTCAAGTTCAGGAGTCGCACGAGCAGAGTTTGAAGCTCTCAGTGGATTTGAAGAATATGATGTATCTTTGGTGAAGTTGGAGGAATGGTGTGTGTGAACTTGAAAGGTTGCTTTGTAGCCCCTGCACCCTCAGCCCTATGAAAGCAAGCGAGGAACCAGGGAGGGGCCTTTGTGGGCTAAAGTAAGCCTTCCTCGGCAAGCTTTGCACGGAACCAATTAGAAGCCCCAAATTAGGGATGTCAAATTTATATGATTTGGGACTACATTACATAACTTGTTAATGCACGTGAATTGAGTAGAGTAGGTAGTTGCACTGAGGTTAAAGGAATTGATTAAAGCTAGCTAGAAAAGAACTCAAAGCGAGGTGTGGAAGCTCTGGAATATATGTGCACAGAGCACGGCTATACGAAGCGATCGCGCTACGCCCGATTGGGAGATCGCAACTACAACACTTGTAATAACATAGACTACGAAATTATACACAATACATTTCTTACTAAACAGTGGACCTAACCAAATGTCCCCAATTTCCGGGGGCCAGGGGTCCGTTGAGAAGGTAGTACTTGAAGCTAAGTTTGTACTTACTTTATACTTGAATTATCCTCATCTTTATGTATAACGTATATCGCGGGACTGCGATATTATACGTTATAAGCTGACTACGTTATTATATAATTATATAATTAAAAATGGGAATCCCTACCCCAAATTATCGCCGGGAGAGCTTCACGTGACTCGGGGAGTCAGAGTAGATATCCAGCCGAGATTCCCGATCCTGATCCGCAAATCTAACATTTCACGGCTTCACGTTCCAGTCGTGGGTGCGGCCTTCTTTGCAATGACCCGTGCAGCGCTGAAGATTACTTTTGGTGCATCTGGTCGGCGTAATGCATGTTATTCCCTCCGATCTCACGTGATGTAGGGGAACATCACCACCCATTGACCAGCCATGACCAGATACCCACCTCACCAGTACCACCCCACGCAATAAGCAGTTACATTGCGAATGGTTACTCATTGGTGATTTCTTAAGGAATTGTGGGTGTTCACTGGATAGGTTTGTGGTCAAGTGGTCTGTGACCGACGGGTTTGTGGCCGACTGGATTGAGGCCGACTGGATTGGGGCCGACTAGATTGAGGCCGACTGAATTGTGGCTGACAGAATGTGCGAATCTGAAACATTGACTTAGAATTAATTCGTGGCAGGAGAGAAGAACCGAACAACCCCGCACTACAGTACCACTCAGAGCCTCAAGTAGTTTAACACCCCCCGGCACTAACAAACTGTCATCACCCTGCATATCACCAAGAAATCAAGGCTGAACGAACAACATTCCAAGAAACGAACTAGATTTCCCGCCCGCCCCACACGCACCTGTAGGTAATTCAAATAGGGAAAAAGAAGCAAATCTGAAGCATGATGGTAATCGTATCAGAAACCCCGCCTGACAGACCGGTGAAGTTGATGCACGCATGTGAATTGTAGAGATAGAACCATAGCCAGTGATGCGGCAACACGTCAGGTGGACTGCATTGGCAGCCGCGTCAAATGATTCGAGTTTGTGCGGCTCGGTAAAGGTTTGGTAGAGAGCAAGGAAATGTGGAGAGTGACCAGTTGAGGAAGATGCAGCTAAAGAGTGCGGCGTGTCACTGCGAACCATCTGAGGGACCATCTAAGGCGTTTGCTCGACGATACAAGAACATCGGCAGCCCATTTGCGATTCGAACTCATTAACCTACTTCACAGACAACTATTCGTTCGCAATTGTCATACTATCGCCACATCCCATGTTCAAAAGTTCAGCGAATCGGATCCACTGATTTGCTCTCTATGAGCTGAATGTTAAATCGCACTTTTTCCATAGACAAAAACCGCGAGCTTTCACCATTAGAGGCGCGGCTCGGATCAATCAGGCGGCGGTTGAAAGACCCTCTTGGGAGAAGGAGGACTAGTCTAGAGGGAAGGGCGTTTCCGACTCAATTACGAGTAAGCCATCGAATTACGTTCCTGCTGCAAGGCAAGCTGTTCTGTGGTGAGGAATAGTCCAGCTAACGGTGTTGTGGCATAAACTAGGGACACACAGCTACCATGCCCCGACAGAGGCGTCGACAAAATGAAAACAGGAGAGATGAGGGAACAAGTGAAACCGAAGAAAACTACTTGGATGTTTCAAACAATAGCAGCAGCAATGGAGTCGGTGCTGGGGAAGTCGGCGAACGCGGGGATGGCAATGGCAATGACCGCGCAAGTAATAAGATCAACGGCGGAAGATCTCGTCAAAGCAGAGACACCTCGCAACGCGAATACCAACTTGATCTTGGCCCGTGGACCCAGGCGGTCCACGAGACTGTTGAAAGTATGGGAGCTGCCCACCAAGCAATCAAGGACCTACAGGACAAGTTCATATTCCATATAGGTGATCTTCATATGGTGGCTGAAACGAGCAAGAGGCTCAACCAGCTGGAGGACGAGTGCAGAGAGAAAGATGACGAGCTAACGAGGCAAGAGAATACGATTACTACGTTGACACGCTTTGACCAGAGAACGAAGGACGACCTTGAGCGCAAACGGGTAAAGATTGAGGAAGAAAAAAATGAGCTGGATCAAGAGAAAGGAAAATTGGAAAAAAGAGTCTCTATGGCAACGGCAGAAGAAAGGCACAAATTGACCCGTGAGGCTGAGACGCTTAGAGCACAACACACCGAGGAGTATGAACAGCGCGTGAAGGAGCTAGAAGCTGAGTTCGCTCGAAAAAAAGCTGAGAATGACAGGAGAGTTACTGCGCTAGAGGCTGAGAAAGGACAACTTTCTACGACAGTGGAAAAGCAGAAGAAGACAGCCGAGAACCAAGGGAAGAAGCTAAAGAAAATCACTGAGCAATGCGATGTGTTGGAGAGAGCAAAAGATTCGGTTAAGAGAGACAAGCAGGCCCTGGAAGAGGAGCTTGAAATGATGAAAAAGGAGTTCGCATTAACCCCTAAATCAGACGATTACTTGTATGTATTTTGACCTATCCACAGTCAATAGAAGGGCCATCATATTGACAACGGTCTAGCAAGCAGAGATTCGCGGAAATATATAGCCGGATCGAAGGAATTTCTTTGAGATACTTCAATGACATAGACGGAAAAGTAAACCCTCTGCCACGATCAGCCTCTTTTACTTACTTCGTATCAGGACCTGGAAAAGGTACATGAAAAACTGGTTAAAGCAGATCCCTGCTTTGGCTCCGTCCCGATTGATGACTCCGACGATTCAAGTGACCTCCGAACTGCCCATGCTCAGCGTATTATCTCTGATGCCCTGTGTCAACATATCTGGAAACCCCTCAGCTCCGAGTTCACACAATCGCACCCGAAATTGGACGTTCTCCTCAGCAAGATATCGGATGGGTTGGACAAATCTAGCCACAGCGGACGCGTAGTAAATGTCTGGACCGCTCTCACGATGCGAGCTCTTCAATCTTTACCGGCCGAGGCTTCGGAACTCAGGGAATCTCCCTCCACTACTCGTTCCAGAGCCGAGGGTGTCGTCTCCAAGGTTCTTTCCGTCCTCTCCCCGCTCGTCAGTTCGTCCCAAAATGAGGAACTTCGAATGAGCCTCCTTGGGCTTGCGAATTCGGCCATCGACATTTGGAACGATTCTCAGACTGGAGAGTTACAAATCATTGTCAGTCCTTTGTTAGAACGCGCACGTCGCGAAGAGTGGCGGTCCCAGAAGTTTGACCCAGCATCGCCATTAGGCGACTACGATGAAACGATGTCTAGAACCCATCCTCGAATCTTCACTCTCTTTCCACGGGTCGTAGCTCGCGGAGTAGCAGGCCTGCCTGGCAGAGGGTTGCGAGAGTCTGATCAGGTGCCTCGTACGATAGAGACGGATATCCATCCTGGGAGGGGACTACCTGAGTGTTCGCCATTGGTGGTGCGAGGAAAGGAGGAGCAGGAGGAAAGAACTGACTATCTCTCAAAAGTGATTGAGGATGCGAAGAAGAAATTGCACAGTACTAGGGGTATGTCGGGGTTCAGGAGAGACTCAATGGCAAGTTCAATATCGGAACCACTGAGTCCGACGGTCATGAAGCTCTGAGAGAAATAGGTTATTCGGTCAACTCCGAGTGAAAGAGATATTGTGGCGTGGCGGTGGTCACGCCGTCGAGGAGAACCCGCTGGAAACCCTAGGAGAGAACATTGATTATTTAGGGGCTTGTTGCAGAAATGCCAGGAAATTGAAATGATAGAACGGTGTTGGAGTCGACAATAAATGAAGGGGCGGCTAGTGGATATTCGGAGGAAATCGTTGTGAAAGTGTAATTTGGGGTTTGGCCCGTTCCTGTCGGCGGTCGCTGCCTCGAAGCAGTCTACCAGAGTCAATATATTCAGTTTAGTATCAAATAGCCTTACATACTTTCTCAAATACTTCACTACCACCTACTCAATCTTAGAGGGATTAGAAGGATCCGCATTAAGACTAGAAGAGGTCCTCCACACACCTCGTTCTTAAACTTTATACGTGATACTGCCGTGGCTGTGGACCACGACGGAACTATCAAGTCCCAGACTGCCCTCCAAGTCATCACACTCTTTCAGGCTCCGCCTCCTGCGACCTTCTTGTGTATATAGCTAAGGCACCGCTCTATCGCAGCGACTAGTGTATAGAGCCATGTGTATGTGCGTGATAGCCCGGTCTAGCCTAGTCTTGAGTTGCGTTGTGCGACTATGAGAAAGCTGATTGACGGTCGAAGATTGTCAAATCAATATATTCCTGTATCTCTGTAAAGCAATGAATTCGTTGGACTGAGGGCAGAGTGGAGAGGTTTGGTAAAAGTAGAATCTCCGGTCTCTACGGTTATTACGTTAGGATAGCAGAAAGGTTCTTTCGCGAGAGTGCCATACTGATTATGACGCTCGTGTTCTTCGTAACCGCGGCGTTATTTGTATTCAACCCATTTCCGATCCCCCCTCTCCCATCTCATCTTGGATCTGATATCGACGTCTCATCTCCTTGGCCAGAGCCATCTAAACTTTGATGTAAGAGTGCATGTTCAATATCCTCTGCAGTTCCCTGTGGGACTCTAAATCTTTCTCGTCTTTTTCTTTCTGCTTCTATATTTCAGCATCTTCAGCGACTTTGATATCCAACACCAGCTCATCCAGATACGGGCACATCGTCCTCAGCTTCTCAATATCCTCAACAGTCAGTGTGTCAAAGAACTACTCATGCTACTCATGCTACTCATGAATATTCATGAGTAGCGTGAGTAGAATATGAGTAGCATGAGTAGTCATCACGTGATTATTATTAATTAAGCTTTACTTAATAATAATTAAATAATAAAGGTACTTATTAAATAGCCTTAGTAAAGGTAAGTTAGGGCTTATATAAGATTAGCTAAATACTATTTTTTTATTAATAATAATAACTAGTTACCCTTCTCAGAATCTTAATTCGACCCTAACCTTTAGCTTGCTTACTAAGTAATGCTATTGCCTAATTGGGTAGTGAGAGAGCGCTAGAGCAAGAGTAGGCAAGAGGCTTACCTGATTTGGCTAGCCTATCACGTGTGACCATCACGTGGATACTACTCATACTAGTCATACTACTCATGAGTAGCTTGAGTAGAGTATGAGTAGGACCCACTACTCTACTCTACTCTACTCATTTGACACACTGTCAACAGTTACCTGTGGTCCTGTGGAGCTCGAAAAGTAATACATTGCGCGAGCCGCAGCACCTGCAAACCCAGCCTATGCTTCTCTAGAGCCGGGAGTAGCTTGTGGGGATGAGAACATCGGATGTCCAGTACTTCAAGTCGCACAATCGCTTCGATGCAAGGAGCCAGGTATTCATCGACCCATAACTCTGCTTGTGTGCAGTAATCCCATACCCAAACCCTAAATTCTTTTAAGCCTGATTCTCGAAGGGCAGAACCTTAAAGAAGATTTTCAAGTTGACCCCCGAGAGCTTCAATACGGATAAGTTCGAGAAGTCCCAGAGTAGGACAATACCAGGGCTCATATATTTACTAACGGCTTCGAGTTTCATTTCGCAAATCGCGGGGAACTTCTTGCCGCTTCGATGCATATCAAGGCTGAGCCTGTGGTCTGGATAGCAGTGTAGGGTTTCCAGGTTGGGTGAGTCAAGAATCACCTGCTGCGACCTACTAACCTCTGGTACATAATAATACGAATCTGGTAGCTTGAGAGATACGAGGTTTATCATAGGAAGATCTCGCATTTGCACGAAAGGTCGAGCTACCCGGACATCATAATGAAAGCGGAGATTTGGCAGCTTCCCAACCAACGAGTTTTGAAATTCCAAAGATAAATCAAGCCAGGACCAAGGCTCCTTTAGAAGTGTGGATATTTGGAAATGTGGATATCCGGCGTTGGCCTCGATCAAATGTCTCCTCGGGTTGGGCGCCCGGCGTAGGGGCCCTCGAGATATATTTATCGAAGATAAGTCTACTAGTCCTTTGTTAGGCCTCCTTCTGTGCTTCAGTGGCCACGTTACTACTTACTCCAAATCCGTCAACTTTTGACATTCAAACAGCAAGTTTTTTGCACGGTTCCAGTCCAGTGGACGGTCGATCGCAATATGTATGGAATGCGATAGCATATATCCCGGTGTTCGATTGTATTTTTTACACCGTATATCAGAGAGGGGAAGCCTGAGTAATCTCGAGATCAGTATTACTGAGCCATGAAAGTCTGTTGAATTGGTACTAGCTTACTAGTCCTTCCAGTACCAGGTTCAACTACTAATATTAGCTTCGCCACTCTCATTTATAATGGTTTACTATAGAAGCCTATAGAATAGCTCACTATGGAAGCTCAGGGAACGCTCACTAATATATATGAGTCATCTGATTTATAATATACTAGAGGAAATCGCCACCCACTAGTGGGTATATAAGAACTGTACTTTAGATTTCTTCCTCTCCTTTTTTTTTACTCTTCACTCTCCTGTATCTAGTCATTCTACAGATTGTCAAACTCCAATATATCAATTTTCCATTAATAAATTAATTACTTTCCAATAGGTTCTGAGCCCGGCTAGTGCTTTACTAAGCGATCCAAGCATCACTTGACCTTAGTACTCACTTGTCCATTCCAAAAATCATCAAAATCGTCAATTTTGGTGAATTCCACCCATTAGTTCGGCTTCGCATCAGCAGAATTCGCCAAAAACACAGCCATTTTCGGTCAGAAATTCTCCGCAAAATCCAACATACCGGATTCCAAAAAATCAATCTATATCACCTATAAAGGTACCAAAATCGAGCCTCTCTCGGACGACAATATCTACTCCTGGATAGACGACGCTATAAACCTCTTTATAGTCGAAGATCTATGGCAATTCGTCGATCCTGATTAAGCTCCTGCCCTTATTTCGTCCCAAAAAGACAATAAAACGATTGCTCGTCAATTAGCAATCGCCAGAGTAGTACTAAGCTTACTTATTACCTACGATACCTGGCAATAATTCAAGGAAATCAAGCTTGCACACCTGGTTTGGAGCGAGATTCAAGTCAAAGCTAAATAGTTAAAAGCTCAAAAGGAAGCCCTATACCTTTAATAAATAGAAACTATTATATTTAATACTACTATGGGAATAGACGACTTTATTAACCGCATTAGTTATAAAGTAGCTAAAATTAAGGAAGTAAACGGGTCGATTTCGGACGTTTCCGTATCCGGATATCTAATTTGCGGATTACTAAAGGAATACGACTTATATAAGCCCCTCCTGAATTCTATTAGAGCTAATATTAATAAATTAAAGCTGGAATTACTTAAAGCGGACGCTTCTACTAAAGAGGATAAGCTTAGGGCTAAAACCTCTAATTTTAACCCGGATACTACTCCTAAGGCACTAGCTACCCAAGGAAATAATTAGTTAAATAATAAAAAACCAAAGCAAGCTAGGGATCCTAATATTTATTATATATTCCACAAATTTAAAGAGTACAATATTAAAGACTATATTACCTATAAATTAGCCCAGGATTATTTTAATTCCAATAGAAAAAACTCTAATTCCACTAATTAGGAGGTACCTTTAGCCTCCTAATTACCTATTTATAAGAAAGCATATACTACTCAAAAATCGACTATTAGTATCTTTCTTAGTAACTAATTACTTAATAATAATTCCACGAATATCTAATATATTAATTCAGGTACTATAGACCATTTTACGGGAAATAAAGACTTTTTTATTACTTATAAAGAAATTAATCCCATTTCAATTACTCTTAGAGATAAATCTATAGTTCTTATTAGAGGAAAAGAAACTATTATTTTGGCTACTAAACCGGAGCTAAAAATATAGCTTAATAATATACTTTATAGCCCCTAATTCCGGAATACCTCCTTATTATTAATTCCCAAAATTATATAAGTAGGAAGAGATATTAATTTTTCCAAAAGAAAAGTTCAAATTATTAATAAAGGAACTACTATTATAACTAGTACCTTTAGCCCCTCTATAGGACTATATTAGCTTAACTAATTTGGTTTAGAGTATACTCTAAAAGTATTAAAATCGGAAGCTTTAGCCTCCCTGGAAACATAGTATTAGTAATATAGATACCTAAATATGAAGTATATCCTGGAATTAATAAACCATATCTATAGGCTTTAATTCAAGAACCAAAACCTATTTAATTATAATTCATATAATATAAGCAAGATTACTAGGGCTAGTATAACTAAACTATATCCGGAAAAACTATTCCTAGGAAAGTATATTATAATTAACTTATAGGAGTTATTAAGGGTTCTATTTCTTAGTAAAAACTCCTATATACTTTCTACTATTTATAAAGGCACTAAATATTATATAATAATATATAATTTGGATAGAAAGGGCTATTTTATAGATCTTTAGAATTAAGTAACCTTCTCTAAAACCCAAACTAGAAATAAAGTCAAGTGCCTATATCTTAATAATACTCCAGAATTTGTATTAGAATAAGTTAAGAACTAGTACAAATTAAAGAGAATTCGTTTGGAACTAACTACTACCTATATACCTAAATAGAATAGTATTTCTAAATATAGTATATATATAATTATTAAAATAGAGTATATGAAACTAGAATAATTAGGCCTACTATATGAGTTTTGGGAAAAAGCCGCTATATATAGGATTTATGCCTATAATTAATACTACCTACCCAAAATAGGAATAACCCTATATAAAACATTTTATAGGATTAAACCGGACGTTTCTAATCTATAGATATTCGGTTCCTTAGTATATATTTATATACCTAAAGAAATAGCTTTATAATATAAGTATATAGCCAAGGCCTTTAGGGGCATTTTCACTAGCTATAGTAGTTCTAGATACCGAATTTAGAACCCGTATAAGCGGATATTTATTATTTCTAACTATTATATTATTAAAGAATATATTAAGGGAATCTTATTTCTAAACCCAGTATCCTAGCTATATAGAAAACTAGTAGGAACTACTATAGAATCTAATAATGGTTTTACTAATAATTCGGATAATCTAGATATAGATTACAGAAATACTATTATTATTAATACTAGAAATTAATAGCTTAATAATTTATTAGAAAATAATAAAGAAAATTACTCTAATATAAAAGGAAATATTACTAAAAATATATTATATAATATAATTTCGGATATTCCTGACCTAAGCGAGCCCCCTAAACTACTTTCTAGGGAGAACCAAGAACCTATAGTATCCGCAAATACTTCTAAACAGGATTTTACAAATCAGGAGGCACCTAAAATAGTTAGTTTTAAGAGTAAACTATTCCCTAGACATCCAAAATTAACTAGAATTACCGGAGAATTAGTAAATTACTATACTTTACTAGTTACTAACCAGAATATAGAAGCTTCCAAAATTCTATTATTAATTAAAGAAGCTCTCTCTAGCCCAGATACTTATTTCTAGAGACCTTTAATTAAGAAAGAGCTAGATTTCTATTTATAGAACTATACCTGGGATCTAGTAATATAAAAATACCAAAAAACTATTAGATATTACTAGATCTTTAAAATCAAGTCTAATAGATACTATAAATCTAGGCTCGTAGTATAAGGCTATACTCAAGAATATAGTATAGATTACTTTAAAACCTTTATTCCTATAGCCAGACTTTCTATTATTCGAATTATATTAGCCCTAGTAACTAAATATGGGCTTTATATCTAATAAATAGATATCTAAATAATATTTCTATATAGAGAATTAGAAGAGGAATACTATATAAAATAACTCCCTGGTTTTATTAAAGAAACGAACCTTATTTACCGCTTGTAAAAGAGTATTTATAGCCTAAAATAAGCCCCTAGGGTTTAGTATTAGGTAATTAATTAATTTTTCTATTCTATTAGTTTCTAGTAATTACTTAGTAATCCAGTACTTTATATTTACTAGGAATACGAGATTAATTAACTACCTTTTTTAATTACTATCTATATAAATAATATAATTATTATTAGAAAAAACATGGTTTATATTAATAGAATTAAGGCTTAATTATATTAGAAGTTTAATATAACTAATATAGGAAAAATCAAAACGCTTCTGGATATGAAAATTATATATTTACGAAATAATTCAGTATTTTTATACTAAAATTAATATCTTATAAACATATTCCTAAGATATAAAATAGAAGAGTATATACTAATTACTACTTCAATAGCCAAACCTATAGTACCTAATAGAACTAATATTAATATTACGGAATATTAAAGTCAAACTAGATTACTTATATAGCCTTCTTTAGCTTTAAGACCCGATTTCTGCTTTGCTACAGGCTATTTAGAATATTCCAATTTGTATCCTAAAGCTTTATATAATACTATATAGAAGTATATAATGTAATATATTAAGGAATTACTTAATATGGGCATTTTATATGGCGCTTCGTCTAATAAAGGGCTTATTAGATACTCAGATACTAATTACAGAGGCGATTTATAGGATTGCAAATTAACCTCCGGTATGGTTTTTACCCTATTTAGTGGTTCTATTAGCTAGGCTAGTACTAAGCAAAAAACTATTACTATAGCTACTATTATAGCTAAATATATTACCCTAATACCGGTAATTAGAGAAGCTTTATAACTAAAGTAACTATTTAAGGAAATATTAATTCCTATAGGCTTAATCAAGGTAAAAACGGATACTCAGGGAGCTATGGATCTAGCTATAAACGCCCGATTTTCGCAAAAAACCAAGTATATTAATATTAGATATTATTTTATTAGGGATTATATTAATACTAAGGAAATTAATCTTAAGTATATACCTATAAGGGAAATAACGGCCGATATTCTTACCAAACCATTCCCTAGACTAGCTTTTGAACTACTATAATCAAAGCTGGGGCTTATTAGCCTTACTAATATCAAACCTCGACTATAAGAAGGAGGTATATTAAATTAGTACTAGCTTACTAGTCCTTCTAGTACCAGGTTTAACTACTAATATTAGCTTCGCCACTCTCATTTATAATAGTTTACTATAGAAGCCTATGGAATAGCTTACTATGGAAGCTCAGGGAACGCTCACTAATATATATGAGTTATTTGATTTATAATATACTAGAGGAAATCGCCACCCACTAGTGGGTATATAAGAACTATACTTTAGATTTCTTCCTCTCCTTTTTTTTTACTCTTCACTCTCCTGTATCTAGTCATTCTACAGATTGTCAAACTCCAATATATCGATTTTCCATCAATAAATCGATTACTTTCCAATAAAGTCAATCGTGCAAAAAAAATCGAATATAGATAAAAGAGAGAAATCCGCCAATTCTACTGGCTCAGATATATGGGAAAGAGGGACGGAATTTGTCAGATATGTAGTAAGGTCCATGAAAGGATCAAATACGAAGATCTCCCATACCTAGCTTTACGAAACGTAAAAGGAGTAATGATTTCGTTGAACCTTTTCGAGATTAGGCGTAACTCGGAAATATTTGGTAACACTCGATACACCTAACAAATATAAGCCAAACAGCAGATAAGAATAAAGGAGATCCATACTTATTCAAAGATTAGAGACCAAATCTAGATATCCTGCATTAGCTTTTCAACTTGCCAGGTGACTCAAGATTGAATTTCCTCAAGTAAACATGAAACCTAGGCCGAAAGAATTCCACACCTTGAATGTAACACAATAAATGCTCTGTGGAATAGAAACTTCTGAATCGACCCTTAACAGAATTTATCTTCATCTCATTACCTCAGTACCCAAGAGATCCGTACCCGCGTAGCTCGGGTTAAGGGGAAGCTCTGTTGGGTCTTGGTATAACGCGCGTTGTCTAATAAGGTCTCCCATCATAACGACTGGTACAAATCAGCTATGGCACGAAAGCTGCAAGTTTAGAGTAATTTGAGGTGTATAGAAAAAAAGCCTTGTATCTCGTTTGTATCCAGTGTATCAAATGAATAAATTAGATTAAATTAATGGCCATTAATCTAATCTATTCACGAAAAAAAACTCATTAATCATATTTTATTCCCGTATTAATTAGATTAATTATGATTAATGCGCACGTGATCAGTTAACGTGATAAAACTAGCCAGATCGGGTAATGCTCCCGCCTGCTCCTGCTCTGGCGCTACCTCGCCACCCAATTAGGCGGTAGTACTATCCCCTCCCATGAATAATTACGAGTGGGTCCAATATTCGCCACACTATCATGCCACGATTCACACCACTAAAGGCACGTAATCGAGGGTCTATAGCGAATAGCGGCTCTCGAAAGCACCTGATATTTCCTAATTCGGGGATCTGACGAAGTTTCAGTGTGGCGTTACCAAGGACCCACTCGTAATTATTTAAGGGGGGGGATAGTATTACTTAGTAAGCAAGCTAAAGGTTAGGGGGAAATCAAGATTTTGAGGATAGTAACTAATTTATAATTAGAAAATGAGTATTTAGCTATTACTATATAAGCCCTACCTTAGTTTAATTAGGGCTGCTGAATAAGTAACTTACTTATTTAATAATTATTAAGTAAAAGTAAATTTACTATAGTCACGTAACAGATTAATTAGATTAATTATCCTAACCTAATCAAAAAAACCCGAATTACGTTAATTATATTTTAACCTAACCTAACCATGATTAATGTGATTAATTCTTTGACGCACTGTTTGTATCTAATGAAGAACGGTGATCATAGGAGACGTTGGGATCACTAGTGGGATCACCAGATGTAACCCCCCGCGATCTGTTCGAGATCAATGGTTCCTCAAAGGGCCACATTATAAAACACACACGAGCTAATGCACCAATGGGAGAGGCACGACCGTACTCTTGTACATACTGGGAATGATTGTTGAATTTGGTGGGAGACTGGGAGTTGGCGTAGCTGAGGCGATTGTGGAGATTCTGTGATTACCGTGATAGTATGGGCACGTGTCAGCACATGAATCAGCCCTACAGCTGCGGCTGTACACACTGAAGGATAGTCAAAGCGAGCGAATCAGATGGAGTCGTCTCGCTTCGTGGTCGCCTTGGACCCCTCAGCAAAAACTCTGTGCAGAGAAGATGGAAATAGTAAGTTTGCACTTCCTTCTCCTAATGGTCTGCGCTGCGAACAAGAATTCGACAGGAAGGAACCAGTTTATAGTATGAACTGGATCACTCTTGCCCTCGTGAAATCTGCTTGTTGGATGCTCTTTTGTCAATTGTTCCCTCCGTCTTCGTTTCATTACAGAATCTATTTTAAGTAAGCATCATTGTGCAACCAAAGTTCGTTGATTGAGATGACACTTCTTCTGATAGCACACAATTTGCATTATTTGCATTGATGATGAACAGGGTGTGGCAGGAAATATCTGATAATAGCAGATATGAGTAGTGGACTGTGGATGGCGAGATTACTCATCGGGTAACAATTCCAGTTACGCACCCTTCTGGCAACTATGGGACGATGAGAACGAATTCGCACTCTCTAATCACGATGATTGTTTACAGTTGTAGCTACCGATAACCGCCCGTTTTAGCAGATATCGTTTCGACTCTTAACAAGTCAAATTTTCGGCCTTCAGTTTCGTGCTTTTTGAAACGGAACGTTATCGGCCCACATCGACTCACCGAGCTTTGATACATTCTAACCGGGTGTTGGCTAACAATCCCTGGACCCAGGCCTGTTGTTATTGGAAGGACGTCAACCACGGCGCTTGTGTGGCTTGCAGGGAAGGAATTTGCGGCCTCACAGCCACACTCCACCTCATTCTCCTTGTCGTTCTCAAGAGCAAGCTCTCAAGCCTTTCCATCATCGACAGCATGCGGCTACTCAATGTCAAAACTCTGAAGCTCGAATGGTTTCATAATGCGGACGTTGCACCTAGCTATGCCATCTTATCTCATAGATGGGAGGATGACGAGGTGTTGTTCGAGGACGTTGGGGACAAGGCTGGGGCCCGGGAATTACACACACTGCAGAAGAAACTTGAAGAGACTGAACGGCGACTAGAAGCTCTTTGTCGAAAGTTTAGTACGGAAGCGCAAACCCAGGCGCCATATGATACGATGAAGGACCTATCAGCCTCAACCAATGCTGAATCCAGTGTTCGAATATCAATGGATATAATCAAGCCTGAATCGGTGGTCCACGTTCATCCATCTCAAGCAATTAAGCCAAACGGGTGGTCAAAAGTATTAGGCTGTTGTAAAATTGCAGAACAATTCGGCATTTCCTACGTTTGGATCGATACTTGTTGCATCGACACGAGCAGCAGCTCCGAATTATCTGAATCGCTCAATTCAATGTTTGCTTGGTATCAATGTGCCACTTTGTGTATTGCCTATCTTTCAGATGTCACTCAAATTTGGGGGAACGATTCAGAGGATCCAACTGCTGGACACCCGCGGCATTCGGCTTGGTTCAGGCGGGGATGGACTCTACAAGAATTGCTAGCGCCGAATGACGTTTTGTTCTACCAGGGCGACTGGAGCTTTCTCGGAATCCGATCAGAGTTAGCAGATGAATTACATAAGATTACTGGCATTGAAAAGACTATACTCCAAAGGAATGGCCTAGAGAAATTACACTCTTTGAGTGTTGCAGCAAGGATATCATGTAAGTCTCTGGTTGTCAAGTCCACTCTTCTGCATTATTCTGGGGAAATAAGATTTTAGATTACTGTCAGCTCAGCAGCTTGGTTGCCCATTTTCTTGTCAACTAGAAGTCTAAAGCTAATTTCTGGACCTGCAGGGGCGGCGGATCGAGAGACTACGAGACCAGAGGACCGAGCATACTCGCTTCTAGGTATATTCGGTGTCAACATGCCCATCCTCTACGGCGAAGGCGAACAGAACGCTTTCTTTCGACTACAGGTAATGATTTTCCAGACGTTTTCTGACCACAGCATCTTTGCCTGGAAAGCATTATTTCTGCCCTGGGACACACAGTTAGTCGCCTCCGCACTTTTGAGGTGCTAGTGAGCTAACTGATGCAGTCTAAAGCTTCTCAGAAGCAAGGATGAGGAGATCAATTTGTTCGCCCCATCTCCACTCTGCTTCAAAGGATTAGGATACATTGAGTGCATGAGACCTGAGGACCTCAGGATCCGAAAATTCTTCAAGCCAATGTCTCCGCACTCTATGTGTGTCCAACTATGGATGCGACCACTCGGTCAAGAAGATCGGCTCTTCCGAAACGAGGAACCCCGCTTCGAGACCCTTTTCGGCATCTTCAATCCCAAAGAAAGCAAAAGCCGAGCCGTCATGATCGTTCTTGCTCGCACTGGGCTTGGGCGATATCGACGTCTCGTCCCAGATATTAATTATGATTCAGATGACATGGCTCGCGATCTTCAAGTGATTGATTTTGACAAGAATTTTGACGAGACTTTCAGCCCCTTGACGGGTTGGTCAGTTAACGATGTCCTCATATCTAACCCTCGGCCCACGCTTCCTAGCAAATCTTGCGAAGGCAGATACTACGTCCCTATTGCTCTCAACTGTGCAGCTGCGCTCAAGGCCGGGGTAGAAGTGGGAGGTTTCTGGGGTGAGGATGGAGAGGACGTCAAGATTGAGCATAAGCCTGGCGAGCGAATCTACACAGCCCTCCTCCAGTTATCACAAGAGGGTGACCGTTTTGGGCATTCTATTGCCTTCACAGTCCGTAATACGAGAAGTGGGAAAATATACGGACTCATTCTAGCGATGAAGGATTGGAAAACGTTTAATGTATCGATTGTGTACGACTTGACTGAGACGGACTTCCAGCAGCGCGAATTCTTCGACTCTTTGCTAAACAGACACAAGAAGCTAGAGTCTCAAAACCTTTTGGAAGATGTTCTTAGCTATAAGCTTAGTGATGGATCACATCTGTTCTTGAGCTGCGATGACCAGGAGATTTTGAGTGGACGGAGTTCGAGGGAGTACGTCCAGGTCGCCCTAGGAGACATTGACCTAGAAACGGCCGACCATAAAGAGGTTCGAGATATTTTAACTCGGGGGACGAAAGCTCAATTGAGGGTAGGAATAATACAATAATGCATATGGCCGGTTCAATGTACCAAAGGAATTGATCTGCCATACGTGATAATTGGTCCCCCACCCTCAAAGGTTTTACTGTTCGAACTGGAAGGTTCAGTGTCAGAGCAAGCATCATGTTCAAATCTTTCTGACCTAAATTCGTGGCATTCGGACCGCAAGAACTTCGTATTCGACAGTCAATCTTGGAGAGGAAGCATATGGAAAGATTGAAGTGAGGAACTTCCTCGCAGCAGTTGAGGTGTCCCTTATTGCTTGAAGGGTGACTCTTTATTATAATAGCTTGTTAGAAGGTCCATCCAGTGTATCAAAAAATAATGAAGGTAATTAATTAATTATAATTTAATTATCGACTTTCAAAAAGTAAAAAGATTTATTAGAAAAATTATAATTAATTATAATGAATTATTTCTAATTATTACGTGAAAGTTATATAAAAGTTATATAAATAATAAATTCTCTTTATTTTCTTTAAATAATTATAAGGCCATTAAATAAAATATATATAATACTATAAAACTAAGCTTTTTCGGATAGGAAAAACTAATTCTTCGGCTCGAAATCTTTTTTTCCCTTTACCTTTTATTCTTTTTCTACCTTTTTTATTTCTTCTTTCTTATTTATAAAAATTCTCTAGCTCTTAAAATATATAATTCTTTTAAAAGTGCTTTTATTAAATTAATTACGTAATTTAATATTAATAAGAGCCTCTTATAAGAAGAAAAGCTTACTAGTAATAAATAAAATAAATATTTTCAAATATTTTCTTATTATAAGAAATAATATAAGAAATCTAATATAATTAATTTTCTAATAATTAAGTAATTAAATCTAGGGCTAAATTAGTACTTATATAAAAAATATATATAATAAAGGAAATAATGGTTTTTAAGAGAATTTAAAGTAAAGTAAATAAGTTTTATATATTTTTCTATATATATATATAATTTTTTTTTAAATATATTATTAATTTTTATTTTATTTTATTTTTATTTAAATAATTTATAAATATATCGGAATTAGATATTTAAAGATTAATTATTAAATAATCTTATTTATATTTATAAAAGAATTAATAATTAATTAATTTAAAATTAAATACATATTTATATATTATAATTAGTTTTAAATCTATTATATATATTAGATATTATACTAGAATTTAAGCTAATTTTAACTAGATCTATTTTTTTAATTCGTAAATTAAGAATAAGAACTAAATATAAAGCTTTATTTTTATTATCTGAAATATTTATTTTAAAATAATATTTTTAAAGCTTAGTTATTTCCTTTTTAATAATTTTTTAAAGATTTTATTCTATTTTAAATTAGTATATTATTAATATAAAAAGATTTAAAAAAGCTTATTTTAAATTTATTATATATTTTATTACTAATATAGCTATAGTTATTAATAATTATATAATATAGTTATATAATATAGAGGTAACTAGAGGTAACGAGATATAGATAATAACTATATAACCTTATATTATATTAGTAACTCGACTAGTAGCTAGTTCCTATTAGGCTTAATAGATTTAGGAATTATATATTAATATAATAATACTATAATTCCTACTTCTAAATAATAACTTTACTAACCTATATAAATAGTATTTTATAACTATATAATAGTATTATATATTTCTAGTAAACTAATACTAATTAGTTTATATATATAGATTAGAAAGAATTAAGCTATACTTGCCTAAAATTTGGTTATTTAAGGGCAAAGCTATTATTCTAGTTAAAAAGAAAATAACTATTAATTCTATTACTTATAATTCGGTTATATAAGCAGGAAAGATACTTGGTCTTACGAAGATCTAATTATACTATATTAAAAAGAGAAATATCTATTAGTTCTAATACCTATAATTCGATTATATAGGCAGGAAGAATACTTAATCTTACTAAGTACTAAAACGGTTAGCTATTTAACTATTCTATTCTATTCCTATTTAATTCCTATAAAATTCTCTTAAAAACCATCTTTTTTTAAATCCCTGGGGCTTTTAAGCTTTAGAACTATTAAGTTCTTCCGGAATCTCGATATTTTACTTCTTAAATTTCACTTCCTAAATTTCTTATTATAAATGAAATTTTTATCTCAAATATAATACTAATTACTTATTTTATAAACTACCCTTCTCTTTATAAATCTACTTTCCTTATAAACTACTATACCTTAAACTAGACAGAAGCCTATAAAATATATAATAGTAGAATATACTATAATAAATAATTCCTTTATTAGATTTATCTAATCTAATTATTCTATAAATAATAATAATTTCAAGGAATTAGTAAGAAAATAGAAATATGAAATTAATCTAAACTTTACTAAAGCAGATAAGATAACTGAGTTTTTAAATACTAAGCTATTTTAATATATTTTCTATAAAATAGTTAATAATAATCTTTAAAAGCTATTTAAATATAACTTTAAAGACTTTATTTATTAAGAGAACTTTAATAAATTTGAACTTCTAGAAATACTATACTTATATAAGACCCTTTAATATAGTAATATATTTATATAATAGAATAATAGTACTAATACTATTATAAATACCTTATATATTATTATAAAAGAAAATAAATAATATATATAATTAAATAAGGATATATTAGTAGCTAGACTAGACCTTATTAAAGAACTAATTCTATTAGGCTTTATTACTCTTATAAAGAATAAATACCTAGAACCTATTATCTTTAATATTTCTATATTATTACTTTTTCTATTATTTCTTCTATTATTATATTCTATATTTCTACTAGATTTATATACTAATATAGAAGCTCTAGAAGCAAATAGTATATTCCTATTAGTCTTACTATTATTATTATAACTATATTCGAATAACTTCTAATTTCCTTTAATTATAAAACTTATTAGGGAAATTACTAAGATTTATACTAAAAAGTAAAAGTATAATAGATCTAATAGTAATTTTAATTATAAACTTACTATTTTCCTTAATATCTACTAATATATAAAGCTTTTATAAGAGGTACTAATATAAGCTTTTCCTATTATACTAAAGAAACTAGCTTAAGATTACTTTTATAATAACTAGCTCTTTTAATATATATATATAAAGGCTTATATTAATATTTATAGCTTTTTTAAAGGCCCTGAATTTAAATATCGAAATTTAAATAAGTGAAATACTACTATATTAGTTTCTATAATAGCTAAATTTCCGGAAAAAATAATATTTAAGACTATTTAACTACTAATTAATAAACTATATTAATTATAATATAGTTTTATACCTAACTTATAAAATACCGAATTTCTTTATAATAAAATTATTATCTCTTACTAAGGCTTCCGGATATATAAATATATAATCTCAGATTCTTTTATAAATCTTAGCTAGCTTATTAATAAGCTCTAGTTATTTATTACTATATATAAAAGCAAATAATAAACTAATCCCGAAATATTTTTTACTAATTAATAATATTACTCTCAAAACCCTTTAAGCTATTATTTCTCTGGAAATTATTAATATAAATCTAGTTATAACTTCGGAACCCGAAATAACTACTCTAAGTCCTATAATTATAATAATTATACCTCAAAGTCGTATTTTATATATAAGAAACCCAAATACTATTTATAGAAATATATACCAGAAAAATAAGAGGCTAAAAAGGCTTAATTTAGGAGTAGAAATATCTATTAATTCAGATTCTGAAATACCCGTAACTTTAATAAATGCTTTAATAATACTTATATATAGTATATTACTAAAGCCAAAGGCAAAGAGGGTAATAAGGGTAATAAGAACAAACTAGTAAATAATGCTTTTAAGGCCTTATTAGCAGAAATAAATAAAGAAAAGAAATACTATCCAGATTTCTATTTTATTTTAATTAAAAGCTTTTTAGCTATTCCTGCCGCTTTTACTTTACTAATAACTATAGCTAATACTCTTATAAATAACCTTATTTCTCTTTTCCTTATATATTAGATAATAGATAAAAACTATATCTTAAAGCCTATTAAACCCTTAATAAAAGATACCTAGACTTTTATAGTTAATAGTATATTAAAATATAATACTTACTATTTTTATAGAATTATAATTAATACTAGAGCCTCTAGATACTTAATTACTAGTTCTAACTAATTTCAAGCTTTCTAGTAAACTAATAATAGTATTAAACTTAATAAAATTACTAAAAATTAAGTTAATATCTAGTTTAATATTAGATCTATATTTTTTATTAGATTTATAATAGTAAGTATATTAATTAGGTAAGTATAATTCTATATTATATTTTTAAAAACTCTATTTTTATTTAGCTTAGCTAATATAGATAAGCTAGGGATTTATTTTAATAATCTTACTAATTATCTTATTACTTTTATCGGAAAATATATATCTATAATATAATATTTTGGATATTCTTTCTTATTTTGGAATATTATATTATAAGGTTTTATTTCCGAATTCTTTATTTATAACTTCTACTTTTTTATAAAGATTAAATTATAATATTTATACTATTATTTTAGTTATTTATTTATTTATTAGTAAACTCTGAAATATACTAGAATAAGCAGGCTATAATATTAATATAAAAGCTTTTAAGTACTTTATAAAATACTATAAGTAATACTAGAAATATAGCTAATTACTCGAATAATTCAAGTTTAATCTAAGAGATAATATTAGCTTTAATTACTCTATTATTATTAATATTTTCTATATTACTAGTAAGCCTATACTTTATATTATTAATAAAGGCACTTAATATTAAGCCGGCTAATAGCTTTAAAATATTAGTATATTATATACTTGGGATACCCTAAAGTAATATTAAATTAATATCTATTTAGGCTCTCCTAATTAGATTATAGTAAATATTAGAAAGTAGTTTACTAGTAAGAAGTTTACTTAGTTTATAAATACTATAGGAACCAAGATTAAAATTATTCTTATAAAAGCTTATAATTCCGTCGGAATTATAGAATACTATTATAGCCCGATTTAATATACTTATTTTATTATTATAGCCGAAATTAATAGAATTAATAAGGATATTATATTTTAAATAGCTTTTAAGGCCATTAATAATTTTACTAGATCTAATAGTATTATCCTAATTCTTTTGGTTTATAGTACTTTACCTTAAATAACTATATATAATATTCTATTACTAACTATATTATAGTAAGTAATAGTATTCAAGAAAGTAATAATAGAAATTTAGAAGCTTTAAGCTAGATATTAGATTATAAATGCCCTAAATACCCGAAATAGTTCTAGTATTACTAATATTTATAAATTTCTCTTAAATTCGGATATTCTTATATAATATAAAAGAAATACTAATTAATCTAATAATTAGAATAGGCTATATAAGCTAGTAGCCATTAATAGAAAGAACTATATACTAGCTCTATTATATAGTAATACTACTTTCTATTTAATTTCTATAAAGCCCTTTTATATAGGGAATATTAAGGTTATTACTAATAGCCCCGAACCTAAATCTATTCTCGAACTTTATAATAAGGCTAAAAGTAATACAGGTATAATTCTTTTTATTATTCCTACTATTTCATTAAAGTATAGTAGAGAATACCCTTATAAGAACCCGGATTTTATAGTATTTTTATAGAATAATAACTTATATAAGAACTCTTATTAAGTTAAAGTTACTAGTTTTCTAGAAAAGGGTATATTTAAGATTATTTCCAGATCTCAGATACTAAAGGAAATATATATCTTTAATTCCTGGTTTATTAATAAGATTAAGAATAAAGATATAAAGAAAAAGCTTAAGAAGTCAAGACTAGTTATCTAGGCTTATAATAATAGTAAGAAATATATAATATTAATATAATTACCTACTATTTAATATATTAGCTAGAGAATTATTCTTAGTATTATTATTATAATAATAAATACTATAAAGCTATATTTATATAATATCTCGCAAGCTTATATCTAATTAATAATCTTACTTAACTATAATTTTTATATTAATTTATCTTATAAGCTTACTAGAGAACTAAATCTAAATAATAATTTGGTTCTAAAGGTTATAAAACTATTATATAGTATACCGGAAGCTAGAAACTATTAGTTTAAGACTTATTATTCCTACTATATTAATAAGCTTTCTATAGAATAATTAACTTATAACCTTTACCTTTTCTATAATAAGTAACTCTTCGGAATTATTAGCCTTTAAACTAATAATATTCTATTTATTAGAACTAATAATTTTATAAAAGCAGAATAACTAAAGCTTTATAAGACTAAGTTCTTAGCTAAGAAATATAAATATCTTACTTCTAACTATAATCTCAAGTTTAATAGAAGTATTATTTATATAAATATTACTAGAATTACTTTTATATAAGAATACTAATATAAAAACCTTCGAACTATTTCTATAAAGAATATTACTATTATAAATAATAGAGGTACTATTTATTAAGATCTCTCTATTAAGAACTAATATATTACCTAATATACTAGAGAAATATATATTATATTAGTTTATTAATTAGAAGCTTTATATAATCTATTAATTACTACTTAAGCTATTAAACTTTTGGAAACTAATATAAAGGCATTTAATAAGTATATTTAATAGCAAATTAAGAATACTACTAAAGAACTGAGATTTATAAAGCTAGTAAAGAAGTTCTTATATTTAATTATTTTTATAAATACTTTATTTATAAATAATAGAGATCTCTTTTCCTAAATCGGATATATTCTAGTTCTAGTAAACGGAACTAGATATACTAATATTATTTACTAGTTCTTTACTAAATATAAGAGAATTACTAGAAGTATTTTAGTTTTAGAACTCTATAGTATAGCTTATAGCTTTAATATAGGCGCTTTAATTAAATCTATAATTAATAAAATACTAGAAATAGAACTATTACTAGTAATCTATATAAATTTAAAGTTATTATATAAATGCCTTATTAAATTAGAAACTACTCGAGAAAAGCGTCTAATAATTAATATAATATACCCCTATTAGATATATAAATAATAAAAGATTACAAAAATTAAATAGATTAAAAAAGAATTGAATTCTACTAATTCTATAATAAAATTAAAGCTAATAAATGCCCTTAAATACCTAATTAATATAAATACTATATAATTAGATATAAAGGAATAAGTTAAGTATAAATAGGACAGGAAATAGATATATGAAATAAAAGAATATTATAGAAGGTAAAATTATATATAAAAAGCCGCAGCCTTTAGTATATAACTAAAACCTTAGAAGTAATATAGATATATAAAGTATTTAGGAAATCTGGTATTAGGCCAGATTAGAGAATTTATATATAATTAGAAAGAAATATTATTTTTCGCGTTTTTAGAGAGTTTCTAATATTAGTATAGCTATTTCTTTAGGAGTTATATATATAGTTACGAGATATGAAATACGAGATATAAGTAATAGGATATAAGTAATAGGATATAGGTAATAAAATATGAGATACGGGATATAGTTATATAACCTCATATCCTATTAGTAACTCGACTAGTAAACTAGACTTTTTTAGACTTAGTAGATTTAGGAATTATATATTAATACTATAATACTATAATTCTTATTTCTAAATAATAATTTTACTAACCTTATATAAATAGTATTTCCACGCCTATATAATAATACTATATATTACTAGTAAACTAATAAATATTTATATTTATACTTTTTAATTTCCTAAATCTTAAAAAAGAAATCCTATATTTCTTTATTTATTCAAATAACGGAAATATATTTCTTGTTTTTAGTAACTTTATAGATCTTAATAACTAGCTTTAAAATATTTTTAATATCTTATATATTAATAAAGAAAATATTAATAAGCTATTAAATATATATTATATAAAAAGCTTTAAGGAATTCATTAGTTATCCTATAATATTCTTATTTATAAATAGGTCTCAAAATACTATTATATATTTCTTTAAAGATATATTTATTTTACTAAATAAGTATTAATTTCTATTTAGCTAATATCTTATAAATATACTAAATATCTTTTTTAAGTTTCCTAAACTTAATATCCTTAGTTTTCTGCTTTTTAGTTCTAGATATAAATACAGGAATCTTTCTAGATAATATCTTTCTTTTTAGAATAAAGGATTTCTCTTTATTTTTCTTTTTATTTTCTTTTATTTTACTAATCTTATATTTAGTCTAATACTTAAACTTTTACTATTTTTTAGAAGTTTTAGGCTTAGTTTGTTTTCTTTTCTTACTAGGTTCTTCTTATCTAATTATACTAGTTCTACTAGTTTTACTAGTAGTTTTCTTATTAGGCTTTATTAAATTAGCTCTATTTTTATAAGCTAAATCTAATTAATTAAAGCTAAAATTATAATAAGAGCCTATTTTTTAGACTTATTTCAGAAAGCAGGAAAAGGCTTATTACTATAAACTTTCTTAATTAGAATTCTGGAAATATTAAAAATATATTATCTAGTTTTAAGATTATTAGTTAATAGTAGTTTAAAAACTAATTCTCTAGATTCCGAAATAGCTTTAGTATATTTAAATATTTTAATAATATCTAATTTAGTAAATATATTAGTATTCTAATACTTCTTATTTTTAATATATTCTAAAATAGCTTTATTAATTAACTAAATAGCTTTATATACTAAAGCTTTTATTTTAAAAAGAAAATATAACTTCTTATAAATATTTTTACTAAGGTTATTATAAATATTATTAATATATTAGCTAAAGGCTTTACTATATAATATAATTCTATTTTAATTCTTAGTATTAAGATTATTTATTATAGTTTTAATCTTATTAAGCTTTTCTTATTTATCTTTAAAAATGCCTTTAATAATATTCTCGAATTTCCTATTATTAGCTTAATAATTCTTTAGCTTCTTTTTAGTTAATTCTAGTCTAGTTCCGTCTCTAATAAAAGTTTTCTATTTTAAGAGCTTATTATATATATTACTTAGCTTATCTAGAATATTTGTATTAAATTTAATAATTATAGCTATTTTTTCTAGTATTAATAGGCCTTTTATAATTATTTAAGCTCTTTTAATACTCTAAACTTTAATACTATTAATCTATAGGCTTTTAATAATACTATAGCTTATAAGAACTAGTTATTATACTTTATTAGCTTAAGAAATCTATTCTTTAGCCATTTTATTATTCTTAAAGAATTATAAAAATATTATTAATATAATAGTTATAAGTTATAAAATTAAATTAAAATAGATTTAGATTATATAAAGATATTATATATATTCGAGTTTTTTTTTCTTTTTAATAAGAAAATAAAGCTAAAATAGTAGTATATATAATAGAGAAAATAGATATAATAATTAGATATATTTAAAATAATATAATTATAAATTAAGAATAATTATAAAAAATTAAATTTAAAGT
Organism: Hyaloscypha bicolor E; assembly: GCF_002865645.1. Lineage (NCBI taxonomy): Eukaryota > Fungi > Ascomycota > Leotiomycetes > Helotiales > Hyaloscyphaceae > Hyaloscypha > Hyaloscypha bicolor. Next base: position 1,022,570 of record NW_020194519.1, on the reverse strand, counting down.
TAGACTTCTATTATAAAAAAGAATATAAATATATATATCTAAAGAAATATAATCTAGGAAATAATTAAAGCAGGTTAAACTAAATAGTAATAATAAAGAGATAAGAAAATAATATAATAGAAATATAAATATAATAATAATATTTAAAGTATTAGAATATAAAAGAAAATAATAAAAAATTTATAATATAGATATATTCCAATTTCTTATTTATTTAGAAATATTTCTATTAACTTAAAGAATAATATAAAAGAAGGGAAATAATATGGGAAATATATAAAAGATAAAATATATAAATATACTAAAGATATTAAGAAAATATAAAGTAAATATTAATAGAAAAGAAATTAGAATAATAGAATTAAGAAATAACTTAGAATAAGATATTACTTCTTTTAAAACTAATTTATATTTCTTTTAAAAACTAATTTCATTTATTTAGTATTTATTAAAATTAACTTTATATAATATAAAACTATTTAGTTAGCTAGAACTTTAAAGTAATATTTATATTTATAAAAATAATATTAAAGATATTAGAATTTATAAAAAGAAGAACTATAAGATAATATAAATAGAATTTATAGTACTATTATTAAGTTTGAAATAATTAATATTAAAATTAATATAAAATATAGAAAAATTAGATATTCTAAATTAGTATTAAGAATATATGAATTATTTAGATAATATTTAGTAATAAGAATTAATAAATTATACTAGCTTTTTAAAGAAGTAATTAGTTTCTAATAATAAAATAATATCTTAATTAAGAAATAAGTTCTATATAAGAAAAGTTCTCTTTATATAGAAATAGAAATATATAATATACTAACTAAGCCTTAGTATAAGTTTTAAAAATAGCTATAATTATATTAAAGAAAAAATAGGTTTTCTAGTATAAGATAAACTTTAAATAAATAGATCTAGTTTATCTAATATCTAAGAGATTTCTAGAATTATATATTATTAAGTATTTTCGGAAATAACTATTGGGTTTAATAAGGTTTCCTTTTCTCTTATAAGGCCTCTAGTTTAGCTATTTCGTTTATATAAGACTTCTAATTAGGAAGTTTATTTAGATATTATAAATAAATTTATAATAGTAATTTAAATTAAAGTCAAGATTTATAAATATTATAATTAAGCTTTAGACTAGTATAAGCTATAAGAATAGTTAATTAAAAAGGCAAATAAAGTTTCTAAAAGATTTCTAGCTTAATAAAAGATATATAAAAAGCCCTTTTTCTTTTTTTCTTTTTTTCCCAATTCTATATATAATTATTATCTATTATTATAATTCGAAATTAAAAGTCTATAAAGTAATTTCTTAATTTCGTATTTATTTTTATACTAAAAGAAATACTTTATATTTAATTCCCAAGATCTAGTAATATAATCTTATATTAAGAATACTATTTAATAATAATAATTAGATAATAATAAGAAATAAGTAATAGTAAAGCTTATCTGATTTCTAAAATAGTAATCTAATAATAATTATTTTCTAAAGGCTATAAATAATAATTAAAAGAAAAAATTAAAAGATATATAAAGAATTAAAAATAATAAGCTTTATTTCAGGTTAAGAAAAGCTCTTATTATTAGATACTTTCTTCTAGTTCTTTATAAAAGAGATATATTTTACTTTTTCTAATTCTAATAACTTTAAAATATATATAATAATACTAGTAGTTTTCTTAATTTCCTAAATACTATTTCGCTTATAATATTTTATAACTATTTCTTTTTCTAACTTTATATTTATCTTAAAATATTTATTTATAGGTATATACTTATTATTAATTTTATTTTTAGAGAAGTACTAGAATTTGTTTCTTTTAATAAATTACTTAAATTAATTCCCGGTATATATTTTTTAAAATATAGTATTATTAAATTCTTTTATTATATAGTATTCTTTTAATTAATTTATATATCTTATTCTATATAGCCTAAGCTAATAATATAATAGCTTTATATTTCTTAACTTATTTTAATTTATTAATTTAATATTATATTTAAGAACTAGATTTTTTTTCGGAAATAGATTTTAAATAAATCTAATAAGTAATATTAAATTATTTATTTTTCTCTTAGTATCTTTTATTCTTTTTTATTCTAGCTTCTTTAATATCTTTATTTCTTATTTATATTTGTTTTATATATATTTCTAGAAATATTTCTCTATTATAGACTTTATTTTATCTAAATATTTTCTAGATTAGAAAGTATATTTCTATAAATAATATAGGTTTCCTACTATAGACTATATAAAAAAAGATAAATCTAGTTAGTTTATATATAGTAATTTAGTTAGTAAATAGAATATATAATAGTAAATCTATTTAAGGCTTCTTTCTATTTATTATAAATATAATAAGTACTTAAATAATTAGTTAATATTCTTTTTGAATTATACTATTTCTCTTGAAATTATAGGCCAAAATAATAATTCTATGAATTTCTAGCTTATTAAGTTCCTGAATTACTACTTCTTTAAATTCTAATCTACTATTTACCTTAAGCTATCTAAATAAACTATATTTATAAATGATTTTTTCCCAAATAAACTTAGTAATCTTCTTATTAGTTAGGTTCTTTAAAAATCTAGCTTTAACTTATTCTAAGAAATTATCTCTAGTAATAACTAGTAAGTTATATTTCTTATAATCTAGTAATTTAATTATATTAATCCCAAGATAATAGAAAAGTAATATAGCTTTTATTAAATATAAAGCTTTTTTTTATTTTCTTTTATTCTTATACTAATAGATTTTATAAGTATTAATATACTTTTATATATAGTTATAATAACCTTTCTAGTAATAATAACTAATTACTAAATAAAAAGTACTTTTTCTTCTAATATATCTAATCTTATTATATAGCTCTTTAATAATAATCTCTCTTTATTCTTAATTATTAATAATAAGTTAAAATAAGTATATTTTAAATATAATTCTTTATAGTAATTAATTTCTTATACTATAATTTAAAGCTTTTTTATTTAATTTTCGAAACTCGGCTCTAGATATTTCTTTTAGTCTAGAAAGTATTATAAAGTATTATATAATATTCTAGTATTATTCGGAATAGCTATTATCTAAGAAATCTAATAAAATAGTTAGGTTATTAAATAAAGTATAGGAATTAATATTATTATTTACTATTTTAGTAAAGATTATATATAAAAGGCTGCGGCCTTTATTATATAACTTCCGGATATTATTATTTTTTAATATTACTAATTTACTTCTAGATATAGTAAAGCTTTAGTTATTATTTTCTAATAACTAGATACTATTATTTAAATATCTAATAAAGGTTTTAGGAATCTGATTTCTTAAAATAATATTATATAACTAAACTAGAATTACTTTCTTTAACTAAACTTTCTATCTAATAAGTACTATTCTAATAATATTAAGCTTTATTACTAATTATTTATTAATATCCTTATTATCTTTAGTATTACCTTTTTACTATAGGTGTCTCAATAATTTATTAGTAGTAATATACTTGGTTTCTTTAATATATTTGACTTTAAAATCAAATAGTTAAATTCATACTAGCTAGTAAGTAATTAAAGCTCTAGAAAGATTTATAGCCGCTTTACTTAGTTATATAACAAGTATATTAGTATCTAGTTTAAAGATAAAATAAACTTTATAGCCAGAATTATATTTTTTATAGATACTTTACTAGCTTTTAGTTTTTTTTTTTAATAATATTATATTTCTATTTAATATTATTTCAGATTTTAGATTTATATTATATAACTTTCTTTTTCTCTTTATTATTATATTAACTAAGAGTTCTGCCCTATTTATTTAGGCTAGTATTTATTACTAATATTCTAATAAATTATAATATAACTTATAAAGTATTAAAGTAGTAATAAGCTTTTCTTAAAGAATTTATATAGCTAGTACTTATTTATTACTCTAGTCTTATATTATATCTTTCCTTATTAAGTAATAAATGAATTTAGTAATAATTATAAAGCCTTTAATTCAAATATAATAGTAAATAATAATTCTAATAAATACTTTATTTTTAGTTATATTATTATAATATTCTTATTTTAAGATCTTAGTAATTCCTAAACTTAAAAGACTTCTTTTAAATACTTTATAAATAAAGCTAATAATAATTATATTATTATAATAAAACTATAATTTTTCTCTAATATTAGCTCTAGCTTATTTGATTTTATTTAAGGTTATATTTAGGTTTTAAAGATATTTAAATATAAAATATTAAATTTTAGGTAAAATAAGCTATTTATTATAGTTTATATAAGGTCTCTTAACTCTAATATTATTAATAAATAATATAGTAATTTTAGAAAATAGATTTTCTAGAATAGTTATAATAATTCATATAAACTATATAATAGAATTAGTAGCTTCTTAAAATAATATAATTATTCTTAATAATTCTAGAGGTATTATAAATATAATTAAATCTCTATTATAAGTATTTAGTATAAATTAATTATATCCGGAAAAGAAATTAATTAGAGAGATATAAATATATTTAGTAAATAGAAATAGATTAGTATCTTATAGGATTACTAAATTTATTTTTATAGTAGTATTAATTAATCTATAAGTTCTAGTAATCTTTTTTATAACTAAGAATTATAGATTTTAGTAAGGTCTATTATATTTCTTAAGAATTTTATAATCTAGATATTCTAATAGTATTTTTACTATTACTAATACTAGAGTTTTAGGATATAGGAAATTTTTCTCTTACTAGGCCTTATACTTAATAGTCTTAATTAGAATAAGTAAGCTAATATTTTTATAAACTTTTCCTATTTCTTTCTAATTAAATATAATTATATTTTCTTAATTAATTATTAATTCTTGAAATATAGCTAGTTTCTTTTCCTAGAACTAGTTACTAATATCTAATTATTTAAAATATTCTAAAATAAGTTATAAATCTCTTAAAATAGCCAATATTTTTAGTAAAAGGTAATTCTTATATTTCTTAATATATTTTTATAAGTATTTTCTAGTTTTAGATCTCTTAAACTAGTTCGGATATTTACTAAAGCCTTTTCTAGTTTTATTATTAGTATCTACTAGTTAAACCTTCTTATTCTTTATTTTATATACTTTTATAACTAGAAATAAACTATAGTTATTATCTTTTTCTTTAAGTATTTTAGCTATTTTTTCTAGTACTTTTTTTATCTAATTTCTGAAATTTATAACTTTTCTATTTAGCTTTTTTCTAGTTAAATATAAAAAGTATCTTTTTATCTAGTATTTTAATATATTTTCCTTAAGCTCTTATATATTTCAGAATTCTTTCTAGTTTTGGGTTTTATATTTCTTTATTATTAGAAAATATTATTTTATCTTTTCTTTAGAAATATCTTTACTTAATACTTTTTTTATTTCTTTTTCTATTAAATCCGGAACTACTTTTAATAATTTTCTAATTAAGGCTTTTTCTATTTTAGTTTCTCTAAAAATATTATTAATTTCCTAAATTTCTAAACCTAAAATAAAAGAATTAGTAAGAAATTCTAGTATTTTTCTATTTTCTCTAATATTATTACTAGTTATAATACTAGATTCTATTTTTATTTTTTATTTTTAGTTTCCTATTTTATATTATTTAATTTCTTAATTCTAGAAACTTAATATTCTTAAACTATTATTTTCTTCTATTTTCTAATATTCTTTAAAAATAAAATAATTATAATAGTACAGGTATTTTAATTATTTTTAGAATTAATAAACCTTTTATTCTATAAATTATCATTTCTATATATAATATTTATCTTTATTTTTACTAAAAATAATTAATTAAAAAGAATTTTTAAAGCTTTTTTAACTAAGAAAAATATTTTTTTATATTTTATTTTATTTATAATTTTAGCTCTAAGCTTTACTATTTCTATAAATTCAAATTTAACTTTAATAATAATAGATATTTAATAATCTATAATATTATATACTACTTTACTAATATTTCTAGAAATCTTTTTAGGAAAAATATTAACTTTAGTTCTAATATTAATTATTCTTTTATATTTAATATTCTCTTAAGATTCTCGAAATACAAATCGGAAATATAGAAATTATATAATATATTTATAAGCTAATAATATCCGAATATTAATACTATTATTTTTAAATTAAATAATTCTATTAGTATTAGATATTTGAGTTAGTATTTCTAATTCCTTAAATATTCTATTTATTATATAAACTATAGCTATTAGTTCTATAGATCTCCTAGTATATTTAATTATATTTAATATAATAGTATTTCTTATTTATAAAATAGTAAAATAGTAAATATTATTCTTAATTTATTAGTTCTAAAATATAATAGCTAGATCTAGTATTTTTAAAGTATTAATAAGTAGTTTTATTTATTTCCGGAAATATTAATATCTATATTCTTAATTAGGCTATTTTTTTTATTTATTATTTCTTAAAGTAGTATTCTTCTAGCCTTTTATATAGAATAGCTTTTCTTTTATTCTAGCTTATTTTTAGAAAACCTCTTTAGCTATTTTTATTTCTTTTTCCTTTTTTTTATAATAAGAAACCTATTATAATAGAAATAGAAATACTATTTATAACTAAATCTTAATACTATTTATTAATTCCAGAACCTAAAATATTAGTAATTTTAATATAATTTTCTCTAAAATAAAGTAATTATTTAGATTCTCTAAATATAACTTACTTATTTCTATATATAAATCCCGGTTAGCTAGTTCCTTTTTCTTTTTCTTATCTAATAAACTATATATCTCTTATTAATCTCTGGATATTTTTAGATTAAATATTTAAATTATAATTAAATTTTCCTCTTTAGATTTGAGAAATAATTTAATTAAACTACCGGTATTTACTAATAAGGAAAAAGGAAATACTTTCTTATTTAGGCTTAAATAGCTTTTTATATTATTTTCTATTAAATTAGTAAGTATATTTATAATTTATAAGTTCTTTTATTAATAAATAATAAAACTAAAAGATATAAATATATTCTAGATTAATATTATTATTCTTATTTCTATTATAGCTTTTATAATAAATTCGTTCTTTTAGTTCTAGATCTATATTATAGGCTATATTAACTTAAATAATATTTTCTAATTATACTTAAAACTAATTTCCTCTAAAATATAATTATCTAGATTCTTTATCTATTCTAGCTTAACTATTATAGCTATTATAGTATTCTTTATAACTTCTATTATAGCTTCTAATATATCTTTTTCAAAACCCCGAATTATATTTACTAGATTATTAATATTATTATATTTATTATAGTTAACTAGATTATATAAATAGACTATAGATATTTTCTCGAATTATAATAGTAATTATAATAAGTTATTTCTATAAGTTCTTTTAAATTATAATAATAATAAATAGTTTTTCCAGATTCTTTATTAGCTAGTTAATATTATTTCTTTTAGATTTACTAATTTTAATAAGTTTTATATAATTAACTATAGGCTAGATTTTCTTTTTATTTATATCTATAATAGCTTTAGGAAATATAATAGAAGAAATTAGTAAAAAATAATTATTTTCTGGTTTAGGAACTATATTATAAACTATTATATCTAAATATTCTTATTTAAGTCTAGATATATCTAGGTTATTAGTAATATTAAAATAATATTTCTTTTCTTTATACTAATAAAATATTATTATCTTTTTATATATTTTACTATATTTATAAATAGAAATATTTATAGATTTAAAGTTTATATTCTTAAAAATATAATCTCTAGCTAGAATAAATAATTCTCTTATAAATTCTCAATACTAAATAATTTCATTTATTTCTTTTCTTTTTAATAACTCTTTTAATACTTTATTAAATATATTAATATAAGACTTAGATAAGATTTCTCTATTCTGGATTTATATAATAGTTTAATTAAAAAAATTATAGCTAATCTTAAATATTTCCTAGTTATACTCTCGGAATTTTTTTAGTAAGGCCTTAAAAAACTTAGTTTTCTAGTAATTTCCTAAATTATTAGTATAGTATTTTAGTATAGCCTTAATCTAATTCTTATAAATAAGAAAACTATAATAGATAATTCTTTTTCTTTTAGTATTATTAGAAATATAATAGTTCTTATATATATCTATATACTATTTCAAGAATATAAAGATATTACTTTCCTAAAACTATAATATTTTAGAAGCTCTTATAAATAGTAAGTTCAAATCCGGTACTAATATATATTTGTTTTTAGCTATATTAATCTTAATAATTTCTTCTATAATTAATTATAAAGTTTCTAAAAGACTAATTTCTCGTTTAAATATATCTTTTAATTTAGGAACCGGAATTAAAACAAAACTAGTTAATAATAATAGATATAGTTAAGGTTCGGGTTTTAGTATTAGTAATAATAAGATAGTAGCTTTTCTAGTTTTATTTCTATTATTTATATTTTATTTTTCATTTTATTAGTTTAATACCTATAGTATTTTCCTTTAATTTCACTAAACTAGATATATCTAATAATACTATTAAAGGTAATAAAAATAATAAAAATAATTTTATTAATTTTTCTAATTTTTCTAAATTCTCTTTTATTTTTCTATTTAGTATTCTTTTCTTTTTCTAGAAGCTTCTCTAATTTATCTATATAATTTTTTATTTCTAATTTCTTTTTAATTCTTATTTCTAATTTCAGTTTACTATTTTACTTATATTTAAAAGTATTTCCTTTTTTAGGTATTTTTTCCGAACTTAGAAATAAGCTTTTTTACTAAAACTAATACTATTTCTATTCCGGTTTTTACTATAACTAAAAATAATATATAAATTAATAATATAATTTTATTTCCGAGTACTAAAATCTATTTTTAAGTAAAATCTAATTTATATTATTTTAGTATAATATTTCTTATTTTATTTTCTTTATTTTTTTTCTTTTATAATTAGCCTCTATTTTTATTATTCCTATATATTATACTAGTAACTATATCTTATAGTTAATTTATATTCAAGTTACTAGATATATTAGAAATTAATATAAAATATTAAGATTAATATTTATATATCCTTAATATTTTAGCCTTAGGCTTAAAGTATTATTTAGCTCCTTTCTCTCCTAACTTACTAAGCTAATAATTCGCCTTATAGATATTTCTTAGAACTTTATAAAAGTATTATCTTAATTATAGAGTTTTTATTCTTTTTATATTACTTATTATAAAATATATAAAAGAGAAACTATAATAAAATAAAAACTTATATAAAGTATATTAGAATATAAAATATAACTTAATAATAAAATAATAAATTAAAAATATAAATAGTAAAGTATAAATAATATATAGTATATAAAAGCTTAATTAAATAAATACTTATAAGGAATTATTTTCTAGAATTATAGAAAAACTAGCTTTTTTATATAATTTCTATAAGTTATATATAAAAAACTATAGCCTTTATTATATAACTAAAATCTTAAAACCGCTAAAATAATATAATTTTTAGAAAGTATAGCTTACTATACTATAGTATCCGGTAGAAATAATAAAATAATTAATAAGATTATTAAAATAGACCTCTAGCTTATTTATATTAGCTAAGCTAAATAGAAATAAAGTCTTTATAGATATAATATAGAATTATACTTACCTAATTAATATTCTTATTATTATAGATCTAATATTAAACTAGATATTAACTTAATCTTTAATAGTTTTATTAAGTTAGATACTATTATTAATCTGCTATAAAGCTTGAAATTAGTTAGAACTAGTAGTTAGAAATCTAAAAGCTCTAGTATTAATTATAACTTTATAAAAGTAGTAAGTATTATATCTTAATATATTATTAATTATAAATATCTAAATATTTTCTATTTATTTAATAGGTTTTAAGATATAGTTTTTATTATAATTCTCAGATATCCGGTATCTGAAATACCTTATTAGATACTAAATACCTCCTAGATATATATAATACGGCCGCCTTATTAGGGAAATATACTTGAAATATACTAGAGATATTTAGAAGGCTAAGCCCCTTTGGGACTAGTATACTATAAAGTATATATATTCCCTTATAGTCTCTTATATTCTAGTTTTCCTTTCCTTAGCTTTAAATTGTTTTTATAAGAGACCTTCTATCTTGCTTTCTAAGCCCTAAATACTATATCTATAATAGTATTTAAAGCTTATTTCCTTTAATTTTATAAAGGATTTCAAATAAACTAATTTAGAACTATTAGTAATATAAATATTACTAAGATAATAGAACCTTAGAAATATAAGTAATAGATTTTAGAATAATAAAAGCAAAAAGCTTTAGAATCCTTAGAGAAATCAGGTATTTATAATTTTATAAATATATACTAGTAGTATATTAGAAATCCCTCTAAAAACCCGAAAATTAAAGAACCTTAAATAAAGGCTATTCTTTAATTAAGTCCTAGAGTAATAGGTACCTATAGGCTAGTAACCTGACTATTACCCTTAAGCCCTATCCTATAACCTTATAGGCCCTATATATATACCGGTAATAAGACTACTAGAGAAGATATAATAGAGGAAAAGTATAATAGATTAATTTCCTAGGATACTATATAACCAGGAACTATATCAACTTCTACTAAGGCTTCTGGTAAAGCTCCTACTAGTTCAGGTCGTCTTATTAGTAGCCCTTTCCAAACCGAATATCCCGTTAGTATTTCTAGAGAATTTATAAACAAGTCTATAGAAATAGAACTCTTTACTTTTATTATAAAGCTTCTAGAAATCAAAGACTATATTACTACCAGAGAATTATATAAATAGGCCAAGGAACCCGATATCTTGCTTTTAGATATTAATATTATTATAAAGAGCTATTGGGAGAATATCTAAAAAGCTATTTTATATAAGAATACCTATAATTATAATAAAGCTATTCTCGAGAATACTAAGCTCTATAATACCAAGCTCGAGAATAATATTAAATACTATATAGCTATAATAAACGGCTTATAATAGCTCTAACTACTTCTATTCCGGCTATTTTAAATTTCTTTTAAAAGAATTCCGAATTATTTCCTATTTATTCCCGTCCAGGATCTTCTATATCTTATACTTTCTTTAGAGATACTAGAGTTACTAAGCTCCCAGATCCAACTTTCTTTATTAGAGATTATACTATCTTTAATAACTAGCTAGTATAGATTAAGAACAAGCTATAAGGAAATACTAATTTATATTTCTTAAAAAATCTTAAGATTATCTATATTTCTAATAGACTTACCTGTAATATTCTTGCTCTAACTAACCCTTATATAAATAAAGATAGTTCGAATTAGTACTATTAGTTCTTAGAGTTCTATTTCTATCTAAAGAAGCTATATTCTAATTCTAATAAGATATAGAATACTTACTATAACTTTAGTAAGTTTTAAATATATTTTAGTTAAGTATTTCAGGAGTTCTATATTCTTTTCTTATAACTATCTATAGAAGGCAGTATTAGTTTTTAAGATATTAAATATAAACTAAATAAGAAGCTTTTACTAAAGCTTTAGGAGTTAGTATATATATATATATTATAATAATTCTTCTATTAATACTACTTGCTTTACTTAGTACTATATTACTAATAATTAATAGATTAAGGCTATATATAAAAAGATTAAAAAGTATAAGAAAATAGGAGCTATTCTAGTCAAGTTTATTTCTAGTATTATATTCTTATATATTCTTAAGAAGTATATTTCTAAAAAGAAGCCCAAGAAGCCTATATTAACTATTTTTATTAAATATATATTTCTTTATAAATACAAGTAATATTCTATAAAAACTAAAGATCTCTTAACTATTAAGTACTATAATTATAACGAGTTTGGCTACTATATTAAATACTATCTAATTCTATATAATAAGGAAACTAAAGTAGCTTTTTTTAGAATTAAGTCAGGCTTAGTTCTTATTTTACTAGAATATATTATTCTAGTAAAGTATTTAAAGAATTCGAGCTCTAATTCTGATATAGAATCAAGAAACGAGTATTTCTAAAAAAAGTCTCTATTTTAGGGACTTATAATATGGATTTAATAGAGATTAACTTAATTCGTCTAATAGAAAGAAATACTCTTATAATACCCTATATTATTAGTATAAATAGATTAGAAATTAAGTTTTCTTTTCTTATTAATACTAGAGCTAATAGTTATACTTTTATTAATATAAAGCTTACTTAGCTTATAGAGTAATTCTTAGAAGTAAAACTATATCTTCTTTTCTTATCCTATATTATATACGGTTTTAATAAAAAGCTAGTCAAGTCTATTAAAAATATATAAAAGTATTACTTCTAATTAATAAATAAAGTATTAATATACTTATAATTATCCTAAATCTTAGAGATTATAATATTATTCTTAGTAGAAAATAGGTAGTATATATTAATATTCTAGTTAATTATAAAAGATATAGGCTTATATAGCTAAAGAATAAGCCTAAATCTATATAATTCGGTTATATTATTAGTATTTTATAATAATAGCTAGAGAAATAATCTAATAAAAAGTATTAAAAGAATACTAATTAATAAGATTTTATTATAAGCTATTTCTGGAAATCTTTTATTCTAAAGCAGTCTTCCTTCTTTTAAACTAATTAGAGGGAATTATATAAGACTATAAAAAAGAAGCTTTTATAGCCTAATTAAGATATAATATCTAAGTAAAAGCTAAAGAAGCAGGAAGAGGTCCTTAATAAAAAGTAAATATTAGATCTAGCTATTCTTATTTCTATAGTATTTAATTATATAGCTAAGAGAGAAAATAATATTATTAGTTAAATCTCTATTTATAAGATTAATAAAGAGCTTAAAGCTCGGAAAAAAGAAGCTATCTCTGGCCCAGAGAATTAATAACCAGGAAAAATAGAGCTTTAGTAATTATAGAGAATATTACTTCCGGAATTTAAGAAATATATTTCTGTTTTCTCTAAAAAGAAATCTAATATTCTTTCTTTTTATAGATTATATAATTATAAGATTTAAATTAAAGATCTAAAGAAAACCGAGAGTATTAGATATTAATTTCTGCTATCTAAATAATATTATTCGAAAGAATTAATATTTTTTTTTCCTTATTAATAAGACTTTAAGTTAATTATCTAAGGCCAAAATCTATATTAAATTAGATATTTACTAAGCTTTCTATTATATAGCTATAAACCCGAACTTTTAGAAGCTAATAATATTCCGTATTTACTATAGAATATATAAATATAATATTCTCTAGAAAGGCCTTATAAATAGCCCGGCTATATATTAATACTATATAAATAATATATTTTTCGAGTATCTAAATAACTTTTATATAATATATTTTAATAATATTTTCATTTATTTAGAAAACCTAGTAAAGTATAAATAATATATATAAAAAGTACTAGATTACTTATATCTTATTAGCTTTTAAGTAGATATTAAGAAATCGGAATTTAAAGTTATATATATAAAGTATTTGGGCTTTATTATCTCTATATCTAATATTAAAATAGATTCTAATAAAATTAAAGTAATATATAACTAGTAACTTCTAAAAATAATTAAGGATATATAGTTTTTCCTCGGCTTCTATAACTTTTATAAATACTTTATTAAAAAGTATAAACGAATTACTAGACCTCTTATTTTACTTATAAAAAAGGATATTTCTTTTAAGTAGTTTAAATAATATTAAGAGGCTTTTACTTATTTAAAAAAAGCTATAATTTCTATTCTAGTTTTATAATATTATAATCTAGACCTACCTATAATAGTAGAAATAAATATATCTAAAGAAGTAATTACTAGCCTATTCTTTTAATAAGATCTAGAAATAGGCCTTTAGTATTCTATAGCTTATTTTTCTAAAATTATATTTCTAGTAAAGTTTAATTATAATATATATAATAAGGAAATACTTATTATAGTTCGAGTATTAGAGAAATAGAGAGCTAAGCTAAAGGGCCTTTAGGATATTTCCTTTAAGATCTATTCTAATTATTATATCTTAAAGTATTTTATAATTACTAAGAAGCTCTTTTCTTAATAAGCTAAATAAGCTAAGCTCTTATTTTACTATTATTTTAAACTTATATATTATTCTAGAAAATTAAATAAGTAAATACATGCTTTATTATAAAAATAAGATAAAGTAAATATTTAGGACCAGATTAAGGAAAAGCTATAAACTCAAGTACTTTTCCCTAAAAATAAGATTAATTCAGAGATTATCTATAACTTATAGCTTATAGTAATACTTTATAAGGTCGGCTTACTTAATCCGGAATTCGGTTCTAAAAACCAAATATATACTAAAGACTTTTTAGAGGAAAATATCCTTATTAGAGATATAATTTCTTTAGAAGAAGATATTTTTTTAGAAGCTTTACTAGTAAACTTTACTATAATAGCCCTTATAGAAGTATTATTAGAGGCTCCTGCCAAATATAGTAGTTTATAACTTATAAATAAGATTCTATAGAATAATTATATATTACTAGATCTAGAGAAACTATATATAATAGTCTAAACCAAAAGTAATATCTAGATACTATAAAACGGCCTTCTTTTATACTATAGAAAACTCTATATTATAAAGAATAAAATAATTCCCGGATTATTTTTATAAATTACCCTAATCCGTAAAGTATATAATAAATTCCTTTCTAGATATCCTAAATATATAAAGTTCTATTAGCTATTAAAGAAGTAATATTACTAGCTATTTATAGGTAAGGATATTAATTAATACTATAGTAATTACTATATTTATAAGAGATTATATATATCTAGAAATAAGAAGCCTAGTTTACTTTATTTCCTTTTAGTTCCTAATTACCTCTGGTAATATATTATTATAGATTTTAAAAGCTATCTAGAAAGCAAATCGGGCTATAATATAATTACTATATTCGTAAATTACTTACCTAAGTATCTAATTACGATTTCCGTATAAGATATAATTATAGCCAAATAGCTAATACTTCTATTTTTATTCTATATAGTATACTAAATAGATATTCCAGAAATAATTATATTAGATCAGGGATCCTAATTTATATCCGATTTTTGGAGCGAATTCTATATAAGAATTAGTATAAAGCTTAAGCTTTCTATAACTAATTACCTCTAAATGAATAAATAAATAGAGATTATTAATTAGTACTTTAATTAGAAATTATATTCATATATTAACTATTACTAGAATAACTAGAATAAATAGGTTACTATAATCAATTATTAATAAGCTTTCTTTTAGTATAAAACTATTAGCTAGTTCCTATTTATAACTAAAAAGAATTATAAGCCTTATATTTTTTTAGACTAGAACTTTTCTATTAAAGCTAACTTACTTAAAGAAAAGCTAAATAGAAATAAAGCTAAAGTATTAGTAAATCGATTATATAAATTATAGTAACTTACCTAAG
Organism: Hyaloscypha bicolor E; assembly: GCF_002865645.1. NCBI lineage: Eukaryota > Fungi > Ascomycota > Leotiomycetes > Helotiales > Hyaloscyphaceae > Hyaloscypha > Hyaloscypha bicolor. Next base: position 1,007,115 of record NW_020194519.1, on the reverse strand, counting down.
GCTATATAAAATAAATATAAGAATAATATATAGTATAAGCTAATAAATACTACTATCTAATTGATTTCAAAGTAGGAAATAAAATATAGGTTACTATAAAGTACTAGAAATCCGATTATATGAGTCGGAAGCTAGAAAACTAAATAGAAGGCCTATTTGAGATTCTAGAATAGTATAGCTATTTATTTCTTCTAAAACTGCCAGAAATTATAAAAATATATCTAGTTTTCTATATAAAGAAGCTATAAAAAGACTTTTAGAATTCTTTACTAGATTAAGCAAATCCGGAACCGCTTCTATTAATACTAGAGGATAGCAAATAAGAATATAGTATTAAATAGGTTATTATAGTTAAGCTAGTAAGAAATAGGCTAAAGTATAGAATCTAGTAGGTTAGTTAGAATAAAGGTCCAGTATAGTATCTAGCTTTAGTACTAAGTAATAGCTTCCTGGTTTTATAAAGTTTCTATAATAATAATATTAATATATTAGGATTTCTATAAAACTTATAATATTAGCTAGATTATATAAAAAATAATATTTATTTAGAACTATACAGAAATAATAATAAATCCTCCTAGATTATATAGTAAAGGCATTTGTAACAGCGGGATCGAGGCAATGGTACAAAGGCTCAAAGATCCAGGAAAATCCCATATATTGAGAATACTAAGCTAAGGAGAAGAAGGAGAGAGAGAAGGAAAGAGGATAAAAGGAGGGAAATACTAGCTAAAACTACTGAAACGCCGGCTAGCTAGATGAAACCAGTTATATAATAGCCACCCCCCTTTGGCCCCCAGCCAGCGCCGTTATATTACCCCCCCGGAAACCAAATCTGAATGCCCTTATTCAGGTATATAAAGGAAATAGGGTTTTGACAAAACCCCCAAAACGGCCAGCTTTTAATAGTTACTATCTGACTAATAGCTAACTCTACCTTCACCTGAGGCTCCAGAACTAGCCTCAGACCCAAAATCGTCTACAGAACCCAAATCATCCCCAGAATCGTCCGCAAAACTATCTACAGAACCGTCCAAAGAACCAAGCTCGTCCAGGGAACTATCTATAGAATCGTCTGCAGAGCCCGAATTATCTACAGAGTCCAAATCGTCCCCAGAACTATCCGCAGAACCGTCCAAATCGTCTATAGAACCGGAACTAGCCTCCGTATCCGATTCAAACTCGGCTCCAGAGCTAGCTTCGCTAGGATCTTGTCGGCTCTCGGTCTCCTCAGACGATAAATCGTTAGCAGGAGGACATCGTAAATAAGCTTCTGGGATAGGATTATCCGAATCGTCCGAATCGGAGGAGTAGTAGTATCGTACGAGGGGCGGCCGTACGAGAGGCGAACGAGGAGGAGGCGAACGAGGAGGAGGCGAACGAGGAGGAGGCAAACGAGGAAGGGGCGATTAAGGGAGGGGTAATCGCAGAAGGGGCGATCGTAAGACAGTTGCTTCTGTTTTAAATCGGCGAACTGGAACCGATTGCCGGGTTTCTTCCGTTTTAAATCGGGAACCCGAAACCGATTGGCGTGTCTCTTGTTTTAAATCGGAGGATCGCCGATTCTTGGAGGGGGGTACCGGTTCTTTTGCTCTCGTCGATATCGAGGAAGGTATACCGTCTGCTCTAGTTGAGGGCCAGACTCCGAGGTCAACTGGGTCGTAGAGGGCAAGGGCGTCGTCTGCTCTAGTCAAGGGCCGAACTCCGAGGTTGACTAGGTCGTAGAGGACAGGAGTCTTTCTTCTTTTAAGTCGGCAGAGGACCGACTATCAGGTTATCGTCTGCTCTAGTCAAGGGCCAAACTCCGAGGTTGACTAGGTCGTAGAGGACAAGGGACGTCGTCTGCTCTAGTTAAGGGCCAGGCTCCGAGGTCAACTGGGTCTTGGAGAATATATCTTTCTTCTTTGAGTTCGGGAGAATTACCGAACGTCAGGAGCGGAATTCTGTCTTCGCTCCCTAAGGACAAGTACGGGTCCTTTGCCGGCAGTATTATGTCGCCTCTACAGGCCGAGTCGAGTAAGCTTAGTATTATGTAACGGCGGGATCGAGGCAATAGTACAAAGGCTCAAAGATCCAGGAAAATCCCATGTATTGAGAATACTAAGCTAAGGAGAAGAAGGAGAGAGAGAAGGAAAGGGAATAAAAGGAGGGAAATACTAGCTAAAACCACTGAAACACCGGCTAGCTAGGTGAAACCAGTCATGTAATAGCCACCCCCCTTTGGCCCCCAGCCAGTGCCGTTACAGCACTAGTCTTTTATATATAATATCTATATCCGAGATACTAGTTTTACTTTAGAAAGAAGTATAATACGAAATTAGATAGATTAATAGCTTTTATAAAGCTCGGAGACGAGCTTATTATAAAGAAAGAAGTAATATTATAATTTCCAGATATCCGGTATCTGAGATATCTTACTAGATACTAGATGCCTCCTAGATATATATAATACAGCCGCCTTACTAGGGAAATATACTTGGAATATACTAGAGATATTTAGAAGTTTAAGCCTCTTTGGAACTAGTATATTATAGGATATATATATTTCCTTATAGCCTCCTATATTCTAGTTTTCTCTTTCTTAGCTTTAAATTATCTTTATAAGAGACCTTCTATCTTGCTTTCCAAGTCCTAAATACCGTACCCGTAATAGTTTTCGCTTATTATCTAATATATAAAGAAAAGAGAAATAAGGTTATTTATAAGAGTATTAGTTATAGAAATAATAGGAGCAGGAGTAATAGAAATAGCTAGAAAGCTCTTAATAGAAGTAAAGTAGGAATCTAAATAATATTTCTTTCTTTTATTTATTTCTACTAGTAAGGCTTTAAAAGTATTATTCTCTAGTTTGTTTTTACTACTTTTATTATTTTCTTTTCCTTTAATTTCGGTAATATACTATATATAGATATTACTAAAGCATTTATTAAAATTATAAGAGTTTCGGAATCTAAATTAGTAAATGTTTCTATCCTTGAATTAAGCCTTCTTAGCTTCTTATTCCTCTGGTATATACTTCTATAAATAGTATTCGGGTCTCTTATATATAAAACACGACTTCGGAGTATAATTATTATAATTACGGGACTTGAAATAGTTATTATAGGTACCAAAGTTGCGGCTTAGTCTATATTAATAATTTCCGGACGAATAGTAGCTTAAAGGGTTTTAAAAACAGTATTATTAATTAGTAAAGAGGATCTCGGTATTAATCTATTATTTCTTCTTATAGGTAGTAATAAATAATTAGAGCTTATTAATAAGTTAGCCGAAATTAGAAAGAGAATCCGAGACTATATATTAGTATACTAGTATACCTTAATAGGAGATAATAATTTTATTATATAGGAATTCGGTATTTTATAAGGCAGGTACTAGTCTATATTGCAATTTATATAAGTCATTAATTAGTAATTAGACAAGCTCAAATACTGTCTTTTCGGGGTATTAAGCTATTGTAATTACTATTATAGTAGCGTTCTATTTGTCTAAGTTTCGATATTAGAAACTAGGGCCTTTAAAGAAGCTGCAAATATTCATACAGGCCTCTTTATATATACGTTAAGAGAGCTAGTTATTATAAAAGTGATCTTGTACTAGTTCCTTTAATATAGTAGGGAAAGCTTTTACTAATGCCTCTTATAGAAGCTCTATATATTGGCAGATATCGAGGAAGATGGCGAGTTTTTGGTCGAAACTGCCATTAGTTCTATTATACTTCTGTGCCTCGGTATATATCTTTGCTATTTCTCCAATTAGCTTTGCAGTGAGAGGGCCATTTAAAGGGCCATTTGAGGGTAGTAGAGGTAGTAGGAGATTGTCAGTTTTGGCTCTCTGCGGTCCGGTACTAGCAGGAGCGGTTACAGATAGCAAAGGGATAGCAGGTAGCAAAGGGGTATAAGCAATAATTAGTTTAATATATCGATTTCTTGCAATACCATTATTCAGGGATATATATAATGAGGTAATAGGGCCCGCCTTAAGGTCTTGTCTAGCGGCAATAATATTATTAGTAGTCCAGACGTATTGTTCTTCTCTCTGAATAGCGTCGACTAAGGACTATATAATAGTAAAGCGACCATGGTTATATTCGATATAAATACCACCGTATTGCAAAGCAGCTCGTAATTAACGTAGTACGTATTGATCTAGTCGATTAAATGTCTCGAGGTCAAAGTTACTGAAATCCTCCTTGAATAATTCCCAGAGGTCCTTATCAGTTGACTTCTCTACCTTGTACTGGAACAATCTGGTATTGAGGTAATCCAGGATTTCCTTGTGGTCAGAGCTAGCCAGGTCTATACCGTCCTTCCATTTCTTTATCTGCTCGTATCCATCCCAAAGGTTCGCCATCCCGAACCCTTAGGGTTAAGCCCTCCCCGGTATATATGTGTGGTTCGTAGCGAGAGGGGCAGTCAATGGTACAAGACAATTATTAGCACCAAAGAATCAATGGCACTATCAAATTACTAGTACAAATAATTTGCTAGTACTAAAGTACTGTTGGTTCTATGAAATGGTTAGTGCAAACGCGTAGTTAGTACAAAGGAACCATTCGTGCTATTAGATCAATGGTACTATCAAAATACTGGTGCAAGAAATTTATTGGTACTAAAGAATCACTTGTACTATCAAATTGTTAGTGCAAGTAATTTGTTGGCACTAATCACTTACTAGTACCATTCAGTTTATAGTACAAACAATTTGTTAGTACTATAAACAGAATGGTGCAAGCAAATAGTTAGTGCAAACGAATTGTTAGTACCATAAACTGAATGGTGCAAGTAAAAGGTTGGTGCAAGAAAATGGTTGGTGCAAACGAATTGTTCGTACAAGTGGACATGACCAGTAGAATAATGCTCCCTCGTTATCTAGGTGGTTATGTACCACCTCAGTGGCCACCTCAGTGACCCACTAGTAGTGGGTCTTGGAACGGCCCACATATAGAGGGGTGGCCTTGGCTTGGTCCCTATCCCCCTGTCGCCAATGCCAAGGCCACTGCACTCCATCTAGGTTTTCTCTTTAAACACGTCCGCCATGGAGAAAGATACCGACAGGAATCCACACTTGCAGTACAGGCCAATTTCAAAGTCTTCTCGAAGCCTGGATATGTACGTCACACGTTCTAATAGAAACAGCTCACCTTGGAATGTAGATAGAATATCCAACCCTCGTCAGCGGAACTATTGCTAGGAGAAATTACTCCTCATCAGAAGGACCCCTTAATTCAATCTAAATATCTACGCTTCTTGCTTGAGCCCTCTACACCAGAATCCGAAGTTGCTCGAAGTTTTAGTTATCAAGTTCTGCCTTCAAACTGTCCTTTTGCGCTTTGATATTCGCATATGATCGCTCCACCTCACGTATGTCTCTTTTCAAACCATCATTTTTAACTAAAATATGTTAACGGGACGAGCAAATCCAATGAGTATACTAGAGCTCACATTCCAGCCTACTCTTGGCCTCTGGATTGTGTTAGCGCCAATTTGATTAGATTGCCAGATAGGCTCGGCTTCCATACCTTTAAGCAATTCAACTTCCCTCTGGAGCGAGTCTATGCGAGCTTTGTATCTTGTTATCTAGGGGACACAGGGTCAGTGGGTAGTTGACTTGCCTTCTGTCTGTCGTTCTCCAGCTTGAAGTTGGCTATTCTTTGCTTGGAGCTCACCAACGAATTCTAAGGTAGGAAGTGAGCCGCGGGATAACCAATTAAAGAAAATACTGACGAATCAAAGTTCGCGATATGATAGGCAGAAGCCTCAGAGTTTCCTGCGGAATTCTGGCACTAGAGCCAGAAGAATTGGCTGCTGCCATTGTTCGAAACATAGTATAGATTTCCCTTGAGTCAGCAGGATTCAGCGTAACAGATTCACAACACTTACCACGAAGCAGAGTGAATCGGCCATCTTCTCCAATATATGAAGCTTGTGCCGAGTCCTGTGTGACGATCAGGAATATGAGTAGTGAGTCGAATGCATCACTTACCAGATCAGTAGCGATTTGGAACCCGCCGCCTGGAGGTATAGACCCCCCCCCCCATACGGTGCATACTATTACTAAACACGGTTATTGCCTTTCTCTAGGTGCCTTCTATAACAAGATCGACTCACTTATTCTGGGGAGGTGACACACTTTGCTTTGTTTCTGGCGTAGCCTCTACAACGGGAGAGATTGCCTCAGCGGGATTCTGACTTGTTAGCATATGTTTTTCTAGCTTGCATTGTCCCTAACTCACGTAGAAACGAGCACCATCTGAAATAAGTGCTGCCTCATTTAGAGGTGGTGCGCTCATCTTGTTGGGCGACAAAGTGGTGGCCAGTGCAGTGGCTGCAGTTGTTGTAATGATTGTGGTGATTATATCGGTAATGCGTGTGGGGTGTTGGAAAGGAGACCTAGCTGGGAGCGGGGGGGGGCTCTTTGTACTTTCAACGTGCTTAGATTGACAGTGCAAAGTCTGCCTCGTCGTTTGAGGGAGTGCTCATCCGTCTAACGCCTCCTCATTCTCGCATTCCTGGTCGCCTGACTACTGATTCTTGTAGATCGTGGCCAAGTGCGAATAAGACGTCGATATTGCCCCTCTCCTCCGCCGAATCTGCCTCGTTCGTACTTCTTGATTGAATCGGGGGGTGAGAATGTCGCATGTCTCCAGTCTCCGCCCATCGTACTACTTGTTCCATGTCATCACATGCAGGATGCATCGAGAAGCAAAGCCGATGCACATCCATCATAGCTGATTGCGCCCCACCAGCTCCTCCTCCTACTGAAAGTGCTGTGGTAATCTGCAGTCACACCCAGGCATACAACACCTTTAGCAATGTGGAAGCAGGAGCAGGGCTGATGCGCTAGAGCATCTCTCCTGCTCGTGGTGCCCACCGTCATTGTTCGTTCCGTCGTTCCCTACGTCCCTCCTTGTCCCTTTTTTCGAATCACCACACGTAACTCGAATATTGTGGCAGTTGTGGTCTGTATCTGGGACAGCTGAACCAGTGCTGAAAGGTAATCATGGATAAAGTTAACTGTTCTCCTCTCAACCGATCCGCATGCTCCAATCCTTCCCACGCTCTCCCGAGCTAGCCTAGTGTTTGATGGCCATTTTATGACAATGGTGCAACGCAATAGCCCACTTGGCTGCCTAAGTTGGGCGCAAGTATAGAAAGGTCGCACTGCCAAAAATAACTTGTTCTCTGGACGTTTGATCACGTGGACGACCCCCCTTTCAAAGTTCGGCTAATTTTTCACCTGGAGTTTTCCTGGGTTCTACTCGAAGTCCCTTGAAGGCAATTTGGGTACGGGATAGGCTGGGATCGACTCCTGTTGCATTTCACAAACACTTTTGCTGGTGAGAACCTATAACTTGACAGTACCGGGGCATATGCATAGAGTACCTATGTACGCTCATGAGCGGCTGCTGTATCCCAATGGCCTAGGAAGCTGGGGACCGAATTCGATATACCTCGTATCACGTCGAATGCTAGCTGATGGTATATACTGGGATGTCGTCCAAGGCAGATTTAACGAAAGCAACAAGATCGCCCTGACCAAGTGGCAATGTGGGCGGTGGCCAACATGTCCATCTGTGACCCCCCATACACCAATACGAGCGATTTCCCAATCGGGGCCCCCGATTAGGGAATCGGACGCTACGATTAGGGAATGGGAGCTTCTTTACGAATCGGGCGTCCGATTAGGGAATCAGGGGCCCGATTGCCCAATCGGGTAATATTTGGGTATCGGGAATAACAAAATGAGGATATATTAAAGACACTTCACCCATACTAAGCTTTACTGGCCATGCCTCCTACTACGTCTAGGTGCTCCCATAGCTACCTTAGCCCTTTTTGGTGCCCTCCCCTCCACTTGATCACCTGATTCTCCTCCTCCAGCTCCATCCTCACGTGCTTGCTCAGTAGCTACTCTCTTCTTTGCTCTCTCAGATACCCTTCCAGCCTTCTGAACTAACGAGATTAATCCACGGCTATTTTCCAAGGCAACTGCCTTTGGTAAGGTAATCTTATCCTTTTTGTAAACTGCCCCAGTAATAGGTAATTCAGAATAAGTTAATTGGGAGGTAACTTTATTGAGGGTACCATGCGGCCAGAGAGTGGTAAGTTTACTATATTTGGTAGTAAGCCGGTATTCCTATATTTATTAGCTTTAGTAAGTATATTTATATAGGGTATATACCTTTAAAGTTTTCTCCAGAACTCTTACTAGTATCCTTGCCATCTCCGTACTAAATCGATACTGTTTTGGTATCTGAAGCATTATAATCTCTTAATCGGCATACTCAAGAGCCTTGGAATTTGCCTTCTTTACTATCTTCTCTTACTGCTTCCTTATATGCTCCGCAACCCTCTTGGTTAGTTCAGATAAAATCATCTCCTCTGCCGCTTCCTCCAGTTCAGCTTCCTGATTAACAAATAAGCTATTCTTATTCTCTTTATTTTCCTCTCCTTTAGTAACCTCAATTATAGACGATTCTCTAGAAGTACCACTCTCATTCCCCCCCCCCTAGTACTATATATATACGCCGAGTATTCCCTTTATAATCTTGAAAATTAGTAGGTAGCTTTCGTCCAAACCATATCTTATATGGCGTATTACCCTTAGGTAAAGCAGAGATAGGAGTGGTATTAATAACCCATATAATTAATGGAAGTAATTACATTTATAATTAAATACTAGTATCCGCTTGTATAGCTCGCAGGCGCCTTTTAAATATGCGATTAGCAATCTCAATAGAGCCTTGTAATTAAGGATAGTAAGCTCGTCTACGGATAATCTTTATCCCTCTTTGCTTATAAACCTCAATGACTTTGCCTTTAAACTCTCTTCCATTATTACAGGCTAGGATAGAGATATACCCATTATTATTTAGCTATTTAATAAGCTCGTCCGCAGCTTTATCTGTAGTTTTAGCCTTGAGCCTACGGATCCAAATGAACTTGGAAAAGTGGCATTTCAATTACCAAATCCACGTATATTCTCCGTCCAAATCATACTATAATAGTATTAATAAAGTATGGATAAAAAGGTTCGGAATTTGCGAAATTTGCGAAAATCGCGAAAATCGCAGGAAAAGCTCAAAAACGCAGGAAATATAGGAAATGCAGGAAATGAAGGAATATAGGGGTAAATTATATGACTTAAGGGATACTTATACGGAAATCTATTAAATCCAGAACCATACACTGGCCTAGATAATAAGATTGGATAGGCTATACTCCCGTATTATTCTTTTGAGCCTTCTCTTTATTATAGTAAGCGTATCGTACACTTATCTATACATAATCGTTACGGGATGGGCCATACCAAATTTTCCGTATATACTCAAATATAGTATTAGAGCCTATTTTTTAATTAGTATAAAAATTAGTAGCTTTTAGAGGGTACTAACCAGGGTATATTAATTTCTCATGGATAGTAGTAAGAATCTCAAAAGCGTTATTATAGCAAACGGTATACCGGGCGGGAACAAGCTCTCTACGTCGATTATCGTGGTGTTCCTTGCGATATACCTGGCTGTCCTGAAGCTTATAGAGAAGGGAATCGTACTTAATATTAGCCTAGTAGCGTTTCTCTGCCTTGGTTCCGCTAGGAAGCGGAGTATTAGGATTTTGCAACCACTATCTAATATCTATACGTTTCCTAGCAGTAAGAATTTTCTTACTACCCCCCTTAGCAAGCCTCTGATCCCATACAGCTTTGTCTTCAGCAGACCAATTATCAGTAGGCTCTTCAGTAATAGGGGAGGGTAAAAACTGGGTGCCGGAAGAACGAGCCCCTGGAGCAGTAATATCAAAATATTGCTCTGCTCTCCCATAAGTACGCTGACGAGGCGTACGTGGGGATGGGAATGAACGAAGGGTTGAAAGAGACATATTAGAAGTAAGGTAATTAATTGAGAGGTATATAAAATCAGTGGTTGTGCTTGGAAAGTTGGTGCTTGTACTGTGAACTGTATCTAGGTAGTAAGGGAGCAGAGGCCCCATACATATTTGGGAGCTCTGGAGAAGTGTCTTTACCCCTATTATTACCTCCTTTAATATCTTAAATTAATAAATTAAACTATAACCTATAGAATCAAGATATGAGGTGTGGTGGAGTAAAGAATATAGGGCTGAATGAGCTAGTAAATAAGGGGAATTCAGCTCCTTCAGGCCCGATACCCAAATATCGAGCGATTGGGAATCGGGGGCCCGATTCGTAAAGAAGCTCCCATTCCCTAATCGTAGCGTCCGATTCCCTAATCGGGGGCCCCGAATGGGAAATCGCTCGTATTGGTATATGGGGGGTCACACATCGGCAGCTGCTTGCGAGGACATTTGGTGCAGACAACTCAGGCTATCCAAGAGGATTCAACCTCACCGGGGGGGTAGTATGCCGACAGTGTAAACAATGAATAGAGTAGAGTAGAGTAGTGGCCCCTACTCATATTCTATTCATCAAAAATTCCCACTACTTATATTCTACTTATATTCTAATCAAGCTATTCATGAATATTCATAAATACTTTGAGTAGTGTACACGTGATGTGCGTACGTGACGAGCTAGCCTTATTAGGCAAAGCCCCGGGCACTCCCGCTCTAGCGCCACCTCGCCACCCAATCAAGTAGTAGCGGCGCTTAGTAAGCGAGCCGAACCTCTATAATACTTCTAGAATTACCTCGACTTAAGAACTTAATAATAATAGCAATCCTATTAGTAAAAATCAGAGACTAGGGAACTAGAATCTTTGAAATAAGGAGATTCTTTCTAATTAGAAAGATAATTAAGAAGCCCTTAAAATATTAGAACTTTCTAATTCTAATAAAGACGGCTTAGATATATATATTACTAATAAGTCTTCTAATATAGAAAAAAAAAAGAAAATAGGAAAGTAAGTAAAATATTCTTAAATTCTATTAAATAATTATCTAATATTTTCTAAATATTTTTATATATATTAATACTAATATATATATAGTTTAAACCTTTAGATTATTAGAAGTCTAATATAGTCAGTCCGATCCAAAAGCGACAAAAAAAAAAAAAAACCACTATAATACTAATTAATATAAATTGTATTAATTAAAACTATACTATATACTATAGGAATTAATTCTATGTTCTCAAAATTATAATATCTTTATTATTAAGGAAGTTATAATGCACGTGATTAAGCGAGCAAATATATTGGCGTTTTGTATGGTCGTTTTTTTACTTTGGTTGTCACGTGACTGCCCCCCTAAGTTGACCGCTCTTCCATAATTATATTAATACCTCAACAACCACAAACCCAATCAAGTGCCCCTTTTGCATACTTCCAATGGCTACCTCTGTGAGGCTTCAGAAACGCAAGCGAGCTGATTCGACTCTTGATTCAATTACAGTTCTCACCATAGCTAAAGAAGCTGCAATCCAAGCTATTGAAATTGGTACGCTACCATAGCTAGCTCACCAGTCCTTCCAGCACCAGGTTCAACCACTAATTTAGGGTTCTCCACTCTCATTTGTCATGCGTCACTCGCTGAGCTTACCAAGCTTACTAGTATATCGTCATTTTGATTACTTTTGATTTATTAGCTAATTGATAATGTATCGGAGAAAGCGGGCTCGGTATTACCGGTATCGCCGAAGGGTAATGGGAATAAATCCCTTACTTTAGATACTTTTCCTCTGTTTTTACACTTTACTCTCCTGTATCTAGTCATTCTACAGATTATTAACCTCTAATATATTAATTTTCCATTAATAAATCAATCACTTTCCAATAGGTTCTGAGCCCGGCTAGTGCTTTACTAAGCGATCCAAGCGTTACTTGACCTTAGTACTCGCTTGTCCATTCCAAAACCATTTCCAAAAATCATTAAAATCGTTAATTTTGGTGAATTTCACCTATCAGTTCGGCTTCGCGTCAGCAGAATTCGCCAAAAACATAGCCATTTTCGGCCAGAAATTCTCCGCAAAATCTAATATGCCGGATTCCAAAAAATTAACCCATATTACCTATAAAGGTACGAAAATTGAGCCTCTCTCGGACGACAATATCTACTCCTGGATAGACGATACTATGAACCTCTTTATTGTCGAAGATCTATGGTAATTTGTTAATCCTGATTAAGCTCCTGCTCTCATAGAAGCAGGCCCAAAGGACGATAAATCGATTACTCGTTAATTTGCAATCGCCAGAGCGGTACTAAGTTTACTTATTACTCATAATACCTGGTAATAATTCAAGGAAATCAAGCTCGCATACCAAATTTGGAGCCAGATTCAAGCTAAAGCTAGATAGCTAAAAGCTTAAAAGGAAGCCCTATACCTTTAATAAATAGAAACTATTACGTTTAATACTACTATGGGAATGGACGACTTTATTAACCGTATTAGTTACAAGATAGCTGAAATCAAGGAAGTAAATAGATCGATTTCGGACGTTTCTGTATCCGGATACCTGATTCGTGGCTTCCTAAAGGAATACGACTTATATAAGCCCTTCCTGAATTCCATTAGAGCTAACGTTAATAAATTAAAGCTGGAATTACTTAAAGCGGACGCTTCTACTAAGGAGGAAAAGCTCAGGGCTAAACCTCCCGCTTTTAACCCAGATATTACTCCAAAGGTACTAGCTATCCAAGGGGGTAGTGAAAATTAGTCAAATAATAAGCCGAAGCGTGAAAGAGATCCAAATGCCTATTATATATTCCACAAATTCAAAGAATATAATATTAAAGATTATACTATATATAAATTAGCCCAGGATTACTTTAATTCTAATAGAAAGAACTCTAATTCCACTAATTAGGAGATGCTATTAGCTCTATTAGCTCTATTAACTGTCTATAAAAAGGCCTATACTGCCAAAAAATCAACTACTAGAAAATTAATATTTAGTGCCCTGCTTAATAGCTAATTACATAATAATAATTTTGCGAATATCTAGTATATTAATTCGGGCGCTACGGACCATTTTACGGGGAGTAAAAGCTCCTTTATTACTTACGAAGATGTGAAACCATTCCCTATTACCCTTAGTAATGAATCCACGATTCTTATTAAGGGTAAGGGAACTATTATTCTATTTACTACTCCTGAGCTAAAAGTATAGCTAAATAACATACTATATAGCCCCCAATTCCGAAACACGTTATTATTATTAATTCCCAAAATTACCCAAGCTAGAGGAAGCATTAATTTTTCTACTGGGAAAGCCCATATTATTAATAATAAAACGATTATAGTAACCGGTATATATAAACTATCTACTGGATTATATTAGCTTGACTAATTTGGTTTAGGGCGTACCCTAAAATCATTAAAATCGGATGTGCTAGCCTCCCTGGAAACCTGGTACCAGAGATATAGCTACCTGAATACAAAGTATATCCTGGAATTAGTAAACCACATTAATAGACTCTAATTCAAAAATCAAAACCCGTTTGACTGTAATCCCTATAATATGAGCAAAATTACTAGGGCTAGTATAAGCGATTTATACCCTAAAAAACTGCTTCCAGGAGAATATATTATAATTAATATATGGGGGCTATTAAGGGTAGCCTCCCTTAGTGGAAATACTTATATGCTATCTACTACCTATAAGGGATCTAAATATTATATAGTAGTATATAATTCGGATAGAAAGAGCTATTTTACTAATCTCCAAAATCAGGTTACCTTCTCTAAAACCTAAACTGGAAATAAAGTTAAATGCCTATATCTTAATAATACTCCGGAATTTGTATTAGGCCAAATCAAGGAATAGTATAAATTAAAGGGTATTCGCTTAGAACTAACTACTACTTATATACCTGAGTAGAATAGTATTTCTAAATATAGTATATATATGATTATTGAATTAGAGTATATAGAGCTAGAATAATCGGGCTTACCATACGAGTTTTGGGAGGAAGCCGCTATATATGGGATTTACGCCTATAATTAGTACTACCTGCCTAAAATTGGTATGACTTCGTATAAAGCGTTTTATGGGGCTAAACCGGACGTTTCTAACTTATATATATTTGGCTCCTTGGTATACGTTTATATACCTAAGAAAATAGCTTTATAGCATAAGCATATGGCCAAAGCCTTTAGGGGCATTTTTACCGGCTATAGTGGTTCTAGATACCGAATTTGGAACCCGTATAAGCGGATATTCGTTATTTCCAATTATTATATTATTAAAGAATACATTAAGGGAGTTTTACTCCTAAACCTAGTATCCTAGCTATACAGAAGACTAGTAGGAACTACTATAGAATCTGACGATGGTTCCACCGATAATTCGGATAACCCCGATACAGATTACGGAGATACTATTATTATTGATACTGGAAATTAATAGCTTAATAATCCATTAGAAAACGATAGAGAAAATCACTCCAATACTAAAGGGGGTACTACTGAAAACGCGTCACGTAACGCAATTAGGGGTACTCCTGACCTAAGCGAGCCCCCTGAGCCCCTATTTGAGAATAACCAAGAACCTGTAGTACCCACAGGTGCTTCTGAACAGGGTTCTATAAATTAGGAGGCGCCCAAAATAGTTAGTTTTAGGGATAAACTACTCCCTAGACGTCTGAAATCGACTAGAATTACCGGGGAAATAGTAGATTACCGAGCTTTAATAGTTAGTAACCAGAATACAGAAGCTTCCAAAATTCTATTATTAATTAAAGGAGCTTTCTCTAGTCCAGATACCTATCTTTGGAGACCTTTGATTAAGAAGGAACTAGACTTCCATTTACGGAATCATACCTGGAATCTAGTGGTATGAAAATACTAAAAAACTATCGGATGCCGCTAGATCTTCAAAATCAAGTCTAATGGACGCTATAAATCTAGGCTTATAGTATAAGGCTATACGCAAGAATATGGCGTAGATTACTTTGAAACGTTTGCACTAGTTACTAGGCTTTCTACCATTCGAATTATATTAGCCCTAGCGGCTAAATATGGGCTATATATCTAATAAATAGATATTTAGATAGCGTTCCTATATAGAGAATTGGAAGAAGAGTACTATATGGAATAATCTCCTGGTTTTACTAAAGGAATAAACCTTATTTACTGCTTACGGAAGAGCATTTATGGCCTGAAACAAGCCCCTAGGGTTTGGTATTAGGTAATCGATCGTTTTTTCTACTCTATTAGGTTCCAGTGATCACTTAGTAATCTAGCGCTCTATATCCACCGGAAACACGAGGTTAATTAGCTACTAATTCTAATTACTATTTACGTGAATAACATAATTATTATAGGAAAAAATATGAACCATATTAACAGAATCAAAGCTTAATTATATTAGAAGTTTGATATAACTAATATGGGAGAAATCAAAACGCTTCTGGGTATGGAAATCGTACGTTTGCGGGACGGTTCGGTGTTTTTATACCAAAATCGATATCTTATAGACATGCTCCTAAGATATTAAATGGAAGGTTACATGCCCATTACTACTCTAATGGCCGAACCTATGGCATCTAATAGAATTGATATTAATATTACTAAATATTAAAGTCGAACTGGATTACTTATATGGCCATTATTAGCTTTACGACCCGATTTCTGCTTTGCCGCAGGGTACTTAGGACGTTCTAATTCGTGTCCTAAAGCATTGCATGGTACCGTACAGAAGCGTATAATGTAATATATTAAGGGGTTACCTGATATGGGCATTCTATATAATACTTTGTCTAATAAAGGGCTTATAGGGTACTCAGATACCGATTATGGAGGCGATTTATAGGATCGCAAATTAACCTCCGGCATGGTTTTTACCCTATTTGGTGGTTCTATTAGCTGGGCTAGTACCAAGCAAAAAACTGTCGCTATAGCCACTATTATAGCTGAATATATCGCCCTGACGCCGGTAATCAAAGAAGCTTTATGGCTAAAGTAACTGTTTAAGGAAATATCGATTCCTATAGGCTTAATCGAGGTAAAAACGGACGCTCAGGGAGCTATGGATCTAGCTACGAATGCCCGATTTTCGCAAAAAACCAAGCATATTAATATTAGACACCATTTTATTAGGGACCACATTAATACCAAGGAAATCGATCTCAAGTACGTTCCTACGGGGGAAATAACGGCCGATATTCTCACCAAACCACTCCCTAGACCGGCTTTTGAACTGCTACGATCGAAATTGGGGCTTATTAGCCTTACTGACATCGAACCTCGACTATAAGGAGGAGGCGTGTTAAAATTAGTACGCTACCATAGCTAGCTCACTAGTCCTTCCAGCACCAGGTTTAACCACTAATTTAGGGTTCTCCACTCTCATTTGTCATGCGTCACTCGCTGAGCTTACCAAGCTTACTAGTATATCGTCATTTTGATTACTTTTGATTTATTAGCTGATTAATAATGTATTGGAGAAAGCGGGCTCGGTATTACCGGTATCGCCGAAGGGTAATGGGAATAAATCCCTTACTTTAGACACTTTTCCTCTGTTTTTACACTTCACTCTCCTGTATCTAGTCATTCTACAGATTATTAACCTCTAATATATTAATTTTCCATTAATAAATCGATTACTTTCCAATACAAGTATCTATTGACGAACGGTATGGGAAACCCTCTAATATAGAGGATGATTCTAATGAATCAGATATTGAACAAAGCAATGAAGTAGAGCTTGAAGATTCGACTTTCTTTTGAGCTCAGCAAAAGCTTATTATTAGTGGTAATAAGACGATTATTTTGGAGAAGCCTATATTCGCATAGCGAGAGCAAAGACTTACAGAACAGACTAGTAAGTTTCTTATTTTTATATTATAATATAAGTATACTAATATTATTTCTAGCTTCCAGAGGCTCCTATATCTCCAAAATAATAAAGGAATTAGCAAAGCCATTGAGAACTCAATAAAGACATATATATGATTAGAGGGCAAAAGATACTCAAGTTACAGAGTAATCTAGTAGGCTTAAGACCCCTATAATTGTACCACCTCTTAAATAAAAGAAGCTATAATTCGGTATTGTCAGGAGGCTAATTAATATCCCTAGGGATATGCAATTAAGGGAAGAGCAAAGGCTTGAAGATAAAGACGATAAAACCAACGAGCTACTTTTGGATGCCCTTATTGGAAACGCTTGCGGAGATAACGAAGCTCTAGACGTACGAATGACTTACCAAGAAGTCCTTGACGATATGGATATTAAGCTAGCTCAAACCAAAGAGCTATATACTTCACGTATAATCGCTGACTTATACTTACTCCGGCAATATAGCTAATAGCTTCTAAAGCTAGGGCAATATCGACTTAGAAGGGTTAATGCATCACTCTTAGTAGCTTCCAGTAATTATTGCTTTAATAATGGAAAGACACTAGCTCGGCAAATTAAGGGGCTATTTAATTACTATCGATAGTAGCATGGCATTCTACAGGAAACTAGGGGTGGTAAAAGAGCTAGTGCCTCCTATCTGGACAACGAGGATATTTTTTTAGCTTGCCGTACTTGGTTGATTAATCAAGAGCTTGGAACGATATCTAAAAAGGTAATGGACGAATGGGATAATATGCAAAAGTAAGGGAAAGAAGGTAGCTAAGTAATAAGTAAGGTTTATGGATTTAGTTCGGCCAAAAGTTAGCTTGAAACCCATATAATTAGGGCCCTACCATATATATAATATATATAATACCAGAAAAAGCTATATTTAGTATTTAGGAAGGTTTACTTAAGCTTATAGGGCTTAATTATTATTATTATATTAATAATAAGGCTGGTGAGATGCCGCGATCTCCCCCTGAAGTTGGGGATCACGTGACCTTAGCGAGCAAATATATTTGTTGAACTAGCTAAAGCAATATAGCTAGGGTCACGTGCTTGCAATGTAAACCAAGTAAAACGTACTGAATTGACTGCTGTTCTACAGTGGTAAGTAGCCCGTATATATAGCCCTGAACCCCCTAAGTCACATGTACTAAACCCCTAAACCAGATGTACACTGAATTCCAGCTATACAGGGTATTCCAGCCGTACATGGTATTCCAGCTATACAGGGTATTCCAGCCGTACAGGGTATTCCAGCTATGCACAGTCCCATGGCAGTTCAGGGTATTCCAGCCGTACAGGGTATTCCAGCTATACAGGGTATTCCAGCTGGACAGGGTATTAAGCTAGTGCACAGCCCCATGGCGTTCGGTTCCAGGGCTTACTAAGCCTATTAGGGGCCTCAGGCCCCTAATTTCAACAATATTGGCGTTTTGTATGAGGAAAAATCAAAAAAGTAAAAAGGGTCCGTGCACTTTGAACCTCGATTATTAATGAACCACAAATTATATTAAAAATCTGATTAATAGGTATTTTTTGCCTGGTTCTACTCTATAATCATATTACTTAGTATACATTAAATGGGGTTGTGGTTAAAAGGTTATTATGGGCGTAAAAGAGCGACCGTTTTGTCGCTTTTGGATCGGACCGACTGTACTACTAGATTTCCTGCTTTAGCTTTAATAGCTAGGAAATATTTAGGAATTTTAGCTTTCTTGGCTTATAGCAAGAGATTCTTCTCTCAAAGTACTCTTATTATAACTAAATTACGTAATAGACTTAATAAGAATACTTTTGAAAGAATAGCTTGCTTAAAAAGTTAGGGATTATTTAAAGACGAATTAGAAGAGGCTAAAAAAGAAGAGAAAAAGAGAGAGAATAAGGAGAAAAAACAAGATTTTAAGGAAGATAATTAATTTATTATTATAGAAAATTAGTACTTAAGTAGCCTTATATAAGTACTAGCTTAGCTTATATAAGGCTACTTAATAGATACCTTAGTTCTTTTTTAAAAATTTAAATATATGTCAATTTACTGGAATCACGTGATTTGCACGTAACTATTCATAAATATTCATGAATATATATTCTACTCTACTCAAATTTTTTGAGTTTTACGCTACTCATATTCTATTTAAGACTACTCATGAATATTCATGAATAGTATGAATACCTTAAGTATTTCTTGCTCACACTGTATGCCGACTAGTGCATCTTGTGTTCGAAACACAGCCTCTCAGTTGGTATTGATTTGCACCATGCAGATGTGACGAAGGATTGCAGTCCGAGGTTTTGAAGGCAGCCTTTGTATAAGTTCCCGTGTCTCCCCTCCATCTCCTCACTTCTTCACCAAGCCTCCTTCACTCCTACCTCCTCAGTCACTCTGCTCTACCAAATTCCACTTCCTTAACCATTATTTCCGTTTATCTTCCTCCAAACCTTACGCACCAAGAACCCTCCAGGTGTTCTATATTGCTTCGTTGAGCTGGTCTGTTCCGTATCCTGCAAATGCTTCTTGAAGCCTAATCTGTTTTCGTTAGCAGCGTCTACTCCTTCCGCTGGCCCTTCGATGTCATGGGATCGGGATCCTCTCGCCTTGAAACTAGGTGGTGGGAAGCAGAAGCCCAGCGAAAGATAGCGACCACTAAAAGTACGAGTAGAGTGGAAGTGATCTGCTCGCTCATTCCCGGTATGGATGAAACCACCGTGAAGGGCTACTTGAAGGCGCGGTCGGATCTTGATGTGCTATTCGAGCTCAATTGCAGATCTCAGAACCCATCCAGAGAGCAACATGCCGACCACTCAAACCTGACAGCTGACTCCAAGGTCAATGAACTCTGGCGGATACTCCGAATGCCACTCGGATATGGTAAGCCTCTATGGAACTGGAATTGGCGAGTACCACTCGAAGGGATCCCTTCCGAAATTGCGGCCGAATTCCATGCAGCCGTGTGTCAAGCGATCTTCCGAATCCCCCTCTCTGACTTCGTGGACTGTGCCCTCGGATATAATACAAAAGCGGAGTCTCTCGACAAGCTATTTGTTGCTGTATGCAAAGTACGCCACAGCCTTCGAACGGAATATGAGCGTCACCCTGGGACAATGGACACTTATGTTGAGGTCGAGAAAGTGAGTAGACATGAATCCGCCGAGATGAAGTACTAACGAGGGTAGGTACTAGAGCAGCAACACCATCCGCTGGAGCACTGGATTGTTGCCAGCAGCCTGCAGCTCTCGTAAATCGCCCCGTACGACACTTTGGCCCCGAACCTAGAGCCAATCCGAAGAATCTTCGCAACGCGTGACTTTGATCTCGTGCTCACGCGACTTGCGGCTCTAGATCGGCGGTTTGCGCACGGCAGTCGCCTGTACAATTGGCAGAAGTGGTCGACAGACCTCGACTTCTGGCAGTGCGTCGATGGTGCACTATGGTCAGGGATAACCACTCCGTTCGTGTCGCCGCACTTGTCAAGTGAGGATCGAGACGAGAGACTGCGTTTTCTTGAGGGATTTGAGACGGGTGCTGAGGATAGGGTGCGCAGTGGTTGGAGTAAAGTGGTGTTCTCAATGAAGAGGTTGATAAGTCGAGATTCGCAGTACAGAGTCAAGAAAGGCTTGCTGATGTCCATGGGCCTGCTGAAGGATAGCCATAAGAGATCCTGACTTTGGGCGCAATTTCGTAGGACGTTTTGAGAAGTGTTGAATTTGGATGTCAATAAGGATGGAGATCGACCGCTCTTAATCCGTGATCAGAGCAGGAACTGTATGTATATATCAGTCAGTTGTGTGTTTCTAAACCGTGTTCAGAATATTGACCTTTGAGATTATTGTCTCGCCTAAATTCTCTTAGCCAGACGCAGCCCCTCTTCCTCCGTTTCGACATAGGCCACCGTCGTCGCCGCTTGTGGTAGGCATCTCGTTGCATTGTGCGCCTTTCGGTGACGGTTTCCCGGTCATGCAAGTACTTGTATCGAGAATCGAGTAACTGGTATTGCTCCTGCCATGTCAATTGACCACTCCACTTTCTTCCGCCAACATTTTCCAGGCCAAGTGGGCGCCATGGAAACAGCTTCTTTGTATGTGTGCGCGCCTTGAGATGTTTCCGGACTTCAGGCGTGATACAACCGTGTGAACCACGAATTGTCAGGTAAGGAAGGTTACAGATCTTTATAAGGCTCTATATTCCCCGATCGTCGACGGATGATATCGCGCCTGAGTAAGGGATACAGAGTCGAGGGCGCGCAACTCGGGCGTAAAGGCAGACATCTGATTCACTGGTGCCGATCTGCACACACAGTATCCGGGTGGTACGAGGAGCTGTATGCATTGGATGGCAGGAGTCTTGTGAAATGGCAGTGACATTCCGAAGTCAAGAGCTTGCAGGTCAGAAAGAGCCTCCTTCTAGCCTGATAGCATATATAACTTGAGAGTATTCCCGCTTGAAGATGATTTGTTTCCACAGACAAACATGAACTTTACCAAAACACCTTTCAAGCTACTTGTACGTTCACTCCTTCTTGAGATCCAGAACTTACAAGCCATAGCCTCGCATTACGCAGATCAGCTTACAATCTCCCGCCTACTTCAGTGTCTGAATTCCCTCGGGTGAGAAGGCAACACATGCATTATTCATATCATGATACATACTTACAAGTCCTAATACAGCTTTACATTGCAAGATGGCCTATACTCCGAACACCCAAGAACAGCAAGATGAGATTGTCGAGCGAGCCGAGAATAACGGTACCACGTCTAACGCTACTGCCAAAGACTTCGTTAAGAAGGATGCCCGGGGAGCGCCTTTTGGTCATACCGAACTCAACGAAGGGACCGGTCGCGTTCAGTCTGGGGGAACTATCGCCGGTAACAGGGTCGACGAGCTCGAACATGGCGATGATGACAGGGAAGAGGTAGATAATCAGTTGTAAATTATCTTCACTGGTGTTTGAGAACAGGAGACATGGGACCATAGGTTCAGGAGAGCATCAAATTGAGAATTTATGATGAAGTGAACGGCTCATACAATATCTATCTACTTAACCTTTCCACCAACGATTATCCATACCTTGATGCCCTTCACTCAGGCGAAAGAATTCCGGGCACCCTTTTTCCAACTTCTGTCTTCTGCGTCTCAATTTGATATAGAATCACTTGAAAATATGTTATGTCCCTTCCACCCCCTTCAAGTACACAGATATCGGATGCAGCGAAGGTAGTAAACAAAGCTTTGCTTAGCTCTAACCTTTCGAAATGCCCCAGTTCATAGCAACTTGAGGAATAGTGCTTGGAATTGATATCCAATCAGCTCCGTCCCTACTCGCAAAACGAATCTTGGAGGCGGCTGCAGGGATACGCTCATCGCTAATATTGGAAGCGCGCATCAATTGTACGAGCCTATTTAAAAACTCAAAAAATAATAAGTGCAATACCACACTAGGTATTTTCTATACTTCGTTCCCATATCCATATCTTGAAAGCATTTATTTAGAAGGCGGAAAAGACTGTAGCTCTGGAAACGCACCGGCAAGCGAACCCACCGACCCGAGAATATCGAAAATCACCGGTCACAGCTATTTTACAAATCTGCCCAAGACTGACTAAAAATTAACAGCTCCATAGAAATTAGTAGCTTCAGCTGGTAGGCTTTCTCTTTGACAGCCCTGCAAATGAGTCACTTTGCGCTCACTGGTCTGAGATTCTCGAGTTGAGAACTTTCGAAATCACCGGTTACCGCAATGTGAACTTGACTTGAAAGAAGCCCAACATCATGGCCCAATCCTGACCCTATGCGGTCAATAGCTCTGAGCATCTTGAGCAGGCTAGCTGGCTATGTGAAATTATGTGGTGGAGGAAATGGTGAGAACTGACCGGTTCAAGCTTCCGAAGTGAGGCTATTCTGATATCTACCAGTCAGAGCTAAACATTGACATAAACAAGAGCAGCTCGGGCATAGCATAGAAGTCTGGGAGCTTCAAAAATGGCCGGTTATGCTGATATATAATGAGCTGGTCTGGATCATTGATGGAGTGTAGAAACAGAACACCGCAATCTTCTGAGAGTCTTGAATCCTACGACTTTACTTTTCCTCCGTTGCCGACTCAAAAACAGGGACGTTTCAGAAAAATCTTCCGTTTCCGCAATGGAATGTTTCAAGGCTGTTGTTGGCAGTGTTGATGGGAGCTATTCATGGGCAAAGCACGTTGAGACTTTCAAGCCGAGTAAGTTACGCAGGAACATCTCCCCCAATGTGAGAAGCGAGACTAATTTGAAGCGAAAGTCAACCCCAACAATCTGAATCTCAAATTCACAGGTCGTGATATCTATGAGTCTCTCTGGAATGACCTTATGGCCTTTGAATCCCCCGAAATTGTGAAGTTTATCCAATGTCCTCAAACGGATTCACTACTAACGGATCAACTTAGGGAGATAAGCCTTTGGAAATTACACACTCAAGCAACTTTCAGGAAGCGACTCACGTGGTAGTAGATTGTAGTGGTAGCAACAAGGCCAATCCCATGGGAAGGATTGTCTGGGTTTGGTTCTGCTGTCAATGCGGACATGGCGGGATGACTACCTTTGTTGATGGTTGTCCCGAGTGCTCGCATCAGCGATGTGGGAGTTGTACTTTGGAAGCTGTTTAGTGTTTGTTCTGGACAAGATTGGAGGGATGGAGGAAGAGGTGGATTTCTTTGATATGTTTTTGTTTTGGACAAGGTTGGAGGGATGAAGGCGGGAGGTTGTTGGGTTTCTTTGTTTTGTTTTTGTATGGTACGCGAGGAAGTGGACACGGCAGTTGGGCTATTGGGTCATGGCAGAAGATTGGGATTGCAAGAGAACTTTCATAGTTATTAATAATTGTTAAGCGAAAGCTCCGCGATTTCCTAGCTACTTTTACAGTAAAATTCCAGATAATTTGCTGTAATGAACTCCGCCTCTTTATTTCTTGGCTTCTGTGTGAACCTGCCTTAAGATACACCCCCTGGCTGCACTTCAATAACCAGAAAATCATCATGCTGACCAGAATTGGCAGACCAAGTCTTGATAGCGACATCATACCCAGCTGCAAGTATCAACCTCTCATAGTCCGCATACGTGCGATGGAACCCCCCAAACATACTCATCACCATGAGTTCTGACATCGCGGTGCTCAAGCTGACATTCTCAAGTGGCTTCACTGATTCAATGATCAATATTCTTCCTGACTTTCCCAAAGCTTCGAGTACATTTGACAGGATCCGGATGCATTCTATGTCGCCCCAATCATGAAGTACCTGTTTGAGCAAGAACACGAGATTGTCCTGATTTCCGTCCATGACTTCGCCATAGGACTTGAACATATCATGAGCCTGGTATTTGATAGAATGGTGGAGATGAGCAGGGCATTGGCGTTCCCCCTCATCAGTCACACTTGAATAATCTAAAACGAGGAACTTCTGTTCCGGTAGACGATCTGCGAGGAAGATGGCCGTCTGGCCTAGGCCCCCAGCAACATCAACAATCAGATCAGACGCTGCGAGTTGCTGGACAGAATACGAGGCATCGAAGAATCGAAGGCTTGCTTCCGCTACCTGGAACATGGCACGAGAGAATCTCAATCCTTTCTTAATGTCTTGGGAAGCACAAAAGTGATAAAAGTCTAGGTCGTTATGGAAGTAGTCGTTGAAGGCTGTGTGGCCTGGGCTTGGCGTTTTGTAGGCGGTTTTCTGGAGGAATGATGGGAGTGTGGAACAGCTTTTGAAGCTTTCGTCCAGACTACATTATATGATTATTAGATAATTACAAAGTGTATTCTGTTCTCATGGCGACCTACACAGAAGAAATCAAGTCATTGAAAGACGGCTTCAGGAGTGTGATCGAGAGAGCAGAGTGACTCCACTGTGATTGACCGAGCTGTTTGAAGATCCCCTTCTTGCTCAACAAATTCAAAACCATAGCTGTCGTAAGTTCGAAGTCAGCAGAAGCTATTCAATAAGATGTTTCTAGATCATACTAAGTACAGTCTTGTCAACCCCAGTTCTCTCCAAGAGAGTCGAATAATCCACGGCACTTCCATCCTCCGGGAAATATTGGATAAGGTTCAAATCCAAGCAGATTTCCAAGGCGACAGAAGCTGTATACTAGATTTTGCACGAAGTCAGTCGGTCAGCCTGGAAAATGTGCAGAGTTGTGAGTTTTTACCCCACGCGCAATATTCTTGACTAATTGAACAGGGTCAGAAGTCATAGCAAGAATCTCTTCTGCTGTTGACATGAAACGCTTTTGGACTTCATATGCATCTGTACTACCAACCTGGCCTTGCTTCAAAGCATTCAAATTGCCCTGCATGCTCTCAAGAAGCGTGGAAAGAGTATCTAGATTCCATGAAGCCATGGTTTCTGTGTTGCGATAGCCGAAATTCGACACTCGCCAAACAGGGAAGCAATAAAAGGGACAGTCAATTAATGAAGCCGTCTAGTACCAGACAGTAGAGTAGATGCCGATAAAACAGCTGATCTGATCCGATGTACTCACCATTTCTGGGATTGGTCAATAAAATCACGGAAATGGCCATTCCGTGAGGGATGGCCGAGGACGGCCAAGAATGGATGCATGGCCCCACCCTGACCGGTCAGTTCTCAAGAAATCCGTTCACCCCAGCAAACTTGCCAGGCGGATTCACCAGAGGGCTGCCGCTGCCAGGGCTGCTTCTTGGCCTCGCCTTGGAAATCACTGATCACTTGAGAGCTATTCACGGTTTTGTTTCCACAAATAATTCATTCACACACCACGAGGTGGATTTGTCCTCCTTTGGCATCCGTCGTCCTACTTGAATACCTCCTTCTCCGAAGTCGGCAACATCACGTTAACAAACTTCATCATGTGGCAAAATGAGGAAGCAAATAACGAGCTGATCAGCCCCAGTTGAACTTCGAAAACTGGGACTTTGGTTTAGACGATGCTACTTGGAGCTCATGGAATCAATGGAATCAGTCAAACAGTCAAGCAAGTTTCTCGGGCAATACTCGACCTCTTGGATCTCAAGGTTCATTTCCCTACCCCCATGTACATGCCAGTACCGCCGCCGTCTACAAAACACCGGATCCTGATTTGGAAGAACCCAGCTTCAGCGGCTACATGGACTCAATATGGGGACTTGAGCGAGGGATCTCGACTGGAGATCAGCACGAGAATAATTTTGGTCACCCGGAGGCCGATGTGGAAACTGTGGATCAGCTGGATGACAGGCATAAAGGTGTTGAGATGTCTACGAGACGTGAAGTCACAGAAGGGAACGTCGACTTATACACCTGGCCAGGTGGCCATGACATGTTTCAGGTCGAAGATGATAAGTTGCAAGAGATCCAAGGCATGCCTATGGCGATTTCTGGAAGAACATCAGGCGTTGCAAGCGTTACACCTGAAAGACGCAGTGGGACAAATGAAAACATGAGTTCCGAGGAAGAAACCCTGTTGACCAAGCACACGCTACCAGGTGAGCTCCCGCATCAACATCCAGCGTTCAAACTGTCCCCGCTTCATCACTTCACATAATTTGGAGCAATATACTGATGCTTTTCTTTCCCAAAGGTGATCCTGGACTTGTTTCATGGAACCATATTGATGATGAAGTCCTGTTACAGTGGCTAGATGATGCAGCTGGGTTGTTGTCGAATAACATCCGCAACGATGAGAGCGCTCATCAGAGCGGAACGTCTTCCAGTACGTCGGCCATTATAAGGACACCTTCACATAGCACCAATTCATCGAGAGATGCGCGGCGGTCAAGTAATAATGGACTTACAACTTCTAAAGTCCTCCCTGGGCCCCCTCAAGATGCTGAATATGCCAATCTTGACGAGCCGTCTATAGCGTTTGGTGGAGATTCAGTACCCGTGGATGAGAAGCCGAATTCCTCCAAGCGCCGATACAATGCCGAAGAGCTAGAGAAGGTCAATAGCGTCAGGGCCAGCTCAGCATGCACTAGGTGTCAAGTCATGAAGGAAGCAGTAAGTCATTCTATGACTTGGAAATGTGCACTGTTGACCAAATCTCCTCAGTGCAGCGAAGATTCGACACCCGGTCCGTGTAGACGGTGCCAGGCCATAGAATCAAGCAGCAGGATATGGAAGACGCCATGCTTTCGAGGTCAATTAACAGCGGCCGAACTCTTCAGAACCGGTAAGTGCGTTGCTTCGCTAATTACTTCCACCGGCAACGCTCATGTCAACAGTTTCTCTGAACTTCCCTTTCGGATCAAAAAAAATCACACAGTGGCATGGAAAAGACCGTCGCCAAGTCGACTTATTCTATCCGCTGTCGAACGCGAAGGATCATGCATATGTACCACATCTCACTGTCAAGTGTCGCAGGTTTCGTCCTGGCTTTGGCGACGTCGTTACAAAGTCATACCCTACCCCGCAAGGACCGCGCATTCTCGACCTACCCCCCTTCTCTCTGATCGATCTACCTGCCATTCGCAATACCATGGCCCAATTTGTAGCTCATAACCTTGAGACCTTCGTCAATGAGCTCAAAGTTGGCGCTGTTGGAAAGTACTTCAGCGCCACATTTGACGAGATCATGCGATTAAGCAAGAGCGTAAGAATAATTTGCATCCCTATTGTCATGAAAGTGTTAATGATATCTAGAGCAACATGCTATTAACGTCTTTACATATCGCCTGTATGACCAGAATGCAATCGAGGAGCTTCGGTATTCGTGGCGAGGAAGACCTTGGCATCGAACTCGAGACCAGTCCACACTCCCCATATGTGGGCCGAAAGCCGATACCTGTCATGATCGATAGAGAAATGGACTTGATCTGGCGGTTCTTCGTGGAAAAGAAGCGGAAGATGGTTCTCTCGGAGCTGAAACGAAAGATCATGGCAAGAAAGCGGGTACATTGGCTTGAGATATACTTGACTGTGTTCGTCTTGATGACCAACCTTGAATTTTGTTACCAACACCAGGTGACAAAATTAAAACGACACCAAGCTGCTGCAGTAAGTACATTCAATACTACAAGTCAATTTTGCGACATAACTGACGGAACATAGCGGCCGGGAGAAGTCGTTGCATCTGCCCCTTCATTATCGATGCTAGATAAGTGGCAAGCTTCGGCGGAGAATATCATAGCTCACTTCGCTGTGATATCTCAAGGTCAGTATCCATTTACTCTAGATTGGTCGGTGGGGGAGAACAGCATCGCTGCGGGGCTGGACTCGACGTCAACGAAGTACATGGTGGACTTGGTCAAGACTTTGTCGACCATTGAATGTAAGACTTCTTCTGAGAAGCATTGAAGGCGAACGCTGATACCATATAACAGGGTCCGATTTCGAGAGAATAGACCCTGATGTAGCTCGTGTGCAACCTCTGTATTGGGTGTCTAAGATATTTCAACCTTCATTGGATCAGAAGTCAAGAGTCAAAGAGCCTCATAGCCACATGGATAGGCCAGGAATTTTATTCAGGGAAATATCTGGAAAGAGCGACACCTAGGATCTGCATATGCCCAACCGTGCCAGGACGGGAATAGAAATCATTTCGACTTGAGCTGAGAGATCTGGAAGAAGGAAAAACAAAGAATATAAAGAAATGACGCTGCATCCTGACTTGCTCAAGGGCTAAGTATATACGGGACTGGCGCAAGTGACCATGGAAACTCCTCCTCCTCGACATCGTGTTCATACATTCCCCTCACAACGGCATCAAGCGGGCCAGGCAACGGAAACTCGGACTCTTCATCCTTCAAGAACATCCGTAAGAGATGCCTGCGACATCCATTGAGATGCTCGCATTTGAACGCTTCTCTACCATGTAGAAGCGCCAGGTTATTCACGTACAGGATGTCGCCAGTCTTGAGTTCGAATGTCAGCCCGAATCTGCTTGCCAGTGCCTCCAAAACATCCAATGCTTCGATTTGCTTGTTGGTCAGTGGCTTCAGGCCGGCACGACGAGGGAAATCCGATAGGCCAATGAGTGGTCTTCGCTGGTAACTGAGGATTGTGCGGTCGTGTTCCTCGAAGAGCAACGGGCGATTGAAGCCGGTAGGGATTTTCGCAAATCTTTTCATGACATGTCAGTTATGCTGATGAGAAAGTCTTCTAAGGCCGTGGTTGATCTTACGTGTCCCATTCCCAGTCATCCTTCAAGATTCCGATCA
The DNA here is from genome assembly GCF_002865645.1 of Hyaloscypha bicolor E. NCBI lineage: Eukaryota > Fungi > Ascomycota > Leotiomycetes > Helotiales > Hyaloscyphaceae > Hyaloscypha > Hyaloscypha bicolor. The sequence continues at coordinate 978,203 of NW_020194519.1, read as the reverse complement.
GATCAGGGCGCTCCCGATATAAAGTTTCGAGGACCTTCTGTGCCGATGCAAGTCGTGAACGTCCGCCATTTGGGACGGAGTGAATGCTGTACAGACATAGGATATGTCCATTGTCGGTATGAAATGGCTACCCAGGTTAGTACTTGCCCTTCAGAGAACAGACAGTGACTTCCATTACCAGTGCTGAGTTCTGGTTGCTTGTACCAATCCATTTCCCACGATGTTTCTCCCGGTCCTCGTCTGAAGACAAGTCGATCACATGTGCTGAGTATACAGTCAGGATGTGTGCATAATGTTTCTCGGGTCATTTCCAGAGACTGACATAGAACTGGCCCACCAGGGAATTGGATAGCTCTCTTGTTACCAATATAACTAGAGATCCCAGCATACAACACGATATTCATATGGCTGTCATATTCACTCGGCTTCAACCCGCGCACAATGATGAATCCAAGTCCGTCACTCAGCTGCTCTCTCTCCAGTCGAATTCGCGGACCAAGTTTTGGAAGAGGGAAGGATGTCGGAGTGAGGAGACTGATCTGTCTTCTAGACGCTACGTGCAATATTAGATAATGATAAATCAGGAGTGGAGTTTGAGATTACCAATGTAATCTCTCGCAGCAAGTTCGACTTCAAGCTTCTCTTCGGCGGTCAAAACGATCAAGTACTGCCCTTCGTCAAGCTCGCTTCCAATCCAAGCCCGTGGCATCCCCTGTTCAATTTCAACAGCATGTTGGCTCAGGCGGGCTTTGAGATTTGCCAACTCTTTGTCCTTGACTGCAATGAGATCACTGTTGCAGTCGCCCAAGATCTCGCTGTCGTCGATGCGAGAGGGAGCCATTGGCTATTCTGGAACCGATACAGAAAATGAAGAAGATCCTAGTGTTTGTCAAAGATCTGTGGCAATGAGATCCTGCTGGGAGAAGTTTTCAAAAGAAGGAGATCTATAACATAGAACAACGAGAGGGCATCCGCCCACCCTGAACCTAACGCTCCTACCATCGCAAAACGTTTGAAGCAACGACAGAGCCTCAATCAATCAATACCTTTACGTCCATTGGCCAATCTCCACCCTTTCAAGCAGCCATCTTTTTCCCTACATGCGCTGATTACCCGCTGCAATCTTGGATCTTATTGGTGAGAAACATGCAGCAAGAGTGACACAAAGCATTTAGCCTGTGTTGAGACGAATCAGGAAGCAATTATACTTGCAGGTGTGACAACCTTTGGTATCCCTTGAAGTGAGCTGTCACTACCCCGCGATAGATGCATGCCATGTCCTCCGACACACACCTCGCGTTCTAATCTGAGTGATATTTCACATGCAAAACACTCTCCTCTATACAGTTTTGTAGAGCCCCTCTCGAGCCAAACGGAGCCACGAACAAGCACATGCAATTGTGAATCTACCCCTCTAGTCGGGCGTAATTGTAAGTCTGGGTTACCTACTGTCCATGCCAGCGACCCAACAACACCAATCAACACACTTGATCGATGGAGATGCAACTGAGAGAACATGCAGAACAATTACTTTACTGCACCATCAAACCTTCGGCATCTTTCTGATAGGGGAAAGACACAGTCTGCGTTCGAAACCTTGATTCAAGCACCGTCAGAAAGGTGCTAGTCCTCCTCTGCCCTATCATATTGACACCTTCACCGAGACAGAACCTCACAAGACGGTGCCCAGAGTTCTTGCTTGATGCATTTCTGCCTAACGGAATCTTCTGGACGAGTATTCGTTTCTTTTTCGATGCATGGCTGAAATTTTGGAGAAGCGCCCGGTCACAGTAGCATCCTCTAGGAAGTGCCTGTAACCTCTCAAAATAAGACCCTCTTTTTCTTGGTATAACACGAGCAGACTCCTACGGCAAGAGATTTCCTCTATTCAAACAACTCCCGGGGAAAGCATTTCGATCTCTAAAGTAGTACGTGTCCTCGTTGTTGCCATGACGCGTATTTACAAGTCATAGATCAGCACACCACCTGTCTAACGCGCTTTCAAATCTGGAACTTTGCTTGACTCAAATAGCAGTATGTACAATTACCCCATCACATTACATACTTACATCATCTCAGTACGGCAAAAACTCCATTCACGATGCCCGAAGAGAGTTCCCAAAGCGAGCGAGATATCATAGACTCCCAATGCAAGCGAAATGCAGATCAAGGCGACTGCGGAATGCCCGTCGAAGACCGCGAGTCAGATCCGAATGCCTTCGGCGATACCGTGACCAACGAAGAGTCAGGCCGCGGCCAGTCAGGTGGTTCAGTCGAGGAAGCACCATTGAAGGAGCATGATAGTGAGCAGCCTGCGGAGTGGGAGGAGGGGGAGCCGACGGAGGAATTTTATAGTAAGGGCGAAAATGAGGGGAAGCAGAAGTGGAGTAAGGATGGCGGGTATAATTAGTACTAGATGTGGATGATAGAGCAGAGTGCTAAATGTAGGGAACGGCCTAGTTAAGTTGACTATTTTTGGAGTGCGTCGAGAATGCAATTGATTATTGATGAAATTATTCTTGTCGCTTCTTACTTTGTTGACTTAATGTTGTGTGCGGATCTATGAGCAGGTACGATTGAGAATTAAACGTTTCGTCGCTGCTGTTGCAGGTACGTAACTGATCCGAGGGTTCAGCTAGGCAGAAGAGTGGCCACGTCATTGCGAGGCATTTTTCGATTGCTGAGGTCGTAATGCGTGGAGCACTACCTAGGGAGAGCCTGCGACACGGCTCAGAGGAGGGCGCCGTCACCGAAGAAGGGGGATCGAGGCCCAGAGTGGGAAATCGAGGGGTGATAGCTTCCCAACCGGTCGCACCGCCAGGACTCTCAGTCTCAGTCTCAGCTTCGGGGGCGGCCACGCCGACACTGGTGCACGAGGGCGGGTTTGAGCGAGAGGCGTCGACGGCGCATGATGCGAGGAGGAGCTGCCGGAGGGGTCGGCGTAAGTTTGTTGGCAGCGAGGAGTGAAGGCGGATGAAGGTCGAGGAGGGATGGGCGAGGTTTCTTATACCTCGCGAAAGCGGCGCCGGGCTCGTGTATGCGCCTTGCCAGATGCCGCGGTCACTAAACCTGAGGTGGCCAATACCATGCTGCAGATGAATCACTGTTCTGAAATCAGGCCTAACCATGCGCAGACGTGGCCTTCAACTCACCCAGACCTCCGGCCTTTCTTTGCATTCTTTGACGTCCCTGAACGAGGCTTCAACTTGGTACTGTAATGCACCTGCAATGTTCCCTTGCTCCTCTTGGGGAAGCGGTCTGAAATCTCATCCCATGATAAAACCCTCTCCTTTTAGTTGCCGTAGAAGTTCGTCATTATCGTACGAAAATCGCGAATTCCTGGCGGGCCTGCTTATAGCCCGCTCTTGCACAGGCAACCGTTCCGAGTCTCTCCTGTCCCTGCTACTAGAGACGCTCCTGGGAATGCCTTGTCTCTGCGATATTCTACTAGGTTCCGGTAAAAGTTCTTGAGAAAATGTGAGACAGTACACGACTTTCGATTCGATGGTCTTTAGTATCAAGTATCCATGGATGGGGATCTGTTCGCTCTGTTCGCTCTCCTGCATATTTACAGACGAGGTGGCTATAGTCGCTTGATATAACACGTTGGGGGAATGGGTAGAAGGGGTTTCTACATCGTTGTGTTCCATGTCTTTCGCTCGCTTGACCCGTTTCCGAGACCGTGGTGGGCGTCGTGTCTCGGAAGCTGCTGTATCGCTCATATCATCATAATATTCGTCGTTAGAATCGTCGGTGCCTCCATCGTCAACCATTCTTTGGTCAATGTCGCGGACCTCTTGTTCCTTGGCCGGAGCTACCAGTAGAGCGGCTAACTAGGTATATTCGAAATCGTTAGATTCGAGGGCGGCAGAAATAGGGCTAGTAGTACTAGGTGGCTGGGTGAGAGATGGCATGCGTATTCGCCTGCGGCGGACAACTTTGGTATCATCTCGTCGGCGACGATGCCTCGGCAGAAGGTCGTTCGTCGAATCTGACTAGTGGTGAGACGCTGCTACTAGGTATAGCTGTAGGGGTTGAGTGGAATCGTACTGACCATCTTATAGCACAGGAAGGGAAATATTGCTATCGGAGGCTGGATTTTCGCTAGAGATAGCAGACGACCCTAATGTCTTCGTAGAGTAGGTATCGGCACCGTCTTCATTATCGGACAAGACATCAATATCCTCCTCTTCCGCCCCCTTAGTAACATCGAGGCCACCATAGCTTGCACTCCCTTGTATCATCTCGGTATTGACCCGTTTGGGGCTAGCTTGGTGTGTAACGGACCCTTGGCCAGGGGAGGCTGACCTTGGAAGGCTAGCAGCAAGCTGGAGTCTTGCGCCATCGGCTAGACCGCTGTTACTATCGTTACTATTATCTTGATGGTCGGCGATAAGACGATTAGAAATATATACGGTTCCGGAGTCGAAGCCCTCACCGTCCACCATATCGCAATCTGTAATGTATGGAGAAGAGAAATCGCTTTTAGCTATAAGGTCGACTTCAAGATTGCTATAGTCGGTTTCCGACTCGGCGCTTACAGATTCGTCGTTACTGAGGATAATGGGATCTAGTATTCTGTAAGTATGAAGTCCTGGCCGAACTGGGAGACGTAGTATACTCACCTCGACTACTTTCTGCCGTAGAGCGACTAGAACTAGTAGGACTGCCACCTCGAGTACTATTGTCAACTATGTCTACCGCTATTCCACCGTAGCCCGGATCTATACTTGTTCGTTCCTTCTATTGGACGCCGGACAGGAGCTCGTCGATATCAATAAAGCCGTTACGGTCATTACCGTTTAGGTCCTCGCTTGCTAGTATACTCTTTCGCCATATGTCCAATAAGAGCTCCTTTACGTCCGGGAAGTCATTATTGTTATTGATATTACTGCGATTCGGAAGATTTCGTGAGGCTGTAAAGTCTTCTCTATACTATTAGAAGTTGCGATCCCTACGGTAAATTACGGTACATACCTGGTTTATTATTTCTATAGTACGGATCTGAAGTATACGTTTTCTTGCTCACGAGTATAGCGGTTTTATAGGCGGGAAGAGATGTAATAGTTCCCGGAGGGAGATATAAAGCCGTAATTATTCCCGGAAAACGAAGAGACTGGCTCCTTAAGGCCAAGGGGGGTTAGTAAAATACAATGTCGTCTATTATATATAAAGGATCGAGTGCTCGATTTTGCTCAGAAAGGTAGACTCTGAGAAAGAAACTCCTGGGTTTATATGGGAAATACTTTTGTGAGTCTCTATCCTCACTTATAGCGAACATAACATAGTCTATAAATATCTGAGCCAGGAAGGAACCGCATGCTACTGCCTGTATTTCCATCTCGTAAAAAAAAAAATAAACCCATAGCCCCTTATTACCGAATGTCCTCCAATTAAGCTACTCTCCCCCTCTTGTAAACCCTTGCATATCTCGCATAATCTCACCTATAATAATACCGAGAAGACTAAAATACTACCTATACTACTTCGTATATAAGAACCTTCTTAATATAAGGCATACCAAACCCGCAAGAGATGCGATTACCGTTTCCTTACCCTGCCTCAGACCACAGCTGCTACGTAATTCTCGGCAGAGCAAGATAGAAGCTAGCTACATCATCGTAAGGGATTTCTTGGATTAGTTAGATAACGTCGTATAGAGGATTTTCTGAAATTAGGCCTCTACTATCAGGGTTGACCGAGGAGCCCCTATCGGAAGGATTATATTAGTGCGACGGTCAGGAGCTATACTAGATTTGATACTCGTATCTCGGCCAATACAGTATAATCGAGGAGTGATCGCCGGTATAACAATCAAGGAAATCGAGTACAGAGTAGCAGATCGGGGACTTGGACTTCGAACAGTCTGTATTATAAGGGGATTCAGCTGCAGCAATACCGATAATAATGTATTACCAGTATATGGCGAGAGTAGAACGACGAGCGAGCAGTGGAATTGGCGGACCCGGTATCTTTCCTATTGGCGGGCTAAGTGGCAGAGGAAAGCTCAGCTCCGTTACTTGTTTACGGCCAGGCAGATTATATGCAAGCGCTACAGGCGGACTCTCTGATATCCGGTCTCAGGATCGAAAGGCATTTTCGCCACTGGGGCACACCCTTACGGCGATAATCAGGATCAGGCGGAGGGCTCGTATAGAGAGGAGAGGTAATATACCTCGAAGGCAGATAATAGGGGAAATTCGGACTCGGCGGGTTTTGAAGGTCATGTATAGATAAGGGGATTTGCAAGGTCGACGCTTTCCTGTAGTACTGCTTCGTCGGCCGGCTGAGCCATTACTTGAATTCGTACCATCCGTAGATGGGTCGAGCGGGGCGATCGTCGTACTGAGGGAGGAGGATTGGACCAGGTGGGTTAGTAGGCAGGAAAGGAGGCGGCAGGGAAGTATGGCCGAGAATGAGACTGCAACGAGGCAGGAGGCAGATTGCTGGTTACACGGGACAAGGGAGAAGGGAGTCGAAGTGGGAGCGTGAAGATAGTAAAGATGGAAGAGTTGAGACGGACGCCGATGGGGAGATGGTGCGGTTCTTATACGACGTTGGCAAAGCAGCGCCGCCCCGAAGCGAGCACGCCTTGCCTGAAGTGGTGGCGCTAAACCTGGATAGTAGCACGCCATCCCGCATGCAGCCCCGCCAAACCAGATCGAGGCGCGACCCCCGTTTTCCGCGCCCCGCTAACCGTCTCATCTTATACTGGAATAGAAATTGGGAGACTTGCATTAATAGTCGGACAGAAACGGAGTTTGGGAATTGTATTTTATTATGGCTTATTTGCGCTCGGAAAACGTGGCATTGTAGATTAGCTTTGGTATTATAGGGGCACGATATATATAAAAGGGAGTAGAAAACTTGGGGAGCCTCAGGCAACCATGGAACCCTGTACATATTCCTTGGGGCACACCTCACCAATTCTACATCTTCTTCTTCCCGAACCTTTTCTACCAGAGCATGTGACTAACAATTTCATGCCTTAGGCATAAAATAATGGTCTTAGTGCCTGAGGCAGCTACGGCACAGAACCCCTCATGACTAACCTGATGGCGCTACATTGTGTGGCTTTGCAAATATGCTGGGCACACTACAAGTTTTCAAATCCCCCGCCGACTCAACCCTTTATCTCCTTTGAGTTTTATTTCGGGAATGGTGCCAAGCCATGGCGGACTATACCCTCCAGGAGGACTACCGGAGTCGCTTTAAAGACTTTCAAACAGTCGAGATCCGTCGCGAGGCTCTGGTTCAGGCAAGGTCCTTATACTGTGACTGATCGCCAAACTAGCTCACAATACGCTACAGGAGGTTCTCGAAACCTTAGATATAGTCAAAGCACAGCTTGGTAATGTGACCAAAGAACGGGCGAGGGAGGTTGCAGTCCTTGAGGCCGATCTGGAGAGCGAGAGAGATGCCCGGCGCGGTTGGCAAGACAAGGCTACGACTTTACGCGAGCGGCTGTCGTCATTGGTACCATATCTTCCTAACAGGGTCTGTTCTCGGCGATTGATTTGTTGCCTATAGGAACAAGCGCGGTTTGTGGTTGTGTTAGTTGACGCGGATGCTGATATTTATCTTGTATGTCGAACTTCCCAGCTAAGGACTAGCTGACATTCGTCGATGCAGTTTCAAGAAAAGTATTTATCTTGCGGTATGCAAGGTGGTCAATCTGCCGCAGATGACTTCATGACCAAAGTTAGGGAGTATCTGGTGTCCCTTGGTCCTGCCATTAAGGACGCCAAGACAATTCCGGTGATTGTCAAAGCGTATGCCAATTTAAGCGGACTTGCTCAAGCGTGTATGCGAGATAAGAAGGTTGGCTCCGTGGGAGACATGAGACAATTTTGGTGCGGTTTTACGAGACGATATCCTCTGGTTGACTTCGTGGATGTTGGTGCTGGGAAGGAAGAGGCCGATAACAAGCTACGAGGTACGCCTCACCCAAACCTAATACAGGATACTGTTGACCGAGATTGGCCTATAGAAGTTCTAGCGTTTCATATTGTCAATCCTCAATGTGAGCATGTACTGCTCGCCTGTTGCCACGACGCGGGATACGTACCCGTTCTCAGGCAGTACGCGGCCCAAGCAACACTTTTTGAACGCATAACGTTGCTCTCGGCCGGGGTGGTCCGACCAGATATAGGCGATCTGGGGTTTCGGACAACACGTATCTTCGACTCATTGTTCGGCCACAGTGGATCCCCTAGAGTAACACCAACCGCTACAAATGGGAAGAATGCCCAAATGCCGCCAGTTACCGTGCAGCAAATAGTAGACCTTTTCACTAGGACACCTTCCCGCCCTCAGGAGAACCTAGTGAGCAACCCAGTGAGCAACCCAGTGAGCAATTCGGGAAGGTTACGACCAATAATCCGTAACAATTCTGGGAAGCGCATTGATAAGAAATTGAGTGTTGAGGAGAGTCTCATTCAAGCAATGAAGAAACGCAATTTGTGCAGTTGGCATTATCTGCGTGCCGACTGTTTGGCGAGTTCGTGCAAACGGAATCACTCGTACCCGAGACCGTTGAGTCCGGTCGAGTATGACGCTCAGTGGTGTATTGCCAGGCATGGTTTGTGTTATCGCCTGCGCAGAGGTAATAATTGTGATGATGCCCAGTGTATGTACGGCCACGGTCCTAGTTGAGCTATTGAATTGGCTTGTTGGGACCTGGAAACGTGGCACCTTTGTATCATAGCACGGGCTCAACAAACGTTATCGTGGAAGGCGCCAGTGGGTGGGCACTAGGAAGGAATGGAATCTGATATTCGATCCACCCATGATAACTTCCGATATTGCTACTCCATCTAAAGATCTCCCATCTTGCCTCGGTCTCCTGACCTAGCGCTTGAACAATAATGCCCCCAGCTTCCCTTGTTCGCAAATCTCATATGGAAGCTCAAGATACTCGTTAGATGGAATTATAAACAGAGAGGCCAGAGGTAGACTCGCCATTACTCAAGCATTACGGCGCCAAATCACCTGTAAAACTAATATACTGAAGAAGGCCCAAATTCATCCAAAGCCTTCCTTTCCGCCATCTGCACATCATCTTCCCCATTGCCATTATTCAAGTACAGCCGCGGGAGGTATTTTCGAATTTTTACGCATGATTAGGTCATAGAGTTTGAGGAATATAGGCCCGCGTTCACCATCCAATTGCACTCTCATGACAAGAGGCAGAGTGACATGTTCTAATGGTTCGATTATTTTAGCTGCGACGGTTGCGTTTGATGGCTTGGAAGGGAGATTTGATTCGAAGTTCCAAGGAATTCCGCTCCTTGTACGAGTATGGCTAGCTGTCCCGTAGTTAATTCTCAGCCGAGTCAGACGGTTCAACCAGGACGCGCCCTTCGTGAAGTTGGCTTGGTGTCGATAATAAAGACGTCCCAGAATCGAAGCAGCGAGGAGTGTGTTGTACAAGCTATGGTGATGAAGTTGATTTCACTCCGCCCAGGTACCAGCTACGCTTAACGAGGTAACTCGTAACTTGTGCAAGTGCAGCTAAACGGAGAAAAGTAATACCGAGGTGAAGATCTGGAAGGTTTGTGTTTTGCACAAAGGTCCGATACAAAGGACTACTACCAATCAAATTTCTTTTTCTGCTATGCCTTGCGAGGCGTGCAGCTGGACGCCTGAACGTCAATATCGTTGCCGTTACCATAGCTACATCAAGCTTTTCTATGGAGTCAGTAATCGAGGGGTGTAGTCTCCGGGTTCCCGGTTTGTCCTCAAAGAACGATCCAGTAACCCACCGAATTTCGAAGCCAGCAATATCCGATTCCTAAACGAAAAGACTCGATTCTAGTTCCCACTATCGTTGAGGATTGGAACGAAGATAATAATCGCTATTTCATGCTCACAAAGCGCATCCATGGCGAATCTCTCGATGCTGCGTTGCCAACTTTGTCCACAGTCGATAAAGAACGCATCGCGAAGCAAACGGCCGAATGCCTTCCGAGCTTCGCAAACTCCATTCACCACATATGCAGAGTATCGATGGACAATTAATATATTAGCTAGATATCCGCAATTCATGCTCTGCAGAATCATGGCAGTGAACAGTAAAGTGTATTTAGTATGCAAAAATTAGATAACAATACTGGGAAAATGGTAAGGAATAGAAGAATCAAGCTTGTAATCAATATGGGTGATGAAAAGTATTAGGAACACTTCACCGCTACTTCATAGTTTATGTACTAAGCATTCCCGACTGGCAGGTTCTATTCGCAAGGGGAGGCCGCCCTTCGTGAAGGGGAATATTCGTGGTTGGACTAGAACAGATAATTGCAGTCGGACGGGCGCGGCTACCGAGGCCCTCAACCCCTGTACTGCCAAAACCCCGATTTTTCATGACATTCCAGCTGGACAGGGTATTAAGCTAGTGCACAGCCCCATGGCGTTCGGTTCCAGGGCTTACTAAGCCTATTAGGGGCCTCAGGCCCCTAATTTCAACACGGTGCCCCGCAACCGCGTGTTATCGTCCTGTGGGTCAGCGAAGTATCTCGTTCACAGTATCTCGTTCACTTCGCCAACAAAGCAGCGAGTTTCGGATGGAGGCCTACAACTATCGGCCCCTAGACGTGAGCAGATGTCAATTACGGCTATTAAAAGTTGATAGAAGCTTGACCGCAACGTCAATAGTGCAATGCCATCTCGAGAATTTCGATCTCAACAATGCGCCGCGCTACACGGCACTTTCATACCGATGGTCATACTCGGAACCCGCTGACGCACGGCCGAAACTCGAGGCGATGGAAGAGGAGCAATTCCCACTGATTGTTGATGGAAAACTGCTACATGTCAGTGAGAACCTGGCGGACTTCCTCGAAGTCTTCCACGGTGATGCCAGGAACAAACCCAATTGGCTTTGGATCGATCAGATAAGCATTAACCAGAAGAATACGGTCGAGCGCAATCAGCAAGTCGGATTGATGTCCGACATCTACAGCCGGTGCCTATCTCTCATTATTTGGCTGGGAAAGGCATCGGCGCCAGCAGCGCAACTGTTTTGGAAAGACAGTGCTGCCAGGTTGTTACAAAACTCCTACTTTACTAGGATGTGGATCGTGCAGGAGATTTTGCTTGCTAAGAATATCGAGGTCTTAGGCGGTACCACATGGATCGACTGGAGGAACTTTGCAAGTGTGCCCCTCACAGTGTCGTCCGGCATACCCCTAGCGACATGTAGCCTTCTTGATCGAGCACAAAGCTATTTGCGTGGCTCTACCGGCCTGGGAGCGCTGCTAATCGACTTTGGCATGAACCAATACACTGATCCTCGAGATCGCGTGTACGGACTATTGGGGCTCGTCAGAAAAGAGCAGCGCCCCGAGATCGATTACTCGAAGACGTTGTGGGAGGTGTTTCTCGATACCATATTGATCCTGTGCAACGCACGGTACGACCATCATTTCAACTGTGTACTGGCACTTTCAGGACTGGCCATGTCTTTCAGTATCGCAGACTGCCCGCAGCACCTGGACCCCGCAGAGCTAACGAAGCCCTTTGATCTGTCGGCACTCCTGCTTGAAATGCGACACGTAGCCGATGGCGGTGCGTACAATAACAGGGAAATACCTCCCGGCCCGAAGAAGATGGTCGCGATTGGAATACACGACGGACAGTGGTGGTTTGAGTTCCTTGACAAAGAGGAAAATAAGATGAGGATATACGCCGAAGCCCAAACAAGGGTGCCATCTGAGCTCGCGAACAAGCTGGGCTGGTTCAATAAGTACAGATAATGTACGAGTCATTTACAAAGCGAATCGTTGACTTCCCGCTTGCAGCGAGTAAAGGGAGATGACAGGTCCCCACGATGCAAATAGGATACTCACAACATGGCTGTCTGCTATGATTGGATTTCTTTCGCAGCGTTTTCAAAGAGTTCGGGAGGGTGAAAATCATCGAACGGCTTGATAACAGCGTCACGGCTGCCAACAACGATGCACAAATGAGTTGAAACGAATGCCCACGTCCTAATTGAAGCTTGGCGCTGGTTGGCTGAGCCGCTGAGGTTTGCAGAGGGTAAGCTTATGACACAGGAGAAGGATGATCTAAGGGGTCGAGGAATTCAGAGGTTAGACTAGGACTAGCCTGACCAGTATGGCCAACTTGGCTTCGACATACCGGAACCAGGGCTGCTATAATGAGAGCCTGGAACTAGTGGTTACATGTGTCTATTTGCGGGAGAAAGTACTTGGCATAGGCCACCCTTATACTGTCTCTTCTCTCACAACATTAGGTACGTGGCAGGCAGAGCAAGCAACAGTGTGTCAAATAATTTAATTAATTATAATTATTGGCCGGTAATCAAATTAAATTAAGTCAGAATCGTAGTAATCAAATTATAATTAATTATTTGCTTAATTTAATTAAATATAATTAATTGCTGGGTCACGTGTTATTATACGTAACTATAATAATAATATAAATATTATAGTACAAAAGTAAAGCGTATTTTACCCTAATTTAGATATCGCCTTATTATTATAGGCTTAATAGCTAGTATCCCGCCTTTACTCGCTTTATGTGATGTGTGCAGGGTCGCACGTGACTTAAGGGCATGTAACGAACCTCGGATATCGCGGGTGTTAATTAGGGAGATTAGAGGCCCTTTGACTTCATAACCAACTACTATTTATATTATAAGTATTAGGCTTACAAATCACTAATTATATATATGTTATCGGGGCCTCCTATTTAGAGGGGGCTTCCCTGGACCTTATAGGAGGAATAGAGATTAGTTCTATACTGAATTTAATACTATGGTTTTATAACTTACTAATTCATTCTATTATCTTATTACCTACTAATAAATATCTTATAAGCTAATCTCTCTACCCTTAAAGAAGGTAGTTTAATAAGTAATTATATCTCGAAATCTGCAAAATATATAACTCTTTACTAAAGCTATTCCTATAAAGGAAATTAACCAGATTAACCCTAATACGGGTAATAGTAAAGGCTTGTCTAATACTTTTAATAGGGCTCCTTAGGAGCCTTCGAGAGCCAGTAATAATAACAGAAATAATCCCGGTAATAATTAAGATACCGAGATTAATACCTAAATTACTACTACTCAAGCTACGGAATAGGGCTTATATACTAAAGTTAAAGCACTTTAATAAAAGCAAGAATTAGTAAATATAATTAACTAATATATCCTATAGTTAGAATAATATAAAAGTACTCTTAGGAATACCTTATAGTTTATTATATCTTATAAAAATTCTATTTATAAGTTCATTCTATTTTCCTTAGTAATTCTTACTAGAGAACTTCCTGAAATGGAATTAGAACTTATTTCCTTTCCTAATATAATAAGCTTTAAAAATAATCTCAATATTATTTATTAGAAGCTATTATATAATATCCTAAAGATATATTTAGACTAAGAAAAGCTTTTTAAGGTCCAAATACCTGACTTATATTATAGAAAGTTTCTTAAAAAATAGAGAATATTTATATTTTTCTAGGAAATAGTTTTTAGGACCTAATCTTAGACTTATAATAAATACTTTTCTAAAGTTAACTTTACTATAAGTACTCTTAGAAATAAATCTTATAATATTTAAAAGGCTATAATAAAATAAAGCCTATTATTATATAAGGTTTATTAGAAGTAATTTAAGGCCTACTTAGCTAATATATTCTAAGTACCTTAAATCCGTTAATAAGATACCTTTAAGAAACTCTAAGATTTTTATTAGAAAGATAATAAGATAGTTATTAAGTTATATATTCGGATAATTAGTTTTAAAGTTAACTAGAACTTATATCCTAAAAGAAACCGGGTCCGGACTCTTAATACTACTTTATTTAATTATAAGACTTATTAAATACTTATATTTATTCTTTTAGGAAATAAGATAATATCTATTTCCAAATAACTTAAAAAAGCTCAAAAAACAAAATATATTACTTATCCTAAATTAAGAAAAGTAAAGATAAAGAAATCTAGTAAAAGTAACTCTATTCCTAAAGATTCTAACTTAGTAAATTCTAATTTATAAGGCTATTAAAAAAGAAAGAATAAGTTCTAAAGATTATATAAGAAATCCTTAGATAATACTTTGGCCTTTTTAAGGCCTTAATAAAATACTAGTTCTATTTTAGGTATAGTTTATTAGACTTATAAATAGAAAAAATACTTCTTAGGAAATATAAAATATTCTAAATATACTAAATAGGCTTAATAGAACCCTAATAAGGCCAAAACTATAGAAGAATTAAAATATTTATAAAAGCAAATTAATACTATAATTATAGAGAAATACTTTAGAAAAGACTTTTTTAAGAAATAAGAAAAAGAAAAGGCTAAATCTTAAATATTAATAATTTTAGCTATAATAAAAAAGATATATTATTTTATATAACTATTTAAATAAGATTAATATAGCCAGAAATAGATATCTTAGAGATATATAATAGATTTAGTAATACCGGATTAGATTATAACTTCCTTAATAATAATTAGGCTTAAAGCCGGGGCTTTATTACCTTAGCTAAATATAATTAAGAATTTATAACTTTTTATAAGAACTAATTTAAGATCTATTAAGCCTATAATCTTAAGGTATTTATTATAAATAATTATAATAAGATATATTCTTTTAAGCTCTAGTTCTATAAATATAAAAATATTAGCTCTTATAGCCTTATTTTTAGTATAGAATTTTATAAAGTAATTCTTATATAATATATAGACTATATTAAGAAATAATAGATATATATACTTATATAGCCTAATAATATTAAGATCCTAATACTAAAAGAATTTAATAAGGAGTTTAACTAGTACCCTAAACTAGTACCTCAAGTCTTATTCTTAACTAAAGGCAAATATAACTATTCTAAATAGTAGACTTTATATATTTATAATAATTACTAGATCTCTACTTTATTATATAGTTCTAGTAATACTAAATAGGAGTTTTTAATATAATAAATTAATACTTTCCGGAAAAAGGCCTTAGAAATACTTATTTATTTCCGAAATAATAAATATAAAGACTTTTTAGAGGTTTTTAATTCTAATAAAGCTTTGAAACTTCCTAATCTTAGTAATATTAAATACTCTATTAATATAAATAATATAGTCCCGTATAGGCCTTTATATAATTTATTAGAAACCTAACTAGAAGTATTATATCTATATTTATAAGATATATTTTATAAATATTAGATAAGACCTAGTAAAAGCCTAATAAAAATACTTATTTTTTTTATTTCTAAGAAAAATAGAAAACTATATCTTTATATTAATTATTATAAACTTAACTAAGTTATAATTAAGAATTAGTATTTACTTTCTTTTATTAATAAGATCCTTAACTAATTCTAAGAAACTAAGATTTTTATAAAGCTAAATCTTAAAAATATATATTATTAGATAAGAATTTATAAAGAATATAAATAGAAAATAGCTTTTAGAACCTACTATAACTATTTTAAATATCTTATAATACTTTTTAGACTAGCTAATATACTAGTTATATTTTAAATATATATTAATATTATATTTATAAAACTTCTAGATTATTTTATAGTTATTTATTTAGATAATATTTTTATTTACTTCTAAAATAAGAATAAATACTATAATTATATTTACTAGATATTTACTAGGCTATATAAAAATAACTTATTTTATAAACTTAGTAAATACGAGTTTAATATTAAGGAAGTTAAATTTTTGGGCTTTTTTATTAGAATAGAAGATATTTATATAAATCCTAAATAGGTTTATAATATTATTAAATAGCTAGAACTAGAATTATTTTATAATATTTAAGTATTTCTTGGATTTATTAATTTCTATTATAGGTTTATTTACTATTATTTTCAGGTAACTATAGGCTTAATAAACCTTTTAAAAAGAATAGAAAAGGGCCAGAAATCCGGTTCCTTTATATAGATAAATAAAGTAGCTAAAAGCTTTAAAACTTTAAAAAAAGCTTTTATTATAATACCTATTCTAGTTTATTTTAATTCTTTTAAGAAAATTCATATTAAAACTAATATATTAAAATTCGTAATTACTAGTATTATTTTATAATAAGTTAATTCTAGTAATAGCCCGAAAAAATACTAGTATTTAATAGTATTCTAATTTCGGAAATTTTCTGGAACCAAATATAATTATAGTACCTATAATAAAAAGCTACTTATAATTATTAAAGCCTTTAAATATTAGTACTATTATCTTAAAGGATTTAGGTTTATAATTAAGGTTATTATAGACTATAATAATCTCTAATACTTTATAGAAATAAAGTATCTAGAAAGCTATTAAGTATATTAGGTAATATATAATTTTAATATTATTTATTATAGAAATACCTTAAACCTAGTAAATAAATCTAGTAAAAGATCTAATTATAAAAAAGGTTCTATTAATATAACTTGGCTTCTAATCTTTTAGAATAAGCTAAAGAAAGCTTTTATAATTGTGATTTAGAGGTTCTTATAGATATCTAAAGAGTTCTCTTTTTAAAATAGATATTATTTAATACTTATTATATCTATAATAATTAAAAAGAAATATTTATTATAAAATAAGTAAATAAATTATTTTATAGATTCTTTAACTATAGAATTAGTTAAGAAGCAAGATATAGGGAAATACTTTAAAGGCTTTACTATTATAACTAAAGTAATAGGGGTATTTATAACTATATTACTTAATAAAACTAAAGACTTCTTAGTTTCCCGAGTTTTTAAATTAGATAATTATAAATACCTAATTCCCTATATATAAATATATATAGTTACTAAAAGAGCTATAGTACTAGTTCCTTTATCTAAATTCTTTCTAGATATTATTTAGGTAATTTAGAAAAATAATTCTTAATATTAGAATATTATAAAATAGAGGCTTAATAAGAAAAATATTAAAAGAAAAGAAATCTGGAAAAATAATTCGGGCTTATTTAGGTATTATTTAAGAATTATTATATCTAATAATTCTACTTTATATTAAATTATAAAGCTTTATTATAATAACCTAATAGCTAGATACTATAGAATAGAAAAGATTCTCGAGCTCCTTAAAAGGTTCTAGTATTAGAAGAATATAAAAAAAGATATTTATAATTATTATTAAAAATATAATATTTACTAAAAAGTTAAGATAAAGAAATATTTATTATATAATTTACTTAGTAATTTACTATAGCCTAAAAGACCCTAGAATAAGATCTTTATAGATTTTATTATAGGTCTACTACTATATAAGAATCCGGTAAAAGGTTCTAATTTTAATATAATTCTTATAATTATTAACTAATACTCTAAAATAGTAAGATATATTATATATTATAAGACTATTAATTTTCTAGAGCTTACTAAAATAATATAGGAATATGTTTTCTTAATCTTTAGCTCTTCTAATAAAATTATTTCTAACTAAAAAATAGTATTTACTAGCTAGTTCTAGTTTACTTTTTACTTTTATTTAATATATAAATAGTATTTAAATATAGCTTATTATTCTTAGATAAATAATTAGATAAAAAAGCAAAACTAGGCTCTAAAATACTATTTAAGATATTATTATAATATCTAAAAAAATAACTAGTTTAAGAAATTATCTTTTATAGAATTTATATATAATAATTCAAAATATTAGATTTTATAAAATATATCTTTCTATATATATTATAGATATTATTCTTAATTTCTATAAAATCCTAAAAATAGAATTATAGAAAAGATACTAGTTATATATAAGAGGCTAGAAATCCTTAAAATAAAATAAAAAAAGTTTAAGAATTTATAATATTATATATAAAATAACTAGAAAACCTATTATAATAAATACTAGTTAGCTAAATATTACTTTAAAAGAACCTAGATAATACTATTAATAAGAAATATTAAACTTAAAATAGGAAAGCTTAAATTAAAATTTATAGGTTTATTTAGAATCCTTAAATATATTAGTAATTTAGTATATAAATTAAAATTACTAAATATATATAATTATTTATATTTAACTTTCTATATTTCTTTTTTTTAAAAATATATAATAAAAAAGAATTAGAAACTATATTTATATTTCTCTAAAGAACTTCCGGAATTAGTAAATAATAATAAGAAATAAGAATAAGAAATAGAAGCTATTATTAATTACTAATAAAATAGTAAAAATAAAAAGTAATAGTATTTAATTAAATAAAAAGCCTGGCTTAAAAATTATAATATCTAGTTATTTATTTTTCCTAATCTTAAAAATTCCAAGAAATTTCTGAAATTATATAACTAAAACTATAATTTAAAATCTAAAATTATCTTTTAATAATTTCTTAAAATTAAAAAGAATTCTAGATTATTAAGAAAAAGACTACTTAAAAGAAGAAAAAAACCTAAATAACTAAAAAAAGGTCTGGAATAATAATAGAAATATTTTTTCCCTGAATTTTTTTATTTATAAAGGTTTTCCAGGATTTTATTAAAGCTTATAAGAATTATATTTAAATTATTAGAAAAAAGTTTAGAATTAAGAAAGATTTATTATAAGTAAACTAATTATAAATATCTTAAATAAATAAATTCTAATTCCTATAAATTTCTAATTCCTAAAATAAGAATACTAAATACTAGCCCTATTTAGAACTTAGTAAAGAATTAGCTAATATTTTCTAGAATCCGCTTATCTCTTAATAAGATATAATTATACTATAATAATATTAATATTAAGAATATTAAAAGAAATAAATAAGAAACTTATAATAGCTATATATATTTTATAAAAGGCCCGAACTTCTAAAATTAGATTTTAAATAGCTATAAATATTATATTATTAGTATTTAAAATACTAGTAATAAATTACTTAGTAATCTCGGTAATAAGCTTAGTAATAAGATTAATATCTTAAAAATAAATATTATAGTATTTCTTTAAGAAATTAGTAAATACCTAAATATATTAGAAAAAACTTACTTTTAAGATACTAATTCAAATAATATTATTATTTGCCTTATTAAGACAGGAAAAAGAATTCTAAAGCTTATTAGTATTTTTCTAGTTTTTAAAAACCTAATTAATAATATTATTCTTATTAATATAATACTATTTAGGATATATTTTAAGAAATTTCTTAAAAATTATAATAATATCTTTCTAGAACTAGTAAGCCTCTAATAAGTAATAAGAAATCTAAAATTATATTAGCTTTAATAAATATTAAAGCTAAAGAACTTACTAATATATAAAATTTAGAATTCTTATTATAATATTTATAATTCTTCTTATTAGGTACTATAATATATAAGATAAAGAAATTAATAAGTAAATACTTGAAATATTTCAAGTATTTACTAATAATAGGAAAAGAGGCTATAAGATTACCTTTATATTTATTATTATATAAGTAAATAATAAAGCCAGAAAAAGATATTATAGAATTAATTAAAAATAATTAAAGAAGGCTTAGAGAAAAGCAGAAAAAGAGGCTAAAAGATAATAATAGAAAAAGTTATTATATATATAATTATTAGAAAGAAAGAGAATATATAGTAATATAAAAAGATTCTTTTATAAAGATAAAGAACTACCTGGATTAATTATTAGTTTTCGTACTAGTCCTAATTAGAAACTAGTATAACTAATTAATATATATTTCTAGAAGCCCGTAAATAATCTCTAGAATCTCAGAAATATTTATATAAGTTTCTTATATAAATATTTATTAAATTCTTTCTATATAGCTATTTAGATTATTCTAATACAAGATCTAATAAATAGTATTAATTTCATAGAATAGTGCCTTAGTATTTTAGATCGAGCTAATTAGAATACTTAGATCCTAACCAAAATCGCAATTACCGGCTAGCCCCTATATCTGGGGTATAATTACCCTTCTTTCTTACTTACTTAGCTCTAATCTAATTAGACGATTTTTATATCTATTATCCAGATTATATTAGTAAAACTATCTCTCAAGATACTGGAAGTTTACCTCAATTAAATAATTAATTAATTAAATATTTACCAGGATAGATTAATAGATCTTGGGAATAAGATCCTAGGAAGAAGGTATAATTATAATATATATAGGATTATATATAACTTAAGAGTATATAATAAACCTCGGATATTACAGGTATTAATTAGGGAGATTAGAGGCCCTTTGACTTTATAACTAATTACTATTTATATTATAAGTATTAGGCTTATAAATCACTAATTATATATATGTTATCGGGGCCTCTTATTTAGAGGGGGCTTTTCTGGACCTTATAGGAGGAATAGAGATTAGTTCTGTACTGAATTTAATACTATGGTTTCACAACTCACTAATTCATTCTATTGTCTTATTACCTACTAATAAACACCTCACACTTTACTTATCTTTATAAATAAGTACTATAGTAGGGGCTTTGACTTCTCTAGTTACGGGAGTACGGTTATGTAATATCCAGAGCAAATAATTCACATATATATTACCTTGCTCTCTTTCTCTCTTCTTTGGAAATTAATTAACCTTTATACTCTTTATGCTTTAGTCGTATATTATTTAAAGAAAAAGAAGAGAATTTATTATTTATATAACTTTTATATAGATTTCACGTGATAATTAGAAATAATTAACTATATTTAATTATAATTTTTCTAATAATTAATTTTTTTTTGAAAGTTAATAATCAAATTATAATTAATTATTTACTTGATTTAATTAAATATAATTAATTACCTTAATTATTTTTTGACACACTGGCAAGCAATATCTAGATAATGATTTATATGAATATATGCCTATGTCCTCAGGATGACGATCAAGCAGACACTCGTAGGATAATCCAATCCACAGCTTTCTGTTCAATCATTAGAGGATATATGACCATCAAAGCTCACGACCATATCCGAGTATAGTATAGTTTCGGAAGCATCCATATTTGCCCCAGACTTATCGTTCACGCCCTGACTAAAGATAACAAGATCGGGAAACCAAAGACCTCCACTTGAGACGTCGAGTAGGTAGTCAAATTTGGTGGATTCGTCGCCGTTAGTGCTGGTTGTGACTTCTGTTATTTTATTTCGTCAGCTAAGTTCCTGTGACTAGATGTGGAAAATACCTGTGCCGAAGCGGTAGTCCTTCAAGTGGTTTTGTATTTTATCAGGTTTTTGAACATATTCACACCCATTCGCACAAGCTTCCTTGCCGAATTTGTGTTGAAATCGGTGATGACGATCTAGATCGTATTTCCTCCCATAGCTGATAGGGCAATCCATAAAGAACAAGGGAACTAGCGATAGTACACGGCTTGGTGCTCTTTTAATTGGCAAAGGTCATGGAAATAATGAGAACACCTTTTGGATCTGTAAACATATGCCTCTAATGGTGGATCTATGATAATAAGCGAAGAATAGAGAGTTTGTCTCTTAGCAACGGCACAAACAGTGGACGCCGAAGTCGATAGTTGGCCTGAACAGAAGACTCTTTAATGTGCTTCTCACTAACAGGCCATTAAAACTCCTGAGCTTAATATTCTCGTACACATATTTGTACTACAAGGCTAATCATGAACTCCTCCTTGTTCAGATCCTATCGGGTCTGCTCAATTTGATAGTAAGCAAGAGGACAAGCTGTGCTCTACAACTATCTAATATGAAGTGTCAGCAACGAATAGCTGAAGACGTAGAATCGATCCATTGGATACAAAGGCTGTAATGGTGAACCGAGAGCAGTAGGTCAACGCTGCACGCATTCGATGTGACGATTGTGTTCCTCTGTAATATTTGACTTGCCACCCTCTCCTTGCTTCGACGTAATGCTATTTGTAGCGACCGAGGAAAGCCACTCCCCACGTTCGTCTACAGAGAGCGTCGCCATTGAAGCAAGGGAATTGAACAAACTTCTAATGATTAAGGATGAGCAGAAGTAAATATGCTCAAGATACAATTGTGTTCATTGTCGGGGGAGTCATTGTAATCGAGATCAGCCTAGGTTTTGTCCTATCCGGTTCTCGTTATATATATTCATATGCCGCTATCCGATCACTTGCGCATCATATATGTGCAGTGATTTTAGATAAAAACACGCCGAATGGTTGGTGTCAAGAGAGGCTGGCTTCAGGAGCAGTGTTGACGCTCTTTCGGCAAATGGCTATCCGTGTCTTGGGGATTTAACGCGGAAAATGTTAGTCTTGTTTTTGATAATCGCCTGCGTGATAAAAAGGTAGAAATCGGGAGACAGTATATTTTTAGATGCTGAGAAAAACACTAGATTTTAAAGGGAAAGGTAAAAGCACATACCATGCTTTTGCACCTGGTGTGAGATTTGCATATCTCCAGTTGGCTTTGGTATTTGTCTTCGCGTAAGGAGCCCCATTGGGGTCAAAGGGAACCACGATGGCTTGTGTGACAAGCCCATTTTCAGCTTGCTGTTGGAGAGCGGGGAACTCTTGCAACGGCCAGATACCAACTGCGGGTTTGATTAGCTTTAACTTAGCCCGCGGAGGAGTACGAAGATTGCACTCAAAGAGAGGCTGTACTATCTGGAGATTATTTGATTATCTGTCATAGCGTAGAAGTTCCTGAACACGAAAGAGCCATGACCCGGCTCATATAGGAAAAGAAGGTATTTATGGGACCTTGAAAGGGCTCCTTGTTGTTAAACACATTTCCGGCCGCTTTCCAGGCTATATCTGCATTGTATATTGGCTTCAACTAGTTCCAAGCGTTTCGTTGGGAAGGGCATTATTGAACATTACCTAGTAGTTTCCTTGATCAGACTCGGCCCACCACAGTCGGAACGTCATACCCTGTTGTAGAAATAGGAATTCAGGAGCTTGGGGGTCCGAAACTTCGAGTGCTACTGCTGGCCCAAACCGGAGCTGCTTCGGAGAGTCCATTGATACCATACCCGGCGATGGCCTCTGAGCGTAGAAAACAGACATCTCTTTTAATTGTGACGTTGGAACGATTCTGGTCCTCAAGAAGAAGTTCATGGTAAACTTGTCGATGGTCCAGCCATCCATGGAGGCATCTCCGGCACAGCCAATGCACTGAGGAAAGGGCAATAGAGCTCCTTGGTTTGGATTCCGTTTCCGAATAAGTTCCAATCAACTACACATGCAGCAGGCATAGACCCAGTAACACACGTTAATGGCGGCCCAGCGCGTTTGACATGGCGCTGCCCTGCATCTAGATCAACTACATCCCTAGATAGCATACGAGCCAGCTCGGGGTCGTTCCAGGAGAACTCTTTGTCAAGATTTTGATATAGAAGGCTTGAAACTTTCCTGGCAGTAACATGATCCAACCTGTTTATAGTAAACTCAAAGCTCTTATCTCTTTTAATAATATACGACTTATTTAGTTATATAGTATTGAATCTAGATTTAGAAGCACAAATAATTAGCATACCTAGATGCGAACTATTACTCGAGGCTTCGGATATAGGAGGGCCTTGTTATAATATATATAGTTTATACTCCTTTCCGTAATATATTAAGATTATTATATAATACTCAAGTATATAGGAAGAAGCTTTAGCCTCGACTTTTATACCGAGTATATTCTTTTCGAAAAGAAAAATAATAAAAAAGAAGTTAGCTATCGAGGCCTTTATTACATAATCCTAGTTTATAAATTGGAATAGTAGGATATTTGACTTACTTCTTTTGTTTTCTTTTGTTTTCAGGGACATGATTTCATGTTTTTTTGGTTTTTTCTTCAAAGTCTGTGTTTGTATCTTTGCGGGCAAGCAGCTAGGGGCATCTGCAGCTACCGTCTAGCGCTGCTTCGCTATTGCATTTTTCCAGGCAAGACAGAAACCGTCTAGTCTTGCAATTAATGAGAGCTGGTCACGAGACAAGGAAGTCAGTCTCGGCTGCTCTAGATTGAGAGTTTTTCTGGGAGAGGACGTTAGCGATAGAGCTAGGATAAGTTTATTTTAGGAAATTGCTTAGGGCCTCGACAATAGCGCCAGCTTTTGTTCGGAAAATAACCTTACAGTGAATTATATACTGCTTGGGAATGCAAGTCTCTTGAGCCCCCCGAATTGATTAAGCGAAAAGGTGGTACTTTAAGCGAGACAAGGCCTTGTTCTAGGGGCGTAGACGCTAAAATTTAGTGATGTAACTACCCTGACTCGGGTGTTTATTTACTTCAACTGCCTTGGCGAGATCGCGTCTCCCAAACGCGACTCGACCTGAAAATCTCAACACTTGCACCCATTATCAGAAATCAACGATACAATCATGGCTTCGCCACACCGCCCACCTCTTGGTGTGATTACTAGCAATTCGATCATCGCTCCGCCCGCAGCCTCTACCCTCTCCAAACCTGCATCCAACAAGCGCAAAGCCCCCACCGAGAAGCCGAAATACGACATCGACGATGACATCTGCCAAAGCGTCACCATCTCCTGCACCGCAGTCCGGAACAAGATCAAACAGTTTGTCGATAGCGGAGAGATGAAAGTCGGAGAGTTCCAGAAGGCGATTGGAGCGAGTAGCAGCACATACAGTTCGTTCATGAAGAAGACGGGCACGATGGATGGTGCAGGCTCAAGCGTCTACCGCAACGCATTTGCCTTCTTCAAACTGCGGGAACTTAATGGGGAGAATCGGAAGAAGAAGGTTAAGGCTGGAGGGGATGGGGAGAGTAAGAAGAAAGAGGCAGAAGGGGAAGATTTCAAGGGCTTGATATTGGAAGGCGAGGAAGAGGGCGAGGTCCCTGTTTTCGATAGCTGTGAGGAGGTGAGGAGGAAGATCAATCAGTATCTCTCGAAGAGCGGGATGAGTAAAGCTGCTTTTGGGCGGGAGATTGGCAAGTTATTTGGGGGAGAGGAGGAGAAGAAGATTAGTGGGGGGTCGGTGACGCAGTTTTTGGCAAAGAGAGGCCCGATGGCGGGGAACACGACCGGTGTTTATTATGGTGCTTATGTCTTCTTTGAGAAGATTAGGGTGAGGGATGGGAAGCCGATGACGGAGCATAGAGAGGTTATGGAGGATGTCTGGGATGGGTGTGATCTGAGGTTCTGGAGAAAGGAGGGAGTTGATCGGAGCAAGGTCATTGATCGGATAGAGTACATTACTCTTGTTGGTGGACCGGATGTATATCAAGATGAGTACGGTAAACCTGTTATGGGTTGGTAGATTCGGTTCATTGGGGTGTTGGAGACTTTTTCTTGCTTCTGGTGCTGGGCTAGCTTCTGAACGGCTGAGACAGATTGTACGATATTGTAATATCTCACTTCCCTTTGCATTGTTTGATCATTGTTTCTTGCGTTTCGACGAGATGTGCGATCATTCCGCTTCCTGCCTCTGTCCTTTCAAATATATGACCTTGCAAGTGCTGCCGTCTCCAGGACACGAAGCAAGACGCGTTCCCGGAAATGAGGAGAGGCTGAATGAAAATGGGACTGGGGAAAGGGAGTATCAAGTGCCTGACGAGCAGAACCTAAGAGGCAATGTTGCGAACAATGGGATCCCTCTCGGGTAGCTCCAGGGGCGTCAGAAATTACTTCCTCGGTAGTCACAAGCAGAAAAAGCAGCTTTTTTCGGCATTCGGTGAGTTTCGTGAAACGTAGGTCATCCTGGATAAGAATACGGACACAACACTGACTGCAAAGTGTGCCAGAGTACGTACATAAACATATGCGATTCATTGGCAATACTTCAGTGGCGCCAATATACAAAATTCGTGGTTAGTGGCTCAATTGGGTAGCAGCGACGAGTCTGATGCAGGCTCAACGATGCACCCTGATCCTCGTAACGCCAGTCCGAGAAATCTGTATGCCGAATTGCCGATTGAGACAAACGAGCCGCAGCCGCTTCCAAAGCAACAGTATGTCGTGCTTGGAATCTTGGGGACCAAGAAAGGCTTCTCGAAGAAGTGATGGTCTATATAGATGGACCAGCAAAGTCAACGCACTTGTATAGTGGAACACGACATCTTTTCAGGGTCCCCATTTTGAGGGAAATGACGAGCTTTTGGTTGCATAAGGTAGTTCATTACGCATAAAGCTCGTGGCCACAGGTTGCTGATCTCGGTAGTGCGACATAAAAGACGGGTACACGTTCGAGTTGATAATAGCTCTGAGGATAAAGCCAGCCTCAATTCCTTATTTACTAACATAATGAAAATGGCCAAACTACCACTATTTGAGACATATGTTGGAGCTCGGCAGAACAACGGCACGGGTGCTAAATTTCAAGCTACCAAGACTTTTTCCAGCCCCATCACATCTGAGGTTCTTCGTCGCCGAACTGTATTTCGCGTATTATAACTGGCTTGGCTTAGTCAAAAGGCCTGATGCAAATGAGGAAACGGCGTGGTGTGAATGGTTGCAGCAGAACCTCAATGGTGTCATTAGGAAACCACCGGATCTCTATGGGAACCACGACGCTCCGTCAGATCCTCCACCAGCTCCATCTGCAGGGCAGTACTCGATCGAGGTCATTGTGGGTTGGTCCCGACGCAGAATCCTGGTAATTGTGGCTATATCCTTCATCCTGTTTCTCACCTGCACTACGGCGTTTGTAATCCCTTGCTCATTCCATCTCGGAGCCCATCACAGCAATGTAGGAGCGTGATTTAGCATTGTTTCGTATTTTGCTGGACTGGCAGGAGGTGAGTTCTCTGTCCGATGCTTGATCCCCATGCTAACAGTTGTGCTTTCCAGCTTCTGTTGCTCTCGTTGGCTTCTTTGGTGGCAGTCTGGCGTAGAAGTGAGAGGTGTTATTTTCGAAATGTGTTTGTACTGGCTATTTTTTCTGGCGTCATGACTAGCTTTTCGTTGCTTTTAGTGCTGGGATAGCCTCTGAACATTGATGTGAGCACAAGCATCAACCATAAGAGAATATAAAACATTGCAAGCAAACTCACCTCCTACAAGTCCAGCAAAGTATGCAGCAGTACTAAACACCTCAGAACGAGACCATTGCCGAGTAGATGGTGGCGGTAGCGGCCGCAGAACTAATGTCTAACCAGTTGGATATCAAGTCGCTTCATTACAATGATCCATCTCTGTCTAGAACAATTTCAGAGTGCATTCCGTCCAACGATCTTTATGCCACTCTTTCGTGTCGTAGTCCTCTTCCTTGCAATTAAACCGAAGTCGGTGGATAGGATGCCGATATGCCGGTGAAATATCCAACTTCCGCGCTGCAGGGATTTTGCAGAGATTATAGCATGCCAGCTTCACAAGTCCGATCCGTTTGAAGCTGTCAGGATCCTGCATTTTCTCGAGAAGGAGCGCATAGACAAGTCGACGACCCCGAATTTCCTTGCTGATCTGGAACATAAGCAGTTCCTTCCATACATGATCAAGCTGATCTGGTTGGCTAAGATAGGCATAGATTTGCTCAGGCATAGCCTGATCGAGAAGAATATTTTTGATGAAGGGGCCATCTGGGCCATCGGCTTCTGGAGATAGTTTGACCGTCGAAATCCACAGTTTTCGGCAGTGTCCAGAAACTTCAATGAAAGACCCTTCCAAGGTATCGATGTACGGATTATCACTATTGTGGAGGAGGTGAGTGTTGACGAGGCAAGGCCCATAATAATTCTCCCAGTGATCAATCTCATATCGGGCTTCTTCCAAAACGGCTTGCTTGAAAACGTACTGGTTAAACAGGTACGAGTCGACTTCAAGAGGTCCATTCACAGCTGCCCAGCTCCAGCTCGGGGCTCGGTACTTCAAAGGAGGATCGTATTCCCTTGCAGTTAGAGTTCTTGCGGCCTTCTGGGCGATTATTGACCGCCGCGCAGGGGCAAGTCTGTTCCATGCCAAGCCGCGGAACAGATCGTGCTCCCAAAGACCGGCCATATATTGGCCGAGTTCTGGTCTGCTGAATGCACCTGCCAAGCCTGCTATCGCAGCGAGCTTGTCAGAAGCTCGTGTCAGGCGGCGGTTAGAAAATTCAGAAACACAGCCGCACCAAGCCTGCGCAGCTCTTTCGATGTCGCGTGTTGGATTGACGGCAGCGGGTTCTGTTTGATGAATACATCGCCCGATCTTGTGGCTCCAACTGTCCCACCAGACTATATCGCTCCGAAGATCCCGAATATATCCTTCCGCCCATCGAGCGTTCCTGCAATGCCACACCACCTGGCTCTGGGTAAAATGAATGACTCGTGGTGACAGTAAACGTTCCTGCAGTGTCCAGGCACGCTTGCCAATGCACGAGTTGTGGTCGAGATCATCATCTCCTGGTAGAGGCTGTCGAAGGACATAGAGTTCGCCGTCTTCACCAGGAATTGGAGGCGAGTAATGATGGCGACGGGAGCCCAAGAATCCAACATGACAGTTTATAGCATCGGCGATGGCGAGTGTCACAGTTGCACTCTCGTAGTATCCTGCCATCCGGCCTGCTTCATGCCTCCAGTCCTGCAAGTCTTGCTGTATTATACAGAGACTGTCAATCCAAAGGTACTCGTACCCAAGGCGCCGTGTGAAAGATATGGCGTCGCGGAAATTCAGGGGTAATTGGGATAGTTCAAGACCCAAGGTCTTCCGCTCGGTAATATTTTGTGTGGTCGTCGAGAACGTATCCTCAGTTGAGCCCCAACAATGGCTGAGTGCAACATAGGACCCCACTAAGCGCTCACTTTCGACGATCTTGGGATTCTCCGTCCGAACGTCGATGACTCGTGTGGGCAGCGGTCGTGACTTCTGTTCTTTACAAGGGGAATGACGGCGACAACACAGAAGCCAATCCTTCACCACTCCGACAGTTGCTTCCGAGAGCGGATCAGAGTTTACTATCCGAGGTAGATAGCTAGTTACAAGCATCCCGGTATGAGGCTCGGGGTGTTTTCCGTTGAAGACACCCAATCCGTCACCTGTGGGTTCTTTCTTGAGTTTGCAAATGTCGTACACTACTAGAGATGGCTGGCCCTTGCCAAGCGAGAGCCCCACTCGTGTTGGTCGGGAATAATCAGACCATTTAGCATTATTGATTGTGCGCAATGAAACTATCATATCGACCTTGTTTTGGACACAAGCCTCCGAGATTTTCAAACTCATGTGGCTTGTCAAGAAGCGACAAAGGTCACAAGGGCTCCTCCGTTTGGCAGCTTTGACCATGTCACTGACTCTGCGAGTATAGATAATTTCATGGACTTCATAGAGTGTTGAACTTCTCCGAGGGATTCGGAATGAAGCGCAGTATTTGCAAAGAGTTGTCGATGTGCCAGACTTGGTGGCCGTTGTCCGGCACCGGGTGGACCGCCGAAGAGGAACGTCGACTCCTGGGTCGTCTTCATGATGACGCTTCATGTCTTGAGGCTTGCGCTGTATGTGGAAGAGATAGAATGATGAAGGTGGTCGGACGTGCAAGTGTGAAAAGGATACGAATTGTCTGTCAAAATTGACTTGCAGCCTCGCGAAGCTGCGGCTGCCTATTTAGATGTGCACGTGGTCAAGCCTCGCTTCCATAATTGGCAGGGTGCAGCTGAAGCTGGCGACGTACAGAACCCAAGAACAGAAGGTGAAAGTGCTCTGACCTTCGAGTACTTCCTCATATTGTTCCACGCACAAAGATCAGGAACAAGAGTCTAGGATGTGCGTCAGGAGGCGGGAAGTGGAAGAATAGACTGCACTTGCAGTATTTGTCTCAGAGAAATTTTAGGTTTCTGGAGAGCGGACACATTCAAACAATCCAATATTCTCATCTCAAAATTACAATAATCTAACCAAGGTGCAAGCACTTAAACCCAACCAGCGCTTCACCCCCCAAACTCCATGCACATAAGCAGAGAGCACCTCACTCATTAAAAGGCCCAAACAGAGACTCTATAGATCCTCTATGCTGCACTAGCAAGGATCATCTCTGCCCTTCCCACACCTTTCAGACAAGGGGGGAAAGTTACGCCATCCGATCAACAAGCTCATACCTCTCCTTCGCACTAATCCGCCTCCAAAGCCCTCTCTTCCCTTTACCCCCAATGCCACGCATAACCCACATACTCCACAGACTCCAAAGACACAAACCGACCACACCCGCTATCGCAAATCCAGCAACAGTAAGCAACACCCAGTGCTTCCCCATCCAGAAAATTGTCTGCGCGTCCTTGCCATGCCAACTGCTGCCGCGAGAGATGTTGAAGAAGCTCCACTTGAACCCTTTGTACTCGTCCGGCATCAAAATGCGTACATGTTCCTCAGCTGGTCGCGGGACATCCATGTATTCTTTCCAGATGACCGAGAGGAAGAGCGGGCCCGTAGAGTACATGACCGTGATGTACGGCATGACCCAATGTCTGTTGTACCCGGACAGCGATTCAATAACGCGGAGAAAGAACGGATGTTGAGGCACCGAGCCCATGGCGTCGTTACTTATGCCTGTTGGAACGGTACGCCGTACCCATGCTGGGTACGAGAGCAGAGGGTCGAGGCGCCTGTTGCAGCCATCGTCGAGATCGATGTATATGCCGCCGTAGAAGGCGAGCACGAAGTACCGGATGGCGTCGGCGCGTTGGATGGGGAAGCGGTAGCTGTCGAAGGTGGAGAGGAACCAGGGGTACTCTGCGCTGATGAACTCGCGGGAGAGGTCGTCGGTCCAGAGCTATTTCTTGTCAGCGCAATTCTTATTTTTCAATACAAGACCCAATCCTGGACTTGGATGGGAACGGAAATGTACCTTGTACTCGTAATCATCATGCAAGTCTATACAACTCTGCTGCCCAGCCTTCCATTGTGCGGGAATACTCTCGTTTATGTAGGTCTGATGTATGATCTTTGGGATCAACTGTGTTCGATTATCGATAAGCTCTGAACCCGGGGCGGGGATTTCCGCGCGGTGGATGGCATCGCTGGAGCCGTCTTCGAAGAGGAGGCCGATGAGGGTGGAGAAGGCGTTGAGGAGGAAGCCGATCACGAGGAGGTTGATGACGAGGAAGATGATGGTGCCGCGGCGCATCTTGGAGATTTTCCCAGCAGCGAGGGTGAGGGGAGATAGTATACAAGAGGGGGGATGTCGTAGGTTAGGTCTGCATCGAGGTCGAGGATGTATATACAAATGTCGAAGGGATGCGCGTCGGCCAAGCTGCCAAGGAAGCCCAATGCTCACTGCCACAAATTTCACAGCCGTTAAAATGTGCAAAGGAGCGTCGTCGGGTCAATCGCAAGCCGCACGTTGGAAAGAAGAAAAGGATCGTAGAGAGGAGAAGAAGGAATTTAGGAGGTTGGAGAAGAGGTGAGGTGAGGCGAGGTGAGGTTGAAATGAAGAGGCAAGGGCACGCGCGAGAATAAATTCTCTTATCGGTCAAGGCGGGCCTCCGTTTTTCATGTCAAATCTCCAGGGGTTTCAATTCGGCTCCGAGTTCTTGACACGCCGGGGCCGCGATCGAGTCCGTCTCCGCTTTCTTGCTGCGCCAGCGAGTAAATCCATTTACTATGTAAGCACGCACTCCATACCGCATCCAGAATGGGACGGAAGTTGTCAACCGGTTAGCAGGGCATCTCACTGGCCCATCATCGTCGCAAACCGAGCGCCGAGGGAGCCGTCTCTGCTTGACGTGATTCTGAGGCGTGGGCGTCAGACGAGGGAGAGGCCATTGGAGTGTGCAAAAGCAGACGCGTGGCCAAGCCTCAGGACTTGAGGGTCTGATTGTCGTGTTTATGCTTGTTTGACTTTCTGCAGTAGTATGTCGTACGTAGCACCGGATGGAGGGGCAGCAATGCGGGACGATCCCACCTTTTTGGAGCCAGTGGAGGGGTTCCAGTGACATTCCCAGTTGAGTGTAATCAGATGGACCGATTGATTCCGAGTATCTGGCTCTGGTGCGAAGCTTTGAGGCTTTCAGGTTTATGCATGATTCGTCTGCTGAGCTGATGCCCGGCAAGTTCGGATGAGCACAAAGCTTCAAGGCCCTCCCTTGTCATTCATTGCATCCCCTTCTGCAGGAGCCTGGAACAAACTTTGAGCTTTCCACAGCCTGAAAAGTGGGCTTCGCATTGGAAGGCGGAATAGCGAATGCGAGGTTGTCCGACGCTTAGTGGCGGTGATGATGAGAGTGAGCTTATTATCCTAGTATGAGTTGGCAGATGTGATTCCAAACTCAGCTCTAAGGATACCCACGTGGAAGTCACAGATACTTATAGATTCTTATCTTTCTGGACGCCAGCTTCACAAGTTTTGGAAGGCAAGAGAGAGTCGCTCGCGATGGATGCAGCATCAAAAACGTGAGCCAATTCCTCTACACTGCTCGTTTCAAGCTCATGAACTTCACGAGTTTCACACTTTCATCTTGATATTTTTTGTCTAGCCAGTATCAGCCTATTTACTAAGTCGCTGCTCTATTTAACGGAGAGAATCTTGTTTGAAGTGTAAGAATTTTCTCACACCTATATGCGTTATGTTCTGTTGTAATCCCTACACCTAGAGTCACCACAGCAAGACACAAATTCCTCGCAAGAGATCCTTTTCTAAAAACTCATTTCCTATTGCATTACCAAGCATTTCCGAGCATAATCCTCAATGACGTCTCAATTCTCCTTTGCGTCTCTCTCCTCCGTTCACATTTCCATCAAACACAGATACGTCCGTAGTTTCGGGCGTTTGCCTCCCTGTTCACTAATCACCCCTCCAACATTTCCCCAATCCAGTATCTCCGGCCTCTCAACAACATCCAATCCCCATCCCCCGACAGGCTAAACTCCGAAGCAATGTTCCGAAACGGAAAGGTTGTGGCTGTCTTCGCATACCCTCCTGTACAACTCTGGATTTACATGGCAGACGGATATACAGAATTGCCTCAGGAGCAGCAAGCTCGACGCCGCACAGCGTCAATAATGACCAGGCAACGATTTATAAGCGGGTTGAAGTGAATGGAGATGCAGAGCTATCGCCGGTGTGGATTGGATATATAAGAGGTAGCTCAAGGTGAACTGTGAACTCAATTGCAACAACACAAAACAACACTTTCTTAAGCACATTCCATAACTTGTCTCATCTCATCACCACCTTCACATAAAACCACAAACCCCCAACCCGAACAGACTCACATCATGTCTCGCACAATAGTCGTCACCGGCGCAGCCAGAGGTTTGGGAGTGCGTCCCCATGTCAACACCCTGACTACCCTGCTTCCTCGCTGACACTGTACTCGTAGCTGGAATGGGTGAAACAGCTCACCCAAGACCCCCAAAACCTCGTGATAGCAGTCGTCCGAGACCCGTCCAAAGCAACTCAACTCCAACCACTTCTCGGACCACGTGTCGTCGCAGTAAAAGCTGATCTCGGAGCCTTCGACTCCTTCCCCGTTGTCGCTGAAGAAATCTCTAAAGTCGGAGGAGGCAAAATCGACGTCCTGATTAAGTAAGTTTTCGTTTTGATGAAGAGAATATGGAAAATGCTAACACAAAAACAGCAACGCAGGAATCATGACCGGCGCCGGCGCCTCCTTCGACCAAGGAATCTCGCACTCGACACCCCAGGAATGGGACGAGCAGTTCCGCATCAACGTCACGGCGCAAGTCTTCTTCACGCTCGCCCTCCTCCCCCTCCTATCCAACGGTACCGAGAAGAAGGTCGTCAATCTCGCTTCCATGCTCGGTGATATCAAGTACTCAGAGGAGAATCCGCATCTGAATTTTGCGAGTTATTCCGTGACGAAGGCCGGCATCACGATGGCTAGTCTTAAATTCCACAATGAGTATGCTTTCACCAGCATGAGAAATGAACTGTACTGACGGAAGTAGGTTTAAGGAGAGAGGGTTCACGTTTTTGGCACTGAATCCAGGGTGGGCGAATACTGATCTTGCTGGTGAGGGGATGGGTGCTTATGTGAGTTACTCCGGTGCAAGTTTGAGAAGCAAGAAACGTTCTGATATTTGTTGATAGGCGCCACTGCAGCCTGAAGAATCGATCAGACGATGTCTGAGCTTTGTGAATCGGGCTACAACTGCGGAGAGTGGAAAGTTCTGGAGTCTTGATGGACTGAAGGATGCTGTGACGCAGTGAGGCGTGAATGAAGGAAGCTGCCCACTTGAGCTGGGGAAGGAGAAGAAAATAATTCAAGTACAGCGCTTTGTATCAGTACGGAAGAAACTTAGCAGACACTCGTTGCTATTCAGAATTCATCACCAAAAGCTCATGAAGGAAAATGAGTTGAGATATTTCGATTGAGTCAAGTCATCCCCAACCCACCCGGCATGCTCCCAGGCATCGCATACTCCTCGCCCCTCGCACGTCTCCGCCACCTGAGACCTTCCGCCTCAACCCTCTCACTTTCCACCTTGGCCCTCTGTTCCGCCTCTACCTCTCTCCTCGCCTCCTCCCTCAGATCTCTCTGGACCTCCTTCCCTTTCGCCCTGCCCAAACTCTCCCTCTCGACTCCTACTCCCTCCTCCCCACCCCTAGTATTCTTCTTCCTTGGCCACAAACTAGGTAGCTCGATCTGTTGAAAGCGTGGCTCAACGCAGCGTTCGTCGAACCACATATGCAGTCTCTGCTCTACTAATTGAGCGATCTTAGGAACATCTTGTAATCGGCTTCTGCTTCCTACAAGACTCCGGATCGACAAATCGAGTCGGTAATCATCGAGAAAACTAAAAGCGAGTGTGGTAGCGTTCCCTGCTGTCCCGGGAACGAAAGATATTGACAAAGTCCCCGAAAACCTCACAACAGATACCGCGAGAGCAACGGGTAGAATAGCAACCAGCGGTTTCGGGTAGTTGAGCAAGAGCTTAGTTTCCAGAGCCAGGGTGATGAAATCCGATAAATCAACATCCATCCTCGCCTGCAACCTCCCATGCTCCCTTTCCCCTCCCCCCACTCCCCCTTTCCTTATATCGCCCAACACAAGCCCATCCTCATCCACAGGAATAACTCTACAATTGCTGAAAATCGGGAAATCCTCCCCAAGACTTAGCTCCGTGATTTTAATCTCATCCAGAAAGTCAGGCCTCGAATTAGAATTCAGGGCCTGCGTAAGAGACGTTAGAATAGCGTCATCGTGTTGTGCATCTGAACGGAACTGTGCGATGGTCTGGGCAATCAGCACATTGAACCAATCCAGACTTTCCGGCTGATGTGCATCAACGTTATAATATGTCTTACTCAGTATCGTATTCGTCGTCAAAGGTGGAGGATTTCTTAGCACCGAAGACCTTTTTTTCTGCAACGTGCGAGTTTGAGAAGATGGAGTGGAGGTGGAGCGGAGGGAGAGGAGAGAGCGTTTGTGTGCCAAAGTGCGAGAACGCCGTTCGGTGGCGCGCAGAGAGGCAGTTACGTCTGCGGACGGCGGGTCCCCGAAGATGAAGAATTTTATGAATGCGCCGAGCAGGAGAACGATGGAGAGTTGGCCGAGGAGCAGGCCTTGGGTGAAGGAGAGTCTGAGGGGGTAGAGTGTCAGCCTTGCGTGATTCGAGGCGATTAGGCAGCTTACGAGGATTCGGTCTTGGGGAGTGGAGGTGCGGCATCGGGAGCTGCCATTACAGACGGACTCTTGAGCTTCCCCAGAGGTTCGGGGAAGAATTGGGGCTGTGGTTGAATGGCGAGACCAGCTCGTTCATTGAAGTGTGGTCAGGACATTGAAACAACGCGAGAGAAATTTGGAGGCGCGACTTCGACGTCATTGGTGCAGCCGAGGCAAGGCTGAAGCCCGCTTCACTCCCTCGCATCATTCACAAGAGAACGGATGAGAGTTATTATCATGAGACTGCATCCCCATTCCTCAAACATGAACTGCACTTAAGCCCTCTTTTCTATCATCTCTATATCTCTTTAATTCCGAGATGAACTATATCAAGCCCTCAAATCAACCATGTCCTCTTCGTACACCAAAAACTTCACTTGCTCCGTCCTCGCAACCCCAATCCACACCACCCTCGGCGTAACCCTCAAATCCCAATTTAACAACCTCGCAATTCTCAACTTCACAACCGCGCCCATCCACTTAACGCCCTCTAACACCGTACATGGCGGCATCTCCTCCCTGCTCATCGATTCCGCATGTTTCCTGGCCGTTATCCCGAGTTTGAAAGATGGAGAGTCGGTAGCTACCATTGCGTCGAGTTTTCAGATATTAGATGCTATGCCTGGGGAGGGGAAAGTGTACGAGGTTGAGGGACGGGTGGTGAGAAGGGGGAAGAAGGTCGTGTTTTGTGAGGGGCATGTGAAGTGTGAAGGGAAACTCATTGCCAAAGGGAACTTGACGAAAGTTGTTACGTGGGAGAGGAGCAAATTATGATGGAGAAGCTAAGAAGAACAAGGGATTTGAGAGAGAAGGGGGGAAATGGGAGAAGAACAAGACATGATTTCTAGATACCATTATTCATATTCTGCTGTTCTTGCGTGCCACCATACTCCCTACACTATTTGCGCCCACCCGAATCGATTCTATCAACTCTTCAACCCCTCATGCATATCGCAAACCAAGGAATCCATCCTTCCACCCCACCTTCTAAAAGCGCAAGTCAAGGAATAAAGAACAAAGAAGAAGAAAAAGGTATAATACACAAATGAAGATCTTCTCCGTCCCCGCACGGTCGTTAATTAAACCGTTCTAGATGAAGCTTCTATTCCCAAATCTACGAAAAGGGGGGTGGAAAGTCTATGCACTTGAAGCATCTCGACTGCTCTGCGAACTAGCGCTCATAACTGGTTGCGAGGTCGGTAACTGCATCTTGTTCATCTGTGTCTGTCTGACTTTTGCCCAGGTGTAGACGATTCCGCTGATGAAGCCGATGATAATTGCGGACACAGATCCGAATGTGACGGGTGCGGCGAAGAAGACGAGTCCTGAGACGGCGATGGGGAGTTTGTTGAGGGCGCCGACCATGGAGTAGGTAGTTGAGGAGGTGACTCGGATGCACCAGGCAGAGCAGTAGGATATGAAAATTGTTGCTAGACCAGAGTAGATGAATCCAATAATGAGATTGTTTCGGGATTCGATGGGGAAGTTCAGGGCAATGTTATCGTGGGTCCAGTTTTCGAAGATGAATGAGCAGAGGAGGAGAACGGGGATGGTCAGGAGGTTGTTGTAGAACATTGCTGCAAGAGGTTAGCATCCATTGAGGATTCCGGGGCCTAATAACGTACTGTCCCAATCCTTGAAGTTCATCTTCTTGATAACCTTTCGCATTGACAGAACGTATGCGGCTGTGCAGAAAACGTTCATTCCCATCCACGCATATCCAGCATTCAAAGTTGAGAGAGCCAACGCAGCATCTGAGCCTTTGATCTCTGCTTGGCCGTATAACGCATGCTGGATATCCGCCCACGCAGCAACCACAGAGCTGAGAACCATGAGCCCGAAAGAGAAGAGTGCTGATGCCGTAACGCTCCCTCCGAACCACAGGACTTCTCCATATGCAATGACAATAGTCGTCAAATTCTTGAAAATCGTGTATACCGGGACGGAAAGGAATTGAAGCGCTTTGGTGCTCGTATAGATCATGCCAACGAGGAGGAGAGAGATAGGGAACCCTATTAAATATCAGCCATTGCACGCTTCTGGGATTAGAATTCCTGCTTACATGTCTTTGCCTTTTTCGAGTCAAACGGCGCCAAATTCGTGATCAAGCCCGCTTGTTTGCACAACATAATGGCAACAATACACACAAGAGACTACCTATTGTCAGCCACGTACCCCTCTCTTGGACACAGAACACAAACTTGAATCGCCAAGTAAAAGAAGTTCAGATTCCAGTTCGCGCCTGAGACACAATATTTATTGGTAATCGTCATAGATATCGAAGCCAAACAATACGCCAAAATTGAGATCGGGGGACTATTCGTGATGTTCGAAAGGCCTAGGTGATGGTGGGCGCTGGACCTTGTACTCTTCCTCGCGCCGCCGAGGAAAGGTTCCTGCTGCGTAGGCGACGCCCGCCCATTGAAGTTGCGCATCTCGATCTCGGGCATCTTGATGGCATAGTCTTCACTCTTCTTGTCATCCATCTTGAAGGTTGGGTGTGGTGTCTGCTACAAGGGGCTTTGCCGGACGCGCAAGTGTCACAAAGGGGAAATTGGAGGGAGCGATGGGATCGTCGGCGTAGAAGGATTCGCGAAAAGTGCAGGGCCGTCAGTATCGCTGCATCGGTCGGCGTTTCTCGCACTGTTGAAATGAGCGGTGGTGGATTCGGGGTCCTGGAGAAAAGGTTGATGTTGCTGAACGGAATAAAGTATTTGGCCTCTCCTTACGAAATCTTAGCGGTCGTTAATTTTAGACGGGATGACAGGGGTATGACGCAAGATGTGAATGGGTTTTGGAGGATACGAGTCTCTTCCAACTTTTATTCTCAAGACAAGCAAAATAGTACAAATACGAAGAAGGTAGGAATGAGCTATTTCCTCGAAATGCCGTCTCACAAGAAAGTCGTTCTTTTAATGCAGGCCGTTTGAGGGGAAACGGTCGTCCACATCTGGCTAGAGCCACGCGTGAAACTCCCTGCACCGGCAGATTTGCAGTGGCTTCAACGCGTGTTCCTCGCCAGTGCTCTCCCCTCCTCAAATTAATTCGCATCCCATCCCCGCAACCACAATGGCCAACCTGGATTCACACGTTGCCTCTATACTCGATGCCAACAATTCCGACGACGAAGATGCTCTGATAGCATCCCTCGAAGACTCACCAGCCCTCGACGCCTTCCGCGAACAGAGAATTCAACAATTGCATTCCGAATTCACGCGTGCGAAAGCGCAGAAAAATGAAGGGTTTGGCAATTATACAGAGATCAAGGAGGAGAAAGCCTTGATGGATTTGACGACAACTGTTAAGTATGCAGTCGTGCATTTTGCAAAGGAAGATTTCGCTAGGTGTGGGGTTATGGATGGGCATTTGGAGGTGATACCTCTTCCTCTTTTGACTGGAACGGAAATTGATATCTGGTAGAGTCTGGCACCAAAGCATTTCGATACCAGATTCCTGAAAATGAATGTCGAGAATGCCCCATTTCTGGTTACGAAGCTGAAGATCCAGGTTCTTCCTTGCGTGCTAGCATTCGTCAACGGGGTCAGTGTGGACCGGATTGTGGGGTTTGAGGGTTTGGGATATACACAAGATACGTTTACCACGAAAGATCTGGAGGCGAGGTTATTGCAATGTGGCGTCATACAGAGGGCGAAGGCTACGGTGGATGCTTCGATTAAGTTTGGTGTGAAGAAGGCCAAGAAGGATGACAGTGATGATGGTGATGACTGGGATTGAGAGGAGAGCTGCAGAACTGTTGCCCCTGTGAGCCTCACATCAGCCTAGCATTTGGTTCTATCATGATTATCAAGCCAACTGGGGACCAGTGTCCATGCGGTGGATGGAATCGAAGTCCTGAGTCAGCAGCGCATAGCAAGGGCCCGCTATGGCTTGTAGGTTTGGAGACCAGAGGCGGTGGACATACAATTGTGTCCGCATACGAAGCTGCCCGGCGGAGGATCCTCGAAGCCACACCCATCCTGTATTGAGAGATGCACGGTCATAATGCACCAGGAGCTCTTAGCATATTAGCTAACAGATGATCGCACCTGCATACATGTCGGAGCTACCATTCACTGCATGGTTGGTTAATTACAATCCTCCCTTTGGTCTATTAAAAAGCTCTTCCTCGCTTCAACAATGCCAGCACAAGAACTTAATCACCATGAGAGAATACGATCATTCTTCTCCACTTCGTACCCTCACCTAAAGGGTGTAACTAGGCATACAATTCCTTGTCGCTTGCTACTTCATTCTTTTACTTCCAATGACCATCCTCTATCAGTATCTCTACTTTATTCAGTTTTGCAACTTCTTCATTTGGCGGCGAAAGAGAAGTTGACAGCGCCGTCAGTTCGGTCAAAAGCAAGACCAGATGAAAGGAACCACAAATGAAACATTTCTCTGAAAGTTCATTAATTGTGTTGACAAACTACATTACTCCTCAACACCTCCCCCTTCTCAATTCCTAAACTCTCTGCTTAACCCCAGGAACAACAAATAAAACCAGTCTCTCCCAATCCCAAAAACTCGTCTCAGGGTATGCAAGGAAAACACCAAACTCCAGCGCTCCCAAGCACCAACTTCTGCCTCACCACGGAAAATAGCGAAAGACCTTCTCCGTCATCATGTCCACACCACTTCGT
This sequence comes from Hyaloscypha bicolor E, assembly GCF_002865645.1. Taxonomy (NCBI): domain Eukaryota; kingdom Fungi; phylum Ascomycota; class Leotiomycetes; order Helotiales; family Hyaloscyphaceae; genus Hyaloscypha; species Hyaloscypha bicolor. The sequence continues at coordinate 938,171 of NW_020194519.1, read as the reverse complement.
CCCCCATCCCCCTTTGCAACCCCATCTTGTCTCGAAGACCGTCTGTTTCCCGCTCCACCAATGCCAACATGGTAGCTCTGTCGTTCGCTTCGGAGGGTGGCTCGCTCTAGTTGTGGTGGGGCCATTTCTTCGACGCTGTGTCTGTTCCCGAAGCCTCCGATACCAGCATGGAACATGCTTGTCGTCGAAGAGGAGCTACGTGATGAGATGGTGGAAAAGGATTGGGATTGAGGGGCAGTGGATGGAATAGGAAGGAAGTTCCCTGCGCCGCCGATGGAGGTCTTGACGTATTTTTGAGGAAGATTTGGGGTGATGAGGGAGGAGGTGCTGCTTGTTTCTGAGGTGTACGAAGACATTTTGTGCGGATGTATGGAGATGGAGTGCGTCGAGGTGAAGTGTATCGAGTTGAGGATTGAAGCTTGAAGTGGGAGGATGAATAGAAGCTTTTATGGAGTGGAAGTAAGGAGGTGAGTTGCTTAGAATTGGTCTGTTAAGTTGTGATGTGATGTGATGTGATATGATATGAGCGAGAGATGACAGACTTTATATATCCCAGACATTCGTTTCTCAGCACGGCCACTCAAGTGTCAATGCTCACAGCGTCAACACAGTGAATAGCTGAAGGCTGAAATGATAGGACTGTAGCCATACAAATCTCAATCGGCTGTCCCATCAGGGCCTTGCCAAGAAGGGAACTCCGAATTCAAGTCAGCGACAATACATCACCTTGTTGATTAATCCCCTTGGCGATCTCCATACCGCCTGCACGGGAGATCACCAACATCCATAACTGGACTGCACTTTACAATGGGTGTTGTCCGTGCAGGCCTGCCTCCAGATCGCACGCGCTTTGCTGTGGCTGTGGTAGCCAGTACCGGTCTCTCTCAGCGAAACACGTTGTTGGAAAAAGGTTCGTGGCTTGCGTCAAAATCCGATAACCTATCCGAGTCAACACAAGAATCGCAAGGCGGAGCTTGTGTCTCTCCACCACTTGGCACTAAGCGAGCGAAGCCCCTTTTAGACCAATGAAAAGGGGAAAACGGAGCAGCCGAAAAGTGGCTTACAGATGCTTTGTCCTCATTAGCATAGCAGCCACGCAAAGTTTATTCTTCCTTCATTTACTATGGGACATCCGTTGAGCGGTATAACCGAAGTGCTGTTTTGTCCTGAATTAATAAGCTCATGGCAAAAGATACTGGCACCAACAAATCGCTTTTATAAGTCTTGGCTGATGAATGACGGAACCAAGAATGAAAGTGCGGCACTAGTACTTGATTTTCGGCCTCGCTATTCGACTACTGCGACGTACTCGCTTCGTTCCTGAACTACTGAACTTGACAGCGGAGCGCTAAAGTTGACAGCACAATCCAAGACTGAGCTGCAGCGGAGAATCGCCTCTGGCTGAAGACAACCCCCGAAACAAAACCAATAGGCCCCTTGAACCACTTCAATAACCCAATAAACACAGTAAAGTAATACATCAACAACTATGTGTTCCTCACTGTCCTTAAGCTCCTTCCCCTCGCATCCATCTCCAACCCCAAAATACGAACTTCTTCTCACCGCCCCTTTCTAGTCATCACGAGTCCCAGTATCCGCTCCCTGCCTCCAAACATCAAATCCCCACTTGCCCGAGCACGAAAGCCAAGGATCCGCCGACGGAACCCCGATGTCAGTCAGCCACTTTTCGGCTGTTCCGCTACTCGCACTCTCCCATTGGCCGAATAGGAGGCCCTTTTCGCTCTAGCGAAGCCCAAAAACACGCCTTCACGGCAGACGCAAGCCACAAGCCTTATTCTTCTCCAAGCGAAACAGCAAATGTTCCTACTGGCCTTTCATCTTGGGGCTAAGGGGCTGAGAGTAGACAACAAACAAGTGGCCCGGTCCAGCTATCGCGGTCCCTGATCTCCCATGCAGGCGGTATGGAGATCACAGTACATGCTAGAGGGTTGGTTATGGGTTCCGAAGTGGAGGTAGAGCAAGCGCGTTGTTCTGAAGGCTGCGTTGACATCCAGTCCAGTTATCGCTGTTGCTGATCTCCCTTGCAGCATATAGTTCTACAGAGTTTGGATTCAGGGATGCTCCTATTCTTCGTGCAGTCAGCTTAAATCGATTGAGAGGACTTCGGCCTCGCATTCTTTGCATGCCGATTTGAGAGAGCTGAGTGAGCCATTGTGTTGATTTGTAAGGTTTTGGTTTGGCTGCAATCCTGTCATTCAACCTTTGGTGTTCTGTTGACTGTGTTGTGACTGTGTTTTCTTGGCGGCACCCGCAGCAGCCGCAGATTCTCCATATTGTCTTATTTATATCAGATCTTACTTCCTTTCTCTCTTGGCTCTAAGCCCTGCAGTGCGCTAGCCCGTATGGGGCCTAGCGTCCTAAATTTCCCATGCGCATTCCCTTAGCAATGCAGTCGCGTCACGTGCTGGTCATGTGACTTATGGACAACCAAGGGCAACCAGAGCCCGTTTTAGTAGTAAGAATATATCTCTATAGGCCTGTACTTTAATTACGTACTAACCTCACGCCGCTGGGCGAGTGTACCTTAAGCCTTAAATCTCGGGTGCTAAAACTACGCAGATCAATGTATAGCAGTGCTTCAAGCCACAGGGCAGAGGCTGAGCATTTATAAAGGTGGGAAGCAAAAACTTAAATGCTGTACCTATACGCAGATCGCATTTTGGCTCTCTTGCGACTGCTTTTTTTCTAGAGCTAGTCTTGACGTTTTCGACCACAGTTGATATAAAAAGCTAAAAGTCGTGTGCTTTATATAATCAAGCGTTTGAGTTCTCTAGGATAGTGGCTAAGGTTACTCGACTCCGCTCGATGCTACTTCCTCAGAAAGTTCCTCTGCTACTTTGACCAACTGAACACTTCATTTATCACACGCCCGATCTAAGTTTCGAACCATCCCGGTGTATCCATTACAGAAAGCAAGTGCTAACAGCATTTCATCCACTGCGACATACTATTTCAAAGAGTACTGCTGGGATGGCAGGGCTCTTGAGTTATCAGACTAGTAAAACGTTACTTTATAGGACTAAGGAGGCAATTATTAGGATTTTGGAAGATAACATTGGGGTATTGTTCTATTATCGGAATATTTTACGTTCAGACATACAAAGGATTTATTAAATCAAAAGCTGCTCCCAAAGATAAAAATATCGTACAATGAGTGACATACTACCAGAACGAGCAGTTCCCCTTCGCCATCATAGTATGTACCGCTCTCTAGAGCGAAGCCATTCCAAACCCCCTCCGACTTCCTGCTTTTTTTAGTTACCGAAGCCTCCTTGGAGCCGTTACCTACACTCAATCTGTTACGATCGACTCTGTTAGACAAAATTTTCATACCTCATAATCCGATACTCATCCTCCGCATAATTAATTCTGCCTCTAATCACCAAATTATCGTCATTTTGGGCTTGCCATCATCTTCATTCATTGGCCTTACGCCATCAGACGCGCAAGAAGTATCACTTTCGTCGTCCCCAGACTCGGAGCTGGCGTTTTCTGTGAAAATAGCCTTGAAGACAAGATCACCTATAGATAAACTTATTATAAATACTCGTACCAAGAGGTGGAGAAATTACCTTCAGTATCTGAATAAACACTCCACTTGCTGGGAATTGAAGCGTTTGTTCGATCCTCCACCATTTTGTAAAAACATCTCCAGCATATCCTTCTGGTCTTTGGCAGGAGCCAGACATCGCAACTTTGCTGAATGCTAACTGCTGCAGCTGCAAGTCTTCCGCACCAATTATTATGAGCTCTTATAATTGATATGTGGGAAGGCGGGTCCAAAAGCTCTTCCCAGTTATCAATGGAAACTAGCGAGTGCCCAGATAATTGTTGTTTGTCGTAAGTTATAGTCTTGTCATGATAAGGAATTCCCCCAGGAACCTCTTTCTTTCTGACAGCGTTCCAATACTCTGCTTCCGTATCATAGGTATCTGTAGGGCAAAGTGGAAATCTGTGAAGTCTTGCACTTCCAAGGGCCCCGAGAATATCTAGATCCGCGACCCATTCACCTTTATCATGAACAGAAACCAGGGCCTCCACGAAGAAAGCCTGTCTTTCCCTTCCGCCGTGTGATCCAGTATCGACAGGCAGTTCGTATTCTGTGAAAGAGAGATGCAATGAGGTAGATTGAAAGCTATCTGATGCCTTCCCATCAAAACTGGCGTGTGTGATCTGTTGCCAAGTGGACGGGGAATAAGAACGGATCCGAGGCCTAGCAGGCGGCACAAGTAATGCCAAACCGGCTTTACCTATGTTTCCAGTGAGTCGACGAATTTCCTGCCCTCGTAAAGAGACAGATGGATCTCTGAGCAGTGCCGCCGCGACGAAGAGAGAATTTCCAGCGGATAAAGCCATCACATTTCTCAATGAGTCCGGATCTAAGTCAATACCACCAGACTCAAAATTTGCTATGCAAGCAAAGGACTGCGCCCTTGTTAAGAATGAGGTGTCCAGGTCTGCTCGGTCTCGTACCCAAGAAAATCTGCTGACGCATTTGGTTGCCGCATTCAAGTCAATTGTTGCTCCAGGTAAGTTTTCATATAGGTTTTTAGCGGCAACCAAGCTGAGTAAAGAGTTGAAGTATCGTTTTGCTAAGGATCCATTACGGTATGCTTCGTCTTCCGGCATCCTGCGATGGAAATTTCCCTGCTGAACCCCTTCGGTATCAGAAGATGTCAGGCCACGAAGGTACTGCAGAAGGAGATTTGGATTAACACGTTTCGTATCCAAGACTCCCAACAGTGCCTTTGGAGTGTTCATGTGCTCTGTTGGGCTAGCAATTGATCGCTTCGGTTGTTTGTCCTGCCTAAGAAATATTGCAGCAGAGTCGGGATCGCCAAAAAGAAGTTTGTAGTTAACCCTGTCGTCTCCATTTCCTTGCACATCACAGCCACCATTCCTTGCCCACCAAAATATGAGATCACTGGTATCTTCGATATCGTTCGGATTAACTTCACGCGCTGATTCACCCAATGCTATGACTTTTGCGTGTCTCCGAGCAATTTCGATTTCGAGCTGGAACTGTCTTGTATTGTGGGGTAGATTCGAACATGTCATGGATTCCAGCGACTGCTCTATAAATCTCGCTTTGTGGCAATCGACGGTACATTTCCTGTGTGACAACCTGCAGGGGCAATCATTCCCACATACATTTCCACAGGTGCTAGTGCATTTCGAAGTGCTGTGAGAAACGGTGATCCACTCAGGCCCCGAGTGTGAGTCTTCTGGCACAATCTCATCGCCTCTATCCCGAGGACTTGCTCTTACAATCCACCGAACATGGTCAAAGGTCTGGCGCTCAGATCCTAGTTGATTCCGCTTTACAGAAGTCCGTGGGTATGGTAACAACGTCGCGTACTCGTAATAATTTCGGCAAACCAGTTGGCTTATACTCGGGACCGCGACACGAATGAAGATATCACAAGGATCAAAAGCAAGATTACTTGCGATTTGACGCAATATGGAAATCCAGTCCTCTTCCTCTGGCAACAAACTGAAAATTGTGGAGTACATGGACAGCCCAAAAACAGGTGAAGGATGAAACTGGGCAGCAGCCAGGAACGTTCGTGCTCGCCTCTGGCCAAAAGCGAAGAGTCGCAAGTAAGAATCTCGAGAAATGTCCTTGGCTTCTGAAAAGCGAGTTGCAGCATCAACTAACAAAGTGAGCCATGGCGGTATAAGCTTACCACCCTCTGAAACTTCTTGTAGATATTTTCCGAGAGTTATCAAAAGGTTCGCGGCCTGAAGAACGTCAATAGCCTGGTCGCTCCATTTATATAACGCACTGCCTAAGATGACCTGAGAAAGTTCATCGAATGATATGCGGCCAGTATCAGTGGCCAACGAGCGTAAGGAACGAACTGGATCCCCATAGAATCGTAGATGGGCCAGTGGCAGAGACCAGAAAACACCATGATCCCTATCAGGGCTGGTAGACTTGAGGCCAACCGTCAAGATGCCTTCTCTTGGGATCAGAGGATCTCGTTGATCTACTTCCGTAGTCTTGCTGCCCAAAACAAGGATATTAGGATACAAGTGCCACGAAATTAGACCAAGCAATACAGCACCGTCCTGCACACGTTGAGGTTTCCCATTGAGCAACAATTCAGTAGTCGTGAGGGCAGTTGACCATGCCCGCATTACCCCATTGTATACATCCATGTCTCGATTGACTGGCAGGTTGACGTTGTTTACGATGAGTAATATTTGGAGGTGCTTTCGCTCCAGAGCCTTGTCCGCACTTTGAAGCCAAGATCGCGCTCCATTGTCCCATATCCTCAGCTGGTCCCGTGTGACAGACACTCTGGCAACCGCGGAGGTGGCAGAGAATGGGTTCGAGGAATCTTCTTGGCGCGAAGAAAGTTCTTTCTTCCGCTCTGCTAGGAGTTCCGCCCAGATAGACACTGCCTCGGAAGCACTCCATATTCTGGCAAGCATGCATGCCAATAGATGCACCGCAATCGCCCCTTTCCCCGATGTTGCCGCAGCCCATATGTTTGTACCATCTGCCCCAATATGATTTGCGAGAAATCCATCGTCGCGTGTTCCTTTTGGATTGATCTTTGGCGATGCAGCAACTTCGGACGCTCGACGGCCGTAAGACTTTATCAACTGAGGTATTTCTGGAATTGCTTCATCAAAAAGAGCGCCCAGCTTTCGAGCCGTCACGTGAATAGATCCATCTTCTGCCTCATACCGGCGTTGGGTGCTTAGAGCATTGCCTAATCCGTGATATTCCAGTGGCCCTTCGATTTTAAGAATCGAAAAATCGAAACTTATGTTTGCAAGGGCAAGTGTGGCCTCTGTTGTCGCAGAGACTGCTGCTCCGGCGAATTTCCCAATCATAGCCATGACCACAGCTTTTGTTGCGAGCTTCGCTGCGTACGAAGATTGCTGGTCACCACCAGGGCATAGTACGAAAGCACAGAATAGTGCAGAACAGAAGCGAAAAATCGTCACAGCCGTCTATACAACCTCAGGCACTCCGGCAACAGTGTTTTTCCGCCTAAGGCAGGCGGAATGTGTAACACGACACCCTCCGGGGTGTCGATTGGGGTGTCGATTGGGGGCCACTAACCCAAAGTAGAGGCGCTCGAACAAGAACACCAAAAATCTAGCTTTCTCTTTAGTTTAATTTAACTTTATAAAGAATTAATATAATTTAATACTTCTCTTACTTAGTTATAGCGCTAATTAAGGGCTATTTGAATATAAACTTTGTATAAAATTTAGATTAGTAATAGCTCTTAAAATTAAAAAGGTTAAAAATTTCCCATTTTATGCCTAAAGGTAAGCTTAAGAAAGCCTAGAAATTTAGCGAATAAGTCCCTAAAACTGGACATGAGAGCCCTATAAGCACCTAATATACAGGGCCTTATAGGGCCTAAAAACTAGAACTTAATTAATTAGTATAAAAAGTCCTTCAATTAAATTCTATTTTAAGGAATCATTTTATTATAAATTAAGAAGCACATAATTATATTATAAGCCTTATACTATACTAGCTTATACTTATATTTAAAAATCTAACTTAAGGTCCCAAAATACCCCGGCCCCCAATCGACATCCCAATCGACACCCGGGGTTGTGTCGTTTTATTACACATTCCCGTCGACATACTGCGTAAGCGGCGATGCGTGACAGGTTGCACTGCAATTTTAGTGTTCTCAAGGAGGATCAATCCGTGCTCCGTTAGGGTTGAAGGCCTGGAAAAGATGCTCCGTCATCACTTCGCCCCTTCGCGACGTGCATCTGAAACTAGTGAAATTCACCACCTAATATTTTATCCTGTTTTAAGAGCAACACTTGAGGCTGAACTGGCGAAGATAGAAAATCACAGATAATGTAAGTCTGAGAAATTCTCAGTCATCGTTGGCAACTTTGCCACAGCCGTATCCGTGCATCCTCTACTTTTAACAAACATCCAAATGGCGATCCTTAACAAACAGAGCAACGAATTCGTAGTTTCGCAAAACAGTTTGCAAAGGGAAGTTGGACCAAGAATGGCGGGGCAGCCCCCTGGCACTTACTCGGCCCTACGGCCACCTCTAAACCGCATTGGGAATGCTCGTCCCGTGCAATGACAGATCAACAAAACGTGGGGTTTGCGTGAATTAAAATCTGACTTCGAACGACAGAATACAAAAGAACAACCTCAACCTCGCCTCCCTCTCTTGCTTTGTCTTACAATCAATCCACCTTTTAAAATCCAATTACAGATCAGCAAAAATGAGAGCATACTGGTTCGACAACGCAGAGGTAGGAGCTCTTGAATCCCCTCGAAGAAGAGGACTGACAACTCTAGGGCGACCAACGCCTCCCCCACGACTCTGGCCGCGCCGTATCCGCAGACTACCTCTCCCAACTGGGCGTCCTCTACTACAACATCCCCTCCGAATCGGACGTCGACAAGCTAGCCTTGGAACGGAGCTACAAGAATCGCGACATGATCACCGTCTCCCCCGAAAAGATGGGCGCCATCTACGAAGAGAAAGTCAAGTCATTCTTCCACGAGCACTTACACGAGGATGAGGAGATCAGATACATCCGGGATGGGGCAGGATTCTTTGATGTGCGAAGTGAGGGCGATGAGTGGGTGCGGATCTTTTTGGAGAAGGATGATTTAATTGTAGGTTGAATATGCTGAAAGGTGGGGAATCGGTGCTGATGAAAGCAGATTTTACCCGCCGGCATTTACCATCGATTTACGACTGATGAAAAGAATGTAAGTGAAGATTCTTTTGGTATAAGGGACATGTCTGACGAGATGCAGTACATTGTGGCTATGCGGTTGTTCAAGGAGGAGCCGAAGTGGACACCGCTCAACCGTGGTCCGGACGTCGATGTTAACCCGTTCCGTAAGGAGTATTTGCAGACACGACAAGTTAAGGCATAAAGAGAGAGCGAGATGTGGCATGAATTACGATCGCAATGTTGTGTACAATGAGTTGGGGAATCAATACGTCGTTTTCTCGAATCCCCTGCCCCCTCTCTCGATCCCACCACCCTTCATATCGCAGATGCCAAAATATGTTCGGCTATCACTCTTCATTTTCTGGAATATAGAAATCAGATGTACTCACAAGATGCTTCGGGTAGAGGCAGTGATCGCCAGCATCGCAGGCGGCAAGGGCCCATGTTATTTCTGCCGCCATTGCAATGAGCATCTCATGAGGAAAGTCTGAAGGGCGCTCATAGAAAGTAACTTGTTTGAGTGCATGTAATGGATGATGGATAGCAAATTTACGGGGATGGCTGTTAGTCGAGGTATTGGCGTAGATGTACGGAATCCACGTTGTACTTATATCTGAACGTGTTGCCCATCCTAGCTAGCGAATATTTTCAAACGCGAGGTTTTGAAGTGCGGAATTAGGAGCTTATCTGCCAACACCCACAGTTACACCAATTTCAAAATCTCCTCATTGGATTCTCCTTGTGTTGCCAAGCAGAGATCGAACTAGTTGGAGATTTGTTTGTTACCCATGAACTTTGTTAGCCGAGTCGTTGGGCGAGAAAGTGGCGGATGAAGGAGGTGTTTGCCTTACCAGATTTTGACTTGGGCAAATGTTTTGGATTGTGGGATGCAAGGGGCCTCTGGGGACTTTCCAAGTATGTTCTAGAAAGGATCTGCGTTTCACTTCTTCTAATTGCGCGGAGAGAAGTTTCTAATTACTTCTCGAACGAAACATATAACCTGCGGCAATTTCTTCATCCTTCCCTCTGTCGGGAAGCAGCCACCAGTTCCACATCTACTCCGTTTGTTCTCAATGAAGTAGTGGGTCAGAAGCTCGTAATTTACGATGGAGTTTCTAAACCATGTACCCCTTGTTCCCCTCGTGTCGCAGCTTAGGATGAGCCTTCCGGAACCATATAGTCCCGGGTTAGCCTGGTGTGGACATATCTCGACCCGCTTTTGCTACTTAGTGTCGCTCCACAGGCCAGGTCAACGAGTAATTCGCGGGGAAAGTGGTTCTGACATTGCTTCTTCCCGTAGGCTGGCACCTGATAGAGAAGGACGTCGACTGCAAATCTTCTGAGAGGGCTGTCAGAGCTTGTGCTTTCATAAGCTGTAGCCATCCATAGGGTGCTCCAAGATTCCTCCGACATTTCCACAAGTGAATCCATGATGAAATTTTGGAGTCTGGGGATGATGAGTCGCTCTGCCAGAATCCAAAGTTTGACCATGTTCAGGTACATCGAATCAATCTCTGCCGAGGGAAACTCTGCTTCGGAAACTTCAACGATAGACTGCTCCTCGATGATGCTTTCTGCGCTATTGGCTGTAGAATGCTTGAAGGTTTGCTTGTAGAACCATTGTATAAGGAGTCGAAAGATATCTGGGTCGGTATCTTCCACTCGATAGGTCTGAGTTTGGCCTTCGACGAAGGAGCTAGTGAAAGCAGCTTTCAGTACCGGGGAATAGTAGCATGCATGTTCTGGTTTCCGTCAGCAACTGGAATTTGGCAAAGAAAAGGATAAAACCTCACCTTTATGAACGGGAATTGTCTCCTCAACGCCATCCTTGCCCACGACGAAGGCGACAAGTTCAACTGGTTCCCTAGCTATTGTCAGTTGATGCGATGATTGGTGGTTGATGGGTGCTCACTTGAATTCAGGTCCTTCCCAGACGAATCGTGGGTTGCTTGAAAATTGGTCCGCCATGTCCGGTGTGCCTTGCAGGTCAGAGAGGTACTCAATGTAGAAACTTGGAGGCAATCGGGGGTGGTTGTGCAATAAATTATAGGTATATAAAGCCTATTACTTACGGAGGACGCGGCCAAAAGTCTTGCAACTCCTAGGGTTTGACGCCAGACTCGCTTAAATGGCAAGGGCGTTGCACAGCAACCAGAGGCCGCTATAATTACAGGGTCTTATAGGCTTGTCATGCTTTAACAATAGCACTCAAGCCCTGTAAACATTACTAACAGCGATGTTCCTTCAGGCCCTAAGCACCGTTGCTATGCCAGAGCTATGTGGCGTCCTTAGGCTTGGCGCCCACCCCTGCCAGTTGCAAGGCTTTTGGCCGCGTCCTCCAAGAAATACAAAATCAGTGTGCTGCTGATTCATATGCACGTGCATATTAATTGGCAGGGGTACATTATACCTTTGTACGACACGCGCACAAAAGGCGGGCCAGAAGCACGTCGCTGGTCTGCAACGACTCAAAACCTCCTCGCGGTCACCATTGGCATGCGCGGCTACTGTAGTCAGTATATAGCTCTAGGGGGCTAGGTCCTTATATACGGACCTAGTCCCATCAGGTCGAGCTAATAAAAAGAACCTCGTAAGGGATCCTTAACTTTCTTTTACTAAAATTTAGTGAAGAAATCCTTAAATAAATAAAAAAGCTGAGAAATATCTTTACTAAAATTTAATAGAGAAATCCTTAAATAAAAAAATAAAGCTAGAAAACATCTTTACTAGAATTCGGTAAAGAAATCCTTGACTGCTTTCTTGTTGGTGATTTCCTTGTCGGCGAGGGTGTCCTCGTTCGAAGTCGTGAAATCTCCTGAACAGAGCCACTGAACGAAGAGACGGAATGCGTTTGGGCGAATATCCTCGAGCTTGTAGGTATATTCTCCGCCCTCAGAGGCAGCTTTGAAGACCGGGGAGTAGAAGCAAACAGACTCTATACTATTGTACAAGTACTTTACCAAGTAACGCTAAGGCATCTGATTCACCTTTGTGCACTGTGAACTTCTCCTCGACTACTTCCTTGCCGACTTGGAAGGTGACCATCTCAGTTGCGTTTCTATTTGATCAAGCCAGCCTTGCGTAAAAGTGTCGATTTTGGTACTCACGAGGACAAGGATCTCTCCATATTTTTGTTCGACCGGATGCTGGTAGAGTGAGCTTCCACAAGAGTCGAGAGACGTAAACCTTGATGGTTTCGAAATCGTAGAAGTGGTGGGTAAGGTAGGCGATTGATTAACTTGAAGAACAAGGCGCCGTTTTTAAATAACACACGGGGTTAAAGAAATGAAAGATCGATGTTTTAAAGGAGGTCAGTGAATTGGGCGAGAGGGACCCGCGGGGTGATGCGGGCTTCAACCAATGGATTCTGTGCCGCTCTTCCGATGACTGAATTATGAGTCTCTTAATTCTGCAACAACCACAGCAATACCAGCGCTCGAGGGAGTTTCTCATTATTTCGGGTTGGTTTCATGAATTGAGCAGCAACGAGACCTTTCGTTTACCCTGGTTGCTTTGGAAGGGCAGGGTGGAAAGGGGTCAAGCTCTAAGCGAACCCCTGCCTTCAACGTCATTTCAGATAGAACACTTCGATATATTTATATTTCCATAGTTCCCACACTGGTGAGAATCAGAAAGATGACAATGAAATCGGTCGTAACTATGTTCTTCGCTCACTTTCCAAGATTAAATAAAGTGCAGATTTAAATTTTTCGAAGTATTGTGAGTACACAATTCGTAAGTGCAAGAAGGGTGGTTAAATTCATACAATAATCAGCAGAAATTACTCCAACTAGCTCAAACTTTGAGTTCAACCTCCGCTACCTTTTCACTTACTTTCAAGTTCTCCAAGCCATTGACAATCTGCTCCCTCTCTTCCGGAGCTCTGTTAATCGTGACATTGCCAAACTCATCAACCTCCGCCGTCTCCTTGAGCTTGTTGTATCTGAATTTCGCTGCTTGATGCTCATCTGGCAAGTACGGCTTCCCTGGTCTTCCGTGCAAGTTCTCTCTGAAAGTTCCACCAGGTACTGCGTAATCTGCCCACATCAGTCGCCGCTTTTGGAGGACTGGGACTAGATATTCGACGATATCTTCGTATGAGCCAGGATTGGAGACGTCTGTGTTGAGATGTTAGCGAACTGGTCTCACAAATAGGTGGGGGGCTTACAAGCAAGATTGAACCCATCAATATCCCCCACGTTAGCCCACTCCTCAATCCGATCCGCAATCATCTCCGGCGTCCCCGTCGGCATATCTCCAAACCCACAGAACGCAAACTCGGCCCCCAGCTGTCTAGGAGTCAACCTCTGCCCACCCGAACTAACCGCCTTCAGCGCCTCCAGCATCGTGTGAATCGAAGCATCGGCACCATCGATCTCAAACGGCTCGTCGAGCGGATATTTACTCAGATCTGTGTTCAAAAATGAGCTGACTTTGACGAGGCCACCTCGGCAATCGGCGTACTTTTCGAGCTCTTTACGCTTTGCTTGCGCTTCTTCGAGAGTCTTGCCGATGATAGGTGTTATCATGGGGAAGAACTTGAGCTCGGATGGGTCGCGTCCTTCTGCCGTGGCTGCGACTCGCATTTCTTTAACTAATGGAGCTACTCCTGCGGGTGTTCGGCCACCGATGAAGAGAGCTTCGGCGTGTTTTGCTCCAAATGCTTTCCCAGCTTTCGATGAACCAGCTTGAAACAAGACCGGGGTCCTTTGAGGCGATGGGTGAGTCTGTTGGTATGCTGAAGTACTGTGGTATTTCCCATTGAAGGTAATCTTGTGGATCTTGTTCGGGTCATATGCACCTGTCTCAGGGTCCCAGATTTGAGCTCCGTCTTCCCATGATCCTTCCCATAGTCTGGAATGTCAGAATTAAGTTTGGGGTGGGAAGGGGGTACTGACGAATACATTAGATCCATATACTCATGTGCCTCTTCGTACCGCTGGTCATGAGGGGTGATCTTCTTCTTTCCCATTGCTTTGGCGGAACTGTCTCCGTAACTCGTGACAACATTCCATGCAACTCTGCCCTTTGAAGCATGGTCAAGAGTGCCCCATGTCCTCGCTAGAATGTATGGCTATGAAGTGTCAGCAAACTTTCAGGTTTGGGGAGAGAAGTATCCTACAGTGAGATACGAAGTGCTACCGGTTATGCCAAAGGAAACAGATTGAGTAACTGCCGCCATAGCAGAAACATAAACAACTGGATCTAACGTGGCAACCGTTGAACCGGCAAGATATGCAAAATCTGCATTATTTCCAAATGTGGTCTCGACTATTGATGATCAGATATTTTGAACCTTTGAGAGATTGATAGAGAAAGTATGATCTTACCTCCATATACATCAGCGAAGAATATACACGTGATCTTTCCTTTCTCGGCAAGCTGAGCAAGCCAAGTGTAGTACTCGACGCTATCTTTCGTCCTTGTATTGTCTCCGGGAACCCTTTCAGAAATTAGTTCTTGGAAGTAGCAGCGACATCGAAGGTGCGAGTTACTTACTTCCAAGCGCCAATGCTCATGTGATTTCCAGCACATGTAACATCGAAAAAGTTCAAATGGATTTTCTTTTGAGGAGCCATCTTGCAATGGCTTGAATCTGAAGAGGGGTGAATTAAAGCACTTGCAATTCTAGAGCAAAAACTGGAAGGCAGAAGATATGTATTCATGAGTAGGATCACCTTGGCTCTTAGAATATTTTATGCAACATTCTCGAACGATACTTGGCGTCTTTAGCGGTATAGCTGCCGACAGGGCGGCAGGTGGACGAGGATTCGGGATGAGCAGCCGATGGAGCTGGTGCCTGACAATTAAGGCGAGGAGACTTGGATGACCCGTAAGTGGGACTACAACCTCAAGAGCCCCCTTTATTACTTCTTCGAATTAAATTGCAGTTTTAAGTTCCCATCTGAAATTGGCGGCAAACGGCATGTTTTTGCTGCAACTTCACAGCTGTAGTAAAGCGAGCAAAAGAGGACAATTTCTCAGGGCCAAAAAACCTACAGCTTGACAGATGATATCCAACTGGATATTTCCTTCCTCATCAGTTCTGTAGGCGTTCCTTTACTAATCTATCTAGTTATTCCTCGTCCTCTGGAACGTAATAGCTTCTCCATGTTCGATGACACTGGTAACGTGGGAGTGCTGGGACGTCCCCGATAAAGTATTCATCTTCATCATCTACCCAGATGTCTTCTTCTACCCCATGATCGAAATCATTTTCATTGCCATTCCCAGAGGCACTGGTATTATTGTCGTCGTCAACTGCAAAGGTCCCAGGGGAGGAAAGGGCGGCGTCTTCTTCCTCCCCGCTATCCGAGATGAAGTCATCATCATGTTCTTTCTCTTCATCATCTGAGTGCGTGAAATCATCATGCCTCCAGATCGACACAGCTTTGCTGAGTATCATAGCCATATCCAAGAGAACCTCTTTCGGGAAGTCCTCGGAATGTGCAGCAAAGACTTCTGGACTGATCTTGTATGCACAAATGTCAGCCGCAAAATTGCGAAGCGGGCTTCCGACTATCGTATGCTCATATGCATACGGAATCCAAGCCGTGCTGGGTCCTCCATGAGGCACAAATGGCTCTTCCCAAAATTATTCTAGCACGTTGATGACGGCGTTCTGGAGCGGACGAATAAGCAGCTTGTCGGCAACGATCCATAATTGAATTAGGTTCAAATCTTGATCCACCCAGAGCTTCTCAATTCCAGGATCGTCCTCGTCATTTTCACAGTCGAGATCGTCCTCTTTGAAGATATCGAATTCCTCGTTGTAGAACCATTGAACCAGCAAGCGAAAAGCGGAAGTACTGATTTCCTCCAGACGGTAAGTCTGGGTCTCTCCTTCCACGAAGTTGCTGTTGAAAGCGGCTTTGAGGACCGGGGAATGGTGACAAGCAAATTCTAGAACAATTTAGCATGGCGGCCAGTGAAGTGTGGATGGACTTACCCTTGTGGACGGGGAATTTCTCGTCATTGCCTTCCGGCCCAATCAGAAATGTGACCATTTCGGTGGGAGCACTGAGAACAATAAGTCAATTGCATCAAGGCAATAGAACTCAACTGACGAGAAGTTAGGGCCTCGTAGTTTCCATGCTTTCTTTGCTGATGGAGCCTCCATAGATGATCTGGTCGACATCCTCTTTCGTTTGTTTGGGGGCATCTTCATCCAGTCTTTGGAAACGTCAGTGGCATGGATAACCAATTGAATAGGAACCCACAAACTATAATCCCAACGAGGGAGGTGTCTAGTTCCTCTATTAGACTCTGACCTGACGTTCGGGCTGAACGCTGAACACTGAACGCGATCGTTTTCCAAAATGTTAGGAAACGACGAAAGGAAGGGCAATTGTGTGCCAGAAGCTATAGATAACGCGGTTGAGAAGATTAAGGAATTGAGCGCGATGAGCTGCCGTGGTTTGAAGAAGTTTGTGCATATGGTTGGTGAAATGAAAGTTGAGGTGAAGTTGGATCAAAGCCCCGAATATCAGTGAACCCCTGCCACGCTAAATCACCCCCTCTAAGCCCATTTCGGGCCCACGCCAAATAAAAGCAACCTTTCCGCCAATTTGAGGGCTATTGGTCACATGAACAATGTTAATCTCACTCTAGTAATTTGACCCTTAATATTGCTATATAGCGTTCGTTTTCAGGTCAAATTTCATATTTAAAGACGTAAGGATACTAAAAAATCAACCCCTTTAAATAAATCTAAGAAAATGGATATTCTGCGAGTGCCTCTGCCGGCCCCTGCCAAATCCCTGTTCAGCTCGCATAGCATTCCCAATCCAGGATTGTTCACCCAAAGGAGTCATATTTGTGCTCGATAGGATATCGACTATCTTTTGGTTATATGCTAATGCTGGCTAGTGCAGTCCTGGGAGTATGTTATGTAAAGAGATGAATTCTTTTGCCTCTCCTGACCTCTCACGTTCAAAAAACCTCGATACTGTGAGCTTCTCCTTTACATACCCTATTTCTCGTGTGCTATCTTGCGGCCCGCCTCGTTGGATATGACCCATGTCCATGCCTTCTTCTTAAGGTATGCCTTTTGTTGAGCCTTGCGAAGAGCTTCATTTTCCCCGCCTATAGCTTTCATATTCCAGCACTATTCCACGGGGCGCGTCTCCTACTCGTGCATATAGATGCAGCTTTGCACGTAAATATACGTCTACAAGGGGGACGGGACGGAATGTGGAGGCCGGAAAGTGGACATTACATCCGTATTCTGGCTCTGTTCGTATTCACCAATTTGACTTGACCCAATTACCCCCGCCTGGCCGATTAATTCGTCGATCTTTCTTTATTAGTCTAGAACTGCCTTCATGATGCTACTATGATTACCCCCAGCCATATAAATATTCACAACCTTGAACACCGCTCTTTATAGCAACTCATGCCACTACAAATATTTCCCTCTCAACCATTAATAAATATTAAATTAATTTTTTTAATTAATTTTTATAAGCTTTAAATATTATTTAAAGAGTCCTAGAGAGCTTAGAGGTCAGAATAATGGGGTGTTCAAAGAGTTGCTTTGATTTGATGTAAAAGTGACTCTCAATACAAGTAATGCTCACCATTCATCCTGGATGATTTTGTTCCTCCATGCCATCTAACTGTTCTCACCTTCCGGAACATGATAGCTTCCCCACGTCCGCTTGTACTTATATCTCGGCCTCTCCTCATCATCTCGACCATTTTCGTCTTTCTCATAAATCGTCGTCGGGGTGATTCCTGAGCTCATGAGACGAGCAAGATCAAGCAGCATTTCATGAGGAAAAGCTGCCGGATCTTCGAGAAACATATCACTGTGTAAGCCATACGCGCAATGATCAAGTGTAAGGGCTCTGAGGGGGCTGTCAACCGAAGTATGTTCGTAAACGAATGGTACCCAACTAACGTCTACCGCTCGATCGGTCCGAAGATTCCACATGATCTCGAGCTCTCTCACTATAGCGTTCTGAAGCGAAGGAATGAGTAACCTATCGGCAAGAACCCAGAAATGAATGAAGTCTATCTCTTGTTGTAATTCTTGGTCAGCCACAGCTTCGAATCCAGCAGAGATGTATCGCTGAAGCGAGGTATCGACTTTTCCAGTGTAGAAAAAGCATAGGAGGAGGCGGATCACCCTAACGGTGACGTCTTCGAGTCGATAGCATTGCGTCTGGCCCTCTGTGAATGAGCTTTCGAAAGCAGCCTTTAAGACGGGTGAATAATAGCAAGCAAATTCTGTTCCGTGTTAATTTGTATCGATAATAGACAATAGGAATATCTCTACCCTTGTGGACAATGAATCGTTCATCTTCACCTTCCTTGCCAACGATAATCGTAACCATTTCGGTAGGAGTACTACATTATGTGAGTGATTGTGAGGGAAAGCAAAAGACTCTGTACTTGAAGTCTGGCTTAATTGGCGTAGTTTTCGTCTTCTTCGTAGCGGGAGAGTCATCCTTAGAAATCTCTGACGACCTCTTCCGTTTCGGATGGGCGTTCGATGACATTTTTGACCTGCTAAAGGTGAGCTGGCTGCAATTCTAATGTATTCTGTCAAGATTGACCCCTCTCACAAAGCTAGGATTCGAGGATCGAAGGCGAATGAGTCTTCATCACCGGCTTGCCCTCTAAGAGGAAAGCTAGAACGTGTGGAGGAGGATGGTGCGAGCTTAGGATAAGTTGTCGGTGAGCATGCGCGTTCAATGCGATAAATGTAGGTATCTAAGTTGGAAGGTGGCGGTGGGTCGTGCTCAATTGGTGAATGCGGACCCTTCCAGCGTTTGAGCCTGCGCAATCCCAGCTTGGACAGACTACATCCCCTGAATACCTCAGGAGTAAGCGCAGGGTGCGAACGTTGGAAAGATTAAGCTCGTGTGAAAACAGAAAAATAGAAGTGTGAACGAGGGGATATCATTCCCACCCCAGACACCATAGCCGCAAATTCTGTATGGGAATATCGTACAGTTATCAGCAGCGACAAGTGAATAGCGGCCATTTATTACTGATTCTCGTCAATAAGATAGCCCCTATAGGTTCTGGTACAATGATATCTCTCGAAATCCATCAGCGGTTGCTTGGAGAATTCCTTATGTGGAGCCAAGTCCTGATTCGCCTTGTGACCTGGAAGTATGGGAAGAACTGCTTTATTGTAAACAAGCATCAACATCGAAAAGCATTTCATGGGGAAACTCCTGTCGGTGACATTGTTTCACACCGTATCCCATACATACATAACTTGTAAAGCTTCGGGTTAATATTACTTGACAGGGGAAGGAAAATATGAATGCACCACCACTGGTGGGATATTCGAGCTGAGGAAAGAGGGAGAGGATATCCATACCGCGTTCTGCAGATGAGACATAAGGAGTCTGTCGCCAGCCACCCAGAGCTGAGCATATTCAAGATCTTGAGCCCGCCAAGCTTCTGAAGCCTTGTCGCAGCCGCCGTCGTTTGTACCAGCGTCCGCAGCACCATCCACAGCTCCAAGTTTTTCACGATCACAAACACCATTCTCATTAACATTCTCCGCACTTTCTAAAACAGAGTCGATTTCAATGTGAGGATCAATCTTTTGAGTATAAAGCCACTGGACGAGGAGATAAAACACCGAAGGATTTACATAATCGTGTCGATATGTATTGCTTTGGCCTTCGAGGAAAGGGCCAGTAAAAGCCGCTCTCAAAACAGGCGAATAACAGCACGCAAATTCTAGAACGCGCCAGCATGTGAATTATATAGGCGAGAATGCACTTACCCTTGTGTACTGCGAACGGTTCCTCGTCTCTCCCCACCAGGAACGTTACAAGCTCAGTCGGGGCACTGAAGTCGGTCAGTAGAAGCCTGCGAAACCGAAGTGTGTTCATACGAGAAATAAGGAGCCCTCATATTGGCCCCCATTCCCCCAGACGAGTCTTCTGAAGACCTCTTTCGCTTCGAGTTGATTGCTGGCGTCGCCTCCGACAAGCTGCGTGTAGGATTCGCGGTAGTGCTCGTAGTCGCTATCGAGTGAGAAAGTTTTCGAATAACCCGGGTCAAGGTAGAAACTAGGACGGATGAGAAACCTTCTTTTTGATGAGATGAAGAGTAAAGAGTTGAGATCCGCGGGAGAATGACCTGCTTAATATATTTGAGTTGATAAGACAAAGAGCGAGCAACATGCTGCCCCCCCCCCCCCCCCCCCCCCCCCCCCCCCCCGAAACCTATCTAGAGAGCACCAGCTCTTGGATAGTAGGCCCTGTATGCGCAATAGAAGGAAATGAGTTCAAGGAATTGAAAGATCTCGGGCAGCAGCATCCCGAGCATAAAGCATCGCTGGTGTGACCCTCATGGCATGTCTTTACAAGAGCTCCTCACATGCGAACCATGTTCAGAGTTGATCGCACTTGCGGAGCTTCACATCCGTTGATTTATGATTGGGCATAGAAGACAAAAGAAAGGAATTTTTCTGACATATTTCATTCTCCTTTCTAGGCATACTTGAAGTTTAACATAGCCCAACGCCTAAAATGCACCCAACCACATGCACAACTTTTGGTATCTCCCAAACTCCACTCCACCCGGACGAAATAAGAATCTACTCCCAACTCTGAAGATTCTTCAAGACACAACCCTCTCCTGATCTCGGGACGAGGGTGCCAATCGTGTAGACTTTCTCGCCTGCAGCTTCGAGCTCAGAGATGACTTGTGCTGCGTTTTCTTTGCTAACCACAGCTACCATTCCAACACCTGTGTTGAACGTGCGGCCCATCTCGGGGGCGGAGACGTTACCTGCTCGCTTCAACCACTTGAAGACGGGTGGTAAGGTCCAGTTTGCTACGTCAACCCTGAGGGATGTCAACTTCACTGGCCAATGAGGACCTGGTTGTGGAACGACTTACTCAGCTGCCAAATGCTCAGGCAGCATTCGTGGGATGTTTTCTGTCAATCCACCACCAGTGATATGTGAGAGACCCTTGATGAGCTTCTTGTTCGTGACCTCGAGTATGGAACGAACATAGATTCTCGTGGGAGTCAGAAGGCTTAGCCCAGTACTTGTTGATTGATCCCATGGAGCGGGGTCAGTATATGACAGTTCTTCTCTAGCAATAATTCTGCGGACCAACGAGAAGCCATTCGAGTGCACTCCATTCGAAGCTAAACCGAGCAATACATCTCCCTCGAGCATACTCGAAATCCGAGGAAGCCTGTACTCCTTGTGCATTGTGCCAATCGCAGCTCCAGCAGCATCGTAGTCATCTCCTTGGTACATGCCCGGCATCTCAGCCGTTTCACCACCAACAAGAGCGCAATTGGCATCTCTACATCCAGCTGCAACACCTTCGACAAATGCAGTTGCGTTCTTCTGCGTAAGTTTGCTGCAACCGTAGTAATCAAGGAACATGAGGGGCTCGGCACCTTGGACAACCAGATCGTTGACGTTCATGGCCACCAAATCGATGCCGACGGTGTCGTGTTTCTCCATTGCCTGGGCGATTGCGAGCTTTGTACCGACACCGTCGATTGCACCAACCATGATGGGGCCACCAGCGTAACCAGCTTGCTCTAAGTCCACTTCGCCTCCAAAGCCTCCAATTTCTGCATCAGCGCCAGGTCGGCGAGTTGATGCAACAGCCTGAGCAAAATTAGTTCCATTATTCTTGAAGTGGTAAATATTGAAGCACATACCTTCTTGATTCGCGTGACAAACTCATTCCCAGCTTCAATACTTACACCAGCAGAAGCGTACGTTAAAGCTTCTCGCGTTGCAGCTGTGGGCTTGAAAGCTCGATGAGCAATATCCTTGCGGTAAAACATTTTGTCGAACTGGATGAATTCGAGACCAGAGTACGCTTTCTTCACAGCCTGTTCCAGATCCTCTGCAGTTGCCTGTGCAGCAATCACCCTTCCCCCAGAAGTTTGCAGTTGTTCATCCTTGATCGTCGTCCCCGCATGGAAAATATTCGTACTTTCCGGAGGTGCTTGAACATCCATAGGCGTTCCCTTGGCATATGATCCCGGATATCCTCCTGCCGCTACCACCACGGTCACACTCGCTCCTGGCTTCACATCTACCGAAACAGCGGAAAGGTAATGATCTGTACAGGCAATCATAACCTTAGCTAAATCGGTCTCCATCAAAGGAAGCAGCGTCTGAGTCTCAGGATCACCAAATCGAACATTGTATTCCAAGACTTTGGGACCATTCTTCGTAATCATAAGACCAGTGAATAAAGTTCCGACGAAAGGGAAGGCCTCATTCCTCATTCCATCAATCGTAGGTTGTAAAATCGTCCGTTCAACCTCCTCCAGAAGTTCTTTTGTGGCAATGTTCGTTGGCGCATAACATCCCATTCCACCCGTGTTCGGTCCTTGATCTCCATCGAAGATTCTCTTGTGGTCTTGAGCTGGAGGGAGGGATCGAATGGTATACCCGTCGCTGAAGCTCAAGATACTGAGCTCATCGCCTTCCAGAAATTCTTCTATAACAACCTCATCTCCAGCAGAACCAAATTCCTTGTCTAGCATAATCTCCCTCAGTGCGGCTTGTGCTTCATCTTTGGTTGTTGGAATGATAACTCCCTTCCCCGCAGCCAATCCACTTGCCTTGATCACCACATTATGATCAATATTATCCAAGTATTTCCGCGCGTTCTCGTAGTTCGAGAAGTTTTCGTAGGCCGCGGTAGGAATATTGCGTCTCTTCATGAAGTCCTTTGAGAACGTCTTGCTTCCCTCCATACGCGCCGCGAGTTTCGAAGGTCCAAAACATCTGATTCCCACTGCGCGGAAGTATCCCTCAATTCCATCCACCAGGGGCGCCTCTGGTCCGGGGACCACCAGGTTGATGTCTTTCTCCTGCGCGAGTGCAACAAGACCAGGATAATCGTCTGGTTTAACACTCGAACAATTGGTAACTTTCGGACAGGTCGATGTACCGCCATTCCCAGGAACAACGAGGATAGATTCTACCAAAGGTGACTGGGACAATTTCCAGGCCAGGGCGTGCTCGCGGCCGCCGTTACCGACTAACAAGACTCGAATTGGCTCCATTGTTGTAAAAGTGACGAGTTGTGAAAGTTGTTGTCGTTGAAAGAAGGGAAGAAAGCTCGTGACAAAAATTTCAGCCCTGCAAAAATGTTTGGCGGGGTCAATTTGGCTGCAGTTGGAAAATCAACCAGCCCCTTACATTAATAGAAATGTTTAAATCAGGAAATTTTCAATACCATTTAACAGTTCAATACATAATCTTATTTTAATATTCCTTTCGTATTTTATTACCAATGTTTAATGTACTTACAAGCAAAATGAGCACTCCCGGGCATGCATTTTTGCTTGGTGGGGTAAACGATGACCAGGCACACGCATCTGGTTAGTCGTGATACACTGAAAGCTGGGCTGAAATCAACCCCCAATTACTTTCTTTAACAGCCAGCACACTTAGGCTCCCTTAAAAAATAACATCAATTAATGCGCAGTCCATAGGATTACCCTCGATAAAATTGTAAACTTGATTGTCACTGCTATGGAAGTTAATATAAGAACATTGATTTTCGGCCCGGATTTCGGTGTATCACGACTAACCGGAGGCGCGTGGCAGACTAAAAATGACTGCAGACCACGAGGCTGGCGAAACACTTCATAGAAATTCCAAACATCGCCAGAAACCTCTCCTCGCGCTTATTTCCTCTACCACTGTCCTCTACACCTTGGGCACTGGCTCTTAAACCATGATCACCATAAGTACGTCCATGGCCTCTCCAAATGACCCATACTGACCCCACGGCAGAAGTACCCTGCTCCTCCGCAAACATTGGCCCTGGATTCGATGTCATTGGCCTTGCGCTCTCGATCTGGCTCGAACTTCGCGTTGAAGTGGTGAAATCCGAGGCGTCGGATGCTCCTCTGAACTGTGTGATAACGTATGAGGGAGAGGGCGCAGAGGAGGTGCCATTGAGCGCAGACAGCAACCTGGTCACGCGAACAGCCCTCTATGTGCTTCGATGCCATGGTCAGAGAGCATTTCCCGCGGAAACAAGAGTACATATCATAAACCCCATACCATTGGGGAGAGGATTGGGGTCTTCCGGAGCAGCAGTGGTAGCAGGTGTGGTGCTGGGAAACGAGGTGGGAAAGCTGGGACTGACTAAGGCTCGTATGTTGGACTATTGTTTGATGATTGGTATTTCCCCTCCCTTCTCTCTTCTTGGACATTGGAAAGTTAAAACGGAATAGAACGTCATCCAGACAACGTAGCAGCAGCCCTATACGGCGGTTTCGTCGGCACCTACCTGAACGACCTCTCCCCCGAAGACACCTCCCGCAAAGAAATCCCTCTCTCCGAAGTCCTCGTTGAGCCCGCCGGCGGAGTGGACACAGGAAAGGCACCACCAGAACCACCGCATAATATTGGACATTATATGAAGTTCTCTTGGGCCCCAGAAATAAAAGCCATAGCCATAATCCCGCAATTCGAAGTCTCGACCGCTAAAGCACGAGACGTGCTACCTACCTCTTATTCGAGGGCCGATTTGGTATTTAATCTGCAGAGGATAGCCTTGCTGCCAAGTGCATTAGGAAGGAGCCCGCCGGATGCAGAGCAGATTTATCTGGCCATGCAGGATAAGGTGCATCAGCCGTATAGGAAAGAATTGATTCCTGGACTGCCAGAGATTCTGCATAGTGTGACGCCGAAGAGTCATCCAGGACTTTGTGGGATCTGTTTGAGTGGAGCGGGACCGACCATTTTGGCGTTGGCAACAGAGAACTTTGAGGGGATTGCGAAAGTGATTTTGGAAATGTTCAAAAAGACAGGGATTGAGTGTACATGGAAGCTATTGGAGCCTGCGGAGGAAGGGACGACGGTTACATATGGCTAGACATAGAAGGGGAAATATCCCGCTAGAAAGCTCAAAAAGTACAAAAGTAGATCCATGGAGAGAGGGAATCGGGAGTACATTGACCTCAACTTTATTCGTTTCATTATACAAAGTTAACACGCTCAACGGACGTTGTTTCCATGGCCGCTCTTTCCCATCAGCCATCCCTAAACGCCTTGGAGCAAAACACTCGTACAAGCAAAATAATGGCAGAAAACCCGTCTCCCAAGCTCAACCCAGACCACCCCACGCACCCCTGATTCTTCTCGCCAGTTGAATATCCTTCTGCATGATCGTCACTCTCTTCGCATGTATCGCACATAAGCTAGGAAAAACAGCAAGTTAGCAATTTCCTCATAAGAAAGAGCTCATGGAGACACTTTGCTCTCTGGGACGTACTTTGTGTCCTCAAATAAATGCACTAAGAACGCCTCCGATGCCTCCTGCAATGCCTGAATAGCCTGGCTCTGCCATCTCATGCCCTCACCCGCCGGCCGCAACGTCAAAGCAATCTCTCGAACCTGTCCATATCAGCCCTCTATCCCCTTCCCTCTTCCCCTTCCCCTTGAAACTTACGAGACGCGAAAATGGCAGTTTCCTCAATAGGAGGTCCGTAGAGCGCTGGTATTTCCGGATCTCCTGAAGCGCGCGGGTACCAGGCTTAAACCGGTGTTTTCTCTTATTATGAGGAAGCGGGTCTCCTGCTACATTCGACTCAACATCAGCATCCCATTTCATCCCTCCCTTTCCCAATCCCCCTCAAGCTCTTCACGCGTGTCTCCATATCCAGGGCCAACTCACGTTCAATCGCATTCCCAGTACTAACTCTCTTCCCCTTCCCCTTGCCACCCGTACTAAGTCTCTTTCCCGCCTTCTTGGGACCCATATCGACAGGTACGCTCTTTCCGCCTGGTCGTCCTCTCTTGCGCGCGGAGCCGGGTGTCGATGCTTCGCCTAGGTTCTGGCGCATGCGCTGAGCTTGCGACATATTGCGAGGTGAGCGCGTCGCTATGAGTGTGGAATTTGGGGGGGGTGTTCGGATTGGGGTTGTGAGAGGAATGTGCTCGAATTGGGAGCAATTGGAGGTAATGGGGGTGGCTGGGAGAGGGTTCGTTGGCGCGTGAGCGACGCGAAGGTGGGAAATTTTTATGCGCAGCTTAAAACTCGGGCCTCGGGATTTAAGAGCAATTCTCTTGAAGCCAAAACTGAATTTCAGAATTCCGATCCGCCCTATGCAGGGAATTGGAAGATCTTGAAATCCGTTCAAGAACTTAGAAGAGGTTGCGATTTCGTGTGCATTGTTTACTTGCCGGTTGGTGCAGGGATATCGATGTGAGCGGGAGAGGCTGGTCGTTTGTGGCGGTGCCAGCTTAATCCGAAATGCCGATAACGCCACGCAGCTGTTCCCTATCGATCAATCATCACCTCGACGAAGAGGCCACTTCAACCTCGCTCATTCATACCCACCGCCTCACCCCCTCTCTTATCCCATCCAACTTTATGACTTTCGCGTCCCCATAGCCAGATTCTTATTTGACAATTCTACGACTTTACGATTCCACGATCAGAGAAGAAAGAGGGCAGATAGAAAGGATTAGAAAGCAACATGGACATGGACCAAATGGGCGCAATGGGAGCGCAAGCCGGCTTCCCCCTCGAGACCTGGTTCTGGGAGATGCCACTGTGCACCCGCTGGTGGACAACAGCTACGGTTTTGACCTCTGCGCTCGTACAATGCCAGATCGTCACGCCGTTCCAGCTCTTCTACTCTTTCCGCGCTGTGTTCTATAAGAACCAGGTACGTTACCCTCTCCCCCCTGCGAGCCTGCGAGCCCCTCACATCCGCCCCCTCCTCAGCCTCTACCATACCTGGATAGTGACTAACAAGAAATAGTACTGGCGCCTCCTCACAACATTCCTCTACTTCGGCCCCCTCTCTCTCGACCTCGTCTTCCACGTCTTCTTCCTAACTCGCTACTCCCGCCTCCTCGAAGAATCCTCCGGCCGCTCCCCCGCCCATTTCTCCTGGCTCCTCCTCTACGCAACCACCTGTCTGATCCTGCTCTCGCCTCTCGTCAGCATGCCCTTCCTAGGCCATCCTCTCAGCTCAACACTCGTCTACATCTGGTCCCGTCGAAACCCTGACACTCGCCTTTCCTTCCTGGGGCTGCTAGTGTTCACCGCACCATATTTGCCCTGGGTATTGATGGGGTTTAGCCTGGTGGTGCATGGCATAGTGCCTAAGGATGAGATTATGGGGGTGGTGATAGGCCATGTGTGGTACTTTTTCAATGATGTGTATCCGCCGTTGCATGGGGGGTCCAAGCCGTTTGATCCGCCGATGTGGTGGAGGAGGATTTTTGAGGGCCCGGTGAGAAGGGAGGAGAGTGCTGATGCAATTAATAATGAGATTGCAGTTGCGGCGGCGCCGGAGGTGAGATAGGGAAAGGCGTGTACATTTGATCCCATTTGGTTGGCATATCAGGCATTGAGGAGTTTGGGTGGGCGTTCAGGGAATGAGTGTTGATTACTTTGGGAATTGGGTGGTTAGAGAGAATAAGAGAAAAGCCTCGAAGGTTTCAGGTATTTAAAGCTGCCATTCATTCATGCTACGAGGTCGTGTCCATTCGTCCATCTTCGTTATCTTCATCTTTGTCTTCGTTAAGGTTTGCATCTGGTGCAACAGGGAAATGCAGGTGTTTCCAATCCTCCAGCTCTTCAATAATAGACCGCAATCGATCCCGGATACTCTCAATGGCATAACTCCCCAGCAACAACCGCAAAGGTGGATATGAACAGTGCCCCAGCTGCCATACCAACTC
Source organism: Hyaloscypha bicolor E (assembly GCF_002865645.1). Lineage (NCBI taxonomy): Eukaryota > Fungi > Ascomycota > Leotiomycetes > Helotiales > Hyaloscyphaceae > Hyaloscypha > Hyaloscypha bicolor. Next base: position 910,783 of record NW_020194519.1, on the reverse strand, counting down.
CGCACACTTCACTGCACTCGTTGGCTGCTTATCCCCCAACCACTGCACCATCCTCTTCGCATGCAACGCCGGGCTCGTCGCCTGACTATACGGCTCGCTCGCCGGCTTGATCAGAAAGTGGCCCCAAGTAGGCAACGGACTCGAAGCCCAATCCGGCTCGTCCCTCCTTACAAGTCCTGGCTCCACAAGCGTAGCTTTGATATTGAACGAGTCGATCTCATACAGCATCGCCTCAATCAGTCCCTCTACCGCATACTTCGTCGCACAGTACGGACCCAGACCCGGGACACCCAACGCTCCACTCGTCGAGCTAAAAATAAGATACCGTCCCGCGCCCTGTTCCCTAAAATACGGCAAACTCAGTTGTATAATATGCAAAGTGCCCATAAAGTTCGTCTCAAACTGATTCCGGACCTCATGTTCATCCTGGTCTTCGCAAGCACCGATGACGCCGTACCCAGAGCAGTTGGCAATCACGTCGATGCGACCAAAGTGGGAGAGAGAGGTGGAGATCACTTCTTCAACTGATTCTCGAGCACGTACGTCGCAGAGGAGCCCGAGGCAGTTGTCGTGCCAGTTTTGCATGCTGGCGAGCGTGTTCTCGAAGACGCGGCCGACGGCTACGACGAGGTCGCCGTGGTTGAGACAGGAGCGGACCAGCGAGCGGCCCATGTGTCCTGTGCTGCCGAAGACCTGGGTGGGGGTGTTAGTGAAGTGTCTTTGTAGTGTATTGCTCAATCATTGTCCCAAGCTGGAGATTTGAGGTGGGGGAAGGAGACATACAATCCACACAAGCTGCTTCGCAGGATTCCCAGGCACGGGAGGATCACAACTCATCGGCAGCTGCAGCTTCGACGGCGGTTTGTCTCTGCTGTCTGGAGACGGCATGGCCACTTCGCCATTCTGCAGCTGCGGCTGCTCGAATGCTGGATAATCGTATGCTTCTCCAAGGTTGACTCCATCTTGGAGATCCATGTGTGTCAAGTCTTGAGGGCAATCCTTGGCTGCACGGCATTCTACATGGCGGAAAGGTGATGGGTTGATTGGAAGAGACGGATGAGGTTAGTACAAATGCGGGAAGCACAAGGTAGGTGGCTGGGCAGGGGTTCGCGTTTGGCGAGTTCGTGTGACGACGCGCTGAGTAAGTTCATCTATAAGACTACCAGGACAACTTTTTGGATAACCTCGAAAGCTACATCAATTGGTAAGTTGGATTCTCTTCAATCTACAAGTCCTCCTTTCGCAATGTTCTGGGAATCGCTGCATACATTTTCTTCAATCACACGCAACGTTGACGAATGTGGTGTATTCACCCAACAAATGTTGAATTCCCGGCGCTTGAGCAATTTCGGGTCCTTGTGGTCCGAGAGGAATGGACAAACTCTCTTCCTTTGGATGTATTGAACCTTTCAACTTACCATATGCAAAACGACCACGATGACAACCCCAGCAACGAACTCCAAGCGGAAGCGGACCACAGACGAGGTTGCAGCTGGCTCCTCAGCGTCGCAGGAGAAGAAGGCCAAGCTGAGAGCACCTCATTTCTCGCAAGTGATCGCTCTACGGCCTCATTGTTAGGTTTTGCTAACGCATTACAGGGCACCAGCTGAGATGGTCACGTTTCTGGTTGGTAAAGCAGGAAGCGAAGAACCCTTTTTAGTCCACAAAGGTACGTTAATCTATTTGTCACTGCCAGAGCATCCGTTTTCGCCTAATGTTCTGCAAACCGCGGTTCATTCGTGTTCCTTTGTACTCCTCAGTGCCATAGTTCTCTCCCCTATAAGCAGTCGGATTTGCCTCACCTTCCCCACTGAAAAAGCACGGTATCCAATGCTCAACATCGTTAGAATTCGTTTGCTATTATTCGCCAGCCTTACGAGCCGCGTTCAATAGTTCCTTCGTTGAAGGCCAAACGCAAACTTATCGACTTGAAGATATCAGCACGAATGCATTCCGTCTCTTTGTGCAATGGCTTTACAGTCAAAAGATGGACCTTCATGTTGGCATCGACAGTGTTCCAGACAACTCTGTTCAACCTGTTGCAGGTGCTGGAAAGAATGGAAGCAATGGGCCCGGCAGTGGAAGCGATGGAAACGATGGAAACAAAGAAGACAAAGAAGAGGCTCGGAGAGCTCAAGACCTCGATCTTGCTCAGTTATGGGTAGTAGGCGACCGACTCTTCATACCCAGCCTTCAGAATGCTGTCATCTTGGCGTGGTATAAGCTCTGGCACAGCAATGACGGAAGGTCATGTTCCACGAGTTGGATCAATTACGCTTATGAGCATACGTGCGTAGGAAGTCATTTGAGAAACCTGGCTGTTGACGAGCTCGCGTATCCGGTCAACCCTGATGAAATTAAGAAGCACGCAGAAGAGCTTCCTCGCGAGATGCTCATTGATTTGACCCTAGTCTATTCCAAAGCTGTCTGGCCAATAGACGAGGAGGACGACTTCCAGAAGGAGTGGGCGGGCGAGTATTCGGACAAGAGGCCTGGCAGCATGAGGAGAATAGGACATCGATACCGATGTACCAGAACTTGGAGGAACTATCTCGTTCCGGAGGACGAAGGCTGAATGGCGCTCTGTTTTGGAATAAGGCTCATGGTTTCTACCATGTCGCTGAGGAACCTCGGAGATGGAGGATCCCTCTATTTACTTTCAAACCTGGTAGCGGAATGATACCCCTTGCCTAACGAATTATGAGTATTTGAAGAAAATTAGAGACGAAGTGTGCTTGGATCGCTCTGAAAAGATCGAATAAAATGTACTCCAAGCATTCCCTATCCTCACATCGTCTTCCCCAACCTCATGCCTGCCAAGTTTCGCAAGTGCGAATAAAAGAAACAAAGATCGCTTGCTGGAAACGAGCGCCCTATTCCCTTTATGATGCAGATTTTTCTGATAATGAGTCTGGTCCCGGGGCAGTTTCTTATCTTGTCAAATGGAATAGGACTGAAGCATCCATTATGCAAGGTAGCACCGAGTCCATGACATTTGTCCAATGGTCGTTTGCTGCGAGAAGAACTTAGCAACTTCTATGCTAGTCTACACCGGTAGATTAAAACTTACTCGGCGATTTTATCTTGAGTGCATAAACCTCTCTAGGGACGTTGCCTTCGATGACAGATTTCAGAGGTTCAATGAATGCCTTGCTGATCGGCGGAAGTTATTGGAATTCTCTCCTGGTCGTATAAGTCTGTACACACGACCTGGGTCGCTCCTGAAGTAGCCAAAGCTTACAATTTCCAAGAAGAGAAAACGAATGATGAGGAATTGCAAGAACGGTTGAGAATTTGGATTTTTTGACGTCCTAACCTTGATCCTATTGTACATTTATTCTACATGAGAAGCCGTTCCAACTTCGTTCAGAAGTGTAACCCGGGCAGCTTATTTCAAGATCTCCTTCTCATCGTTCTCTTTACTAAAGTCCTCACCCCCAACCCTGCGCCGAAAAGTAAAATGCAAGGACTGCATAGAACGAAAAAGGCCACCTCGCAGCACCTTAAAGGTGGGTCATGGTACTCTCTGGCCGTGGCCCGGTCGTTTACCTTCTGAAGTCAGAACCAGTCTCTTCCATTCGCAATCAACCTCATGAATTCAACATCTCAAGTTGTCCCCGGAGTGAAGTGGACGGGGAGGATTCATCTACTCACAGGCTCAGCACCGAACGCCCTCCACTCAACCTTGAACTCTCCAACCACCTTGCTCTCTATAGCCACATGGGCTTCATCCTGCCACGGTAACCTAACCACAAAATTCCCTCCCTCCAAGACCTTCACACTAGACAACCCCTTCAATATATTTTCTCCCCAAATCAGCTGATGGGTTTCATTCCAGAATTCGATTTCCAGATTCCTCAAGCCGGCCATCCTCGACAGTGCCATACAGCAGGTCAGCCAGTAGATCTCCGTTTCTTGCCTTTTGATCTGAACCGCGATGGGCATTTCACTTGGGTGAACGGAACCAAAGAGATGGATGTCTGGAATGATTGTTGTTACGTGCAAGCTTTGGATTAGATTAAGGTGCTGTGGAGAGACGGTGGTGAGGAAGCGGTGCATCGTGCCTAGCGAGGTGATTGCAAAACTGTGTTCACTGTACAACAGCCCAATTGCTTCTTCGTAACTGGGCGATGTTCTCAATTGAGAGTTCTTGAATCAGATTATGAAGTCACTCACATTCTTCGACAAGAAAGGAAAAAGTTCAGATATGTTCCTTGCAAGGGTGGAGGGGCTTGGCCGGTCGCCTTCCATCCTTGGCACCACTCGTGCTGCGTTGGCCAAGATGGAGAGTAGCCATATGTGTTTTGGCTCAATGGGAGTTGGTCTCTAGGTGGCAATGTACAGGGAATGTAGGTAAGTTGTGAGGTGACTTCTTTTTGTTTTCCGTAACGCTCAATTGGTTGCTGGTTCCGGCTGAAAATATGCAATTTATTGCCCCAGGAGAAGGAGGCTATCACCTCCTTGTAAATATGCTGACGAATTTCGAAGGGGAGGAGTGTGAGGAATGAGGATGCGAGCTGTGGGTTGGGAGCTTGAGAGTCAGTGGTTGCCCGGGATGTTGAGGGTCCTGAGATTTGGGGCTGTGAAAGGGACATTGTCGTGGTGAGGCATGCCTTTTCATATGATGTTAGGAACAGAATGCTAATTGATTCGGGACCAGAATTGATTCATGAATGAGAGCAACCCCTTTTATTTGCAGCTGAGCAGATGGGATGCAGTCAAAAGTGGCAATGTGAGACATCTGCAGCCTGATGGCTGATGGCGCCCGTATGACGGCGCCACATCAGCCCCCAGTCACATCTTGACCCCAAATCTCATCACAATTTCAAACTCACAGACCTCTTCTCAAAAGCCAAAATGTACGCCACTGGCTTAAATTAGCCACTTCGACAAGATATCCTCCTATCACTAGCGAAATCTCATTCCCACAGACGGCCAGGGTTTTGGCAAGATACCTTCGCCCCAGCCCAGTATCGTCAAATTAATCATGTTGCCAGACAGCATCACCAACCTCTACACCCCCCTTTCCGAGAATGAGATTCGAATCTAGCTCTCCTTCCTGGAAAGTTCGACGATCCCATGGAATGCCGTTTAATTCAAGGCCGTGACTTACCAGGCGGCGTTCCCGACGAAGCCCTTTCCTCCCCATCCAGAACACATGATCATTGTCAACGGAGTCAGAGCTGCAACCCGGGAAAACCTTCGGAATACTTTATGCTGACTTCGAAAGAAAGAAGGAGAGCGTCTCTTGTGGGTAGATGCTATTTGTATTTATGTCGATCGACATTTAATAAAAGGTTGCAGAAACTTGAGGGTTGAACCTCGATTTTCTGAGGGGTTTCATTTTGCGCGTACTAGCGTCCGCAGATACTTCGATCAAAACCGCCTTGCGGCTAACTTTTTCTTCTCAAGAGGTGGTAGGGACGTCAGCCATGCCGGCAAGTTTGTCACAAGTATAGCGGTGCAGCTTGCAGGTAGCTTGCAGACTTTGGAGCAGCATATTTATAACGCTATCTCGGAGGACACCAAGATCGCTAGCAAAAGTCTACGAGGCCAGTGGATTCAGCTCATTGTCGGACCACTCTCCCAGCTATCCGCCCGCTCCGTTCCGTTATCACTTCCATTGTAATCGACGCGTTGGATGAATGCGAAGTGGGTAATGATATTCGATCTATCCTTCAACTCCTGGCCGAGACAAACGCATTACGTACCGCCCGACTCCAGTTCTTACTACCTAGTCGACCAGAAACACCTATTATATTTGGCTTCCGCGCAATGCCAGGGATTATTCACCACGGTGGATTCATCATTGGCATTATCCGTCAAGTGGGAGAAGAACTAGCTCAGGAGAAACTTTGTATTAATAGTATTACCTGAGGGGAGAATCTTGTGGAAGACGTGCTGATATTGGGAGTTTTGATAAGCAATAATTAATTCATGCTGCCATTATTGGATCAAGTGACGCGAAATGAGCAGATCGTGCAATAGTAAGAGTTTTTGTCCGCATCTTTGAAATGTGAGACGCAATTATTTCACGGAGATAACAAACTGAACTAAACACCATCATATCTCTAGGCAGAGAACACGGATCGTGAGAGTTCGGTGTTAGTGGGCGAGAAAAACGGTTGGCTTGCGGCAAGAATAACGCTGAAATTTGGGCACTTACAGTCGTATCTCCTAGATCGGCAAGTGTGGTCAACGTGACTGAGGATATTTAATGATAAAGAATTGTTAATGTATCCCCATACAATATGTAGGCATAGGTGAGGGAATGACAGTTGCTGGGGAATATATAAGTATGAATCTGTATAACTTGAAACTTCGATCCTGCCTCGAAAATTTGATCACCTTTTATTTGCTCTCCATAGGAGTGTTGTTGCATTAAACTGAGCTTTCTTGCCTTCTTTCTGCGTACAAATCTGGGTATTAACCAAACTTTTTGAAGTGTTGTGTTAGAAAAATCAGCCACGAGCAAAAATTTCCTGGGAGCTGGAACGGATACGCGCTTCAATCTTGGCTATTATTCTGGTAGACATTCTAAAGGATATTCATGATTCACGCTGACATTGGAAATGATCTCAGGATGCTTTTCCCTCATATGTCTGAGCAGATTCGCATGTCCAGAGTAGCCATTTACTCCCTTTCTTCTACAGTTGGGAACAGAACAGTCGAATAGACTCTCTCCATGCACCTCCCTAAGATGTTTCGTATAGTGACTAAACTTCGAAAATGCTCGAACACTACTCATTGGGCCTTCGGCGAAGCTGCAATTCCTGTGTGGGCAAAAGCCAGGCACCAAATCCTCCTGGCTCAAAGAGTGCACTCTCCGCAAATGCTGGTTTAAGTGGTCCTTGCGCTTGAATGCCCTCTTACCACAATATCTGTCGCAGTGTTGACATGGGTAGCGCGGCTCTTCGCTGGTGGACTTCTTGTGCGGTTTCGCTGCTGATCGGTGCAGGGAGTCGACCAACCCGGGTGTAGCTGGTGTGATTGATGCCGGGCTCAACTTGGTTGAGGTCGAACTCGGCGACCCTTGTTCTGGTGAATGCGATGGCAAGGAGATCGCGTTCCGCGGCTGGGAACCAGAAGATTCGTAGCTCAATAATGGCAAGGGAACTAATTGTGGAAGGGTCGTGGCTTGAAAAACGTCTACTGAACTCCAAAATTGATTCCAGAAATCCTCGTCTGAGTCACCGTCTGGGGTCTTTTGCAAAGCCCTTGCAAATGCCTCCTGGTCTATCTCAAGATCCACGGAGGAGGAAACATCGCAGCGATCTGAAAGGGGTATACTCGGACTTGCAAAGATTTCTACCCCATTGTTTGCTGGCTCAAACGGCGCTGGTACAATCGGGTCGGTAGCAATAGAACCAGAAGATGAAACGGTGGTAATGAAGCTCTCATCGGAAAGGGGTGGGAAAGTGGCTTTAAGAAAAGCCAAATCAGGTTGCCCATGTAGACTCGTGCCGTTACTTGGCATTGTTTTGGTTGTAATTCCATGAGTTTGAGAGAGCCCTGACAAATATTCTAGAAGGGATTTGGTTAGACTCCACAAGAATTAAAGTTCGCAAATCAAATATTTACCTAGATATCTAGAAGGCTGTGGTATGCTGCAGTCGCATCTCAAATTCATATGGTCGTCTAGCTTGCCTGGAGGCATTGTCAGCACGTGTATAGAGTCGACCTGTAGTGAACTCAGGTTGGGCTATGGGAATCACTTACAAGATCTCTTTCTCTTGCTATCATGCAGCTGGCATAATTGGGGAGCTTCTGGTGATGTTGATTTGCGTTTCAAAGCTCGGCAACAAGGGCAGGACGGAACCGAGAATTGATACCCGTCACACCACTGATTATGATCCGAACAAGATTCTGAAAGCTTGATATCGGTACAGTTTTCATCTCTTTCTACTGATATTTCTGTCCCAGATGGTAGCCTCAATCCACTGAAGAAATCGTATCCATATTCAGGACTTTGTGATGAATAAATTCTGGGAATCTCCCATGATTCCATCGACCGTCCTTCGTCGGCTCCCGATAGAGAGATTTGAGCCGTTTGCACTTGAGGTATTGCTGTCGGCATCGGCACGAGTGGTGGAATGCTCTTCCTAATCTTTCTGGACTGAGCGTTTGAAGTGAAGACCAAAGTTTGTGCTTTCCGTCTTCCCATAGCATGCTTGTTGCAAAGAGCTTCTTCGACTTTTCTCAGCGCAGAAGCTTTTTGTAATGTGGAGAGAAGCCCTGTGTAGTATGGGTCAAGATGCAAGAGGGAGACGCAAGGTAATAGAGAAGAAATATCTCCCTGAAGGGCTCTTCGGTGGGCCAGGGCGGTGGTGGCGAATCAGGATCAAAGATGTCCACGCACGTCTTGGGTCAATGGTCGTGTCAGCCATCCTTGTCCTCCAGTACCCTGCAAGGCGCGAAAAGATGTGGTCACAGCCAAAATGCACCAACAAGCGCACCGTATCGTTTCTGCTCGACTTTTCCCCTACAAGACTCAAGTTTTACCCTACGGTAGGGGAAAAGTCGACTCAACATTGCTCTTTGTGGAAATGTGATGAAACATCGAAAGTTATCCCCTATTTCGACTTGATAAAAGCTCAGCAACTTCCGTTTTCAACATGCTTGCGGCCATGTTCTCTCTTCGGCGACAGCAATCATTAGCTATCTTACCTCTACAACTTTCAATCCGACCCTCGCAGAATGCCTTCCTTGGCACGAGCCTTAGCGGGGATGTTCGGCAAGACCCCTACTGCCGCTAAGAAACGCCACCACAATTTTCCCGCCGACGACACGAGGCTTTCTTGACGTCCCACATACCAACAACTGCATTTCGATACATACCAGCAAAACTCGACAAATCTTCTCAAAAGCTAATTGGCACTATGCCTCAAAATAGAATATCATCTGAAATATGGTGATTGTTGAGAGCAACATCGGGACTTTTTCAGCCTCCTCCTCACCCTGCAGTGCTTCATCATGATGGAGATGGCGCAGCAAGGCTCCCGACCCTCGCTTCTACGCTCGTTGTCATCGCCGTCCCGGGCGTTGCGCCATACGTCTTCCTGTCAATGCGTCTCGAGGAGATAACTGTTCATTGGTTTGATGCAAAACACTAGGCTCCCCCAGCTGCTCACACCAGGGTCATCTGTGTGGGTTTGTGTCATTAGGTGCTCTCCTGAGTGGTGGGGGATCCCAGCCTAACGCCAGCCATGGCCTGCAGACAGTGCCAGCAGGTGATGCTATTGTATGCTCTCCTAAGTGGTGGGGATTTCAACCTAACGCCAGCCATGGCCTGCAGACAGTGCCAGCAGGTTTTGATGCTATCGGGTACTCTCCTGAGTGGTGGGGGATTCCAGCCTAACGCCAGCCACGGCCTGCAGACAGCATCAGCAGGTTTTGATGCCATCGTGTGATCTCCTGAGTGGTAAGAGATCCCGGCCCAACGCCAGCCACGGCCTGCAGATAGCACCAGCAGGTTTTGATGCCATCGTGTACTCTCCTGAGTGGTGAGGGATTCCAGCCCAACGCCAACCACGGCCTGCAGACAGCATCAGCAGGTTTTGATGCCATCGTGTGCTCTCCTGAGTGGTGCATTGGGGATACGGACATGCACTAGTCTGGGAACCCCAGTTGGGTTCGTTGCCCTCCCGTTACCGGAACGTCTTGAGCACAGCGAGGAGAGCGCGATATTCGCTGCTGGTCACAGATGGCCTAGAGCAGTGACCTTGGCTTCTACTCCCCGGATGGAGCACATCGACGTTGATAAAGCAGGTCAAAGATTCGACGCTCTGAGGAACTCCATCAGCCGTCAATGAGAGGTTGGAAGTGGAATGCCGGGGTTATTCTCAGATATTGCGAGCATTGGTTCACTTTTCCGGTCGACCGCGAGTCTTCGGGAGCAACCACAGTCTGCCTTGCTCTTTTACGGGCCGTCAACCACCTATCATCTCCCCTCCGTGCCCACCCTCCTCTTTCCCAGGCTGCTGTGAGAGCCAAAAGCGGCGGGAATGGGTTTTCCCCGGGCTCCTCATGCAACTGAGTGAGCTAGACTCGGACCATTCCAATGAAAAGCTGCATATTCACAAGCAAGAACTTCCACTAAACCTTCTTGGTCCTGGTCGTTCTTTTCCCATCCAAGAAGTGGTGTCTGAGCAGTCTGGCTGCTGGGATGGGTCCCACTTCCTGAAAATGTCGGCTCAACTCGGATTCGCGATTGAGAGTCGAGACACCAAAGGAGATCTATCTCGCGATTGTCGACTCCCTCCACTAAGCCCTTTTGGTTCTCGTTAATTCCTGCCCCTTTGACAAACAATGCTTGAAAGCTCAAGCCGCGACGATGTGTTCCGGGCCTCGAGATCAACACTGTGTAGATCCATGACCAATTATCAGCGCTTTGAATTCAGTGGATGTTCGCTAAATTTTGCAACTCTGTGTAAGCTGTGTCGGCGAGGAAGAAGCACAAATCTTCGAACTCGTCTCTTTCTGTCCCGTCAAATCTTTTGTATAGCTTCCCACACCTCAGCTTAACCACGGAATCAGCACCAAAGCATCTCCAAATCGCTTCATTGCTTAGGGATTTCTGCTCATTCAAGCTCTCAACACGAAATCTCTCGTTGGTGCTGAGCTTCTGTGTTCGACAATGTCCGTCGTCACCGCTCCGGCTCCTGTGGCTGTTAGACACGCTGCTTTTCGCCAGGTCAGTTAAGCGGTTTTATTCAACATCTTGTTATCAACGGCAGACGAGCTTGATACTGACAAGACACAGGATGGAGAAGCAAGCAATGCAACTCTGAGCCATGACACTGGGGTTGTCGCTGGCAGAGAGACGTCAGATACCAGTCGTAAGTTGGAATGCCACCAAAAGCTACTTCTCTTACATTGAGGACTGCACTTACTATCTCTCCCCGAATCAGATCCTCGTCCGTTGCAACGATCCGCAAGGACAATGTCTTCGGCTGCTCCGAGCGGAAAAACTATGTCTCTCCATCACGCTGCTACCGACGAACTTCGCTCATCCCAGAGCGATTTCCGTGGCCGTGGGACTGCATGGGCAATTATCTGTATCGCCCTATGCGCCGTCACCGGGTTCACCTTTGCCTACTTCTATACGGCTCATTTTGAATGGCAAGCGAGTTCTGTTTGGGCATTGGTCTCGGCTTCGATTCTACGAGCCGTCGGCCTCTGTGCCGTCATGGTCCCGGCTCTGTTTCGCAGGACAGGCTTTCGTCTGGAGCGTCGACGCACTTTCGTCTTTCTATGTCTTCTGAGTCTCATGTCAGTGGTTGCAGCCTGGGTACTTTGGCACTTCCGCTCCCCCAAGTGGCCGCAGGTTCTGCTCACGGTTTCGGACGTGTTCTCGGCCATCGCAGGTGCTCAATTGGTGATATCTAGTGCCTATGAGCTGACGGCGATGCCCTACGATTCGATTGATATGGATGCGCGTTGGGCAGAGCTAGAAGCGCAGAACACCCACTAACGTCAAGAGCATGATCAGGATCACACTCTGAAGTTCGAGATGTCTATCGTAGAGGCTCACAATCACGGTATGAGAGGTCTTTTTCACTCGTCGCTTGGTTACTTGTCGTTTCATCCCCAGTGGGTCCAAATAAACACTGGGTGGGGGGTTTTTTTCTTCGTCACTTGTTACGTTTTCGTCGATTTTTGGCTCGGCGCTGGGATGACGAGCTGGTAAAGTGGAATTGGGGTTAGGTACTGTAATGGAGGTTGGAAGGTACTGGGAATCCATAGCTTTGTTGCAATTTACGATACACGCTTTATGAGAATTGGTTTCTTTGAATACTCCACTGGTGTCTTGATGAGGCTCAAAGTCACAACACCCACACAAGTTCCCAAACCACGGCTGCAGGCGGAGCCCGCCAGTCGCCGAGCCATGCTGGAGAAAATGGGGTGGGTGAGGCTAAACAGGGGAACGTGGCTTAAAGCAGCAGCGCGCGGTGCAAGTGGCGGCAGGGAGGCAAGGGCTGCAAAACAATTGGCCAACCAAACGCGCATGATGCGGCGGGGGCAGTGCTTGGACGAGGCGATCGCTATTGGTCCATATGGTGACACAGCGCTTCCCGGAGGCACCCCCCTTTTCGTCCAACTTCAGACACACTTCACGACATGCCCAACACGCATCACTCGACACCTCACACCTCACGCATCACGCATCACTCGACAGCTCACGCCCCAATGGCAAGAAATGGAAAAACGCTACTGTGCACTAGCGCTGTTGACATCTCATCCTTGTCAAGGATCTCCATGTTCCTGGGAGAAGCATCTCGCCATGATGACGCGAGGCCTGGGCCTTGGAGGAATGCCGCAGATGAGAAGCACCATCAATGGAGCCTCTCCTCTGCGTCGGTCCCCTTCTCCACCGCTCATGCTCGTCTCTCCCTAAAATTTCTGGCCGCTCTTTTTACCCGGCTGGCCCAAGCCTCCTCCAGTGTTTGGACGCCAGCTTCCAGCAATGGTCAACTCTGCCGACCTCGACCTGTTTTGCCGCTTGAGGTCCCTCCGATCACGAATCTCCAATCAAGTACACTCCCACATTTCCACGCCGCGCATGACCCGTACGTCAATGGACTTTGAAAAGCGATCTGGGTATTGTCCGTCTTGGCTCTCCCCTTCCCTTTTTCTCTGGAAACTTTGCCGTGGCATTACAGAAATCTCCATGGCCAATCATTCCGGCCTACGCCCTACACCGGACAATCTGATCTCGAGACACTGCGTCTAGCGGGACACTCTTCTCTCCCGCACAAATACCAGCTACAACACTTGTGAGTATTTGACCTTCCCGTTACCTTGAAGCTGCTCTTACAGATGATAAGGTCATACTGCACCAGAATCAAATCTGTGAACCTCCTGCCCCGATTTTGGCCTGGCACAGCAAAGTCAATCACCATCCTCTGATGAATTTTTCCTGCTGATCACGCTCCACTGTCGATATTCTCCCTGACAATGCCCGATCAACCTTTCAACTTCCCACAATGCGTCATAATCTTCTGGTTTCTCATGCAGCAGGCAGACGAGCATGACCGCTGGTTGGAAAGTAAGGGTCTCCCAAAGCGCTTTCAGAGCTCCCAGGGTGAAGCGGAGCGTTACAAAGGATGGATATTCTGGACGTTTCTCAGGAGGCGCAATGCCCGTGAGATGAAAGATGTTTTTACTTCACAAGGATGGTCTGCCACGACCAAGTAAGTTTCCTCAACCTGCCCTCACGGATAATGCCATTGACAAGAAGAAGTGACCGTTGGTTTGGATATAAGCTCAAAGCTTGGGGTTGGCCGAGGCCACCCCAGGGCGAGCCACCGCAGATCCTGGAAGCCTTCTTTAAATTCCTTCTCGACCTCGTCCCCGCCACCGAGATCGCTTTGAATAGAGACGGTATTTACCTAACATTGCATACCAGTCTATTTACTAACACAGTGCCAATTAGATCCGAGACTTTCCGACTATATCAAAGTCGGCGGTTGGGCTATGTTACCTAGGGTCAATCTTGATCACGAACCTACTTTCCGTGACTTCGAAGATCAAGCCATTGCGCTTCTTGGTGGCAACCAAGCCTTGTTATCGCAAGAAACTGTGAACCCTTACGGGCCGGTGAATAGTTTTAGTCCAAGTCCTGGTCCAAGTCTGCCAGCCATTGCTCACCGATCTCTCAAACGACTACCACCGACCTCCCCAGAACCACCAGGCTTCACGAACGTACCCACTCCTGATCCCAATGCACCCAACCACCCTTCATATTCTCAGCAATCTGGAAAGCGGAAAACACAACCCAACGAAGTCTCAACCGCCATCAATCGTAGCAACCGACCCTTTGTGGCAAGTCAAGACACGGATCATCAGTCAACTTTGGGACACACTCATTCCGCACATAACCCAAGAGAATCAGCATTGAAGAACATCGCGCATGTTGGCTCTCAAGCGCTGAGCAATTTCCCATCCCATCCCCTGAGGCAGCTTCATCCTAGCCCGGATTATCGACGACACCAAAACATTTCACCATTAATAGCCCGCTCCAAGCTGCCGCAACGGTCGCAGTCCGAAGGAGCGCAGGGTGGTAGTACTCATCAGGCGGCACCTACTCCCAAGCGCCAAAAGGCGGACGCCTCCAGTCCCGCTTCCTTCGACGGTAGCATCGCAACTTCGAGCAGCGCTTGGAGCCCATACTCCCAATCATCTCCTTCCACCAGCATGACCTCGGGTACACCATTGCAAGCTTGGTCGGTGAGCTCATCTCCCACGCCCTATTCGCATGGAACCAGACCAGGAAAGGAGCGCTCGGCACTTGATATCGAGGGGGATACGGAAGTTCCCGATCGACCGTCACTAATGTCTCCTGGTGCCGTGGTGCAGTTAGAGCAGTTGGAAAGCGTTTCGGAAGCCTCCACATCAGATCGCCGTTCAATCACTTCACGACACACTCTTCCACGTCGAGCTCTTGCATATGCTGACCCGCCCATGGAAAGCCCAGACGATGAAGCTGGCGGTCACACTCGAGGTGTTGCGAGTATTGCCCATGAGGCTATTCAGGTGCAAGATGTACAAACCAACGATGCTCTTGTCGAGGCCGAGAAAGCAAGCAGCGATAGCGGATCTGATATCTCTAGTACGGCGACGACGGATGAAGACGGAGACTCGCTTCTCGACTGTGATGGAAGTCGTGCGAATGCGGACGACCATGAGTATATATTGGGTAAGTTGATGGTCGACGATTTGATTCGCCTGAGTTAGTGAATCAGAAACAAGGACACCTTCTCTAATGGCATGGGCAAGAGGGTGTATTTAAATATTGTGTATATACCATCTTCATATCGTGTCATCTACCTGCGGGATGTTTAACTTGGTGCCATTTGGCGGGAATGACATGCACCTTTATGCTTTGCACCATGCTCCACATTTTTTCTTCGTGCGTACACTACGTGTTTTCGGATACCTGATGAAAATCAGCACATTGGTAGGTGCGTCAGAGAAATGCACACATCGCTTGAGCTTATAAGATTATAGTTCATGTAATCTTTCCAGACTCAACAGCTACTCTCGCCTGCTGCATCTGCTCTTGATTTCGGCGGATTCGCAGACAATGAGTGCTCCAGACTCGAGGCAATGTGTCTCTATATTTAAGAAAATTCCGGCTGGTTGATCGCTTCTAGCTTGGAGCCTTGTACCCATTAACATCCGTGCCGATCACGGCTCTCAACGGCGGGTCCTTTGTGATCGCAAACTCGTACATCGCCTTGGCTCCTTTCGGAGGATCACCAGCCTGCGTCCCATTTCTCTCGTCCATTTCCTTCTTCGCATTAATGTGGCCGTATACGAATAGTGTGAAATGAATCATCATATAAAGTCACAAGGCCTACGGTGATATTTGTAAGATGGTTTTCGTACACCAAGTGGTTGCTCCCGCTCCCCGCTTTGGTGTTTCCGAAAGTTGAAATATCATCACCTGAAGTTCTCTTCTTATAGTCATGACCCTGCCATATCGTTGCCTGCTATTCTATTCTCCAAACATGTTTTTCAATTCCTGGAATTTAAATAGAGACGCACAGATGAATCGTGGGGATCGCAGTCAGGTCAGGAATCAAGTCGATGATGGAGATTACTGAACCCTATTGCTATGGGATAACTACCCTTACCGCGCAGCCGCAGCTTGGGCGTTATGCTACGGCCTTTGTTTACTAGGTAATGCACTCAATACCTTCCTTCAAGTCTTTCGCACGTGAGCCATTCAAAAGTACGACAAAATTCGCTCTATTTCTAATTAATATCTCAGGGCACAACTCGAGAGGTCCACTGCGCTAAAAGGTGAGAAGACAAGTACGGTCATTGACGAGGCTGTCTCGTCTGCATCCAAAACTTCCTCCCGGATTCTGGCCTGGCCCGCAATCCAGAGAGCGACGAAGAAAATACTTCCGTTAAAGATTCAGGCTTCGGGGATGCCTCTTCAAACGCCTCTTTTTGCTATCACATAGGCATTGCCCGGGCCTACCTTAAGCGCCAGAAAACCACAGCTGACAGTACTGAGTTTCAGGACTCTCATAATAGGAAAAGTAGTAACGTATAAATTACAAAATTGCCCTGATATTGGAAGAAATCTAACACTTGTACAGTCGTACTGTTACTGCAACACTCTGCTGGTATCGTTGACCCATCATGGATGCGCGAGCTGAACAGCTTGCAGCAAAACCTGTATAAGTGCCAATAGAAGCCCAGCACCCCCAATAACGATAACTGCCCAGAACGTGAGCCAACTTGCAGAGTCTCTCTTGTCTTTCCACAGCTGTTTCCAATCTCGCGGCTTCATATTAGACATTTGGTGGCTGAGAGTAGCTAGCCGACTGCGCAAAATCGGGAAGTCTCGTTTGAGCCGATAGAAGTCCCGCTCCTTGAAAAGCTCTGGAAATTGATGATCCTTATTAGAGCATAACTGTTGTAGTATTATGTCATCTGCGCTGTTTATCATCTCTTTGAACCCCCTCCTAGACTCCTTGTCTTGCCCAAACAACAGGCGGTAAGAAAGGAGAATTTCATGAAGAAACTGTGATATCTCAACTTCAGATGCCCATTGGGAATTGTCATCGTCTTGGGTAGCGCAACTACAAGTATTAGCCAACCGATGAGATATTCAAGATTAGAGATTACTTACTTGTATATCATGCTGCGCATGCCAGATTCTTCCAACAGTGATAAATTCGCCATGCAAAAGGATGGGTGCCGAAATATGTACAGTTTGTTCGTCGCTTTGTCGAATTCAAGGTGGGGTGCCATCACATCAACCCATTCGACATCAATCCTCGCAAAGCGGTGGAGAAGAGACACGTTGATCTCTTCTGGCCTGACGATATCGATCTTTTCGTATGCTTGTAGGTCCTCAGTATCTTCACTGACACATATATTTTCTTTAGGAAGCATGAGCCCGAATCCCAAGAGAAAATCAGAGAGCGGACGTTTAACCGTAGAATGGTCCTGCTTGAATTTCATGAAGGCCTGGCCAGTGTATCCGTCCATCACATCGGCGAGCGCCATTAGCTGCAATGGGCAGGTCCCCAAAGCCGGCTGGAAGAGCATAGTTTGCCATCCCAAAATGGCGAATGCAATCGATCTTGCAATGAGTCTCTCATCTTGATCCTTTCCGGACTTTACTAGGTCCCATCTCAGTAAATGCGAAGCCAGGTCATCAATGCTGGTCCCCGGGGCCGTTTGAAGCGCGACTTCCTTGAATATTTCGGGCAGTGATTGTACACAATCTGTGATCCATGGTGGAATAGCCTCGAACTGGGTCTCCAACCACTTCGGGTACCAGTCGATTGCATTGTCCAGTTTACCAGACAATAATTGAGAACAGGTGATTGTTTTTTCGCCACCAACCAAAGCGTAAAAGGCGATGTCGTCAGAAACAGTTGGCCCTGTGGGACTTCATATTAGCTGAGGTGCATGATAGGAAACTCAAATTGCAACATACGTTTGACCTCCTGTCCGGTGATAATTTCCCTTAGAGGCATCGTCCAAGAAGGCGCTGCGTCACATGCACGATTGAATCGTAGAATCATCATAACACCCAGGTGGAGGTTGGTCCTGCGTCTTATCAATGCCAACCAACCCCAGTTACCTTTGTGTAACTTCGTGTTTCAGGAAGTTCTCGAAAAATCCAAGAAGGAGCAAACATAATAGTTCATCTCTGTTTTGGGCCTATTCATCCAATGGAACCGCCTGCGTATTGATAGGCCTAGCGGACGCATGTTCCAGAGCACATATTGACCTGTTAGAGGTTCTGTTGAGTTGACTCAGCCATCTAAGGTTAAATGATGTGTAAATTATTTGGAGATGACATTCAAATATTAACTTTGGTTCTGCAAGCTCGAATAAAAGGGCGGATTAAGCGTTTGCGGAAAGTGTGTTGGAAAGAAGTAATGTGAAGCTGCTGGGAGCCTTTATGGCTAGTGAATTAAGAATAAGAGTACACCGAAGTTGAGATACCGATCCACCACCACATCAGTTATGCAGCAGCCCAAGGTCAGCGGGATGGGCGGTCGGACGCCCCTGTCGGAGTCCAGCGAGTTATATCGCTCCCTCAAGCGCCAGGATGAATGTGTGTAACATACAGCGGGGCACAGGCGCTTCACTAGCTTACAGCGTGGCTTATCACGAAGTGTCTCGCAGTCGCACCTGCAAGCCGAGTATGAATGTGAACAGGACCTCTTTCTCTCCCTCTTGATCCTAGATTGCAGCGGCTTGCTTTTCAACAGTGCCTCTAGTGCTCATCTGAAAGATTCTTCTAAGCCCATACCCGCCATTTCATCACTGTAGCTCTGCCGCTGTAGTTGTCGATTAACACAATGGGCTCCGCGGGGTAGGTCTTCAGTCAACGTGTGATCGCAGGGGACGGAGGGGACCTTGGTGTGAGCCTGCTAACGATCAAATTACAGCCGTCTGCCTTCGCAGCAACGCCCACTCCTATCCCAAGCCCTCGATCGATTCCACTCCGAATTGAAGAGCGATGACGAGGCAATTCTTGATGTTGATAATGTTGAGGAGCTGCTTGCCCAGGCGAAGGCTATGGGGCCTGCCTTCCCGGGCAGAAACAAGCTATCATCGTTCAAACGCCTTGAGTTAATCCTGCCACATATAAACGATTTCGCTGCAATCATAGCTGTTTGTAGCGGTGCTGATGCCAAAGCGACGGGTCTGGTATGGGGCAGCTTGAAAGTCGTCTTCATGGTAGCGCCTGCCTGATCCACGCCTTCGTCTAGCACAAAACTAATAGCACCTACGCAGTTAGCATCTCCCTCGAGCGACACTCTAGAAGACATTATCAATATGTTAGACGAATTAAGCCTGTCCCTTCCACGATTTCGCTCGTATGAAGAAAATCTACCAATAGATGACGCGCTCGAGTCTGCACTGATCGAAGTATACACGGAAATGACCTGTTTCTGTGCCCGCACAATTAACTTCTTCCGGAGCAACCCGCATCGTAAGCCATTGTGTTCACCCTCGGATCTGATGTTCAACTAGACTAATACTCTTCAGGCCCCTTGATCAAAATGAGCTGGCCAAAATTTAACAACGATTTCAATCAGACAATAAAGAGACTGAAAAAGCTATCCCGCGTCGTTGATACAAAAGCAGAAGAAGTGCGGCTACGAGAAGACCGCGAGAGGAATACAGAGCTGCTATCAGCAATGGAGCTTATGAAAAATACCAAGATTGCAGACGAGGTGCTGCCGTGCTATCTCATACCCTTCGGCGTGGATGAGCAATTTCATGGCAGGCTGGATATTTTGGAAAAGATCCAAAACGGATTACGCCATGAGAATGGGGCTTTAAAAGTCAGTGTATTATGGGGAATGGGCGGCGTCGGCAAAACGAAGATTGCTCTCCAATACGTGAACAAATCCAGACAAGACTTTGACGCGATTTTCTGGATTTCCGCAGATAACTCAATTAAACTTACGCAAGATTTCCTCGAAGCCTCCAAGAAACTGCATCTTTCCCCCAACGTAGAGGATGCGCAAGATGCGGTTGCAGCAATGTCCAAAGTGAAGACGTGGCTTTCTACCACCAGTAAGTAATTCTAAATGGTCGTTTTCTGGATAAATCCTGACGGAATAGATTGCCGATGGCTTGTCGTGTTTGACAATGCCGACGATCCAGATATCTTATCCAACGCTTGGCCAGGTGCTGCAACTGGATCTATCCTCATCACCTCAAGAGATTCGACTGCCGCATTTGGTACTTCTGCCGAGACTATTCATGTTCTCCCTTTCGATGAAAATACAAGTGTTGAAGCTTTTATTCGCCTCGTTGGCCGAGATCCCAGCTCCACCTCTGACAGACATGCTGCCAGGGAAATATCTCGAGCACTGGGTGGCCTACCTTTAGCAATTAATCAAATAAGTGGTTTTATCGTTCAGCAGAAGTTGGCTCTCAAAGACTTCTTACCACTGTATCACAAAAATGCTGCAAAGATCGATGCACGAAAGTTGAAGCGAGGGGACTACGGTCACACTCTTAGCACTGTTTGGGGACTTTCCTTGGCGCAATTATCCGGTATATCAAGTACTTTGCAAAAACTCCTCGCCTTCTTCGATCCCGATAAGATCCACGAGAGTGTGCTCCTAGAGGGTGGTGAGCATCTTGAGGACGAGAAATTTGGATTCCTTAGGGATGACATGGAGTATGCTTATCATTGAAATATCCACGAACATTGCTGACAGATCAAGTTTTCTGGATGCCAAAGAGCCTCTTCTTAAAGCCGCCTTGATTGATCGGTCCAGCGAGGCAGAATCTCTAGCAATTCATCGCTTGGTACAAGCAGCAGTGATGAGACGACTTACTGAGGAGGAGAAGATTGATTACTTTGATGTTGCAATCACGATCTTGAGCAATGGGTTTCCTAACACCTGGAACACGGTCACGAGCCACCAGTTTACGGCCTGGGCGAAATGCGAACTGTGCTTACCACACGTCAGTTTTCTAATTGAGAAGACTAAAAAGTATAGCTTAAAAGCTAGTGATCCGAAGATGTTCTTCGAACTCATTCTCCGATGTTGCTGGTATGTCCTCGTTTGTGCCCATGGCTTTATTCTTTGGACGCTAATGTGAGGATAGGTATCTCTACGAGCGAGAACACTATAGTGAGGCACGCCAATTTATGAAAACAGCTCTGGAGAATCTTGATGAGAAAGACTCTCTTATGTACGCGAGTGCCGCCATGCTTGACGGTCTGATTGAACTTGATACGAATAACATCTCCAAGGCACTTGACTCATTCCTTCTGGCTTTCAAGATCAGGCAGCCCCTTATGGATCTGGATGATCCTTTCATTGCGTCTAGCCTCAATGCTCTGTCAATTGCATATACAGAGCTCGGTGACTTCGGCAGAGCCGTAGAAACAGGTCAAAGAGCTATTGATATACGTCTTCGTACCAAAAGCGATCGAATCGGTAACTCGTATAGCAATATGGCAAGTACACTCATGCGAATGGGCAACGCAAATGAAGCCGAAGAAATGCTCAAGAGGTGTCCTTCTCTAAAAGACTTCACCGATGAAACTTTCTTGCAGACCGGCAACCCCCGTTTCTCTGGGTAAGTTCAAATACTAAGAGGCTTCGAAAAAGCGACTGATAGGCAGCAACAGGGACATGGTTCTACTGGCCCGAATCCGTTTGCAACAAGGTCGGCTTGATGATGCGTTACGTCTAAGTTCCAAGGCTCTTGGGTTCCGTCAAAAGCTCCTTGGAAGTCGATTCAAAGTATGCGACTCTCTCTATCAAGTCGCAAGCGTGCTTGAAATAAGGGGTGATCTTAGTTCCTCTATGTGAGTCGCTTCCTAAATTATGCGTAGCCTAATTCTTTTATATAAAAAAAACTGACTTTGGGACACAGTAATTTACTAGAAGAATCTGTGTCTATCGCCGAAGCCATTCCCGAAGCAAAAGGCTATGAAGCTAGAGCTCAGTTCAGGTTGTCTCGGCTTTATACGACGCTGGGCAATGAAGAAAAGTCTCAACGATTTGAGATTGCGGCGAAGAAAGCTCACGGCGAGATTTCTCACAATAATCTTGAGACCGATTTAACGGAGAAAGATTATGATAGCTTAGTACTTTGGATGCTGTGGTGAAAGAATCAGTGTGCTCAATAGAAATCTCAACCATGATTCACGCCTTCCTCGACATGAAGCCATACTTCGCGAAGGGACTGGAATCATCTGTATCAAAACCACGTGAGGTGAAAATTTCCATGTCATCTCCCAAGCCTAAGCGCGCATGTAAGCCACGTGGCAGACGGAGCCTGCTTTTGTGCCGCCAACATCCCCGCTTTCTACACGCCTTATTGACGTTCATTGCCCGCAAGATCGATCCCCATCGTCAAAGCCTCTGATTGAGGCCCCATGAGCTTATAATTCTCCTGGACTACTTCCAAAGGCGCCAGTTGGTCTCTTTTGACGAAGTTGGAGGACAATGGCGCAAAACGACCCTGTGGCCATCAACAAGTCACCGGAAGTGTCTCGACTAGATATCCAAAAAGCTTTCACAAGCTTGACACCTAGGGAGAAACTCTACGCTCACCACTCAGCCAGGTACATTTGCTTTTGGTGGCCCCCCCGTAGACCGTGCTGATCGATCTGACTTTCTTTCTAGAGCTGCATGGAGCTGTGCACCGATCATCTTAAACCAGACTTCTCCTGAGTCGATCTCAATCTTCCAATTCATTTTGGAAATCTACAAATCATGTGAAGGAAACTGGCCAGAGCTTGCCTCCGGTGTAGGAATTGAAATTGAGGAATTGCGGCGATTCCTTGACTATGCTGCAGTATTTCTCGGTAATATCGGCAACTACTTTGTAAGTTATTCCACCTTCACCTTTTCGCTAGTCTAAAAATGTGCATCCTAGGGCCAAGGGGATCAGAAATTCGTTCCTGATGTGTCGGAAAGTGCTCTCCAGAAGCTGTCTCAATGTTCTGCGGTTGCCGGTAGCCTGTACGAGAAGATCGAACGGCCTCTGAGGGCAAGCCTACCGCTAACCCTCGGATTCCCAAGCGATGTTGCTCAAAGTTCATATTATCCAGGAGATCTTCGCATTTCTCGAGAAGAAATTTCCGAAGTGTCAAACATACTCACAAAATTAGGGATTGATCCGGAGAATACGCGCCTTCGCAAATCGATTGTGGGCCAGAATTCTTACTTCGATGTTCTGCAAAGCTCCGTTGAAGAAGACAGCCACCCGCAAGTGGTATACGAAAATTCTGACTTACTCATCCGTCTTGTCCGAGGCGGTCATAAGTCGGAGCTATCTCTTGTTTGCCGCTACCTAGAACATGCAAAAGAGAGCGCAGCGAACCCGCTTCAAGAATCTTTCATTGCTGAATACCAGCACAGTTTCACTACTGGGCACATGGAGAGCTACAAGAACTCCCAACGCAAATGGGTCAAGGATATCATGCCATCTGTTGAGGTATTCTTCGGCTTTATCGAGCCGTATCGTGACCCTTTTGGCGTCAGGGCGGAATTCGAAGGGCTTGTTGGAATCGTCAACCAACAAGAGACAGGAAATCTTACTGCTCTAGTCAAGAAGTCTTCGGTGTTTATACGACGGCTCCCATGGGCCGAAAATCATATTGAAAATGACGGAAAAGGACCTTTTGAGAAGGAACTGTTTGAGAGTCCTGATTTCACTAGCTTGCACAGTAAGCGTTTGTCGTTTCTTGCTGGAATTTCAAGAGCTGACGGAAGCACAGCATTAGCTTACTGCTCAAGCATCATCTTTCCTGGCAAAAATCTCCCTAATGTGAGACCTCATACCCCACTATTTCTGGTTAGCTGAGACATATGACAGTACAATGATATCCGGCAAGACGATGGCTTCAAAAATGTAATGACCACCAATACCATGACAGCGACAAATTCGAAATCTGAAGCTATGGCTAGCTGCCTGGATCCCTCTGAAGTAGCAACATTTCTCAAGCATAGAGAGCCCGCGTTCTATCTATGGGTTGTCTTTCACGAGCTTCTTGGTCATGGGACTGGTAAGCTTCTAGTTGAGAACCAATCCAGCGGGTTCAACTTCGACCCAAAGAATGCTCCCATCAACCCACTAACTGGATATCCTATCGATTCTTGGTATAAACATGGGCAAACTTGGACTGGCCTCTTTGGTGACATTGCCACTACAGTCGATGAATGCCGCGCAGAGTGTGTCGGAGCTTATTTCTTGAGTGACATGGAGCTTCTAGCCATGTTTGGGTACACCGACGACACTGAAATTACGGGTAGAGATTGTAAGTCACCTTGTTTCAAGGAGGTCCTCTCACTGACCTCTTATAGTGGAATACAGCATGTACATGCAGCTTGGCGTTGCGGGACTTCGGGCGCTTGAGAATTACAACCTCGAGGATCATGTATGTCTACCTCGACACGCCAACACGCTTCAGCTAACATCCGCAGAAATGGGGGCAAGCACACAGTAGGGTACTTTCCCCTTTTCTAAACATTAGCAAGATCAAGTACTCATGTATTAAAGGCACATTTTGCAATGTTCAAGTGTCTCCTGGCGGCTGGCGGCGACTTCCTTACAGTCACACACGATAAAATTTCAGAAAAACTAACCGTGTCCATTGATCAAACCAAGATCTCTACCCACGGTAAGCCTGCAATTGCAAGCCTCATGCTCAAATTGCATATTTGGAGATGTACTGCAGATGTAAAAAGGTGTAGGGAGTACTATGTACACCTCACAGAACCAACTGGTGTCTACCTGGAGTGGAGACAGATAATGCTAGCGAAGCAGACAGCGAAGCAAGTCTTTGTGCAACCGAACACATTCATCAGTGGCGGAGAGGTCTTCTTGAAAGTGTATGAGCCTACAGTGGAAGGGATGATACAGAGTTGGGCTGAGCGAATGAGGATGATAAGAGAGGAGACGGAGGAATAGCTAATGCATCTGGTTATTGGAGGCTCTGTAGGTACAATACATTGGCACTTGCTTTCTCTTCTCATGCACGGCTATCGCTGAGGCCCGACAAGCCAGGCTTGGCAATGATACCTAATTTCGGGTATTGATCCGTATTAATACCAGAATCGTAAGGTATCAATAAGGTTACTATCAATACCAGAATCGATTCTAAGCGAGAATCGAGGACCCCCTGTCTAACCCCTTTAACTACGATTTTTATTATACTTATTACCTTTAATTAAAAAAGCAAATATAGCGTTATAATTAGGAACATCGCTTTAATAGTTTTAGATATCTTTATAAATTTTTTTTAAGGACTTTAAAAAAGTCGACTTTTTTGGTGTTCCTTACCCCTCGCTAGCTGTCCGACCCCTCTTGCGATGTAAAGTACCTTTATATATACAGTACCCCCCCCCCTGTTCATATGTTAGTTTGCCACTGGCGCCTTGGCAGCCGCTTTATCGTTGCTATGTGATTTCCTTCCGGTTGCCTAGGACTAGAGGATATAAATAATAAGCTAAAAGCGGTAAGATTATCAAAACAATGGCGGTTGGGCCAGCTTTATTGACATCACTGCTTGCTTCCCCGCTCTACTATTGCTATGTGGCTTCTTAAATGATGTAATAGAAGTAAAAGAGAGTATAATCGATAGTAATAACTGCGTCAATAATGTGATATTCCCTCTTAATGGGTGAGCGATCTCTGAATCCCCTCAGTTATGACGGAGAAGTGTGTACGGAGTAAAAATCAGGTGATTTTTGATACCTATAGAATCGTCTATATAAATGGTACGTCCACAGCTCATTTTCCTACTAATTATCCATTCTATTTACCTTCAAAAATGGACTTGCAGGACATTCTCGATAATACAGTTCCTGAAACTGTCTTCCATGCGATTGAGGAAGACGTAGAACTAGTGGATTTATCCGCTAGTTCTCCTACCTCTCCCTCTCTAACCCCTCCACCCACTCCAACCCCTCCACCCTTAACCCCTCCTGCTCAGATCTTTGATATAGAGCGCGAAATCGACTTGAATCTTGCCGTACGCCCTCATAGCGGATACTGGTCGGTGCTTACTCCATTGTACGGTCTTCCGATTATCGAAGAAGACGAGGATATTGAATCCAATGGTGGTGAAGGTCCTTCCTCTCAAGAGCCTCCTTCTCAAACGCTTACACTCCCCTTTGGGGAGATTTCCTCAGACTCTGAAGACGAAATCGAGGAGATTCCACGTCCTTTTACTCCACACGAACCTCCAGAAGAGACAGTGCTTGCCGCACGCCTTCGCCAGGTAGCACAAGACCTTGAATCGCTCGATAATCCTCTTCCCTATACTCGTGCTCCTGGTCCTCGACTCCAGGGCATTCAACGACGAAATGAGGAGTGGGCAAGGGCTAATCCTCTCGATCGCGATGACCGAATTAGGGTCGATTTGATGTACAAGCTGGGGTTTACAGACAGCGAGATTGTAAAGGAGTTTAAGGAGAAGAAGTGGACGATTCGTCAAGTTCAACATGCACGAGCACAACCACATACCCCTCGTTCTCGATGTAATTTCCGAGGCCCTGTCCTTTGCACAGAGTATCGCAAGAAGCTTGTCCGTTGGATACAGGAATCGCCATCGTACCGGCTTGTCAAATGGGAGGATATACCTGGACGTTTGGACTTGGGGATACCATATGGTATAAAGGCTATTAAAGCTGCGATGGATACAGAGGGGTATGGGAGGAGAGTCTTACGAATTCGTCCTCCTATTTCTGATAAGGTTCGCCGCGATCGACTCGCATTTGCTTGGGTACATATCACATGGACTTGGATTAATTGGTTTCGCTATCTTTGGAGTGATGAGACCTGGGTAACTGGAGGATCATACGGAAGGGTATGGGTTACTCGTCTTATTGGTCAGAACGAGGAGTGGCATCGCGATACGATTACATAAAGGCATAGGAAGAAGCCTGGGTGGATGGCTTGGGGGTGCTTTGCTGGGACACTGAAAGGGCCACTCGTGATATGGGAGAAGGAATGGGGCATAATTAATGCTGTACGTACTTCTGATTTTGACTTGAGGCTATACTAATTAACCTAGTCATCCTATAGGGCTCATATACTCCCAGTTATTGGGCAGTGGATGGAGCAGAACTCTCACCTGGAGTGGACGTTCATGCAAGACAACGCTCCTGCCCATAATGCTCGTCAAACGAAGGCAGCATTCGCTAATATAGGTATAATTCCACTAGCCTGGCCTGCCCTCTCACCAGATCTCAATCCTATTGAGCATGTGTAGAAGTGGATGAAGGACTGGTTGGAAAAGGAGCGTCCTTTGGCTACTAAGCAGGAGCTAAAAACAGCTGTGAGGGAGGCTTGGGAGGCAGTACCGGAGGAATTCCTCCTGAAATTGATCAAAAGTATGCCCGATCGAATACAGAGGGTAATTGATGCTCAGGGAGGGAATACACGGTATTAGGTGGTTGATTGACTAGCTAGAAACACTCTTTTAGCTCTCCTTTTTTGTACTGTTTTCATGCTTCACTCTCGCTTGGGTTGCGATATATATATATACACTTATTTGGGCTTCAATTATATCACTGGTTTTTATGTGCTCTATATAGCTTCAATTTTGAATGGTCTGGCTGCAAATTGTCATTTGATTTTAGTGGGGCACCCCTATGTTCTGGATGTACTAAAGCAGCCAGATAAATCACCCTTATTTAGCTAGTAAGATCGGCACCACCAGTGGCAAACTAACATATGAACAGGGGGGGTACTGTAAGGTACTTAGCAGATTTCTCGCTTGGAATCAATACCGGATCAATACGGGTCGATCCTACCAATACTAAGTGTACTAGGGGGTATTGGTACCAGTATTGATACCTCAAGTATCATTGCCAAGCCTGCGACAAGCACTGTAAGAAGCCTTGTAGGGATGGAAACTACAGGGTAGTAAGCCCTATAAGTCTGGCCGGTGTGGCCGATACCGCTGAAGCGTTCAGCTGTATCCGTTGCGCTGCGGCAGCGCACGACAAGAAGCAACGCAATATTGAAGTAGAAGACGAGAAAACGCAAAGACAAGCGAACACACCTCCGATCAACTTCGCACCAGCAACGAAAAGCACCTGACTCCCCCCTCAACATAAACCATAATATTGCTACAGCGGAGATTCTCTCCTAATATACACTCCACTCCACTCCATAATCAATATCTACAACCCAAGTGCCTCCCTAACACCTACCATCGTCGCCTCCGCATTCTCCTCCGCCACCCTTGCTCCCCTTCTCTCAACATCCTCAAGGTACTCCTCCCCTTCCTTAACTACATCCTCATACGCTCCTCTAAACGTCTCCAAGCCCCCACCAATCGCCTCGCCAACCAGTTTCTTGAACGCACCTAGTCCCATGCCCGTCCCATACACCTGCCCTAACGTCTCGGGACTCCTGCCCTCCTCATCAAACGCTGATAGTAAAGTAAGAATATTTGAGACACCAGGGCGGTTAACGGGGTCATAAGATACGGAGTTGATGGAGTCTGTCACTGCAGTGGTGAGTTTCTTCTGGATGAGTTCTGGGGGGTCGGTGATTAGGATGCGAGACGCGGGCGATGGGTCGGATTTGGACATTTTTTTGAGGGGGTTAGTGAGGGACATTATGCGTTTGGCCGGGGCTGCGTAGCATCAGTTGAGCTTTCTTGTTAGGGATGGGGAAGAGAGGGAGAAACGAGAGGGGAAAAGGGGAGGAGGGGGAAGTACAGAGTAAAGTCTGAGGATACACAAGCTGCGGTCCATAAGCATGGTTGAAGTTCGTTACGCATTCGCGTGCGAATTCAAGGTGTTGGGATTGGTCTTCGCCGACTGGGACGTGTGTTGCTCTGTGCTCGCCGTGTCAGCTTCACGTCGCTCAGACTCATTCTGCTCCCATCTTTCTCCTCTGATACTGAAAAGAGGAACACATACCTATGAACCAAAATATCCGCTGCCTGTAAAACCGGATACGAGAAAAGCCCCAATTTCAACTTCCCTTTCCTCTCATCAAGCGGACTCGCGTCGTCTTTCAAGTCGAGTTTACTCTGTTCCCATCAGCCCATTTCCTCTCCTTTCTCTCTTCCCTTCCCCCCCTTCTTTTCTTCCTCCACTCCCCTTTCCATTTCTCATGATCCTAACCAAACAAAACAAAATGCGGAAAACTCACCTTCCACTGCGTCATCCGCCCAAGATACCCCATACTAGCCGTACAACTCAGAATCCACATGAGCTCCGCATGCTGCTTCACGTGACTCTGCACAAAAACCGTACTTCTCCCCCTTTTCCCACCTCCTCCCACTCCTCCACCTTCGCCCAGACCCAAAGCCAGCAAAACTCTCAACATCTCCCTCCTCCATCCCCTCAATTTTTCAGGTGATTGAGCGATAGTGATAGCGTGCAGATCCACAATGCTGAAGAAGAGTTTTGTGGAGGGAAGGGCGGAGGAGGAGAGGTGTACCCAAGGCAAAAGAGCGCCGAGGTAGTTTCCTAGATGCGGGGTTCCGGTTGGTTGGATGCCGCTGAAGATTATTTGGCTTTGTGTTTGGGTTGACGAGGGAGGCGGGGAAGGGGGAGAGGATGAGTCCTGGGAGTAGCACGAGCTTGTGGTTGAGAGTGAACGTGCATTGTGGGGCTGAATTGATGACGCCTGAGTTGATGTCATAAGTATCGGTGAGACATGATGGAGGAATTTCCGTCGAGCTGGTGGGAGGCGTGAAAACATTGTGTTTGTGAGTGTTGTGAGAGAAGGGAGGGAAGGCGAGGTGCACGATTTTCACGGTTTGGACGCGAGGACACGTGATATCAAACTACTTCCACTGCACTTTCTTATATTAATTGAAGGCGGAGAAACAGTGGTAGTAAGCATAATTACAGCTTGTGATTCCTCTCTATTTCGCATCTAGAGCTGCTCTCCATGGTACACATCTACTTTACAATGCAGTACACCCAAACTCCTTCTCATGACGATCCTCTTTTCGACTTTCCTTGAATTTACACTCCCCGATGCCAGCATGATACAGCTCAATTCTTGGGCAACTTGTAAGTAGGCGTCCGAATCATCGGTGCATTCCCACCACTCGCCGCCTTGAAATCCCCTCTATTAATAAGCTCCAGCACTTTATCCTCAACCGCGCTGCCTTTCTTGAACGCAAACTGGCGTAATGTAGGTTCGACCTCGCTCCTCATCTGCTCCATTTCTGCATCCATGGTTCTACCAACACCTACTCAAACATCAGCGCCATCCAACAAATGCAACCCTCAAGACTTCGGAGAATGGGATGTAGCTTACCAACTTTCTCAAACTCCCACACATTAGCCTTCATCCCAATCCCATAATACGCATACTTCTTCACAAACGCCAACCACACCTCCACCGTCTCCGGCTCCCCATCCTTGATCTGAATCAGCCGTCTCAGCGTCTTCCGCTCAAAGTTCTCCTGGCTCTTCTTATGGATGAAACTGCCCTTCGGCACCGTCCACCGCTCTACTATCCTCGGCAACGGAATCGGTCCAAAAGCCGGCAATCCCAAATAATAGGCTGCGCGCAGACAGAAATCGGCGAAGAATTCGAGGTTGCGGACGCTGTAGGAGCGGAGTTGTAAATCGCAGACGGGGAGCCCATGAGTCGCTGGACGTCGCAGAGGGCGGAGGTACGCGGCTTGCACTGCGCGCGGGGGGCGGACTGTGTCGGGATTTACTGTCTCCCTGCGAGGCTGTTCTGGGGATTCTGTTGGTGAGGATTCAGATGGTGGTGTGGTTGTAATTGTGCTGGCGTTGTGTGATTCCGCATCTACACCCGCACCCCCAGCTGTCCCCTCTATCTCAGTCGCTGCCGCCCTCTCTAGGCTCGCAGAAGCAAACTCGTTCCCTATCGGCGTATTCGAAGCTGAATCAGAAGCCCATCGCCTTGTAAATGGTTGCGGAATTGAAGCTGCGGGTGGGGTTTTGATGGACTGCGTTGTTGGTCTTGTCTGAACTTTCAATTAGCCCTCCCTCTGACTCCTCGCTGTGAAATGATACCATACCGTGACCGATCGTACGATTGCCCGCCAGGGTAACCGCATTGACGTTGCTGTTGCCATATTTGACGTATTGAAGTGCAGTTGCTCCTGTCTCTCTTGCTTTCTCTAGCTCAAGAAATTTCTCGGTTGTCATCCATCCATCGACCCTGCATGGCCGCCTCACAAGGCTGCACGATTTCCCCACACACACAACATTACACAGCGAATTTACAGGGAATGAAATGTGGAGATGGCAACCACGATTGAGAGTATCAGAGAAGCAGTTGCTGGCTTGAAGAATCTGCTCCCTGCAGATTTCAAGCCTGAGATTGGCATTATTGGCGGTTCGGGACTGTCTGCTTTGGAAGATGCGGTGGAGCAGCCTAAGTGGGAGGTTCCGTATGGGAAGATAAAGGGGTTTCCGGTTAGTACTGGTAAGTGTTACATCGCAATGGGGATGTTTAGGTTTCTGATTGTGATAGTACCTGGTCATGCGGGCAAGTTGGTTTTTGGTCATGTTGGGAGTGAGAAGACGATGACGGTTATGATGGCTGGTAGAGCACAGTAAGATGTCTACGAGAAAAAGGGAGTGAAGAGATGCTGATGAGTATAGCTATTATGAAGGACACGAGTTGCAAACTGCTACCTTTCCTATCCGGGTTTTGGCACTTTTGGGAATGAAGACATTGATAGGTCAGTCTTCGAGCATTTGAGTAGTCATCAAGCTGAAAACTCGACAGTCACCAACGCTGCTGGAGGATTGAACTCGACGTACAAAGTCGGCGATGTTGTAGTTTTGCACGATGTATGAGCCCCGCACCCCCTGCCCGATGCACACTGACCACAACAGCATATTAATTTTGCTGGCCTCTCGGGAGTAAATCCATTACGAGGCCCAAATCTCGATGATTTCGGTCCTCGATTCATTGCTCTCTCGGATGCGTATGACCTTGAGCTTCGCCGCGCTGCTCATCTAGCTTGGAAAGCGCTCTCAAAAGATCGACCAAAGCAAATGGCTATGCACGAAGGTGTATACGCATTTGTTGGAGGACCAAAGTATGTTCCATCTCACAAAACGAACAATCTGCTAACTGCATCAGCTATGAAACAAGAGCAGAGTGCCGTATGCTTTCAACGCTCGGAGCTGATCTGGTTGGTATGTCCACCGTACCTGAGATCATTGTTGCGAGGCATTCCGGTGTTCGTGTACTCGCAATGAGCTTGGTCACAAACGCCGTTGTAATGGATCCTGGTCCACGAGGAGATGCCATCCTATTGGCGGAGAGTAACGAGACAGAGTTATCCGACATGTTGAAGGAGGGTAAGGCCAATCACGAGGAAGTTTTGGAGGCAAGCCGCAATGCCGCCCAGGAGATAAAGGTGTGTTCCATGCCATGAGCTCGATCGACGCTGACCAGACTCTAGAACCTTATTGTAAAAATCGTGGAAGTGGAGGCATCGAAGAACAGATAGACGATGCCGGTCTTGGGAGGTTCTGTCAAGCATAGATACCCAACATATCATCAACTTTTGGAACCACCCTTCTTTCTCATGGCCTTCATCTTCTTGTAATGCTCTTTCTTGCCACTTGTCTTGGCCTCTTGGATCTGTTGGTACTTTGACTTGAATCGGCCAGTCTCCTTCTCTCCAGCAAGAATCTCCTCGACTAGTGTTCGCTTCCTTTCCTTGTTGGAGAGTCGGCCACTGAAGTATTCAGTTGGACCCTCGATAATTGTCCCCACTTGTGAAAATTCTGGGATTTGTGGCTTCGAGTTTTCCTTCTTGTAAAACCTCTTTGGATCTAGGACATCTCGCATCCGAAGTAATTGCAAATCCCGCTTGAGTTCTGGAGACAATTTTGTTCGAGGCAGGTTGTACCAATCAGCGCCGGCAGTAGCTTTCTTCTCCTGACCCCAAGATTAGCTGCATTTAGAAAGGACATACAAAAAGAGTAGTAATTTGGTTTCTTCTCAGCGTAACTATGAATATAATAGACATCATTTGTTGCAGGGTGGTACCCAAGACGGGACCAGATTCTGCGTCATGTTTTTTTTTGGATAAATTTTCCTCATAGAAGAATGTGCACAAATAGGAAGGGGATAGCGCGTACCTTTGCTGCTTTTGCCTTGGTTGCTACTGGGTCCTCCACCACTCGTATTCCATTTGCGAGTTTCCGTTCTTGGGCGGATGCGAAGTGAGAGGGATCGACGGAGGCGCCCTGATCGGTAGTCCTGATGTATGGCTCGATTGCCTTTTCAGATGCAAGCCGAGGAATACTGGATGCAAGTTGGTGTCAGTAAGACGATCTGCAAATTGTGGAGGATTCATGTAGCTTATGGGCGCGAATACCTGTTCTGTAGATTCAGAGAGGTCTTGGATCCCGCCCTCTTGCTCCGCAACCGCTCCTCTGCATCCTTGAGCAGTTGCCTGACCTGCTCGTCGGAGAGATCCTCGTCCGCCATGTGGGGGAATGGTGTTGGGTAGTTATTGAAAAGAAGTAATTTCTGGACGTGAAGCTTCACGAAAATTCAAGAGGCGGCGCTCGGCAAATAGAACCCAATTGTTGCGCCATCACGCATTAGGACAAGCGCGAGGTGGTTCAAAAAGTCGGTCTGTGAAGTCTGTGAAGTCGGGCTTAGCACGAAAGAGACACACGGGACGACCGACGACCGACGACTTCTAGTTTTCGCTGCTTGAGGAGATGCTGGTGGATTGCAGATCCAAGGCTTCGGGACTTGCTGCTGCCCTCAGCTGATTCGTGCAATGGCGGCCTGCAAAACGGTTTGGGCACCCACGGCCAGGCGGACCAGCCAGAGGTGGGAGGGGAAGTTGTGCGTTCATCATACAGCTACAGCTCCAGATACGATCGGACGGAGCAGGCAAAGTCTTCAGCCTTGCGAAGGCGGTGGGGGGCAGATGGGATGATGGGATAATGGGGTGGTGGGCTCAAGGTGGCTGAGAAGTGCTGGAGGGGAGGGGAGGGCAGAAGGACAACGCACAACGCACACCCACACTCACACTCTCCCTCCGCAGAACGGCTCCTCCGCTGCTCTGACCGTACGTACATGAGCATTACATCCACGATCCTAACTGCATTGCAGCTACGTGCATGGAAAGCTGCCCAATGTGAAGTCCAAACTCCCATATAAAGGCCGTGGCGCGCTGCTGGACTCCCATTGACCCTCGAGCTTTCACCGACCAGTCCACTGCCCCGTCACACCCTCTGCTGCACTGCGATCACCCCATCCGTCACGGGAATCGCGCACCCACCCATTCACGCTCCTGCGCCGAGCTCAAGTCCAGGTACGGGGGTACTGCCGTAGGGCGAAGATTCCAAATCCATCGAGTCGCAGCCGGCTGCGGTTGTGGGCGGGAGACCCATTCGCCGCACGTACTCCGTAGATTTTCCCTTCACAGCGCGCGGTGGTGCTGACCACTCGCTTCGCGTCGAAACAGAGTCCAGGCAGAACCCAGAACCCAGAACCCAGAAGCCCTCCGACCATCTCGTTCGCTCCGAGGACCACCTCCTCCAAAGAAGCCTGAGCAACCCATCCACCATCCACCAATCACGACTCGACCAACTCGGAGCTGTCAACAAGCTCGAGCTTGTCGCGCAAACAACATCTCCATCAATCGTCACATTCTCGGCCATTGCGCTGTGGAAACTGGGCCCGTTTGCGATCGCGACGTCCAGCTGCCAGCTGCCAGCTGCCAACTGCCAACTGCCAACCCTTCGCCGGACCGTCAGCTTCCGCCTCAACGGTGATTGCGCTGAGCCGCTCAACAGCAAGAGAGCGCCCGCACGCGCACCGCTCCGGCAAAGACGTGAAGAAGCGGCCATTGGATCTTCTTGACGAGGAGACTTTGCGAGATTCGGGAGCGAGCAAGTCGGCGCGAGAGAGCAGACCTCGAGGATGGAGCAGAACCCGCCCAGCTCGTCTCACGGGCAGGGACAGCAACGCGCCCAGCCGCAGTATGATACCAATCACGGAGGACACTATGGTACGTGGTCCAAATCACAGCAAACACCCTGTCCTGCGACCTTGAAGACGGTGGGAATCCATTGGCTAACCATTGTTTGCTACAGGTGCCAGCGCTGCAGTAAGTGCCTCGAAGCATTGTACTGTTTACTTACTGACGAACACAGCTTGCGGCTCAAGGCTATGCGCCCGTTGCGGAATTCTACACAGGCGCATGGGCAAATGTACGCTTTCCAGTCTCTGGATGATCAAATTGGAACGGAGCTGATGAACCCAGGTCAACCAAGGCCTCCACGGCACCTACAAAGATATCCTGACCACTTACTGGCAGCATGTAATCACCCACCTCGAATCCGAAACCCACGACTACAAACTGCACCAACTGCCGCTGGCCCGCATCAAGAAAGTCATGAAAGCGGATCCAGAAGTGAAGATGATCAGTGCCGAGGCACCGATTCTTTTTGCCAAAGGCTGCGACATCTTTATCACCGAGCTGACGATGCGCGCCTGGATCCACGCAGAAGAGAACAAGCGCCGCACCCTGCAACGCAGCGACATCGCCTCCGCCCTCGCCAAGTCCGACATGTTCGACTTCCTCATCGACATCGTGCCGCGCGAAGAAGCTGCCTCGCACGCCCGTAAAGCCACAGCAGGCTCCGCTCCTCAGGGCGTGCCCCCGGCAGGAACCCAGATCCCCGCGCAGCATGTACAGGGCCATCCGGGCCACAATGCTATGCCGCCGCCGGACTACGGCATCGGTGGTGGCCATGGGATCCCCCAGGCCGACGACTATAGGGGCGGCATGTACGCGACGCAGGTCCAGCCCGGTCCGCCGGCTGCGTATGGGGCACCGGGTCAGCAGATGTATGCTGGTGAGATGGAGAGCATTTATGGGTATCCGCCCATGCAGGCGCAGCAGGTTGGTTTTCTTAACATCCCCCTTAACCCCTGGAGGCAATTAGCTAAATTAAAATAGCAGATGTACCACGTCCCGCAACAACGCCCGCAAGACCCATCAGTCGGCCAGGACGCAGGGCACAATTATCCGCGCCATGACGGCGGAGAAGGAGACGCTGATGCAGAAGGCGAGCGGGACTACGAGGTTGGTTAAGAGCACCGAGGCTCGAGAGATGTCCAGCTCTGCTGAGTTG
Organism: Hyaloscypha bicolor E; assembly: GCF_002865645.1. NCBI lineage: Eukaryota > Fungi > Ascomycota > Leotiomycetes > Helotiales > Hyaloscyphaceae > Hyaloscypha > Hyaloscypha bicolor. The sequence continues at coordinate 875,180 of NW_020194519.1, read as the reverse complement.
GGAGGTGCAGCAAGTTGGTGAGCGGGAGCAGCGAAATAGGATGTTTAGCAAGGTGGAGGTGGAGGTGGAGCGGATGGGGTGAGGACTTCCAGCATGATAGGAGGGGTTTTTGGAACAGACAGAGGGATCAGGGACGGAGTTATGAGTGGCTATTTCGCTTCAGCGCTTGCTTTGAGACAGTTTTGTAATTGAATGGACCATCAGAATCGGGCATCACCGGGAGGGTCAGAATCAGAATACAAAAGCAGATTTGCATGCCATTTGTTTGGGTTCTGTTCTACATCTACATGGAATGCGATGAAAACTCGCACCGCGAAATTCGTGAATGTGTTGGGTACAGTTTTGTGAATGGGTGCGCGGGTGGGGAGGGACCATTTTCGCTTCGGTCAACATGCAAGGCAATGCAATGCAGGCTTGAGCTTGCGAAATGCGAAATGTGTAATGTACAGTTGTGTGGGAGAATGCGAGGGAGAGATCACTTCATCCCGAATCTGGAGGAGAAGTTTGCGAGGCGGTCGTTGCGGGGGCTTTGGACGGAGTAGGTCAATCTATCGTCACATTAGCATTTCATCTCTCCAGCCCACACCACCATTCTCAACGCAACCCGAGAAAGAAGGGCAAAGGAACGGACACAAAATAACGAACATACTTCTCCAAGATCATCGGCCCACTCATAGCATCAACCCGTCCGAACTTCCGATTGCGCACGCCAATATCATAAAACTCATCCGGGTTCTCCGTCTGCATGAGCAGCACCGTCTGCTGCAGCTCATCGAGATTCTGCTTCAGAATCGGTGCGTTATCTAATGTGTCAATAAAGTCGGAGAGGTACTGGACATCTTTCGCCAACGCAGCAACGCCGTTGGGATTGATTTTTTTGACATTGGGGTTCAGGGGGAGAGCGAGGATGAGGTTCGCGGTGTGGGAGAGGGCGTCGAAGTAGATCAGTTCTTTGATCTCGCGCGGGAGGCCGAGCAGCGTAGATGTCATGATATTGGAGAGGTATTGGGTGAGCGTAGACATATAGCTGCTGGGCTCGGCTTCGAGGGTAGGGGCCATCCTGTTCGCAAACTTGGATTTAGCCAGAACTTTAGCACTTCATAGGGAAAGAAATAGATCCTGTACCAATCGTATTCGGCGGTCTCAACCAGATCGTCGATCTTGGAGTTGACGAGCTCGAAGATGCGCTTTTCGGCGGTCTTCTTGTTGCTACGGAATTCTTCGGTGGCGTTGAGGACGATGGGGCCGCCTGCGGAGGTGGAGGAGCGGGCTTGTATGAGGAGGAGTTCGAGTTCGCGGCAGGCCGTTTCGAAGTATTCGAGGTTGATGAGGATTTGGACGATTTGGCCTAGGTATTGAGAGTTAAGTCGCTCCACGAGGAGCTTGCAGACTTTTTGGCTGAGGAGGTGATCAAGGGCCTTTCAGCGTCAACATGGTCCGGAAATGGGAAGAAGCGTCTTATACCTTCTTGAGAGTCTCATCAATGACATTTGGATGCTGGAAGTGGTTATCTGCGAAGAAGTAGAATTGGTTGAGGAAGTTTCTGATGTCTATGCAGGAGAGAGGATACATCTGCGAGAAAGGGAGAACACATGGAATGCTGCGATTATTAGCACTTGAAACTGAATCCATGCCAAAGCACTCACGTAGGCTCCTTTTCTGGAGTGAACCAGGTGACGTTGACAACTTTTTCGTATTCCTCGAGAGTAGCGATTGGCATTGGCATGTAATCATCCGTAGACACAATCTGAGCAATTTTGTCAGCATGCTGTTGGGAAACTTAGCATTGGACGACAAACCTCATGGAAGTCTTCACTGAACCGTCTTTGCAACAGTTCTGCGTACTTCTCAAACAGAGTCAGCAAGAAAGTATCCAGCGCTGTCACCGAGTATCCCCAACCCTGTTGAAAGTCAGTATCAAGATAGGTCAGAAGGGTAAGAATACTTGCATCCATAGTCTGGATGAATAGAGCAATAACTCCTTTGATCTTGAGGACCACTTCCGCGTTGTCAACTTCGTCCAAGGCTTTCGTGATCAATTTCATGGCCGTTTGAATCATGGAATCCCACAGCTCATCAACCTGCAAAGATCAGTAATGAATGCACACAAATGGAATAAACCTACATCAACAGGTGACCGGAGGTTAGGTGATCTCCTCATTGTCGCCTTCTCTATGATCGCAAAGCCTGCAATGGCCTCCAGCAAGCTACTCAGACCATTTTCGTCATCCTCAATCAAACTAATAGCAGCTGGCAGAAGCAAGTCTTTTTGCTGCCTCCTAGTTGCTGCATACTCTTGTCTGAACTTCTCGCTTTGTCCGAGTGCCTCGTGGATGTGTATAGCCTCAAACAGAGGGCCGAATTCGACTGAAACCTCGTCGTTCTCCAATACATCAAATTCCTCGCTCTCATCAAAGACCAGCTCAATCGCAGAATTAAGGCTGTAGGTCTTCAGCTGCGGATTCGCCTCCGAACGCTCCTTCTGCCTCTTCTGACGCAGGCTTGTATGGTAGAAGGCTACTTCGCCTAGGAATTGTGATGTTTCCCGAATTCGGTACAGCCAGGTATTCAAATCGTTCATGACAGCGTCTGATATTGCCTTTTGCGATGCAGGTATCGACTTCTGGATAATGTCGGCAAGCTTGTGCTGGGTGGCATACTTGTTCTGGATTGTAGGAATCAAATGCTCGTTCTGGAGATCGTCCAGCGCCTTCAAGGCAGCATAATATTTTCTCTTTCGGATCAGATCGTGCGCTTGATTGACTGCGTGCAATATCTTCAACGATTCTTTCAGCCCTTCTGATGCCTCCGCGATATTCTGCCGTATGGACTTCGTTTCCACCAGCTTCTCCTTCTGCGCCGCCAACTTCTCCGTGCTTGCTTGTATGGACTGGTTAAGCTGCAAGATCTCTGACGTGAGCGCAACGGTGCCTTCGCGGACTGTCTGGAGCTGATTCACAGATTGGAGGAACTCGTCATGCTTGGTCAAGCCAATCTGCTCGATGTCGGCTTCTTTCTCGTCGGCATAGTGGGATAGGCTCTGCATGAAGGCTGCCGTTCGGTTGGAGTTCGTGGCATCTTTGAGGGCGGGTATCAGTTGATCGAGGTAGTCCGTATCTGAGGAGGAGGATATGATCTGGGGCTCTTGATTAGATCGAGGCAGGGCATGCGCGGGGAAAGCATACCTGTTGCACCGCGCCCCTGTAGTCATCGTATTGAGGTGGTCTTCGAGGCATGGCGGGCGTTGGGTCCTTTTGCCAAATGAAGCGGATTACGCAAAGGGCTACACCATAAGCTGCAACACCAAGCACCCAGATGTGATATGCTATATTGACTTCCGTGTCTCATATTGTGGAGGGATTGTCGGATCAATGACGGCCCGAAGGTAGTTCAATGGCTGCGCCATCTCCCAGTCAGCCTCACCTCCCCATTTGTCCTCATTCCCTAGCGGCCTCGGTTCGCAAAATCCCCGAAAGGTAATCTGAACCTCCATCCTCTCCTCCTTTCTTCACCTCGTGGGGTATGCAGGTGTCTGCTCGAGCCAGCTGTCTGTTTGTGGTTGATTTTGGACTTGCGAGGGATGCAATTTGACTGGTCTCAGAGGTCGTTCGGTTCATGGAGTTTTTGCTGCAGTCCTGAAGCCATTAGAAAGCATTCCTCTTTGATCATGACTTGGCTGACACTTACTAGGACCTCTGGCTCTGTGTGCCAGCAATTCGGGGTTGCAGTGGTGTTCTTTGTTGGTGACGAGGATAAGTCGGCAGAAAGGCCCAAGGAGTTTTCTTACCAGCACACTTGTTCGCTTGCATACATTGTCCGCTGATAATCTGCTCCTCGTCCACTGCTGCACATATCTCCTGCAGACCCAATTACTTGGACAGCTGTATATATCTCTCAGCTGTAGCTATAGAGCAGACTCCCCTGGCCTCTCGATCCCCCTTTCTTTCGTAGATGCTGCAAAGAATTGGGCCTAAGAAGATCCTTGGTGGCAGTTCCCCAGCCAGCAATCAAGACTGGCAATCCTATATTCTCCTAAACACCTCTCGACCAAGCTTTGTCTTGGGCTGCTGGTGATATGCAGAAGTTATAGGGTAGTTCTCTGATTTTTCTGTACCTCCAATGCCACCAGTCAGAAATGCAGCAGAAGCAGCAATCTTCCAAATTGATTTCTTGGAATGGGATCTGCAATAATCTCTGCAGGACTTCTAGCAAGTACTGTGGCATTGGAGATATGCTAGACTGCCCTGTCCTGCGATGCTGTATGTCTGGTCATCAATTGATCATCTCCTCTCGGGCAACCTGTCTTCTGGGAGGCAGAAGGCATTCAGAACATTGCATCTCCAATGCCGCGCCGGAAAGTGGGTTTTATACCATAGATACAGACTGCCTGCCCTTTCCAATGGGCATGGAGGCGCTTCCTAAAATCACACATCCGGGGAAGATACCAACTCTTAGAAGCAGCAAAACAGAGGCTTGGGAAGATCCGCCTTTCTAGAGGTGGTAATTCTATCCTCTGAAGGCATATATCACAGTCCTACAATCATCTCATACTTCGAGAACCTCGAGTTCCATCGTGCTCCATCTTGATAAGGGGTCAAGTGGCGGGTTCCTGAACTGAGCCTATACCCTGTCTCAAACCTCTACGTTCAATGCTCAAACAATGCTGCGAATAACCAGAAGATCTCTTCTCAGGGACTACCTTTGATGTCTTGTAGTATTTGCTATAGCTTGTCCTTCCTATTTCTGGGCTCCGACAGCCATGGGAAAATGGAACAAGGATTTTCTACCATATTTCCCTTTGTAAACTTCTCTCGTCTCTAAAACAATCAATTTACATAAATCTACCATATCCAAAAACACAACTGTCTTAGAACTTATAGCGATGTCCGCTTTATCAATCAGTGTGAAGGCTGCGATGCCTCGATGAAAGTTATAGACAGAGCTGGCAGATGGCCCCCAACCTTCGCCTCTGTACCCCCTCCCCCCGTGTCTCAGATGTTGAAATAGCATGCAATATCCCATCTCTACTCAGACAACTCATGTTGAAAACCTAATTTTTGTTCGCCTTACCACTTTGTGTGGAGGTCCCGATGAGTGGTCGAGGAGACTTGCAGACAAGAATGAGGAGATGCCTCCCAGTTCCCTTCTGCAGACTTACCCTTGTTTCTCGCACATTATAATTGCGTGCAAAACATCTTCTGTCTTTACTGAGACAATTTGTCATGGAATGAAATTCTTGTTCGCCTTGTCAATTAATTGAGGTTGTGATGAGAGGTCGAGGCGAATTGCAGCAGTTGCCCAAATTCACTCCGCCAAAATTCGTGCTAGCTCCTTCCACAACGCTGCAAGTGACCTTCCCTTCCCACAACAACAACTTCCTTCCCTCTTCCAACTCCAACTCCACCTCCACCCATCTGTCACAACATCAACTCCATCTCCCCTCTGCCATCAATCCCCATCTTCCCAATACGTTCCCCATACCTCAATCACGCTCTACACGCAATCTTTTGTCTTTGGAAGCACCTGCGCACATCTCTCTTGATCTTCGACATCACTTGCCACAGCATCTGATCACGTCTTGGAGTTGAGCAGAGCTGTCATAGCTGCATCAAGCACACGCCACACCCTCCCTTGGATCTCTATCCGTCGGAAGTCTACTTTCAGCGCAGGTTTACCTTGCAATTGTGAGTTACAATTGATATCTTACTTTCGTCGAATGTGCCTCTGACATTGCTGGTGACGCAGCTGCAACTCATTCTCAACATCAGCGGAAAATAAGCAACATCAGCGGAAAAGAACGACATCAGCGGAAACCAAGCTACGTCAACGGAGAAACCCTACTTCAGCATAAAGCAAACTACATTGGCGGAAAAGAAGAAGATCAGAGAAATTAACTACACATCCAAGACATTCGTCACCTAAAGAGTATGCCATCTTCTATTCCCACAATCATCAACTCCCTTCGTCACACTACACTCTCCCTCTTCCTTTCCCCTGCACAGCTGGCATAGGGCCCTTGAACATCCTGCACCGACAGCTCCTACCCCATTTCCTCAATTCCTTTTACCGCATTTCACTTTTGATTAGCTCCCTTCGTTCACTCAGGGAGCCAGTTCCAGAGCTGGACAGTCGTTCCCCCACATCCCCAACACTAAACTCGTCGTCACATTTCCTCATGTCCCTTCATCGTCTTTCACCTTCCGTCAACTCCCTCTATCCACAAGGACATTCATGCCTAAAGTGGAATGGCCCTGAGTTGTGCGCCGCCTTTCACACCTACTTCACAACTTCCTCCAAATCCCTTCACAGCTTTTGCCCTTTCTCACATTCTACATCGCCCATTTCTCGCTACGCGTAGCGAAGCCCCTTTCCCGGGTTATCATCGGGTTTCTCCTTTCTTACGTTCACCTACCCCTGCTCCCTGTCCCTTGAGTTTCATCGGATATCCCCTTACATTCTTCCTTCTCCTTTCTCGCTACGCACGGCGCACCCCCTTTCCCGGGTTTACTTTGGCTCTCCCCTTCTCACACCTCTATATTCACTTTCTCGCTACGCACAGTGTGTGCCCTTTCCTAGGCTTCTTTAGATCTGCCCTTCTCACATCCCCGATTACCCCCTCTCGCTAAGCAGTGCATCCCCATTCCTGACTCTTCATTGGGTCTCCTCCTTGTCACGTTTCTATCTTCCACTTTGTACAACACCTGACTAACTGCCCCTCGAGTTTAGCTAGATATCCTCCGACGAAGGCAACATGCAACACTACAAGGAATCGCCGTACTCTGTTTATGGCGGCGGAGAATCCACGGAGGGTACACCTGAGACCAAGTTGACTTCCTTCTCCCCTGAGGATGGTAGAGACAAGAACTTTGCTATGGCCAAGCCAACTACAAATCCAATGGACCACGTTCACGACCCCTTCGTCGGTACCTCAAACATGCCAAAGTCCGAGGGAAAGCTTTCAGCCACTGCCAGCTCTTTTGAGCCATTTGGTCTCGGTCTCAACTTCGGTTCTCTTCCTTCTACCAAATCGATGTACTCCATGGCTCCGAAGTCGGCAGCTCCATTGCCCGGGACTACTCAACACCTTGAGTCTATCATTGCTGCTGAGGAAAACAGCCCTTATCGCCGTGCACCACCTCCTGCCCCGCTGGTCACCAAATTGGGCTTCTTCTCCACAGAGTCTTTGGCCAGCAGACATGTCAAGGTTACTGGCATCTTCTTGGATGACATTCGTGATCGGGTTCAAGCATCCATCGACGTAAGTCTCCTGGTATCCTTCATATCCTCCCTCCTCTACTTGATTCACCTGTTCGATCCCTGACTGACGTTTTATAGAAGTTCAACAAGTCTGATTACCAAACCAAGAGTACCTCTCGTTTGGAACAAGTTAACAATATCGTGTATCTTTCGTTCGCTGATATTCGCGATGCTGTTGCCTTCTACAACGCCATCGCCAAACACCACGACAATATGGCGGTTGAGTTCATTCAGGGCAATGACTTGAACGAGGTGGGTTCAACCAATACCGATTTCCTTCGGCGATTTATTGCTAATGGCATTGAAGATCAAGAGTCCCTTGGCAAATGGTGTTTGCTCCGCTTATGAAGGTCAGGCCATCGTTCATGTCCAATACCCGATTGGCACCGACCAGAGAAAGTTCGAGGATGATATCCGAGCACTTCTGAGTGCAAAGGACCGCTCTATCTATGCTTGGCAAAAGCTTCTCGACGGACCGATTGGAACCTTTGCTCTGGTTGTCGAATACCATGACGTGTCTCATGCAAAGCTTGCCATTCAGGAGCTGCATGGAAAGGTCATTGGGGTATGTAATTTGTTGTATTCTTCGTCCACGAGCACAAGCTAAATGGAAAATAGGCTCCGCCGTTCGCAACCCTCATTTCCGTCTCTGAGCATCGCCCGGCTGGCTCGAAGAACACAACTCAGTCCAAGATGACCCCAGTTGCGACTCCGACTCGGCAAACCGGCGAACAGTCCGATCTCGCTGCGATGTTGGGAAAGCTCAGTATCAACAAAGGCAAGGCACCGGAGGCGCACACTTTTTCTTTCGCAACTCCAATCACACCAGCTGATCTCTCATATCTTCCGTCCACCAACACTGGCTTTGGTGTCCCAGTTGGCTTCGGTGTCGCAACCAGCACGATGTATTCTCCTAGCAGCATGGGTACCATTGGAGCTGTGGGAACCATGGGTATGGGCAGCATGTTGACTGGCATGACCCCACAATCGACATTTCCGATGGCAGGCTCAATGGCAGGTTTCAGTCCTTTTGCGCAGGCCCCTTACATCGGTCAAGGTCCTTCCCCCATCCGCTTCAGCCAACCCGAATTCGGTCGTCCCATGGGCCACCAATCATTCGCTACTGATCATGCGCACTATGGATCACCATCACCAGGTCCCTCCCGTCAACTTGGTTACTCCCCGCGTCCAATTGGTCCCGTCCGTCGTCAGAATGCAGTCAAGGTTCCCTACCATATTGCTGCCAACTACCGTAGTCGTAACCAAAACTCTGGTGGCAATCACAACTTCGTCGACATTGAAAACATCCAATATGGTATCGATGTTCGTACCACGGTAAGTGTCATTCAAGGAGATTCAGAGCACCTCATGCTGACATGGTTAGGTCATGTTGAGAAATATCCCAAACAAGGTTACCCAAGCTGAACTCAAGAAGTACGTTGATCAGTCTAGCTTTGGACACTACGACTTTATGTACCTTCGAATTGATTTCAGCAATGATTGCAAGTAAGCTGAATTTTTCTTCATTCTACTCTTGTAGCTACTGACTGGTCCAGCGTCGGCTACGCCTTCATCAACTTCGTTGACGTATGTACCCTCGCACCCCCCACCCACTTTCTGAGAATTTGACTGACTTTATGCAGCCGCTTGATATCGTTCCTGTATGTATCACACGAAGACCACCAAATCCTTTACTAACATGTGCAGTTTGTCCGATTGCGATCCGGTCAGAAGTGGGAGAGCTTCCGTAGCGACAAGCGTGCCGAGGTTTCCTATGCTAGTAAGGCTCCTCTCACTTTGTAGCCCAAGCCCGTCTAACCTTCCTTTCAGCCATTCAAGGTAGAGATTGCCTCATTCAAAAGTTCAGAAACTCGTCTGTCATGCTCGAGCCTGACACTGCTCGCCCAAAGGTAAGAACCACCTTCACAGCAGTGAATTCGGTATTCTAATGTTTCAACAGCTCTTCTACACGTTCCCAGACCCGATGGTCGGCCAGGAGGAGCGATTCCCACCGTCTGACAATCATTCGAAGCTCACTCGCTCGTGCCAAAACGCCGAGAATGTTGGTTAGTATTTTCGTTCCAATTTCCTCGTTTTGCGACTTACCAGCCGTAGGTTTGTTCGCTCCAAGTGCCGGTCAGCACCTTCGCGACGAACAGCGACGCCGCCGTTCCCAATTCGACCGCGGCACTTCCTTGGCTGAGCAGGAGGAGTATGACCTCGAGTATCATTCCTGGGGTGCTCACCGTTCATGTAAGTGAAAATTGTGTCTCTCAACGCCTGAGTATGCTAACCGCCTTGCAGACCGTTAAACGGCAGTTTCATCAATCCTTCCGGGCGCCTTTCTCTCACATTTCAGGCGACAATTACTTTGGCAACTTTTTCTTGTCGGTCACATCTACAACCTGGCTACATCTGCAGGTGGAGCAATTGGCGGTGTGGCTTTTGTGAGCTCTGGCGGGACATCCAAAGCCTTTTTTTTTGACGGAAATTTGGTCGGCTCTGGATGGATGGATATACTCTATTTCATTTGCTTTTGCTGATACCCCTCTGCACAAAATTTGCTCTCATTGGGCGATAGCATTCATGCGATGACGTTTGCGATGGATTTCCATAGAGATAAAATATCATCGGGGAAGCTTTCATAGCACACCGTCGCACTTGGCGTTCTAGGTAGTCTATCTAAGGTCTTGCAACCCAAACTTTGATTCTTGTGACAGTGACATTCTTTTGAGATGATCTTCGGCGACTGCGGCATTGTTCATATATTCCTGATCCCAACTCCACACTCGAGGCAAGTCTAAAGGACTTTATTATTTCACAACTCGAAGGACGAGCGTACAGCTAAAGCGAGCACAATGGAACCGGAATGCTTGTCAATGCACAGCAGAGGCAGGAACAATCACGTCGAATTTATTCACTTCAAATCCAAGGCTGATCCATGCATGTATTATAATAATATTCCTCGCATCTATCCTATCAAACTATCAAAGCACCTCCAATGCAACCCCAAGAATCCAATCCCAAACGCCGCGCTAAAGTCAAATCAAAGTACTGCTGAGTCCGTGAATCATACAACATACAGTATAAACAATCATCCCATTTCGGAGGAGGACGGGATTAAGGGCCCTCAGGCAAAGCAGGCAGCGGTTTCCGCGTTATCGTGCAGTTCCGGTTTGTCGTTGTGTTTGTGTCCGTTTCTGGAGAGCCAGGGGATGAAGGGGAATGAGGTTGAGGGTCGGGTGGCGGGGAGGGGAGGTGGGGTGTAGTGTCTTCTGCTATGGGTGAGATGTTTGAGGTGGTAGTGAGGCGTGGGGGATGCTGGGGGTCCGGTGGGGGCGTTGCTTCTTGTCTCGCAGAGCGGATGGAGCGGGTTGAGGATTTGCGGCGGCGTTTCTTGGGTGTGTTGTTTGGGGAGGGGCCGGATGGCGGGTCCTCAATCGGTGCTAGATCAGTAGGACGAGGGTGGTCCTTCGCATCCAAGGGCTCAGAGAGCATATCTCCGGTACCAGCCGCGTTAAGATCATCTGCGCCAGAAGGAGGTGTTAATGCGTGTTCGTCGGAACGAGAGTATGTTGATATTGGTGTCGGCGGGCTCTCATCCCTGCTTCTTGATCGCGAGGCAGCTGTATCGATATCATCGGAATGCACGCGCCGATGTCCAGTTTCTAGCCACCGTCCTGAGTCCGCGCGCGGGAAATTGGGACTTGCTGGCGGACTTGGACTACCGTCGAGTGGGCTTTCGAGCTGGTTGGGGTAGGAAGTGAGGCGGGAGTGGGAATGCCCTCTGCTGTGGAAGGTAGGGAAGTCGATGTTGCCTCCTCCTGAAACACGAGAAAAGATTACGAGGCCGAGACAGAGCAGCAGGAGGATAGATTGGACGATTGACATCCGTTTTTGGAAGACGACTTCGTCGGCTAGGATGTTGAGCCGCGAGCTGATGGCCAAGATCTCACGGCGAGATTCTTCCCGCTGGCCTTCAAGGGAGATGACGGTGCTCTGCCAGATCTCGTCGTATTGTTGTCTGAAGCCTCGAAGCTCGTCGAGAACTGTGTTGTTGAGTGTGTCGAGGAATGTGGTGGTTTTTTGGAGTTGCTTTTTCTCGACTTTCGTGAATGCTTCACGCAAGATCTTGGACTGTTCTTCGATGTATTTTAGGGAGAGGGTGGAGTTTGTTTCGAGGAGTTGGAGGCGCCGGGAGACGGCTTTGAAGAAGGATTCTTGGATTGTGGGGAGAGCGGAGGTAGAGGAAGAGGTGCTGGTCGTTTTGTTCTTAACGGAGCTGGTAATGTTGTGTGACTTGCTTGTTGTAGTTGTTGTAGAGATAGATGGTGTTGGAGTGTCTGAGACTGGATTGGTTGTATTAGATGCGCTGCCTACAGTTGGCGAAGACTCCTTCGTGGACGGCGACTCTGTTGGGAATACCTTCTCCGGCTGTGAAGCTTGGGGACTTGTCGTCGGTGCTGTTAAGTTTGCGTACAAATTTACAGGTGCAACAGACGGACTGGACACCGGCGCTGATTCTGCTGTCGACTTGACAGTCTCGGAAGGACTTGGTTGTGAATCAGGAGGAGTTTGGGTCGGAGCTTCTGATGGGAGACAAATGTCGTCGGCCGGCCCAGATTCAGGCAGATCGAAAATATAGAATCCAGGCTTTTTCCATGGGGAAGTCGTCTCCTCAACAGAGGCGCTCTCGGGTTGACTGGAATCTACAACGGTTGGCCGGGGCTCTGGAGTGGTTGATTGGGCCTTCAGCTCAGCTTGCAGTCTCTCCTCTTCTTGGACTACTTCGGCTACAGCTTCGGGCACGTATTGTTCTTCACCACCCCCAATCTCTTCAGGATCATCATCACTGCCAGCCTCGGTCTCCTTCCAGCTCTCCAGCATTCGAGTCCCATGTACTCTGACTAGAGAAAGTGGGCAATAGTATTCGTTCCCATAATGACTCAAGAACTCGATCCGGATATATCTCGCCCATATCTGAGGATTTTCAATCAAGAATGCTTGTATCTCTCTCGAGTTTCGAGCCTCGTATGTTCCCAGATCTTTCCACTTCTCCATCTTCACTGGGTATCGATCACTGACACTAACCCGGAACGTTCGAATCATGCTGGAGAAGAATTCGTAGTTGGCAAGGACGAGAGTATCGATCCAGATATCTTCCTGCAAGCTCATTAGCACAAGCATAAAATAGAGAAGCAAAGGATCATACCGAAAGCTCAATAATGATGAACTTATTCTCCGCCGAGCATTCGGAAAGCATATAGGAATCCTTATTCTCAATCAACACACTCTTCGCATTCTTCGCCCCGGGATGTGTTTTCAAAACCGTAGCCCCAGCATCAAAAGAAGCATACGAGAAGCGCTCCTTGCACGTCTTCCCCGCATCCTTACTCCGATACTGATCCCTCGTTCTTTTCTCAACCTCTTGGGATTCCCCTTCCCCTTCGGCCTGGGTGTTCTCAGTCGTATGCGCAGTCTCCTCCCCTTTTCCTCCACTTCTAAAAGCCCCAAAATCCAAATCTATCTCTCCTTCGTCCCCGAGCGAGTCAAGGTGGTTCTGTATACTCTCCGAATCCCTCTTCTTCCCATCCCCAGCTTTCTTCTTCCCAATATCGTTCCCTTGTCCCGCCTTATCCAACGTCTGCTTCTTCCACTCCTCAAACGACAAGAAAGACGCTTCATTCAACTCGCCGGTCTCGAGATCCGTAGCAACCGCTTCCCTGGTCTCCGCTGTGCTCTCTGCTTCCACAGGACTCGTACTCGACACCTCCTCTGCACTCCCCATGCTTGAGCCCACTATGCCATCTCCCGCCTGCGCCTCAGTAGCATTCTGCTCCTTAGCATGCGTCCCATTCGCAGCGCTCCACGAGCTCTTCAAACACAGCTGCGGCAGCGAGTCCGTGATATAGTTGATAGTCCTCGCCTCGCACGTTCTTATTAGCTCTGTGGCTTCTGTAGGCGTTGGTTTCGAAGGGGCGCTGGATATCGAACTCCCGCTGACGCTGACGGTCGTGATGCCCAGCAAGTATGCGGCTGCGCAATACCGAAAGAGGTGGGCCGGGACACGCATTCTGCTGGCTTCATCTTCTAGTTCTCTTTCGGTGGAGGGCGAGGAGGGCGGTATAGTTATATTTCGAAGGGGTGGTGGAACAGGTGGGGTGGATAAATTCTTGCGGAGGACGGTGGAGAGAAGGGGACAAACTGGCTTGTACCCAGACTCGCGGATTCACATCACATTGGCCAATTCGCGTGGATGATGGCGGCGTGCATGGCAGCTGCAGGCATTTCTTGTGGGCTTTGTTAATGGTTGTTGGGTGATAGGTTGGGGTTTTGTGGCGAAGGTGGCTTTTTTCCTTGCTTTGAGGCCGGATGCGATGTGGAGTCGCAGCAGATTGCAGATTCCAGGGTCTTTTACACGAGCTGGAAACAAGCCTTGTATGACATAGAGTGGAGGGGTTTTTTCTGCAAGTTATATTTCACCATTTGAGATACAGTTTTTCTCCAACAACCATAGAGAAGTTATGAAAGTGAGGTGTGAATAATAAACAGGGCTACAGTATTCTCGGCGTCTCCCCACTCGGCAAGCCGAGATCCAAACCTCCTCGGTTGGGCGAGTGACATCAGCAAATCTACCCCACAGAGGACAAAGGCTACCTACCACTCCAAATACCACGTGTAATTGAGCCTCATCGACATCAAATCTCACACCATTTCCCTTCTTCTCTTCTTCTCTCTGCTTCTTCAGACCAAAGTTCAAGACCCCCAAAAGGAAGAACAAAGCAAACAGACACCCAAAATGGCATCATTCCTCCTTCGCCCCCTCTTCCGGCCCCAAGCTCTCGGTCTCGGTCTTGGTCTGTCTATGGTTACATATCACGCACTGCACCAAAGACCAATGAGACTGGATTCAAGTTCTGTTTCTGGTAGCAGTGGTGTGTTTTCAGCGGATACTTATGGTAGGAATGCGAAGACGCCTGTGGTACAGGGTGGTCATCTGAATCCACGGGCTGTGACACAGATTAGTAGTGGGAGCATTGTTGGTATGTATTCAAATTATGTTTCAAAGGAAGAAGGTAAACTGAGGAGAGGGTGAGCTAATGAGTGAGTAGGTTTGTGTGCTGGGCTGCTAGTCAGTACGTTCTCGCGGTCTCTGGCGCTGATATTAGGATTACTGGTCGTTGGTGTACAGGTGAGTTTGATGTCTTTGGAAATGGGCTTAGGAGGGAAGGGAGAGGTGCTGATGAGAAGACAGTGGGCATCCAGCTATGGCATCCACATCATCCCTTACAACCGCCTGCAAAAATATGTCACGAGCATCGACCTGCGGTCCGCGGTGCAAGATAACGTAGCGTTCAAGATCTCGTTCGGAACGACGTTTGCATTAGCAGCCTTCATGCACTTCTAGGGAATTCAAATTAAGATATGTGGTGTGGCTCATACCGAGTTCATGCTTGCCTCCTGCCTCCGTTCCATGGTCCCAAGCTGTGCTGCTCCATCTTACCATTTTCTCAAAGGAAATGGAAGTGACCAACCCCTTGTAGGTACGTAAGTATCTTGGAATGTAATTAGAATGGTACCGTCTCCCGCTCCAACCACTTCATCTCCAGCTCGTTCTCCTTGAAGAAATCTTTCGTCTTGGCATGGACATCGGCGTGATATTCGTTCAACCAGTTCTTCTCTCTTCTCGTCAAGAGGGTCTCGTCAATTAATTTTCGGCAGTAAGGGACCATTGTTACATGCTCAAAGCCAAGGTATGGCTTATCGCCGAATTTGTGCTTCGTTTCTGCTTCTTTCACCATGACGATGTTCTCGATTCGGATGCCGAAGGTACCGTCTTCATAGTAGCCCGGCTCATTGGAAATCACGTTTCCGGGTGCCAACGGGACTTCGGAGTATTGGATTCGGGTTCCGATGCCGATTGGGCCTTCGTGGACGTTGAGGTATGAGCCTACACCGTGACCTGTGCCGTGTCGATAGTCCAAACCTTCTTCCTAGAGGCGAGTTAGTGAAATTCTCCACGTGTATGTTGAATAGACCTTACCCATAGAAATTGTCTTGCTAGAGTGTCCAAAGCGAAGCCAGTAGTTCCCTTGGGGAATATGGCAACATCCAAGGCAATATGGCCTTTCAAGACCAGGGTATAAGCCTTCCTTTCCATCTCAGTCGGTTCTCCGAAGTGGAGGGTGCGAGTAGTGTCCGTAGTCCCATCGAAGTACTGCGCTCCAGAATCACAGAGGTATATCGCCTTCGGATCAATGGTTGAGCAATTGCCTCGTTCAGGCTTGTAATGAATGACCGCAGCATTGGCTCCAGTCGACGAAATCGTATCAAACGAGAGCCCAACAAAGTGCTTGTGCTTTGATCGCATTTCTTCCAGCTTATCAGCTGCTGCAACCTCATCCAGCTCCACTTTGTGGACATTGAGTTGATCCTCGAGCCAGGAAAAGTACTCAATCAGAGCTGCTCCATCTCGGATATGGCATTGCCTCATTCCCTCAAGCTCGGTCTCATTTTTCACAGCTTTAGCATCCCCAATGGGGCTTCGCAGTTCATCGACTTTTGTCTCTCCACCCAGTGACCTCTTCAAAGCCCAGGAAGTCTTGTTTGACACAAGGAACTTTCTGATCTTCGCCTCTGGAGGGCCATCTCCATTAGTCGAAGCCAGAGACTGGCCTAGCACCTGGGTATCCTCAAAGATCTTCTCATAAGGCCGAACGGAGACCCCATTGTCAGTAAGATACGTTTTGCACTCGCTGCTGAGGTTGCTCTCGTCGACATACAAAGTTGCCGTGGTAGGTGTGACGCTGGCATAGGAAAAGAAGACCGGGTTGTATGGAATATCGTTGCCTCGCATATTGAACAGCCATGCAATCTCGTCCAGCATGGAGACCACAAATCCAGAGCTCTTCTTCTTTTCCAGATCCTTTCGAAGTTCGTCCAGCTTGGTCTTCACATCCTTTCCGGCGAACTGCTTTGCCAGAACCTTGACAGGCTCGCTGGGCCTAGGAGGACGTCCTGTGCCCCAGATCTGGTCTACGAGGTTCTCTTCGATCGCCATCAGCTCTTGTCCGCCTCGTTTCTTGATTTTCTCTGCCAGCTTTCGTGCATCTGGTGCAGAGATGACTGTAGGATCAACACCAACAATTTTTCCTCCCTCTGATTGATCTGCAGACCATTCTTGCCAAGTTGGAACATCCTGCAATCCTTGCTTGAGCAGCAGCCAATTCGAATCCAATTGTTTTGTTGCTTGATTGAAGTATCGACCGTCCGTAGCCAGCGCTGCCTTCTCATGAGTGACCACCGCGCACCCCGCAGATCCGGTAAATCCTGTTATGTATTCCCTTCTCGCGTCACATGGCGCAATATATTCGGAGGAATGGCTATCTTCTGAAGGAATGACTAGTTTTTTTGTCAGAGTCTTGGAGGAGAGAGGAATTTGCACACTTACATACTGTAGATGTCGACCTTGTGCTTCTGCATGAGCTCCCTTAGCCGGGTTAGGCGATCTGTTGTATCGACCTTCTCCATGTCTATGTCTGTCCTTCCCGTCAGTACTTCCCCACGATTTAGGTCTTCCAACGTGCCTGTTCTCGTGCTCGTAGAGCTGTATCGAAGGGAGATTCGAAGTCTCTGAGGTCGAAAGGGCGTAAACACGGAAACTGGACTCCTTATGAACGCTTTTCCAACAGCTCGAGGGTATCGCATTGGTTCGGGCCCCTCTGCGCAAGCACCTTCTGCTTCGAGATGCTAAGTGGGGGTTGCGGTGGTGGCAGAAGGTTGGCGGTAGACCTTGAGGAATTTGTTAGTCAGAGGTGGACCCAAAAAGCGGACTGCGGGTTGAAGCAAACCTCTGAGCCGTTTTTGACCCGTGGGATGCAGCGGAGAAGAGGAGGCTTCGTAGAATGTAACCCAAGCAAGCAAGGCCTTGGAAGAGAAGGCTGAAGCACCTGAGTCAGCAACAAGGGTCAAAACGGAAGGCTGCAGATTTCGGGCGACAAACTTCATACATCAACGGAACGGGCTACAATATGAAGAGTACTGAGCCGAAACGGCGTATCGTGTCATTATGATGTCGTGTGATATTGTTCACTCTTTTCTCGTCTCTAAAAGTTTTCTTTCAACCCTCGATCTGCGAATCTCAACCTCACGATCAGGCTACAACCACAAATTATGGCGAACGTTGATAGTGGGCAGTTGCCAACCTCTCTTGAGGAAGTTGAAGCTGTACGTACCACCGTTAGTGTATTATGGTCTGGGGCTGCTGTTTGATGGTCTTGGTTGATGCGAATGCGACCTTGTGGGCCACAGAGGAGAACGACGGTGATGACTCGCGGACCTCGTGGGATGATATGCTGACCTTCTGTAGCTGATTCGTCAGCTGTACTCCCCTGGGAGATCAGACCAGGTCGTCAAGACGCAAGAGACGCTGCAAAAGCTCCAGCGATCTCCAGAAGGATGGCAGCTCGCCAGCAGCCTGATGAACAACAGGGATCAGCAGATCAGATTCTTCGCAGCCTTGACTTTCATCGTCAAACTCAATACAGATGCGTGAGCCTATCGAAATCAGACTTTCGTGTTGAACTGACGCCATCCCAGCAAGTCCCTAGGAGAAGAAGATGCCCAGGCTCTGCTCCAGACTCTCATCGGTTGGCTGATTCGATGCATGGAGATTTCAGAAGGTGCCTTGGTGGTGAGAAAGTTGTGCTCGACGTTGGTTGCTTACTTCATGCAATTCTCCACCTCTTGGGAGAGATGTCTCAAGCATCTGATGTATTCCCTTTGCAATAACGAGGCTCGACCATACAGTTCCCTTGATGAGGCTCCTGAAACGGAGATATTAAGGCACAGTCTCTCAGACGCCAAAGCGGTCGCTGTATTCTGGGTTGCCACAACACTTGTCGAGGAAGTTGGAAAGACGGATTCAAATTCGATGAAGCAGCACAAATTCCATCGTCAAGTTGTGCCTAATGTTGATGATATTGTACCGCTGATTTCGAAGTACATCAATAACAACGTTACGGAAGCTGCACATGGAACAGTCAAGCAGGAGGCGATGAAGTGCTTCCAGGCATGGGTATCCTACTCACATCGCGCATTCATTGACGACGAGATTGTCCTTGAGCCACTGCGAAACTTGATTAAACCAGCACTGATGTGCTTGGTGGACGATGACCTCTACGAGACAACTGTCGAACTATTCTCGGATGTTTTGGCAAATTATTCCAAGTTTCTCCATAAAGAAGACTTCGAAACTCTCCAGTCTCTTTTCAACAGCCCATGGGCTCAGGAGCGGTACGAAAGATTGATCAACGGCGATTTTGACTTCGATTCTTTACAATTCGGAATGTTCATGATCGCATTTGGCGATGCTACAGTCCAAAATTTGACCAAGAACCTAGGAACCGATCCTCAATGTCAGCAATACCTTTCCGCCCTCTGCGGTCTTCTTGGAGCAGAAGGCCATGCAATTCATGACGACAAAATCTATGTCCCAGCACTGGAATTTTGGAATACGTTAGTGGAAACTATGGTTGATGACATCTATTCTGAAGGAGGAAAGCACCCGGCATGGTTCCCAACAGCTCAGGCACTCGTCATGCAAGCAATTGAAAGATGTTGGCGGAAGAGTCAATTCCCTCCTGCTAATGAGTTCAGTTCGTGGGATTCCGTGGATAGAATCGGCTTCAAAGATGCCCGTAGAGATTTCTCGGACCTGCTTCAGCAGTTCTTCCTCACCACTGGCATACCCCTCCTCCAGGTCTTCATCGATCTTATTCAGAAATCTGCCGCCTCAAGGAACTGGGCTGAACTCGAGGCTTCTATCTATTGTCTTGGAGGATTCTCTGATACTTCTTCCGAAGATCCGCTGCGTGATGAATACCTTGACAAGGTTTTCACGCCATCACTTCTTGATCTTTTCACAGGTCCTCACAAAGAGGTCCCGAGACCAACGATGCAGTCATTCCTCGATTTAATCATCGGCTACTCGGAATACTTCAAGCACAGGACGCAGGCTTTGCCAAAAGTCTTGACCTTTGTATTTCAAGCCACCAGCTCTCCAAACCTGGCTAAGAAAGCATCGAAAGCTATCACAAGGCTGTGCTCTGACTGTCGGAAGATTCTGCTACCTGAGTTGGGTGCATTTCTTCAACAATACCGTAATATTGCCTCAAATTACTCTCTTGACGGATCTGTCAAGGAATCGATCATGGAAGGCATTGCCTCCATTATTCAAGCATTGGAGAAAGAAGAGCAAAGAGTGGCCCCGTTGGAGCAGTTGCTCAACTTTATTGAGGCTGATGTGGAACAAAGTCTTCTTCTCCTTTCCTCCATCGTTCCTTCCCAGGAAAGAGACCAGTCGGACCCCTCCCAGATGGATGGCGGCCGAGGAGCAATGGCTTTGGAACTTGGGGTCACAGCCTTCAAATGTCTTGCAGGAATTGCAAAGGGCATCCAGATCCCAGACGATGGACCAGTGGACCTTGAGAAACGGGAATCCAGATCATCCACATTTTGGACAGAGGGCGAGGGCTCGCGCATTCAGCAACGGATATACTCCATGATGTGCCGTATGTACGACGCACTTGGTAATCGGGGCGAAATTGTCGAGGAAGTTTGTGATATTTGGCGTCAAGGATTCCGAGAGATGGAGCCAGGGCCATTTGTGATGCCGCCAAATATGGCCGCCCAGTTCTTCATGAAAGCTAACTTTCAAACACCACGGCTGGGTCGTGTCATCACCACAGCAGGTTCTTTAATTAGTAGTAATAAATGGGGCGATGGGTTAGGCGGCGTCCTGGCTGCACTGTTGGCTTGGGTTGCCTCACTACTCCATACTCTTGGAGGTAGGTTTCCGGATTCAACTCAAAGGTCCGATGTTGATTAGTTTGCAGAACCCGGTAATGATCCTGAGCTTACACAAACTGGAATTGAGTTTGTATTCCGACTTCTTCCTAAATATTCTCACGTTCTTTTGAACCATCAACCATCGTCATCTCTGGAGTTCGTCTTCATGTTCACCCTCAAAGCTCTGGCAGGCAGCGACCCCCTGCCAAAACAAGCAGCGGCTGAATTCTGGGTATGTCGTCCCATCTCTGCTTCACTTTACTGTGCTAAAACTTTCAGGCAACCTTCATCGGCCTTCCAAATCAACCAGAACCATTACAAGCTTCCGTCAACAACGCCATCCAGCACCTCGGCCCATTGCTCGCCCAAGCACTGATCTACAATATTGGTGGTCACGCCGCAAGAAGCGAACTAGATAAGCTTTGCGAGCCGGTGAAGAAATTGGTCGTTCGACAAGTCAATGCAAGAACCTGGCTGGAGGCTGCTCTCCTTGATCCAAGTTTTCCCAGCGACATAGTGTCCGATAAAGACAAACAACTTTTCTTACAGAAGATCATGAAGTGAGTAATACGTCTGCAGTACCAAATTTGTAAAGGCGAAGCTAATCTTGAACAGTCTTCGGGGAGCCAGAGGAACAAATCAAGTGGTCAGAGAATTCTGGCTCACGTGCCGCGGCACGAACTTCGCATACGTCTCTTAACAATTTATGAGTTTACTTGATACCCATTGGTGAAATAAAAAGTTTTCGAGAATTGGATGGAGAATAGATACTGGGTGCTGCGGAGATTTTGCGGGAAAGTGCTCATGTGGCCTCTGATGCTCCGTCCCGGACATCTAGTGGCTGATGGATGGACTGACAATTCAAAGTGGATCACCTCGTTTACCTGCTGCGAAGTTTGGGTTCTAGATTTACAGCTTTCCGATTAGTATCGGGTCTTGCCTCCGTTTCCATCCCCAGTGGGGTGCCTTGATGGCGTTTCTCCTGGCCCAGTCACCCAATTCGCCTTTATCATTTAAATGCTTCTTTAGCATGAAGTAAGGCTCAACGTTCTTGTAGAATATTCAGATGCTCACGGCCACCTCCCCAAATCAAAGAGCCGAGATTTGGGTCTGATTTGCTGTGATTTTGCGCGTACCATTGATCATGAGGTGTAATATTGGCGGCAGCCGATCCGATAAGCACATAATAAGGAGTAAGGTAAGATCCAGGGCTATCTTGGTTATAGACAAGTAAGCTAAACTGAGAGCATCCTCAAATGACGTCATAATGTTGAATGAGTTTTTAATACGTTTTCTTGATAATGAGATGAACTTCGCGAGACCAAAATTCTGATACCTGGTTGATTCTGCAATAAATATTCGGCTAAGATTATTAATATAATTTATAACGAATCTGGGCGGCTCTCAAATCTACTTTCGTCTTTGAATTAGAGTCGCTACTATCCTAATCTGAGTTAGAACCTGGGTCTTGATCACATTAATAAGTTAGCTGGATTATACTTAGGGGTTCTTCTTCTAGCCCCCGCCAATACAGGAAAAGGGAGCACATTGGTTTGCAGGACTCTACTTGAGAGTAATCGTGTCTGATGTATTTTATTTTAGTGTCCTGCGTAGTGGCATATATCCCTTATTCGTAATATAGGCTAGAGTATTCCTAACGAGTAATTGCAGTATTATAATCGGGAGCACTCCGGCTAGTAGTAGAACAATTCATTTGCTTTCTAACAAAAAATGCCAGGTTATATAGTTTATTATATTTAACTTTGCTCCATATTTTCCCTCGTTTTCCTCCTAAACCGAATTCCTTGCCAGCATCGTTGCCCATTTAAAGCCATAAATACTTGCCAACACCAATCTTCGTATTGCCGCATAACAAGAATGAGAATTCCTAGAATACCGAAGCCGAAGACTAGGCTTATAAATGACCCGAAATTTGCAGGAATAAATGAAATTACGTCTCTGTTCATAGAGAAAATCGCCGCAGCAAGTGCGATAGGAGAGATATAGATCTGTGAGTGTGAAAGCTGTTAGAAGTCTGGGGGTTGGGGGTTTTTCCCTTCCTACTTCCTAAGGAAGTAAAAGACTTACCATCATAATTAACGCCAGTCCTTTATTATCCTGGGCTATCTTGTGCTGCATATTTCCTACTTCATTGCCCTCAAGAATAAGTCGAAGTTCGAGCTAAATAATTCAATTACAATGTTAGTAACTGTGTACTAGTAGAGCTTTTATAACGAGTGGAATAATAAGCTAATAATGGAAACTCGCCTCTTGTGCAAACTCAGAGCAGCTTTCCGCCAAGTACTCGAGTTTGTTCCTTAGCGAGTCTAATTCAGTGAAAGTTATTTCAATATCACGAAGAGACCGTTCACCACTAAGCGGGCTAGAAAGGTTCTCGAAATATATAGCATGATTGAGACAGAAGTTCTCACAGGCACCGACGGTTTTAGATAGGCATTGAAACAATTGCGTTGTGAGTCTTTTGACTTGAACGATCCAGTCACGCGATGACTTGACCATTTCGTTGTGTTCTGCTGCTGTAGAAGAGGATCGCTCTCTGGACATGCACAAGGAATACTGATACGTCTGTTTAATGTGTTAATAGACATCAAACCAAGCAAACAGCTTGAAAATATCTTAGATACCAGAATGCTTGCCATCTTCAAATATTTCCCTTCGATGTCTATTTGGTAGACTACAGCTTCGTGTGGATTCACATTGCTCGACTCCCCGCTTTAGAAATATTAGAAAAGACGACTCACCTGCTCATAATCGCGAATGCTCTGCCTTATCTTCGCAACCACTTGCACCCATTCACGTTTAACTTGGGCAATGCGAATTCGGAAACAGGAGAGAAAATATTCTCGCGGTGTCCGAACTGTCTTCTCCGCGCCGATGACGCCAAATGTGAGAGGGTCGGCATTCATGCCGCCCTCCATTATAGCATCGTCGTGGTATGCCTCCACAGTTTCTTTTGCTTCACCGACGGCGTCGAAGTAAGTGTCAAAAAAGCCGTAGGCGACCCACCGCGACTCGTCCTCTCCAGCTACTAGACAAGACATTTGTGCCTCGTAGAGAAAGTTAGAGGGCCCCGAGCTCTTCCAATCCAGGAATGAGACATCTCGGCATTGCCTCAAGCGATTTGCGTTTGAATCAAGACGATGATCTTCCCACGCTCTTTCCGACACCCGCCATACATAGAACGGGATGTGGAATGCCAGTTGAAACATGGGCAACCCAGGCTATGTGGCTTTGTTAGCAAGCACCCTGCAGCCGGATCTGGACCAGTCTTCTTACAGGAAATGTGACGCCAATAAAATTCTCCCAAGCAAGGTGTTTGTAGAGGGTGTCGCGAAGGCCCAAGGCTTGAGACTCTGATGCGGTACCGATGAGGGCAAGGATGCCCCAACGGTCCAGGTTGGTAATAAATCTGCAGCTCTGTCAGCATTACTGACCCACAGAAGCGTATTGACACGACTGGTGATTACGCACATTTTCCGTTGTTCGGCATCTGGCTCTGGCTCTGGCTCTAGATCTAGATCTTTGGGCCGCTTTTCTTCCTCATGAGGATTTTCTAAATCCGGCTTCGGCTCCGAGTCCATGTTCGATAAAGATAAGTCATAGTTGCCGGCTGTAGCCGCGCTCGCACTCGCGCTCCCGCTCTCGCTCCCGCTCTCGCTAACCTTATTCGTACCAGTGGCCGCGGCAACAGAGAATCGCTAGGGTAAAGTTCAACATCAGCTTGGCCTTTGCCCTTTATCTTGCTGGGTTGGGGGAGTGGGAAGTGGCAGGTTCAGAGGAGGAACGCAGGGAGCAGGTTTGGAATTTGGGCCAGCTTACGGGTCTCTTCAACTGCTCATACAGCTGGCGCGCTGTAAGCGGACCTCGGTATTTCCGTACTTGTTCCTTTTCACCGGCGCAACTCCTTTCATCCAACCAAGCGATAGGGCCGCCGACGTCTCCTTTCTCTGCTTGGAGCGCTCCCAGACTTGCGCCAAAGCAATACTGCTCAACCTTGTCCGCCCGGGGGAGACAAGCGTCCGATTCATCACCATCTTTCATGAAGCCTCGAACGACATCGTCCTC
Organism: Hyaloscypha bicolor E; assembly: GCF_002865645.1. Classification (NCBI taxonomy): domain Eukaryota; kingdom Fungi; phylum Ascomycota; class Leotiomycetes; order Helotiales; family Hyaloscyphaceae; genus Hyaloscypha; species Hyaloscypha bicolor. The sequence goes on along the minus strand of NW_020194519.1, from coordinate 850,988 downwards.
CTGCAGCCCTCGGTTTTCGATACAAGTTTCGTTTTCAACACCGAACAGAATATTTGTGCGGCGCGTCGCGAATATCGGATTCCACTCAGCGTGGCTTAAGCTCAGAAAGCGGCTAGGCCCTGGTCGTCCACTAGGTGGTTTTCGTTTTTGTTGCACCATACTAGGCATGGCTTGCGGCTCACGACGCACTCGGGAATGAACAACCAGAAAAAGATGGAACGGCTGGAGGCAAAAGCATCTGGAATAGCCACCTAGAGGAGAGTGCAAATCGAGGCTGTTCGGGGATGCAAAAGGAGGGCACACAAAGGTGTAACTTTTCGCTCCAGAAACCTCCTCCATAAGTACTCGGAACGCTCATCTAAGAACGCCTTGCTAAACACACCAGTAACGGAACACCAAACCGCTTTAAACCATACCTGCAGTCAAACTCATCCGCCCACTTCTGGTCCTTCTAATCACGTCCTCCTAGCTTCCATCATTACTTGACGAATACCTTCTCGGTTCGACATTCTGCGCATCGTGGCTGTTGGCAATTGGGGCAAGCATCCGTCATTATATGTATCTTGGTCTGTCCACAGGAGCACTTCTTTTCGGTGAGCCCGCATACCGTCGAATATTAGGAGTCAGAGGGGTCGTACGCACGTCCACACGAAGATGGTCCTCTTTTTACTCTTCGAGGGCGGCTGGTATTCGCAGAATAGCTTGTCATTGAAGGCTCCTACTGGCGCTCTCTTCATTCCGAGAACTAACCATCCTCTATGTCTCGTCTAGTAAATCGGGCACGCGTGCTGTGGTAAGGCTTCCCTTTAGGCTGTTCGGCTCGACGTGGCTGGTTGGGTATGGCTGCATGCAGACAGCGGCAGGGGTTTTTTGACCCTGTGGGTGTTAGCTCGGCATCAAATCGACCAATTGGGGCATTACCTATGGTGGAAATAGTAGCTGGCTGCCTTTCAGGATGCGTGATATGTGATATATTAGGCAAAAACTGTCGGTTCGCAAAGAAACTTTGGATGGCTCCCGGCGGGAAAAAGTAATCGCAAGGTGTTCTCTTCATACGAGAGAAAAGTGGCCGATTTTTGGTCCGTGCACCACACCCTCTGTGACGGCTGGCGTAAGGGCATGATCTGCCAAGGACAGGATATCGGAAACAGGCACAAAACGAAGCTAAGCCGGAATTGCTTGGGCGGAATAATACTAAAGGTCGAGGCATCCTCCCTACTTTATTCCATAGCTTAGTATTTTCTAATATATGAGATTCTTTGAACTTTAAACCCTCGACCATTTTATTAATTCCACTATTATATAATACTAAGCTTACTCGACTCGGCCTATAGAGATAATATAATACTACTAGTAAAGAATCCGTATTTATTCTTAAAAAGCAAAAACAAAATACTGCTTTTAATATTTAATAATCTCCTTAAACTATAAAAAACCAGAGAGCTTAACTAAAAATATAATATTCTCTATAATCTAGTTAATTTTAGAGCCTAACTCTTAACTAGAGTAAATAATATTTCTTTTCTAGTAATTGGTTCTTTACTAATATAAAAGAACAAAAATACTATTTTCTATAATCTAATTAATTTCGGAACCTAATTCTTAACTAGAATAAATAATATTTTCTTTAATATTAATAAAAGTAAAAAAACTGGCCTTTTTTTCTAGTATAAAAAGAATTAATAATAGTTTACTAATTTAAAATAAGAAAAGATAATAATTAGTTTTAGTTTACTAATTTAAAACTAGATAAAATAATAATTAGTTATAATTTACTAATATTAAATAAAAAGAATTTATTTAATACTTATTTCTATAACTAATATCTTTTCTAAAGCTATTATAAATAGCCCGGAACTAAATACTATTACTATAGATATATTAAATAAAAGGCCCTAGTATAATAAAATAGAAAAGCCAGACTTTAATATTATAAACTTATATTATTAGAGAAGCTATTATAATACTATTTCAGAAAAAGATATTAAAGAATAACTAGCTAACTTGGAACTTAAAAATTCCGAAAATAAATAAGGCCTAATAGAAATTACTTATATAAAATAATCTTATTAATAAATACTATCTTATAGCTAATAAATAAGCGGAATATTATTAGAAATTTCATTTATATATTAACTAATTTACTAAAAAAGTTAATAAGCTAGAGGTAATTACTAGTTAATTTTATATAAAAAAAGACTAATATAAAAAAATATTATAAAATAAAGATTTAAATAAATAGATATTAAAAAATACTATAGGTTCTTATTAGAAGAACTATATAGGAGCTAATATTAAAGCTTTTTTCTACTTTTAGCCTATAATAATTAATTATAGCTTATTAGAATTAAGAATTCTATTCTATTTATAAATAAAAATAATTACTAGATTAATAATTAAATATTAAATATAAGAAATAAATTAATATAAAACTTCTCTAAATTTAATAATAAACTACTAAAAATTATTTATATAATATAATTAGTTACTGGAAATACCTGTAATTTTATTTATAATTAACTTAAACCTAAATTAGTTAAATAAATCTCGATTATTAAATAGATTTTTAAGATTCACTAATAAGCTTATAATAAAAATAAAGAAATAGAATACTAGAAAGTAAAAGAAATATATTAATATCTAAAATAAAGAAATAAGCTATTTCTAGTATTCTAAATAAAGTTTATTTACTTAATAATAAAACTAGAGAAATTACTAGATAATTAATATAATAATTTAATAAATAAAATGAATTTCGAGCTATTTAAAAGCTTAGATAATAAGAAGTTTAATATATTCAGAAACTTTATTAAATAATATATAAAATAAGAAAATAGGCTTTTTTTAATTAAGAATTAGTAATTCCAAAAAAAAAACTAGTAAAAACCATTTTGGACTAGAAAGCCTATCGGAATTTAAAGAGCTATAATAATTCTATATCTAGTAAATTAACTTTAATAACTAGTATTTTTATAATTTAAAGAAATAGTTTATTAAGAATTTAAAAAGAAATTAAACTAGCTAGAGAGTTTTTATTATTATAGCTATAAAAAGCCTAGATATATAAAAAATATCTATTAGTATAGCTATTTCTTTGGGAGTCACGTGCGTAGTCACGGGATACGGGATACGGAATATGGGTAATAGGATATAAGTAATGAGATATGGGATACGGAATATAGTTATATAACCTCGCGTCTTATTAGTAACTCGACTAGTAGACTAGACTCTTTTAAGCTTAGTAGATTTAGAAATTATATATTAATATTATAATACTATAATTCTTATTTCTAAAAAATAATAACTTTACTAACCTTATATAAATAGTACTTTTATACTTATATAATAATACTATATATTACTAGTAAACTAATACTAATTAGTTTATACTTATAGATTAGAGGAAGATCTAGCTAGTTAGAAAAGCATTTAGTAGCCTAAAACAAGTAGTTTACTTCTAGTTAAAGAAGGGAACTACTATTAACTCCGGAAAAGTATTTAGTAGCCTAAAAAGAAGATATTAGCTCTTACTAATTAAGAAGTAATTAGCTATTTAATTAATTAATTATTTATTTAACTTCTATTATCTTTTAAAATTAACTTCTTTTGGCCCCAAGATTACTTTCTTGGAAACTATCTTTTCTATTTATATAATACTCGTATCTATAAGATTCTTTTTCCGGAATATATATCCTATATATATCCTTAAAGCTCTTTAATTACTACTTTGATTTTACTATTAAAAATCGAGTTTTTTAAGTTTTAGATTCTTTCGGAATTATAATATTTTACTTCCTAAATTTCTTATTATAGACGAAATATTTAAGAGCGAAATATTTATTTTAATATCCTATTAGATATCTGGATATCTGATATTTAAATTAGATATCTAGATATTTTAGATATCTTTATTACTAAACCCTTTCTATAAACCTATTATAAATTACCTTACTTTCAAATATCTTTTACTATAAACTATATATATATACTAGGGAGAGACTAAACTTGGTTTAGTATAGATAATAAAAAGGAGAAGAAATTAATTAAGAAATAGGAAAATAGAATTAATACTAATAATATTATAAAAGTAGATTTTCGGAAATATCTAAATACTAAGCTATATTAGTATACCTTATATAGAACTTCTAATAAGAACCTATAGGATCTATTTAAGAATAACTTTAAGGACTTTAGTAATATAACCTTTAGTTAATATAGTTATACTAAACTATAAACTCTTTGAAAATACCTTTAGTATAATAATATCTATATTAAATAGAACTATATATATCTTATTATAATATAGTTTCTATTTAATATTATTTAGGAGAAAATAATATATATTTAATATAAAGCTAATATTATTAAAGATAGCTTAATTAGAATAAATCTTCTAAAGGAACTCATTATATTAGTTTATCTTACTTTAGAGGAAACTAGATAGAAAGAAATCAAGTATTCTCGGTTAACTAGCTAGTTAAATTAAGGTATTTATTTACTTTCTCTAAATTAAGATTATTTACTACTTTTACCTTTATTACTATTACTAGATTTACTATATCTAAAGAACTCTTAGTTAATTCCTACTATTATTACTAGGAAGTTTATTAGAGAAGTAGTAAAGATATATATTAAGATATAGAAATATAATAGAACTAATAAGAGTTTTAATTAAAAACTCGTTATTTTCTTTAATATTTACTAATATATAGAGTTTCCAGAAAAGGCATTAGTAAGAGCTTTTCCTACTATATTAAAGGAACTAGTATAAGACTATTTCTATAATAACTAGCTCTTTTAATATATATATAAAAAAGCCTATATAAATATTTATAGCTTCTTTAAAGGCCCCGGTTACTATTATTAAAATTTAGATAAATAAAATACTATTACCTTAGTAATTATAATAGTAAAAGACCCTAAAAAGACAATATTCGAGCTTATCTAATTACTAATTAATAACCTATATAAATTATAATATGGCCTTATTCCTGCCTTATAAACTACTAAATTCCTATATAATAAGATTATTACCTCTTATTAAGGCTTACTAGTATACTAATATATAATCTCGGATTCTTCTAATAATTTTGGCTAGCTTATTAATAAGCTCTAATTATTTATTACTATTTATAAGAAGAAATAATAGATTAATATCCAGATTCTTTTTACTAATTAAAAATACTATTCTTAAAACCCTTTAAATTACTATTTATTCGGAAATTATTAATACGAATCTAATTATAATTTCGGAACCCGTAATAACTATTTCAAGCCCTGTAATTATAATAATTATATTTCGAAGTCGTATTTTATATATAAGAAACCCGAATACTACTTATAGAAATATATACTAAAGAAATAAAAGACTAAGAAGGCTCGATTTAAGAATAGAAATATTTACTAATTTAGATTCCGAAATACCTATAACTTTAATAAATGCTTTAGTAGTATTTATATATAATATATTACCGAATTTAAAGAAAAAGAGAATAATAAGAATAATAAGAATAAACTAGTAAATAATACTTTTAAAGTCTTACTAGTAGAAATAAATAAAAGAGAGAAATATTACTTTAATTTCTATTTTACTTTTATTAAGAGCTTTCTATCTATTTCTATAGTCTTTACTTTTACTATTCCTATAACTAATACCCTTATAAATAACCTTATATCTCTTTCTCTTATATATTAGATAATAGGCAAAAACCATGCCTTAAAGCCTATTAAATAAATAAAAGACACCCAGATATTTATAGTTAATAGTATATTAAAATATAATACTTATTACTTTTATAGAATTATAATTAATACTAGAGCCTCTAGATTCTTAATTACTAGTTCTAACTAATTCCAAGCTTTATAGTAAACTAATAATAGTATTAAACTTAATAAAACTACTAAAGATTAAGTTAATATCTAGTTTAGTATTAAATCTATATTTTCTATTAGATCTATAATAGTAAAAATACTAATTAGATAAGTATAATTTTATATTATATCTATAAAAACTCTATTTCTATTTAGTTTAGCTAATATAAATAAGCTAGGGATCTATTTTAATAATTTTACTAATTATTTTATTACTTCTAATAAATGCTTTATATCTATAATATAATGTTTTAGATACTTTTTTTTATTTTAAAATACTATTCTATAAAGCTTTATTTCCAAATTCTTTACTTATAATTTTTGCTTTCTTATAAAAATCAAATTATAATATCTATATTACCGTTTTAGTTATTTATTTATTAGTAAGCTTCAAAATATATTAGAATAAGCAGGCTATAATATTAATATAGAAGCCCTTAAGTATTTTATAAAGTATTATAAGTAATACTAGAAATTTGAATAATTACTAGAATAATTCAAGTTTAATTTAAGAAATAATATTAGCTTTAGCTATTCTATTATTATTAATATTTTCTATATTTCTAATAAGCTTATATTTTATATTATTAATAAAGGCACTTAATATTAAGCCGGCTAATAGCTTCTAAATATTAGTATATTATATACTTGGGATATCCTAAAGTAATATTAGATTAATATCTATTTAGGCCCTTCTAATTAGATTATAGTAAATACCGGAAAGTAGTTTATTAGTAAGGAGTTTACTTAGCTTATAAATACTATAGGAATTAAGATTAAAATTATTTCTATAAAAGCTTATAATTCTATTAGAATTATAGAATATTATTATAGCCTAATTTAATATATTTACTTTATTATTATAGCTAAAATTAATAGAATTAATAAGAATACTATATTTTAAAGAGCTTTTAAGGCTATTAATAATTCTATTAGACCTAATAGTATTATTTCAATTTTCTTAATTTATAATACTTTATCTCAAATAACTAAATATAATACCTTATTACTAATTATATTATAGTAATTAGTAATATTTAAGAAAATAATAATAGAAATTTAGAAGCTTTAAGCTAGATACTAGATTATAAATACCCTAAATATCCGAAATAGTTCTAGTACTACTAATATTTATAAACTTCTCTTAAATTTGAATATTCTTATATAGTATAAAGAGAATACTAGTTAATCTAATAATTAGAATAAATTATATAAGCTAGTAACTATTAATAAAAAGAACTATATATTAGCTCTACTATATAGTAATACTACCTTTTATTTAATCTCTATAAAGCCCTTTTATATAAGAAATATTAAGGTTATTACTAATAGCTCTGAACTTGAACTTATTTCTAAATTCTATAATAATACTAAAAATAATATAAGTATAATTTCTCTTACTATTCCTGCTATTTTACTAAAGTATAATAGAAAATACCCTTATAAAAACCCGGATTTTATAGTATTTCTATAGGATAATAACCTATATAAGAACTCTTATTAAGTTAAAGTTACTAGCCTCCTAGAAAAAAATATATTTAAGGTTATTTCCAGATTTTAGATACTAAAGAAAATATATATTTTTAACTCTCGGTTTATTAATAAAATTAAAAATAAGAATATAAAGAAAGAGTTTAAGAAATCGAAACTAGTTATCTAAGCTTATAATAATAATAAGAAATATATAATATTAATATAATTACCTACTATTTAATATATTAGCTAGAGAATTAATCGAATCGTGAATCAGAAGATTTCGAAATCAATGAAATAAAAAAATGATTTTAATAATCAAGTTATTTATCCTATAATAATCAAATTTTTGATTATTAAGGCCTTCTTAATGAATAATATCTTTCCCGTTCCTCAATATTCAAGTGATAAAATATCTTCCAATAATTATATCAATCTTTATTATTCCAAATATTTGAATCGATCGAAAGATCGGAAGGCGCATAAATATAATTATACAAAAATATTAGAAAATCTTAGCTTAATAATAAATCTAAATCAAAGAAAATCATTTCCGAAGATTCTAATTAATTATATTTTTAATATTAATTCATTTCAAATAATTAATCTATATTCGAATATTCTAATAATATATATTATATCAAGATATATAGATAATAATATTATCATTATGGATTCTTTTTTTTTTTTTTTTTTTTTTTTTTTAAGCCGGATCATAATCTAAGGATTTTATGAAATATATAAATATAATGAAGATTCCTAAAATCAATATATGATTTCCGATATCGGAAAATATATATTAGAGATAAAAGATATTATAAAAAGATAAATATATAAATAAAGATAAATAAATATAAATTAGATAAAGAGATATAGATTAATATATTATAAGCATAATTAATTATGAACTTTCATAAATAATCGAAGTTAAAGCAATATTTTTAATCATCTTAAGCTAAAAAGAATTAGATAAATTGAAGATATTAGAAAATAATAAATATATAAATCATTTCTATATAATATAATTAATAATTTACGAAAAGAATTCATCAAGGATTAAATTATTCCATAAATATATTATTTAAGCTTAATATATCTAATGATCCATTATCAAGATAAAGATCATAAAATAATTAATATCTAAATTGATTTCACGGATATAATTCGATATTCGGATATTAATATTTCAAAGATTTCGATTTGAAGATCATTAAAAAGAATATAAATCATTTTCTTGATCATTTATTATAATCATATAGAATCAAGATAAATGATCTCTGATCTTATATAGATTAAAATCTTTTTCTCTAGAAAAATAAATATTTATTTATAAATATTTTATATTTATATTCCTTGAAGAAATGATCAAAATATTTAGAATCAAGAGATTATCATAAAAATTAATAATAATTTTATGATGAATACATAATTTACAAAATATAATCAAAGGTTCTTAAATTATCGACATTTATTATATGAATTATCCAATATATTTTCGAAAGACGAATTATCTGATTAGTATTCATATATAACAGAGATCATATAATCTACTTATATAATCAAGATTATTTCTCTAAATTACTGTACATAAAACCTATATGGAAGATTATATAATATAAAAATCTTATTAAACCGCCCGCGCCCACGGAGGAGAGAGCAACAACACCAAACTCCTCTCTAAATATGTTTTTTATAGATGTAATATTCATTATCTTTATGATAGAATAATTCTAGAGAAAAATTCTTGATTATATAATAGATTAGTATGATCTCTTTATATAGTAATATCATCAGATAATTGGTCTTCGAATATAATTGGATTAATTAATAATAAATTCGATAATTAAGAACCTTATATTATATTTTCGTAATTATTTCATATAAATTTTATTGTAAATATTTTTATGATAATCCTTGATCTAAATATTTTGATCATTTCTTAAGAAATATTAAACGATTAATAAAAATATTTATAAAAATAACATATTCGTATTATTTCTAGAAAAGATTTAATCGTATATAAATCAGACATTTTAATCTTGATTATATGATTATAATAAATGATCAAGATAATATTTAATATTCTTTTTAATGATCTTCATAAAATCGAAATCTTGCCATATTATACGAATACTCGAAATTATATCGCGTGAAATCCAATTTAGATATTAATTATTCTATGATCTTTTATCTTGAGTAATGATCATTAGATAGTTATAAGCTTCAATTAATATGATTTATCGAAATAATTTAATCCTGATGAATTCTTTTCGTAAATTATTAATTAATATTGATATTAGAAATGATTTATATGATTTATTATTTTCTAGATATCTTCAATTTATCGTTAATTCCTTTTTAGCGTAAGATGATTACTAAATACTTGCTTACTTCATTATTTATGAAAGTTCATAATTAATATGCTTATAGATATATTAATCTATATCCTTTATCATATTTGGGAGTTATTTTAATCTTTATTTATATGATTTATCCCTTTCATGAATATTCTTTATCTCTAGATTATAAATTTTCCGATAATCGAAATCGATTATATTGACTTTTAGGAATCTTCATGTATCATTTATATAGTTTCATAAATCCTAGATGTATGATCCGGCTAATCCCGTTAAATATATCATTAATCTTTTTCTATACTAAAAAACATATAAATCTTTCAAAATATAAATCATGATCGAGTAAGCAAATCCTTAATATATATATTAATGCCTATACTCTAATTAGGGAATTTATATATAATTAGAAAAAGATATTATTTTTTTGTATTTTTAGAAAGTTTCTAGTATTAGTATAGCTATTTCTTTAGGAATTATATATATAATTACGGGATATGAGATATGAAATATAAGTAATAGAATATAAGTAATAGAATATAAAATACGGGATATAGTTATATAACCTTATATTCTATTAATAACTTAACTAGTAGACTAGATTTCTTTAGACTTAGTAGATTTAGGAATTATATATTAATACTATAATACTATAATTCTTATTTCTAAAAAATAATAACTTTATTAATCTTATATAAATAGTATTTTTATACTTATATAATAGTATTATATATTACTAGTAAACTAATAATATTTATTCTAATTTTAATAAAATTATATTTATTAAAGAAAATTATTTAGAGAAAACTAATAATTTAGGAGTAAATAATAAAAATACTAATTTCTATTTATTATTTAATAAAAAATATAATATTAATAAATCGGGAAAAGTCTAATTCTAGATATAGAAATAGCTCTTTTAGAATAAGAATTCTATTAAAGGCTTATAGATTTCATTTAGCTAATTAGTAGAAATTAGTTTCTTATTAATTATAAAATATACTAGAAAAATAAAACTATAATTATTTAATATTTAGTAAATATTAAAACAAATATATATATTTTAATTAACTAAAAACATATTTGCTTTTTAATAAAAGTATTATAAATACTTTTATATAAACTTAAAACTCCTGTTTTTTTATAAGATTTTAATAAATAATCTAATAAAGCTATTTAATATTTAGCTATTATAAATATAGCTATTAATTAGTATTTCTAAACTTAATAATACTTACTTATTACTAGTTTCGGCTTTTATAATATAATTCTAGAAAGGAAATAACTAATAAAATATAATATTTTACTAGACTATTAATAGAATTAATTCTATTAGCTAAAGAATTATAAGGCAAATTAGCCGGATTTTATTTAAAAGATCTAATATTTTAATAAAAAATAATAAAAAAAAATTTATTTCGAAAATATTTTAATTAGAATCCTAAAAGAAATTAATAAAATCAGATTTAAAAAATTCAAAAATATATTTTTTATTTTTTTATAAAATCTTTTTATAAGAAAAACCAAATAATAAATAATAAAAAAAAAGCTAGATTTTAATATTCTTAAAATAAATAAGCTACTAAACTATTTCTATTATTTTATTAAAATAGCTATCTTTTAATTAAATATTAAAAATTCTAATAATTTAATTAAATTAATTATTATTAATAAAATTAATTATATATTTAAGAAATAAAATTATAAACTAAAGAAATATCTACTATTATTTATAATAATTAAATAATTAATACTATAGCCTACTAGATATTATACTTAAATTAGTAATCTAATATACTTTCTAAATATAAATAAATTAGATACTTTTAGTAATATATTATTTTTTAATCTTAAAAAACTTTAAGTATTCTAGATATCTCTTTTTATATAATTATATAATATAACTAAAATATTTTCTAAAAAAGTAGTTATTAGTTTACTAGTAATATATAATACTATTATATAAGTTATAAAATACTATTTATATATAATTAGTAAAGTTATTATTATTTAGAAATAGAAATTATAATATTATAGTATTAATATATAATTTCTAAATCTACTAAGCCTAAAAGAGTCTAGTTTACTAATTGAGTTACTAATAGGATATAAGGTTATATAACTATATCCCGTATCCTATATCCCGTATTTTATATTCTATTATCTATATTCTATTACCTATATTCTATATTCTATATCCCGTATTTTATAACTTCTAAAAAAATAGCTATATTAATACTAGAAACTTTCTAAAAATACAAAAAATAATATCTTTTTCTAATTATATATAAATTCTCTAATTCGATTTAGTATTAGATTTCCAAATATTTTATATATCTATATTACTTCTAAGATTTTAGTTATATATTAAAGGCTATAGCCTTTTATATATAACTTTCCCTCCTATAATATTCTCTTATTCTATATATTTATTTTCTATTTTATTTATATTTAATTTATTTTTCTATATCTAATTATATAGTATTTATATTAATTAGGTATTTAAAAATATTTATTAGCTTTAATTTCGTTATAGAATTAGTAGAATTTAATTCTCTTTTAATTTATTTAATTTCTATAATCTCTTATTATTTATATATCTAATAAAAATATATTATATTAATTATTAAATACTTTTCTTAAGTAGTTCCTAATTTAATAAGGCATTTATATAATAATTTTAAATTTATATAAACTACTAGTAATAGTTTTATTTCTAGTACTTTATTAATTATAGATTTAACTAAAATGCCTATATTAAAGCTATAAGTTATATTATAAAGTTCTAAAGCTAGAATACTTCTAGTAACTGTTTTATATTTAGTAAAGAACTAGTAAAGAATATTAGTATATTTAGTTCTATTTACTAGAACTAGAATATATTTAATTTAGGAGAAAAAATCTTTATTATTTATAAATAAAGTATTTATAAAAATAATTAAATATAAGAATTTCTTTACTAGCTTTATAAATCTCAGTTCTTTAATAATATTCTCAATTTACTATTAAATATACTTATTAAATATCTTTATATTAGTTTCCGAAAGTTTAATAGCTTAAATAGTAATTAATAGGTTATATAAAGCTTCTAGTTAATAGACTAATATAATATATACTTCTCTAGTATATTAGGTAATATATTAGTTCTTAATAAAAAGATCTTAATAAATAGTATCCTTACTATTTATAATAGTAATATTCTTTATAGAAATAGTTTAGAGGTTTTTATATTAGTATTTCTATATAAAAGTAATTCTAGTAATATTTATATAAATAATATCTTTATTAAACTTGAGATTATAATTAATAGTAAGATATTTATATTCTTTAGCCAAGAACTTAGTTTTATAAAGCTTTAGTTACTTTATCTTTATAAAATTATTAGTTCTAATAAATAGGGTATTATTAGTTTAAAAGCTAATAATTCCAAAGAATTACTTATTATAGAAAAGATAAGAGTTATAAGTTAATTATTCTATAAAAAGCTCATTAATATAATAGAAATAATAAGTTTTAAACTAATAGTTCCCGGCTTCTGGTATACTATATAATAGTTTTATAATCTTTAGAACCGAATTATTATTTAGATTTAGTTCTCTAATAAGCTCTTAAAATAGATTAATATAAAAATTATAATTAAGTAAGATTATTAATTAGATATAAACTTATAAGATATTATATAAATATAGTTCTATAATATTTATTATTATAATAATAATACTAAGAATAATTCTCTAGCTAATATATTAAATAATAAATAATTATATTAATACTATATATTTCTTACTATTATTATAAGCCTAAATAACTAGTTTCGACTTCTTAAACTCTCTTTTTATACCCTTATTCTTAATCTTATTAATAAACCAGAAATTAAAAATATTTTTTTTTTTAATATCTGAGATCTAAAAGTAACTTTAAATATATTCTTTTCTAGAAAGCTAATAACTTTAACTTAGTAAAAATTCTTATATAAGTTATTATCTTACTAAAATACCATAATATTCGAGTTCTTATAAGAGTATTTTCTATTATATTTTAGTAAAATAGCAGAAATAATAAGAGAAATTATACCTGTATTACCTTTAGTATTATTATAGAATTTAGAAACAGGTTTAAATTCGGAACTATTAGTAATAACCTTAATATCTCCTATATAAAAGGGCTTTATAAAGATTAAGTAAAAGATAGTATTACTATATAGTAAAGCTAGTATATAGTTCTTTTTATTAATAGCTACTAGCTTATATAGTTTATCTTAACTACTAGATTAATTAGTATTTCTTTTATATTATATAAGAATATCCGAATTTAAGAGAAATTTATAAATATTAGTAATACTAGAACTATTTCGGGTATTTAGGGTATTTATAATCTAGTATCTAGTTTAAAGCTTCTGAATTTCTACTATTACTTTTTTAAATACTATTAATTACTATAATATAATTAATAATAAGGTATTATATTTAGTTATTTGAGATAAAGTATTATAAATTAAGAAAGTTAAAATAATATTATTAGGTCTAGTAGAATTATTAATAGTTTTAAAAGCTATTTAAAATATAATATCCTTATTAATTCTATTAATTTCGGCTATAATAATAAAATAAGTATATTAAATCGGGCTATAATAATATTTTATAATTCTAATAAAATTATAAGCTTTTACGAGAATAATTTTAACTTTAGTTCCTATAGTATTTATAAGTTAAGTAAACTTTTTACTAGTAAACTACTTTCTAATATCTGTTATAATTTAATTAGAAGGGCCTAAATAAATATTAATTTAATACTATTTTAGGGCATTTTAAATATATAATATACTAATATTTTAAAGCTATTAGCCGGCTTAATATTAAGTACTTTTATTAATAATATAGAATATAGGCTTACTAGAAATATAGAAAATATTAATAATAATAAAGCAATTAAAGCTAATATTATCTCTTAAATTAAACTTGAATTATTCTAGTAATTACCCGAATTTCTAGTATTACTTATAATATTTTATAAAATATTTAAGGGCTTTTATATTAATATTATAGCCTGCTTATTCTAGTATATTTCAGAGCTTACTAATAAATAAATAACTAAAATAGTAATATAAATATTATAATTTAATTTTTATAAAAAAACAAAAGTTATAAATAAAGAATTCGGAAATAAAGCTTTATAGAATAGTATTTTAAAATAGAAAAGAGTATCTAAAATATTATATTATAAATATAAAGCATTTATTAGAAGTAATAAAATAATTAGTAAAATTATTAAAGTAGATCTCTAGCTTATCTATATTAGCTAAGCTAAATAGAAATAGAGTTTTTATAGATATAATATAGAATTATACTTGCCTAATTAGTATTTTTATTATTATAGATCTAATAGAAAATATAAATCTAATACTAAACTAGATATTAACTTAATCTTTAGTAATTTTATTAAGTTACAGGCTACTATTAGTCTATTATAAAACTTGGAATTAGTTAGAACTAGTAATTAAGAATCTAGAGGCTCTAGTATTAATTATAATTTTATAAAAGTAATAAGTATTATATTTTAATATATTATTAATTATAAATATCTAGATATTTTCTATTTATTTAATAAACTCTAAAATATAGTTTTTGCTTATTATCTAATATATAAGAGAAAGAAATATAAGGTTATTTATAAAAGTATTAGTTATAGAAATAGTAGAAATAAAGGCTATAAAAGTAGCTAGAAAGCTCTTAATAAAAATAAAATAGGAATTAGAATAATATTTCTTTTCTTTATTTATTTCTGCTAGTAAGGCTTTAAAAGTATTACTTACTAGTTTATTCTTATTATTTTTATTATTCTTTTCTTTTTTAAATTTAGTAATATATTATATATAAGTATTATTAAAGCATTTATTAAAATTATAGGTATTTTAGAATCTAAATTAGTAAATATTTCTATTTTTAAATTAAGTCTTTTTAGCCTCTTATTTTTCTAATATATATTTCTATAAATAATATTCGGGTCTTTTATATATAAAATATAATTTTAGAATATAATTATTATAATTATAGAACTTGAAATAATTATTATAAGTTCTAAAGTTATAGCTAGATTTATATTAATAATTTCCGAATAAATAGTAATTTAAAAGATTTTAAGAATAATATTATTAATTAGTAAAGAGAATCTAAATATTAATCTATTATTTCTTCTTATAAATAGTAATAAATAATTAGAGCTTATTAATAAGCTAGCCAAAATTATTAGAAAAGTCTGAGATTATATATTAGTATACTAGTAAGCCTTAATAAGTAATAATAATTTTATTATATAGGAATTCGGTAGTTTATAAGGCAGAAATAAGGCTATATTATAATTTATATAAGTTATTAATTAGTATTTAAATAAGCTCAAATATTGTCTTTTTAGGGTTTTTTACTATTATAATTACTAAAATAATAGTATTCTATTTATCTAAATTTTAATAATAATAATCGGAGCCTTTAAAGAAACTATAAATATTTATATAAGTTTCTTTATATATATATTAAGAGAGCTAGTTATTATAGAAATAGTCTTATACTAGTTCCTTTAATATAGTAAGAAAAGCTCTTATTAATATCTTTTCTGGGAGCTTTATATATTAGTAAATATTAAGAAAAATAATAAGTTTTTAGCTAAAACTACTATTAGTTCTATTATATTTTTATATCTTAATATATATTTTTATTACTTTTCTAATTAGCTTTATAGTAAAAGAGCTAGCTAAAAGGCTATTTAGAAATAATAGAGATAATAGAAGTAATAGAAATCTATTATTACTAGCTTTTTATAATCTAGTACTAGTAAAAATAATTATAGGTAATAAAGAAATATAAGTAATAATTAGTTTAGTTTATTATTTTTTTATAATACTATTATTAAGAAATATATATAATAAGGTAATAGGGCTCGTATTAAGGTCTAGTCTAGTAGTAATAATATTAGCTATAGTTTAGATATATTACTTTTCTTTCTAAATAGTATTAACTAAGAACTATATAATAATAAGTCTTTTATTATTTTATTTAATATAAATACTATTATATTATAAAATAGCTTATAATTTATATAGTATATATTAATCTAGATAATTAAGTACTTTAAGATTAAAATTACTAAAATCCTCTTTAAATAATTCCTAGAGATAATTATTAGTTAATTTCTCTATTTTATACTAGAATAGTCTAGTATTAAGGTAATTTAGAACTTTATTATTATTATAGGTAATTAGATTAATACTATTTTTCTACTTTTTTATTTATATATATTTATCCTATAGTTTTACTATATTAAATCCCTAGAGTTAAGCCCTTCTTAATATATATATAATTTATAATAAGAGAGGTTTAAAAGTAAGATAGTTTATAGTAAGTTTATAGAAAGATTTAGTAATAAAGATATCTAGAAAATATTTAGATACCTGGTTCAGATATCTAATTAAGATACTAGATATCTAGTAATTAAAATACTAGATATCTAGTAATTAAAATACTAGATATCTAATAAAGTATTAAAATAAATATTTTACCTTTAAATATTTCGTTTATAATAAGAAATTTAGGAAGTGAAATATTATAATTCCGGGAGGATTTAAAGCTCAAAGAACTCAATTTAATAGTAAAATCGAAATAGTAATTAAAGAGCTCTAAGGATATATATAGGATATATATTTTAGAAAAAGTATTCTATAAATATAGATATTATATAAATAGAAAAAATAGTTTCCAAGAAAGTAATTTTGGAACTAAAAGAAATTAGTTTTAAAGAATAACAGATAGTTAAATAAATAAATAAATAAATAAATAGCTAATTACTTATTAATTAGTAAGAACTAGAGTTTTTTTTCTTAGGCTACTAGATACTTTATAGAATTAACGAGTAATTCCCTCTTTTAATAAAGTAATTATTAGTTCTTAGTAAAAGCTAGCTATTTTCTCTTTTAGGCTACTAGATACTTTATAGAATTAATAGATAATTCCCCTCTTTAATATAGACTAGTTTAATTTTACTTAAGCTACTAGATACTTTAGTTTAAAAGATTCTATTCTCTAATCTATATATATAAACTAATTAATATTAGTTTACTAGTAATATATAATACTATTATATAAGTTATAAAATACTATTTATATATAGTTAGTAAAGTTATTATTATTTAGAAATAGAAATTATAGTATTATAATATTAATATAATATCCCTAAATTTACTAAGCCTAAAGAAATCTAGTTTACTAGTCGAGTTACTAATAGAATATAAGGTTATATAACTATATCCCGTATTTTATATTTTATATCCTATATTCTATTACTTATATCCTATTACTTATATCTTGTATCTCGTATTTCATATTCTATAACTCTCAAAGAAATAACTATACTAATAGTAATAAATAAGCTTTTCTAATCTCAATTCTTTAATTATAAGCTCTATTTTAATAAATTAGATTCTTTAATAAAAATAGCCTACTTCTATAAAATAAATTCTAGTAAATTCGAAAAAATAAAAGAATATTTTATTAAAAATCTAAAAAAGAATTTTATTAAGCTATTTAAATTTCCTTTTTTATTATTAGTTCTATTTATTAAAAAGAAAAATAGTAGTCTATAATTTTATATTAATTATTAATAGCTAAATATTATAATAAAAAAGAACTATTATTTCCTATTATTTATTATTAAAATATTTAATATAAGGTGTTTATTAGTAGGTAATAAGATAATAGAATGAATTAGTATATTATAAAACTATAGTATTAAATTCAGTATAGAACTAATCTCTGTCCCTCCTATAAGGTCCAGGGAAGCCCCCTCTAAATAGGAGGCCCCGATGGCATATATATAATTAGTGATTTATAAGCCTAATACATATGATATAAATAGTGGTTAGTTGGGATATTAAAGGGCTGCCGAACTCCCTAATTAATACCTGTAATATCCGAGGTTTATTATATGCCCTTAAGTCACGTATAACCCTGTATATATTATAACTATGCCCCCCTTCTAGGATCTTGTTCCCAAGATCTATTAATTTATCCTGGTAAATATTTAATTAATTATTTATTTAATTAATATAAACTTCTAGTATCTTGGAAGGTGGTTTTGCTAATGTAATCTGGATAATGGACGTAAAAATCGTCTAATTAGATCGGAGCTAAGTAAGTGAGAAGGAAGGGTAATTGCACCCCAGGTATGGGGGCTAGCCGGTAATCGCGATTTCGTTTGGGATCTGAGTATTCTGATTAGCTTGATCCAAAGTACTAAGGTACTATCCTATAAAATTAATACTACCTGTCAGATCTCGTATTAGAATAATCTGAATAGCTATATGGAAAGTATTTGATGAATATTCGTATAAGAAACCCATACGAATGTTTCTGAGGTCCTGGAGATTATTTGCGGGCTCCTGGGAGCATACGTTAATCGGTTGCGCTGGTTTCCGATTAGGACTAGTACGAAAACTGGTGGTTAATCCAGGTAGTTCTCTACCTCTATAAAAGGATCTCTTCGTATCGCTATATACTCTCTTTCTTTCTAATAATCATATATATAACTTTTTCTGTTATTGCCTTCTAGCCTCTTCTTCTATCCTTCTTCAAGTCTTCTTTAATTATTTTTAATTAATTCCATAATATTTTCTTCTGGCTTTATTATCCGTTCCCGTAATAACAAGCGCAAAGGTAATCTCATAGCCTCCTTTCCTATTACTGGCAGATACTTGAAATGTTTTAAGTATTTGCTTATTAATCCCTTTACCTTATATACTATAGTACCTGGCAAGAAGAATTACGACCGTTATAATAAGGGTTCTGAGTCTTGTATATTAGTAAGTTCTTTAGCTTTAATATCTATTAAAGCTAATGCGATTTCAGATTCCTTGCTACTTATTAGAGGCTTGCCGGTCCTGGGAAGATACTATTATAACCTTCAAGAAATTTCTTGAAATATATCCTGAATAGTATTATACTAATAAGGATAATATTATTAATTGGGTTTTTGAAGACTAGAAGAATACTAATAAGCTTCGGAATTCTTCTTCCCGTCTTAATAAGGCAGATAATAATATTACTTGGGTTAGTATCCCAAAGGTAAGTTTTTTCTAATATGCTTAGGTACTTACTAATTTCTTAAAGGAATACCGTAATATCTACCTTTAAGGTATTAACCTTATTACCGAGCTTATTACCGAGATTGCCAAGCAGTCTACTACTAGTACTTTAAGTACCGATAATGCGATACTTATAGCTATTCGGGACCTGACTTTAGAAGTTCGGGCCTTCCGTAAGGCATATATGGCAGTTATAAGTTCCTTACTTGCTCCTCTTAATATCCTTAATACTAATATTATTATAGCATAACTATATCCCGTTAAGAGATAAGCGGATTCCGGAGAGTATTGGCCAATTCTTTACTAAGTTCTAAATAAGGCCGGCATTTGGCATTCTTGCTTTGGGAATTGGGAATTTGTAGGAATTAGAGTTTGTTTATTTGAGATACCTATAGCTAGTCTATTTATAATAAACCTTTCTTGATCCTGAACCCTTTTTCTAATAATTTGAACATAATTCTCGTAAGCCTCAATAAAACCCTGGAAAACCTTTATAGGTAAAAAACCCAGGGAAAGAGTATCTCTATTACCGTTCCGGGCCTTTTCTTGGCCGTCCAGGTCCTCTCTTTCTTTTAAGTAGCCTTTTTCTTAGTGGTCCAGAATTCTTTTTAATCTTAAGAGGTTATTAAAAGGTGGTTTCGGATTCCAAGCCATGGTTTCGGTTATATAATTTTAGAAGTTCCTTGGAATTTTCAAGGTTAGGGAAAGCAAGTAACCAGATATTATAATCTTCAGGCCAGGCTTTCTATTTAATTAAATACTATTGCTCCTTGCTTCTACTATCTTATTAGTAATTAATAATGGCTTCTACTTCCTATTCTTGTTCTTCGTTATTATCCGCTAATTCCGGAAGTTCTCCGGAAAGGTATAGGTACGGCTCCTGACTCTTTTTTACTATATATTCTTTAAGAAGGGAAATATGGAAAGTTGGATATAAATGATTATATATACTTAGTAGTTCTAACTTATATACTGAATCGCTAATATATTTAAGGATCCTAAACGGACCTATGAATTTTGGCTCAAGCTTTCCTGCCTTAAGTTTAATATTCCTCGTTAATAGTATTACCCAGGCTCCTTTAAAGTAGTATTTAGCTAACCGGTGCCTATTATAGTAGGTTTCCCGGTTATTTTATATATAATACCATAAATTCTTAAGCTTTCTCTACTCTGCTTTGAGGGTTTCTAGCCTCTTATATATAGCTAGTACCTCTCTTATAATCCTATTCTCAGGATTCTATAGAAGTTAAGGGTAGTATCCGTAATATATATAGAAAGGTATATCCTGCAAAACCTGATATTTTGAGTTATTATATATAAATTCCGTAAAAAATAACTTCTCAAACCAGTTATTCTTTTGGGTATTATAATAATATCTCAGATAGTATTCCAGGGCCTGGTTCTGCCTTTCTATCTAACTATCCGTCTGAGAATAATAAGCTATATTTAAATACTATTTATATATTAAGTAGAAGCAGAAAGCGGACTAGAACTAGCTAGTAAATACCGTTTCTCGGTCGGAAATAATTCTATTAGGGGAGCTAAAGATCAAGAAAACATATTCCTATATAATCTTGGTAAGCTCCGGAGAGTTAATAGTCTTATGGCATATAATATATCTTGCTATTTTAGAGTACCGGTTAATAATTACAAGAATTATATTAAAATCGGGACCTCCTACCGGGTTCTTATATAGTGGCAGACCTATAATAAAATCTATAGAGATCTTACCCTAGGGTCTCTTAGGCTATAGTAAACTGCCAAGCAAATTATATAGCAAATGCCTTTTTGCCTTAATTCTCTAGTAGATATTATATTTTCGATAATAATCGCAAATATCTCCTTTTATATTCTCCTAATACCAGGACCTTCTAAGGAGCTCGAGAGTCTTCTCTATTCTATAGTATCTAGCTATTAGGTTATTATAATAAAGCTTTA
This sequence comes from Hyaloscypha bicolor E, assembly GCF_002865645.1. Classification (NCBI taxonomy): domain Eukaryota; kingdom Fungi; phylum Ascomycota; class Leotiomycetes; order Helotiales; family Hyaloscyphaceae; genus Hyaloscypha; species Hyaloscypha bicolor. The sequence continues at coordinate 829,223 of NW_020194519.1, read as the reverse complement.
TAACTTCTTAATATAAAGCGGGATTATTAGGTATAATGATTCTTAAATAGTACCTGAGTAGGCCCGAATCATTTTTCCAGATTTCTTTTCCCTTAGTGTCTTTCTTGCCAAGCCTCTATTTTATAATATTCTAATATCGAGAATCGTTCTTCTAAGCTACCTGGATAATGTTTAGAAGGGATTTAGATAGAGGGGCTAGTACTATGGCTCTTTTAGTAGCCGTATATATCCATATATAGGGAATTAGGTATTTATAACTATCTAATTTAAAAACTCGGGAGACCGAGAAGTCTTTGGTTCTATTAAGTAATGCGGTTATGGATACTCTTATTACCTTAGCTATAGTAGTAGAGCCTTTAAGGCATCTCCCTATACCTTGCTTCTTAACTGATTTTATAGTCAAGGGATCTGCAAGATAATTTATTTGCTTGTCTTATAGTAAATATTTCTCCTTGGCTACTATAGATATGGCAAGTATTAAATAATACCTATTCCAAAGAGGGGACTCTTTAGATATCTATAAGGACCTCTGAATCGTAACTATAAAAGCTTTCTTTAACTTATTCTGAAAGGTCGGAAGCCAAGTTATATTAATAGGACCTTTTTTATAATTAGGTCTTCTATTAGGTCCGTCTACTGGATTTGAGGCGCCTCTATAGTAAATAATATTAAAATCATATATTATAAGGTATATTGCCTAATATATTTAATGGCTCTCTAGATACTTTGTTTCTATAAAATATCGGAGGTTATTATAGTCTATAATAACCTCGATTATAAACCTGGATCCTTTAAGGTAATAGCACTAATACTTGAAGGCTTTAATAATTACAAGCAGCTCCCTATTATGGGTACTATAGTTGCATTTGGCTCCGGAAAGTTTCCGGGACCAGAATACTACTAGATACTAGTGTTTTTTTAGGCTATTACTAGGATTAACTTATTATAAAATAGTACTAGTAATTGCGAATTTTGATATATTGGTTTTAATACGAATCTTCTTAGAAAGGTCGAAATAGACTAGGACAGGTATTATAGTAAAAGCTTTTTTCAAAATCTCAAAGCTTTTAGCCGCTTTATTTATCTATATAAAGGGACCGGATTTCCGGCCCTTTTCCATTCCTTTCAAGAGGTCTATTAAGCCTACGGTTACCTGAGAGTAATAGTAGATAAACCTGCGGTAGAAATTGGCAAATCTAAGAAATACTTGGACGTTATAGAATAATTCTGGTTCTGGCTATTTAATAATACTACGGACCTATTCAGGATCCGTACGAATACTTTCTATTCTAATAAGGAAGCCCAAAAATTTGACTTCCTTAATATTAAACTCGTATTTACTAAGTTTATAAAATAGGTTATTTTTATATAGCCTAGTAAGTATCTGGCGAATATAATTATGGTATTTATTCTTATTTCGGGAGTAAATAAGGATATCGTCCAAATAAATAATCATAAAATAATCCAGAAGCCCTATAAGTATAGTATTAATATATGCTTGAAATATGGCTGGTATATTAGCTAGCCCAAAAGGTATTATAAGATATTTAAAATGGCCATAGTAGGTCCTAAAAGCCGTCTTCTATTTATATTCTTTATAAATTCTTACCCGATAATATATATCCTTAAGATCCAGCTTTGTAAAGATCTTAGCTCCTCGGAGCTAGTCAAGGGTCTTATTAATAAGAGAAAGCGGATATTGATTCTTGATTATAACTTAGTTAAGTCTATAATAATTAATATAAAGGTATAGTTCTCTATTTTTCTTGGGAATAAAAAGAATAGGCGCCCCTGCTAGGCTTTTACTAGGCCTTATCTAACGTTTATAAAGCATATCCTGCAAATATAGATGTAATACTTCTAGTTAGGTCTCTGACAGATTATATAAAGGCCTATACGGGACCATACTATTTATATTAATAGAGTATTTAATACTGCCAAGATTAGGAAGTTCCGAAGCTTTATTAGGGTCAAAAACCTCTGAGAAGTCTTTATATTTATTATCCCGGAGGTAGATAGGTACCTCTAAGGCCCCTTTCCGGAGGGTATTAATTTGCTATATTAAAAACTCCTATTTAGTATTACCAGAACCGTATAATAAAGCAGAGACCTAGTAACTATTATAAATATATAAAGCCTACTATCTAGGATAGTTATATTTGCCTTTAGTCAAGAATAAGACTTGAGGTACTAGCTCAGGATACCGGTTAAGCTTCTTACCGAATTCTTTTGGTATTAGGATCTTAATATTATTAGGCTATATAGGTATATATGTCTATTATTTCTTAATATAGTCTATATATTATATAAGGGTTGCTTTATAAAATTCCATACTAAAGACAAGACTATAAGAGCCAATATTCTTATACCTATAGAACCGGAGCTTAAAAAGATATATCTTGCTATAATTATCTATAATAAATACCTTAAGATTATAGGCTTAATAGACCTTAAATCTGTTCTTATAAAAGGTTATAAACTCTTGGTTATACTTAGCTAAGGCAGTAAAGCCCTGGCTTTAAGCCCAATTATTATTAAGGAAGTTATAGTCTAACCCGGTATTACCGAGTCCGCTATATATCTCTGAGGCACCTACTTCTGGCTATATTAATCTTACTTAAATAGTTATATAAAATAATATGCCTTTTTTATTATAGCTAAAATTATTAATGTTTAAGATTTGGCCTTTCCTTTTCCCTGTTCCTTAGGAGGGTCTCCTCTGGAGTATTCCTCTATAGTAATGGCATTAACCTGCTTCTATAGATGCCTTGACTTTTCTATGGTTTTGGCCTTATTAGGGTTCTGCCGAGCCTATTCGGTATACTTGGAATACTTTATACTTCCTGAGAAGTATCCTTTCTGTCTATAAGTCTAATAAACCATACCTGAAGTGGAACTAGTACTCTATTAAGGCCTTAAAGGGGCCGAAGCACTACCTGAGGGTTTCTCACGTGATTTTCGGAACTTATCCTTCCTTTTTCAATGGCCTTGCAAATCAGAATTCGCTAAATCAGAGTTCTTGGGGGCAGAATTGCCCTTGCTAGACTTCCCTGCCTTTGCTTTCCTTAATTTGGGGTAAGTAGTATATTCTGCTTTCTGAGCTTTCTCAAGCCACTCGGAAACAGATACTGCCTTATTTCCTAAGAGGATAGATACAAGTATCTAACGAGTCTTGTAGTTAGACAAAGCAGTATCGAGAATCCGGATCCGGTCCCTCTCAGGGCATAGGTCCTGGTTAACTTCGAGACTAATTATCCGAGTATATAACTCGGTAACTATCTCGCCGTCCTTCTAATAAAGATCTCGGAGTTCCTTAAAGGCGTCTTATTAACGGGTTTGAGGTACTTGGAGTATATTGGCTAAGTAGGCCTTAAATCGCTCCCAATAGACCTTATACGATAGTAGGCTTTGCTTTATTATAGCCTCCCAAGTATTATAAGGTTCGTCCCTAAGGGCATTTGTAGCAGAGTTAACTCTAGAAGAGTATCTATTATAAGTCTAAGGCTAGGTCCTAAAGACCGCCTCCCAGAAGAATACGAATGTCCTCTATTTCTTAAGGGACTTTCTATAATATAAGTTAGGCGTCCGGACCTTGAGAAGCTTCTCTCGGTCCAAATATATCTTTAGGATATTATATAGTGGCTCCTGACGGATAGTATCGAGATTACTCTCAAAGCTTATTATATTAGGAAAGGGGGTGGGTTCTAATCCTATTTCAGGAAGTTCCCTGATAGGAATTACCGAGGAAGAGGGAATAGACTTACGAATAGAGTTTCTACGAGATATAGTAAACCGCAAGGTATTCCTGAGGGTACCCTTATATTGCTCTAACTATAGGATATACTAGTTAATTGCATCTACTAATTCTTGCTTTTATTAGAGTGCTTTAACTTTAGTATACAAGCCCTATTCCGTAGCTTGGGCGGTAGTGACTCGGGTATTAATCTCGGTGTCTTGATTATTGCCGGGATTATTTCCGTTATTATTACTGGCTCTCGGAGGCTCCTAAGGGGCCCCGTTAAAAGTATTAGACGAGCCTTTGCCGTTACCCATATCGGGGTTAATCTGGTCGACTTCCTCTATAGGAATAGCTTTGGCGAGGGGTCATATATTTCGCAGATTTCGAGATATAATTGCTTATTGAACTACCTCCTTTGAGGATAGAGAGATTAGCTTATAAGGTATTTATTAGTAGGTAATAAGATAATAGAATGAATTAGTATATTATAAAACCATAGTATTAAATTCAGTATAGAACTAATCTCTGTCCCTCCTATAAGGTCCAGGGAAGCCCCCTCTAAATAGGAGGCCCCGATAGTATATATATAATTAGTAATTTATAAGCCTAATATATATGATATAAATAGTAGTTAGTTGGGATATTAAAGGGCTATCGAACTCCCTGATTAATACCTGCAATATCCGAGGTTCGTTATATGCCCTTAAGTCACGTGCGACCCTATATACATTATATTTAACTAATTAGCTAAATTATTAGTATTTACTAAATTAGATATTTAATATATTTCTAATTAAATTTATATAAAACTTGCTTCTATAATATAGATAGCTTTTAGAATAAGATATAAATTCTTTAAACTAGTAATTCTATTATTTGAATTCTATAATAATCTAGTAACTTTCTAGTAATATATTAATATTATTCTAATAAACTATTTAAATAACTTTTATTTAGTTTATATTAATAATTTTTTTTAAGAATAAAAAGAAGTATTAATAATATATTAGAATAGTTTTTTAAAAGCTTTAGAATACCGGATTATAAATTAATATTTATAAATATAAATTTAAAATCTCTAAAATAATATTTTTAGAATTTATTATTTTAAATTAAAATATATAAATAAATTCTATTAAAATTTCTATTATCTAAAACTAGTATTAACTTATAATAAAAAAGGAAATATAGTTATTTTTAGGCTTTTATAATTTCTATTATAGGTTTATTTAAACTTATAAATATATTTCTCGATTTCTAAATTATCTAACTAAAAAAAATATTCTACTAAAATTTATATTTAATAAAACCTAGCTAAATACCTTTAATTAATTTAAGAATTTGCTTTTCTTTACTTTAATACTTCTTTATTTTAAATATAATAAAGAAATTCGCTTGGAAATTAATTATTTAAATCTAGCTACTATAGATATATTCTCTTAAAAAAACCTAGAAAACAAATAATAATATCTAAATCTTATTCTATTTCAAAGCTTTTTAAGAAATCGAAAACTATTATAAAATTTATAATAAGGAACTTTTTATTATTATATAAGAATTTCGGGAATAATAAATAAAATTAATTAGTTTATTTAATTTTCTAATTATTATTAACTATAAAGCTCTCGAATATTTTAATATTAAAAGACTTTTAAATAAATAATAAATCTAATAAATAGATTTCCTATTATAATTCTATTACTAGATTACTTATTAGCTAAATAAAAATAATATTATTACTAATATCTTATTTCGAAAAAACAAGTTTATACTAATTTAGAAATAGACTAAAAAAGCTAAAAGAACTAGATAAGTTATTTTACTAAACCTAATTCTCGCTTTTATTAAAATAAAAAATATAGCTTATATTTCTACTAAAATAAAAGAAATAAATAAGCTATTAGTTATAATTAAAATTCTATAAGCTAATTAAACAAATCTAGTTCTAGAAAATAAATATAAAAAAGCTCGAGAAAATATAAATCTATAGAAAATATTAAATAGCTATATATTTTATAATAAAAAACTTATTATATTAAATAGATATAATAATTTATAAATTAGAGGTTTATAATAAATCTATAATATAATAATTATTATATATTCCGGTTAAAATAAAATAAATATTCTAGTTTAGAAATTTTACTAATAGCTTATTCTTTTTATAAATATTAATTATTTTATAATAAATTATTATAAATACTAAAAATCTTATAAGCTAAGAAATAAAATACTAGGCCTATTATACTTATTACTAGTTTCTTTAAGAATATAAAACGATTTATTTATAGATTTCTATATTTCTGGCTTTATAAATAAGAAATATAATAATATATTTATTATAATTAATTAATTATTTAAATAATATATAAGCCTACTAATAACTAAAAATACTATAACTAGAATTACTAATAGCCTATTCTATTACTATATTTAGTAATTCCGAACTTCTTTTTTTACTATTATAAATAATTAAATTTTTTGATTTATTTTAGATTTTATAAATAAACTATTAAAATTAACTAAAATTAAACTAAAGCTTTTAATTATAAAATATATCTAAATTAATAAATAAATAGAAATTATTAATTAAATTATTAATACTCGATTTTGCCTCTTTATTAATTATTTTTAGAATAATTAGGTAAATTTATTTCTAGTATTTAATATTATAGGTATTACTTATTTATATAAATTAACTAGTTTATTTCTTTTAATAATTAATTATAAATATAAATTCAGGCTAAACTTTAACTATATACTACTAATAATAGAATTTAAAATACTAAAAGAGAAACTTAATAGTAAAAAAATATAATAATAAACTAAGAGAATTAATACTATTATTAATTATATCCGAAAATATATAGTAGTAGTTTAGAAATATTAAGCTAAATAAGCTAATAAGAAATAATAAAAACCAGATTTTAATCTAGAAAATATAGTTATTAGTTTACTAGTAATATATGGCACTATTATATAGGCGTGAAAGTACTATTTACGTAAGGTTAGTAAAGTTATTATTATTCAGAAGTAAGGATTGCAATATCGTAGTATTGATATGCGATCCCTAAATCTGCTAAGCCTAATGGGGACTAGTCTACCGGTCGAGTCACGCCTATAGCGCGAGCTCACATGACTAGTCACATGACCAGGAAATTCGCAGTACAGCTATTCCGACACTGGAACCTCTCTAAAAACGCCAAAAACAGTGCTTCCCTCCCATCGCATACTAATTTCCTAATTGGGCCTAGTCCCAAACCTCCCACCCAATATTCCCATCACTCCCGTCCAATATTCCCATTTCCCATTCAGTATACCCATTCCCAGTATATCTATTCCGTCCATTCCCAGTGTACTCGTTCCTCCCATTCAGTATGCCCCATTCCCATCCAATATGCCCATTTCTCGCTCAACCCACTCCTGTTCGCTGTAAAGCTTGGAATCGTCCGAATTCAGTAAAGGTGGGAGTAGCGGAGGTATAGGTGGGTATGGCGCTCCTATTGGTTCGTTGAAGGGTATGGAGTTGTCCAAATCCGGTAGCAGGGATCGAACGAAGAGGTGAACGAGGTGAAGCGAGGGTATTGAAGGTAAGGGCGTCTTCCACTGACGGTTCGATGGTATTTGCGAAAGGAATAGCAGGTTCGTCAGTTTCCACTGGTTCGTCAGTTTCCAAGGTAGAGATTGACGGTTCGGTGGCATTTGCAGAAGGGATAGCCAGTTGGTTGCGTTTGTCAATATCCACTGGTTCGTGAGTTTCCAATGGAATAGCTGGTTCGTTAGTATCCAGTTCGTAAGTATATACTAGAAGAGCCTCAAAAGTGAAGGAATCGGTTTTTGGAGGTTCGTTAGTACCGGTATCCACTGGAAGAGCTGATTCGTTAGTATTGGTATCCACTAATTTGTCCTTACTGCCCTTATTATCCTGTTCTCTCTTAGCTTCGGCTATATGCTATAGGTAGGCTCTATTAAAGAGCTCCATTTCAGCCATATGTCGTTCAAAAGCACTAGCGGATGGTTGAGCAGGTAATTGAGATTGGAAGGCGAGTGGTTGAAGACGTCGATTCCCTCTTAAGGATATGAAACCCGAGGTAATAGGGCCCTTCTGAAGGTCCGCTCTAGCCCCGTCAATATCGGCCGCACTCCAGACATACTATTCTTCCTCCTGAACGAGGTTAACTAAGGACTGAGCGATCATAAGTTCGTGGCTATTTGGTTTTACGAAGACGCCACCGCAGCGTAGGACTGCTCGCAAGCGTAGCAGTTCCTTCAGGTCCAGACGATTGAAGGTTGTTCGACTGAAGTTCTTGAAGTCGTGCTTGAACAAGTCCCAGAGATTATCGTCAACTATTTCATGAACGGTAGCTTGGAATAGCTTGGTATTCAGGTATTCGGATAAGTCGTCTTTGGTGGAGGTAGCTGTATTGATTCCGGATCTCCACTTGATTCGTGCCTTCCACTGCTCTGCCTGCAAGATAGAATTATCTATAGTATCCCAAACCTTTCAGGTTCTTCCTAGTATGTGTGTATATGGTTCGAAGGAGGAGGGGGACTCGAAGGTGAGGTAATTCGTAGAATTCGAGGTATGCGTGGAATTCGAGGTATTCGAGAAAGGAGAGGTAAGGAGAGGTATTTGACAGGCTCCCAAAGGTAAAGGATTATCGTTTCTGGAGTGGTTCGCGAGGGTTCGTAAATATTGAGAAATTTAGAAGTGAAATATCGCGATTCCAGGAGGGGGTGAGGGTTCTGAAGCTCGAGGGGTTCAACTTGAAGGTAAAGCTGAAGCTGAAGTGCCTCAAGGGTATTCCAGAGGGTGGTATTCCAGAAGGTGGAGTTCCAGAGGGTGGGGTGGTATTCGACAGGTTCCCAAGGGTAAGGGATCGTCGATTCCGGACGGAGGGCTGCTCTAGTGGTTCGCAGGGTGTTCGGCCTTGCGAAAGAGCGATTGAATGAGGGTTGCTCTGGTGGTTTGCGAGGTTCAGGAGTTCGTAACCTTGCAAAGGAGCGATTGAGGGATTACTCTAGTGGTTCGCAAGGGTATTCGGCCTTTACAAAAGAGCGATCTTGATATAAGAGTAGTCAAATGGCTGACCGTTTAGTGCTTGGCAAGATCAAGTGCCCTTCCTGCCTGTGTAACCGAATCACAGGTAATAGGACTAACAGATGTTCTCCCCTTTGACGTAGTATAATCGGACCTTAGTAAGATCAAGTATCTTTCCTGCCTATATAACCGAATTACAGGTAACAGGATCGACAGTTGTTCCCTCTTTGACTGGAACGATGGCTTTGCCCCTAAGCAACCGAATCTTAGGCAAGCGTAGCTTAATCCTTCCTGATCTGTATATATAAATAGACCTTGTTCTGATCTAAATGCAAACTGATTAGTATCGGTTTACTAGTAATATATGGCACCGTTACGTAGGCATGGAAGTGCTATTTGCGTAAGGTTGGTGAAGTTGTTATTGTTTAGAAGTAAGGATTGCAATATCGTAGTATTGATATGCGATCCCTAAATCTGCTAAGCCTAATGGGGACTAGTCTACCGGTCGAGTCACGCCTGCAGTGCGAGCTTATATGACTAGTTATATAACCAGGAAATTCGCAGTATAGCTATTCCGATAATAGTTTATATAATTAAAAAAATATAAAAAACGAATTATTTATCTAATAAATTAGATTATTTCTTTACTAAACTATTTAAAATTAATAAAATAATAGGCTATTTATATTAACTAGACCTTTTTTTATTATATAGGATTTGGCTAATCTTTTATATAAATAAACTTTATAAGAATTTTACTAATTTATTACCTAGCTAAACTAATAAAAAGCCTAGTTCTATTAAAATTAATAATAAACTCGAATATAAAATCGAGAAAATTCTTTTTCTTAAGGTATTTTATAATAAGCTTTACTATAAGATTAAATAAAAGAAATAAAATATAAATAATAAATAATATCTTATATTAAATTTCAAGAACTTAATATTTAAATTCTATAAATTCTATAAATAGAACCCTAGTAAAATAGAATCTTTTATTTAATTAAATAAATGAATTTAATATATTAAAGAAAATAAGTTTAATAAAAATTACTCAAATAATAATAAACCTTAATAATAAGGCCTCTATAACTAAAAAAATAAAAAAAAACCTAGATATTTCCCGGATTTTATCTAAACTCTAATATATTTCTTTTATTTTACTATATTAATATTTATTTTCTTTTCTAGAAATTTAAATAAAATACTTTTTTTTATTATATTAGATTATACTTTATTATTTAGGCAAACTATAAAAAAAAGTAAATTTTTAAAGCTAAGTTAAAAGTAAATACTCGCTTATATTAGTTCGAAATATTATTAAAAATTAAAAGAAATCTTTTTAATTTTAATTATTTATATTACTATTATTATTTTAATAAAACTATTAATAAAAATAAAATAAATAAGAAATTCTAGTAATATATTATTTATAGCCAGATTAAATAAGGCTATTTACTAGATTCTAGATAATTTAAATAAAAATAGTAATTCCTTTATCTAAAAATAAATTAATATATAAAATATAGTCTATATTATTCTCGAAAATATATCTAAAATTATTATAGAAGATATCTTAGTAAAATATTCTAAAAATAATAAAATAAAGGTTTTAATTACTAATAATAAGTCCAATAATCTAATAAATGAAATAAATAATATTAATAAGAATTCTAATAATAAAAAAACTAAAAATAAAAAGAATTCTAGTAATAAAAGAAATTCTAATTTTAATAAAAATAGCTAAACTAATATTAAGATATTTATTATAACTAAAAAAATATATAGTACTAAATAATAGTTATTATATAAAATACTAGTCTAAAACTAAAAGCTAGTAAATAATTCTAAAAGCTAAAATAAAGAACTAATATCTTATAAATATTAATAAATTAGTATATAATACTATTTAAAAAATTAGAAAATTCCTTAAAAGTTCTTATAAAAATAAAATTATAAAACTTAAAGGTCGGGAATTTAATAATAAAATAATTAAAATATCCGGCTTTAATATATAAGTTTCTAAAATAAATAAATAACTTAAAAATATATATATTAAGTTTAAAAAGGCCCAAAAATTAATTAAATAATTTAAAAGTAGTCTAATTAAGCCAAATATTATTATTTTAATTAAAAAAAGTAAGTAAATAATTATATTAAAGTTTACTTTAATAAATAAATTTATTATTTCTATTTAAAAACTATTTAATAATAATAGTTCTAATATTAGTTATAGTTTATATAATACTTCTAAACTATATTATTAATATAAATATAAATATAATACAAGTAATAATTATTAAAGATTAGCTAAAATATACTAGAAATTAAATTATTTTAGTAAAATTAAAACTATATTTTAATTATAAATAAACTATAGAAATTAGATAAAATAGAATTAATAACTATTATTTTCTTTTCTTCTTTTTTATATTATAGTAAATAACCAGACAGTAAGTGCGCATTAGGAAACCGCGACCGCCGCATTGGGCAAGGCGCGTATACGGGCCGGCCACCGCTTTCGCGGGATATAAGAATATCGCGTCGTCCATCGCTCGCTTCTTTCCCTCCTTCCTTTCTAATAACCACAAAGTCTCTACCTTTGCGACGCTCGGTGCTCGCTCTTCATGCGCATTCGGCCCTTCTGCCTAGAATCCTACCCCTTCCCACCAGGCTCCCCTAATCGGCCACGCCGCAGCTAAGAAGACCGCGCTAGCGAGGTACCGGGGTAGCTCTAACCAGAATCCGCGATCGCCCCTATAGCTTTAATACTACTAAGCAGTTATAATGCGGATCCCCTTATAGGTACGCCTCGCATTAGCCGAGTTACGAGCTCGATAGCGTCCAGACCCTCTCGCAATCTGCCTCGTCATTACACCATTACTGCCCCTTACTATAATGCGCTCCGGAGGCTGAGAGGCCGTAAATACTACCTGCCCTCGTTATAGTACGATAACCAGTCGCAGAAATGCCTTACGGCAATACGGCCTGGCTTCTACTTGGCTATGCCCCAGGTACTATAGGTAGATAACGCGTTAGGAGCTTCCTGGTAAGTTTCCCCCTTACCGCAGTATTCGTCTTAATTACGTGGCCCTAGGCTAATTCGAGGCGGCAGGATCATATGAGACTCTTATTCCTTAGAGGATTCGCTAATTAGACCACGCCAGCTACAGGATTAGTAGCTAAGACGCCGGATAACGGGAAAGACCTAGAATATACCAGTCTACTAGTCTATCTAAAGCCTTTGGACGGGCAGAGAGGGCAATATCCAAAGTTATATACTCCTCTTATTATATAATAATTATTGCTTCTTCCTATTTAGCTTTTTATAGCGGTACTAATAATCGAGAGATAATACTGAGATTGGCCAATTATAATATATAGCAAAGTAGAATAATAGCTATAGATAGGCATATTCCGATATAAGAGTACAGGATTAATAGTAATAGGGCCTTATAGCTATAGCAGATCTCTATATAAGAGAGAGCCATATTAATACCAAGGTACTTTTTTACGGAGATAGTATTAGAAGGAGAAAGGAAGCCTAATATAGCAGGCATATATAGCAGGCTATAAAGTATATTCCGGTTTTGCAAGGGCAGTATAAGAAGCCTATATAAACTTATTAATTTCCCCGTCTCTACTATCTCTTTTTATAGTCTAGTTATATAGCTAGTAGCTAGCGGAGAATTTCTCGACTACTCCTAATTATTCCTATATACTCAAGATAGCTACTCTTGCCTTTAAATTATATATCTATATACTAACTTCTCTATACTCTAAGAATATAGTAACCTGCTATAAACCTGCCCCGGAACAAGTTAGTATCCTTAATAAGCTCTAGTAAATTAGGTCAAGTAGTATATTACTTAGTATATTATAACTAGTAGTAATAGTAATAGTAATAGCAGATAGTAATAGGGGCTATAAACCCGGAATTCGAGGTATATAATAGAGATATATTTGGCCTATAGTAATATTAGCTAACTTATGGAATTCTGACTAAGGACTAGTACTATTTATAAATCTAGTAATAAGATAAATAATAATAAAAACAATAATAATTATAACCTTCCTATAATTAAAGAACTACTACTTGCTAAGCTATAAGAGTATGGCTTTATAATATAGGATTAAGGTCCAGATAAGACAGGCGAAATTAAGGAGGTAGCTTTAGAGAAAAGGGCCGGTTTTACTAACTAGAGCAGGTTAGTATAAAGTAGTAACTCAGGTAATAGTTTAGGTAAGTATACTTACTATATCTTCTATTATAGAAATAGATAACTAGTTTATTCTAATATAGTATAGAAGATTTAATTCTCTTACTAGTAAATAGCGACTTATATACCTCCGAAACCAAAGTTAATAATATTAGTCTTTATACTAAAGATATAGAAGCAGATACGGGTTCTTTTAATAGCCTAGAGATAGCTATTAACTTAATAACTCCGGTACCTTCTTATAATTCTAATAGGTAGTATAATATTAATAACTTTCCCGAGACGGCTTTATACTTGCCGCTTATAAAATAAAGAGCTTTAATACCAGATTTCTCTTATATTCCTTTACGTTTCTTAAGCAAGCTATTATATAACGGAATTAGTAATATAGACCTCTATCCGTATTATATTAGATTCGAGGCTATAATATCTAGTTTCGCTTGCCCCTAAAGCCCGCCTCTATATTATACTAGAGTATTACTAGAGACCTAGCTTAGTAAAGAGAGTCATCTTTATACCGGTTAAGGTATAGCAAATAAATACAAGCTAATTAACTATATGCTTAATACTTTCCTTATTAATAAAGGGGCAAGGAAGTAATAGGAGGTAAAGTAAAAGAAGAATAAAGATAATAATAAGGATATATCCTTTAAAAGTAAATATTTTCTTAGCCTATAAGGCGCCTCTATTAGGAAGTATAGACCTCTCTATAAAAATAGTATTATTCTGGATATAAAAGTAATTAAGCCCTTATAGACAGATATTAATTTACTTAATTAGGAGGCAGACTTTATTACTCTAATATAATTAAAGATATAGCTAAGGGCATTTATAAATCGGGATATAAAGATACTTATAAATAACTAGCTAGAGGAATTATAATAAGAAATAAAGGATATAATAGCAGAGCTAATAGCTAAAAGGTTTAGTAATACCTATCTATCTAGTAAGGCAAACGAAAGCCCAAGATTAGCTAAGTAATAGTAATTACTTCCTAATTATAAACTATTACTAGTAATAAGTTATAATAAGGCAGAATATAATAGTTATAGTGGCAGCGAGCTTAATAATACCGAATTAGATAAGAATAATAAGGAACTATATCCTATAAAGCGGAAATAGCCATTCTTATCTCAAGATAGCCTAATATATAAGAAGCCCAAGCCCTGTCTTTAGTAAAGGTTTACTAGCTAGTATAAACTACTTTCCAAGCCTTATAAGCACTCTCTCAAGTTATACTCCCTACCTAATTAGGCTTTGAGAGTTACCGCAGTCCCTAGTTCCCAGGCTCGACCTTTTATATTATATACTACAAATATATATATGTCGCCTGACTACTATAATCTTAACTAATTATCCAAAGCTGCCCTGCCCACACTAACCGAGGTTATATTCCGCCCGTATTTCCCATACTACTACTTCTTTACTATAGTAATCCGGGATAGTAATACCAAGTAAAGAGTCTCTTTTAGCCAGATTACCTGACTTATTATAAGTATTAGCTATATAGGGAAGATTACCGACTTTAGTATTAAGCTAATAGAATAATATTCGTTTCTTATAACTAGTCTTAGCTAGTATACCTTATTCTAACTCTTATCTAGCAGAAGAACCATATTAATTATAGAGATAGACTATATTTACAGAAATATAATATATATCTGACTTTAGGATAATAGAGCCATTAATATTAGGGCTCTTATATTACGAAGTGAGCTATTAAGTAGTAATAATAATAGTGGATTAAGTAATAGTAATTCCGAGTCTAGTAATAATAATAACGAATATTCGAGCAAGAGTAAGCAGGGCCATTCGAGTATAAGTAAGTATAGCTAATAGTTAGATCTAGATAAGTAGTACTTAGTAGTATATAAGAAAGAGAATAAGTCTTAGAAATAGATCTTCCGCAAATTTCTAGGCAGAACTCAGCCCGTAATACATATATACTAGAATATAATATAGCCCAGAGGCAAGTAAACTTCCTCTTATAAATAGACAGGTAATAGCTCAAGCCCTATATACCTACTTGCCTCTTAGTATTTACTAGAACAAATCTTGTTCTTCTATTAGCTAGTCCTACTATAAGTATTTAAAGCAAGAAGAATACGGAAATCAGATATACGGGCGAGATACTACTAAAGGAAATAAAGAAATTAATATTAGAAAAAGATATAAGGCATAATATCTTTTTGGAAATAAGTTATTTATTAGTTATATATTTATTAATATTTGCAATATTAAGTAAATATTAGTAGAAAATTATCTAAAGCTATTATTCTTATAAATTTAGTCTATTTTTTATAGTAATCTAATAGCTTCCTAAATAAAGTAGCTCTTCCTTCCTTAAAATAAGTTATATAGAGACTAATATTCCCTAAGATATTCCCAAATACCTTAAATAGCTTGCGCCCCTAAATGCCCTTCTTCTTATTTATAATATCTTTAATATATTACTTTTCTTCTTTATTTCTATTAGATACTATATAAAGTGTTTTTAGATTAAAACGTGAATATATATTTATTAAAGTAGTAAAAACCTTAAATAAAATAGAATATATATATTTCTAGTTAATAATACCTATAATATTATATATATTATTAAAGAGGATATTATATAATAAAAAGTCCTAATATATAATTTAGTAGCTATTTTCGTAACTAGTCAGATTTCTTAATAACTTCTTCTTTATTACTAACTTGAGGCATAATAGAAATGAAATCACGCCCTATTTTAGGCTTCAAAAATCATTATCTTTACTAGGCCAAGTATAGAGAAAGCTTTAATTCCCGAATTTAGTATAAGTAGCCTATAAGAGAAAATAATCTACTATTAATATAAATAGTTCTTGAAACCCAAATACTACTAGAAATAAACTAATATTAATAGTATTATTTGGCCCTAATATAAGGAATCCAAGCTTGCTTACTAAGATAGCTACTATTTAATACTATACCAGAAGAAGTAAGTAGGAGAGAAATAGTAATAGAACTTTATATATACCTATATTAAAGCTATTAACTTCCGGATCCTATACTTCTGCTCTATAATAAGAATACTAGGATTCCCTAAATTAAATAATATATTGCCTCTTATATATTTCATTAGTATATAAGGCAGCTTAATAGGGTTTCTATTTATAGATATTATATACCCGAATATCTTTAGTATTAATATATGAGTAATATTTATAAAGTGCTTTATTATTATAATCTTGCTCTTTATTATAAATTATTATTTAGCTATTTACTACTTCCGGATTTCGGTATTATTAGAAGTTAAAGAGGCTGAAATAATAGATATATATATGAGCTATAATTCGCTTCTATTAAATTCGAGACAATATATAATATAGCATTCTCTAGTATAATAAGGTCTATTATAGTTATATAGCCAATTACTATTTAGGAGTTGCACCTCTTTAAATAAAGCTATCTAGTTTATATACTGAAATATTAGTATGAATTACTTATTATTATATTAGCCCTACTAGCGGAAAATAGGTAATTGAGTTATATGAGAGCTAGATTACATTCTTGCTCTTATATTAAAGCCAGTTTATTAATATATTTAGGTATATAACTAAAGAGCAGATTAATTTAGCTTTAGGTATTAAAGTCTCCCAGGTAATTACAAGCCAAGCTTTATTGCCTTTAATAAGAGCTTTATTTCTTTATTAGTTCACTTATTTTAAAGAGAAAAAAATACTTCTATAATTAAAATATAGTACCTTTATATTATAGTATAAGCTTAATAGATATTATTATAAAAGGTACTAGTAAATATATAATAGAAAAAAGTAATGAAATATAATAATTAATCTATCTATAATAATTTCTAATATTACTACTATATCTAAAGATCTCTAATCTTGCCTTAGTCTCCTGACTTAGTACTTGAATACTAATGCCCTGCTTTCCTTAATTATAAATCCTATATTATATAAAAGCTCAAGATACTTATTAAATAAAATTATAAATAGAAAAGAAAGTAAACTTACTATTACTCTTACTTATACTCATATTTCGGGTAGTTATTACTTCTCTTTATATTTGCCTTATTATATAGTATAGGGTTTATATACTTTCTATAAAAACTAATCTCGTTATTAGCTATATTAGATAAGTAAAGATAATCGGATGTTTTTATTAGTAAAGAAAGAATATTATAAGGCTTATAGAAATATATTAGTAAGAGATTAAGATAAGGTATAATAATATAGCTTATATTAAGAGAATTCCAAAGAATAAGGTTTTATAATATTAATAAACTTTTTTAAAATATATAATATAAATATAAGTAAACCTTAGTCTCTTATTAATTTAAATTATATTCTTTTATTAGATAATACATAATATAGTTTATGGTTTATAGCTAAGGTTTATAAAACTATAATCTATAAACCGTGATTTGCGTATATAAGTACCTATTTATTACTACTATAAGCGGGGTATTAACCCTGCCGGTATTATACTAATTTACTTATAGGGCAAGCTAGTAAATGGCTCGTACCGTAATTTATTAAAGAATACTATAAAGTCAAGTTATATTAATAAGAAAAGGAAGTACTAGATAAGTTAGTTAAATCCTATTACTATCCTTAGCGTTTTGCTATCTATACCGGAGCGGGCTAATATTAGTATAAAGTTTATAGGGTATTTATAAAGTAAATATAGCCGGATTTAGATACTAGTATATATAATATTACATTTAATACAAGTTTTTCCTACTAATTATAGAGAGTACTTTGAGGCTCTATAAGGCTATCTATAAGACCTTGCCCTGCTCTTAAGGTAAAATAGGGAAAAGAACTAACTAATCTAAATAAATAGAACCGTGAACTATAATCCATAAACTATAAACCATTAACTATAATCTCATAACCTATTCTATAGGCCTAAACTATAGAATCTGCTACTATTACCGAGATAATTATACTCTCTCAAATAAATTCGGTCTATCTATTATAATTCAGAACTAGAATTATTAGGTTAGCCCGTCTTATGCTTTCTCTAGAGATAGTAATTAATAACTCACGTTATAGTTACCGTATTTAGAAACGGCTTTAGTAAAAGAGAATTTTAATAATAGTAAAGTCTAGTAATTATCTAGGAATTAAATAGACCTCTTCCTCTAAAAGAGCTACTATATAGGAGATTGGCCGGGCTATAAGTAGATATAGCTATTATTATTATAGATTTAATAAGTTGAATTACTATAAAGCTACTTAAATATATAGATTACTCTAATTAAAATACATACCGGAACTAACTAGATTAAGGTAAAGGTACTTCTATTTCTAATTAGATAATATTTCTTAAAGAACTTGCTCCTGCTTTAAAATCCGTAACTACTTAAAATCTACTAGTACTATATTTATATTTTCGGAATTATATAATATATTTAGTAGCTATATATTATAATACTTTATTTTATAATCTAATATTTTTATAACTGCTCTATTTATCTCTATAGCCAAATCCTGTCCTATAGCTAATATTAAATCTTTATATACCTACTTACCTACCTATAATATAAGTAATATGTAAATTATTCTAACCTCAAAGTTAAGAAAGTAAGAATAGATAAGAGAAATATTCCCAAGGTAAACTAGTATAAGCTTTCCTTAAACTTTATTTAGGTACTTATAGACTAATTCTTTATATTTTAACTTTGCCTCAAATACTATTATAGTTTCTTTTATAACGAAAGTATATCTATACTACTCTAGAGTTAACCTAAATAAAGTACTACAAGTATTTTACTTTCTAAATAGCTTATATCTATTATTAGGGTCTTTAGCAAATTAGTATAATATAAGTTTAGTAAGAGACTTCTTTCCTAAGATATATTTATTACTAGCCTTATAAGTATAATATATATTAATATTTAGATAAGCTTTATTTAAGGGATATTTTTATATAAGCCCTAATAAGCAGGCTTATATATAGTATTATTAGTAGAGGATATTAGTCTTTTTAGCCGCTTATAATAATTTAACGGAATGTATTTGTCTGGTACTAGACTAGTATATATGAACTCTTGGCTTACTTAGTATTTTAATATCCGAGGTCTTATTTAATAAGCTAGACGGACTTTATAGATCTTTATATATAATAATATCTCTAGAGCTATAGCTATTTCTTGCCTTTTATAACTTCCGAGATCTTAATATAATTAGTAATTACTTAAAAGAATAGATTTATATATGAAATACCGAGAATAAAGAAGTTAAGGTCTTGTTTTTAGCAGGTATTTATTATAAGATAGCTTTGGAATTAATTATAACTTTATAGGCCGTCTCTAGTATATAATTTCGCTATTTTTGGTTACGAGGTTTCGAGTTTAGTACTATTAAGTAGAAGGTTAAGGTCTGGCTTACTATAGTATAATATAGTATAATATCTGATTCTATAGGTATATATACTTTAATATTTGGTTCTTTAACTATAGCTTTAATATTTGGTTCTATAAGATAATAATAAAGTATATATAACTTATCTTCCTTTAATTAAAGGAAAATATTAGCTTCTCTTGTAACTAATTTACTATACTCGAGACCGGTCTCAATTATATAAGTATAAGTCTGGGTGAGAGCTGCTATTATTAATTACTTAGAGTAATATATAAACTTATTCTCTAGATTAGTAAATATTATAATTCAATTAATAATATTCTCTAGAATATTTATTAACTCTTTATTAGCTCGCAAAAGTTCAGCCCAAAAGTTAAAGACTAATAGCTTATAAGATAGTTTATATTTAATAACTATATATAACCTCCGTATACTATCTGCTTTCTTATATATATAAATCTAATTAGTATTTCGCAATTTTGGATTTGAGCTTAAGATATAAAGATCTCGTAAACTTTACTAGACCTCTTTATTATTATTACTAAGGATATTAGTATAGTTCTCGAAAATAATACCTTTGCCAAGATTAAATATATAGCGAGCTTCTTTAATTTATTAAAGGTGAGAAATAATATATATTATTAGTTACTTAATAGCCAGGTATTAATATACCTCCAAATTCTTCTTACTTACTAATAGTTAGTCGCAGATATTCTGCCCAAGCTTAGTAAGGTACTAGATAGAGCTAAAAAGTTCCGTGTCTTATAGTATATATTTATAGGTTCTTTTAAAAAGCTACTACTATAGTACTAGAAAGTCTATCTAAGGTTTTAATAGGGTCGGACAGAGCTTGTTCTTAGGGCTTATAATAGAGCCTTGCATATTAAGGCTCTTATTTATCTGGATATAAAGGTGTTTTAAGAGAAAGATATAGCAGGTATATATATATTCTTTAAATATTATAGGTCTTGTTTTCTTTTCCTTAATCTGAGCCCGAGATTTGGCTTCTTATTAATTTTGCTACTTGTCCTCTATATATCTTTATTTCTATTCTATATACTTATTAGCTTCCTTTATTCGCTTATTTGCTTCTCAAAGCAGTTACTTAAGATATTTAAAGTCTGATTTCCTTCTTATAAATATTCTAGTAAAAGTAGATTATTATTATTATACTTAAATAATGACCTTAGAAAGGCTATTAATTTAGTGAGGCGGATTATTATTAAGGTAATAGCTTATACCGAGATAGTAAAACACTAAGTTACATATATATTTATTACTATACTTAGTATATTCTGAGTTTATTAAAGCCTAAATATACTAGGGGCTAATTAGTTAGTATTAGATTACTAGGGCAACTTATATAGCACTCCGAGCCCTACTACTTTAGAAAGTTTTCCCTTTAAATAACTTAATTTCTCGAATTATAAATAAGAAATTAGATCTTATTTAAGGTTATTTCTTAAGTAATAATAATAATAACTCAGTTATTTTACCCGATTAGCTCTGCCTAGCTCCGCTAATAGAGGAGCAGCTAATATGCCCTATTTTCTATTATACTTTAGTATTTTACCTTGTAATTTATTTTACTAAATTTATTTCTTTCTTTACTATATATTATTACCTTATCTTCTTTTCCTACTATACTTAGTATATTCTATTAAAGGTATAGGAGGAGTACCTCTGACTCTAAAGACTTAATATTACTACTAGCCTCTTATATAGTTACCGTTTTGCCCTATATTTTCATTATTTACTAGTATTACTTTAATTTATTAATAACTAAATTCACTATTCTATATATAGTATTAATTATATTTATACTTATAGATATAAAGAAGTCGATTCTAGAAAATGAATTCTTTTCTATAAATAACTTAGTAATAAGAAAATATGTTTTAGAAATATAATAGAAGAACTTTCTCTTATATTAGAATATAGCCTGGAATTCTATAAGCTTAATATCCTTAATAATATAGTTAGTAAAAGGAAAAGATATTCTTATAATTACTAATAGTTATAGTATATCCGATCTATACTTGAGTCCTTATTTAAATAGTCTAGTCTTAGACTTTATCTAAAATATAATAATAATCTAGGCTATATCTTTTTTTTTAGAAAAAGTAATATAAAGACTAGTTTATATATTCTAATTATTTAGTTATAAAGTATTGGATTACAAGCTATATACTATAGCGGTTTGTATCTATACTTATTACTTGCTATTTATATAGTAAATAGCTTATAGGAAGTCTCTTTTATTACCTTTAAATATATTAATTATAAGGAAATAGAGATTAAGTTTAAATAAGGGAGCCTATAAGCTACTATTTATACTTTAGTTACATTTTCTTAATAAATCTTATAGAGCTATTCTTAATACTAGACTTGCTTTTAAAATTAAGAACGGATTTATAATTATATTTATATTTATAATAGAGAATAAACTTAAGATATGGGCTAAGATATTTCTTCTAAGATTACCGGAGTTAGTAGTAAAGGTTACTAAAATAGAAAGTATAAATATAAAAATTAGAGTAAACTTTATATTTAAGATATATAAACTAAGTAAAGAATTATAATTACCTATAATATTCTTCTACTTTATTATATAAATATCCGAATATATAGCCTTCTTATATTCCTTAGGGCATTATATTATACTTACTAATTTCTAGATTAGAGAATATATCTATAATACTTGCCTAAATATTACTTATTTCTCTATTAAATTACTTTACTATATTATTTATAGGATATATAAGAGCCTAGAATACTAGAGTACTATAGCTTTTATCTAATATTAATACTTCTATAAAATTGGGGTATAGTACTAATACTAGTACTAGCTATAGAGAAGCTTTATTAGATAGGAGAAAGTTAATACTAATAAAACTAGGAAAATATAATAGTAATAAGTTTATAATTATATTATTAATATCTAGCTTTACCTTAATTCTTTAAGTATCTGGTATTTCTACTAGCTTCCTTATTCTTTTCACGCTTTTTAATTAATAATTATTTAGGCTTTCGGTAATATTTTGCCTTAGCTAATTATATATCTAATATATATAGGAATTCTTTATTATATTTATATCTCTATAGGTATTAGTATATATAATATATTAGCTTACTAGTATAAAAACCTCGAAATAATATATATATACTTCTTTATATCTAATATTTATACTTAAGATATTATTAGTAATTCGTATATCTAGTAACTAATAATAATTTATGTTTTGCAAAATACTATATAAGTTTTTATTATTTAGTAAATAGTATATTCTAGTTATACTTTTTATATAGATAATAAAGCTAGTCGGCGGGCTTATTATTTCTTCTTAGAAATATAGAGTTATAGATATTACTATCTATATAGCTATTATTATAATTATGGGTATTATAGGACGTATTATATTTACTATTAAGTTGGCTTGAGTAGGTATAATATTATTTAAGGTTTATAGATAAGAGGTATTCCTGAGATTAGATAAATGAATTAGGACTTATATTAGAGGGCTATAAAGTACTAATAAGTTAAGGTAATTAAAATACAAACGAGAATAAGCCAAAAGACAAATTATATTCTTATCTTATTATAAAGGAGTTAGTTATTATATAAGGGCTAGTAGGTATAGGTAACTATTTCTATCTAGAGTATTACTTTATTACTACTATAAGTAATTAAAGCTATCTTAAATCTCATGCCTTCCTACTTCCTCTATAAACCTCTATAAGCCCTTGTATTTCTAGATATTATTTTATTAGTATATAGTATAATTAGTATTTATTTGCTTAGTTCTTTGCTTTATTCCTCTATTTCCTCTAACTTATATAATATAATTTAACTAGAGTACTACTATTCTATTATTCTCGTATTTCTATTCTCTTACTATAAAAGAAATAATAGATAATAAGAGGTAAAATAGTAATTTATTAGACTATTATTAAGAATTAAGGTAGAAACGCAGGTTCTAGATATACTTACCTAGTTTATTAGATAGTATTTAGCTTACTAATTACATGTGTTTCTATTTATTATTCCTCTCTTTCTTTATTACTATAAGCAGGGCAAATGAGTTCCTTTATAATACCTTTATTATAGCAAGTTAAATATTTAGTTATCTTTTATTTCAAAAGAGCTTTTAATAAAATAAAGGGCAATTAGAAAGAGAATTAACTTTAGAAGAATTAAAGTCATTCTTAATAATTACCTAAGAAACTTCGGGGTATTTAGTTCAAGTACTATATAATTTGGTTAGTAATCTAATACTAACCGAGAAGACCCTAGTTTAATTAGGCTCTAATTCCTTTTCAGGCTAAAACCATATACCTAAAGCTTTAGTGAGATTCGTATAAGCTTTATATATTATATACTAATTAATTTCTCTAAGTAAATTTATTAATATACTATTTCAGCTTTGCTATAACTCTTATCTTGGTTCTATAGATCCTCTAGAGAGGCTCCGCCTATATATGGGGAGGTGAGAGTAATTGCAGGCCTTCTTAATTATACTAGCTCGATAATAGTTAGGCTTAATATTATACTAAAGGGGCCCTTTTCTTTAGTTAGGGAAAGCAAGTTATCCCGGAAAAGCGAGTTATTCCGGGAAAGCGAGATGTCCCGCAACTTTTAGTATAATTTTATACTAAACTTTTTTACGAGAAATATTAAAAATTAATACACGATTTTCTTATAAGTATTATACCTATAACTTTTCTAGTAATTATAGGTTTTTATCCACATATTTAAAACTCTAGCCCTTAAGTATATAATAGGTAACTATAAGATTACAAATAAAACATATTAATTAGATTTTCTATAGTAGGTTTCTAATATTGTTTTTTAGAAGGTAAAAAAGGCTAAAACGGGATATCTTGCTTTCCCGGAATAACTCGCTTTCCCGGAACAACTCGCTTTCCCTAACTAAAGAAAAGGGCCTTTTTAGTATAATATTAAGTCTGACTATTAGTTTGTATTAGAATATAATATACTATTCTAATCTTCCTAGGCGCTTTCTTAGTATTAGTTACGGGATTATTATATAATAACTGGCATATTTACCTATTTATAAGAAAAGTAGCTATAAAAGCCACATATCTAGTTATATAGGGTAGTACTAGTTTAGGACATTAAAGTAGTTATTTCTTCTTTCGTATTAATTTCCCCGAATAAGTAAAGAAGATTTCTTTCTCGCAAGTAGATAATAAAGGAAGCTTTATATTTAATATTACTACTATATATATATCTGGTCCCGTATATCTAAGTATAGCCAAAATATAAATAGAGGAAATAATACTTAGCTCTTTACTTAATATATATATATGAAACTAATCCTAATTATATAGCTCGAGATCTCTGCTTATTAGTATATAATTATTTACTAAATTAGTATACTAAAGACCGGAGTTAATTATATTAGTTAATTTGTTTTCGTTACTTTTACTTATAATTAGTAAATAGACTTCGGAGTCTTATATTTCCTGTTTATAATTAGAGCCGGTATTATATGCCCCTGCCTTTTCTTTTATCTCGAAATTATAAATTATTAGGAAAACCCAAAGTATATTAGAGATAAAGGAAATAATAGTTTGCCCCTAGATATATTAGTAGTATTTAATAAAGAGTAACTATAATACTTACTAAAAGAACTTCTATAATTCCTGGAAATAGTAGGGCTACTACTAAGGCAGGTAATATAGCTAGATTTAAGCCAAGAATAAAGGTTAAAACTTTAGATATTATAAAAATGTTTCCTATATAAAGCTAATAAAGCAAGAAGTAAGCAGGAAAGTAATAAGTAGTAATAGTTATAATAGCTATAAATATAAGACTTCTTTTCTTATAATTATTATATAGAATAAAGGTAAAGGCTAACTAGAATAAGGCTAATATAGTAAGACTTATAAAGAAGAATACTTATAAGAAATGTCTCTAAAAGTCTAAAAGAAATACCTGACTAAGATATAGCCTTAAAGATATTATAGCCTGTATTTATAGTTAGTATATAGGAATTTGCTTCTAGAAAAACACATATATTAATTATAAGGCTTAGTAGAAGAGATAGGGCTTATAGACTATATAATATTACCGGCTTAACTTCTTTCTTATTATAAATAATAAGTATAATCTCGCTAATAAAGATATATATAATAAGAATTACTTAAATAGAAAAGTATTTCTAAAACTCTTCCCAAAAGTTATATTATTAGATAATAGTATCTATAATATAAATAATAAGTATAAGAAATATAAATAAGTATACTATAATAGTAACTAGAGCGGCTATAACTAGAATAAGTATAAGGTAATAATTAGGTAAGAAGGTAAGGATATAATAGGGAATAAGGAAAATATATATAGATTATTTTATTCTATAGATTCTTTTTATATATTAAATTAGATTCTTATATTAGTTTACTATTATAGTTACTAGAAGAGGCCTAGCTATATAGGAATTAGAATTCTTAATTTCTATAAGAACTATAGCTTCATAG
The DNA here is from genome assembly GCF_002865645.1 of Hyaloscypha bicolor E. Lineage (NCBI taxonomy): Eukaryota > Fungi > Ascomycota > Leotiomycetes > Helotiales > Hyaloscyphaceae > Hyaloscypha > Hyaloscypha bicolor. The sequence continues at coordinate 803,369 of NW_020194519.1, read as the reverse complement.
TCCCTATTTTATTTTTCCGGAATTATAAGTTTATAGTTCCTATAATTCCGGGAATTATAACTTTAAGGCCTTTTTACTTTCCTTTAGAGATTATAACTTTATAGTTCCTGTAATTCTAGGGATTATAATTTCATAGTTCCCTCCTAATTAGCTAATATTATAGCCTATTTTCATAATTCAGCCTTATATTTAAGGCTCTAGCCCAATTATATAATACTATTATTTATAAACTATATTATTTATATAAGATATCTTAATTATTTCCTATAGCTAGTATAATATACGAAGCTATATATACTAATCTAATAATATTCTAATTCAAAGTATTATTTCTCTTATATTCTTTCTAATTCATTTATAATTATTAATATATAAAGAGGTTCTATTTTTAGAGAATTATATAATTTATATATTATAAACTCTTCCTCTAATAATATTCAGGCCCAAGTACTCTTAATACTTTATATTAATATCTTACTTCCCCTATATTATTATATAAAGAATTAGTAGGGCTATCTTAATTATTTAATATACTAATATATCTTATTATAACTATAATTACAAGTATATTTAAGGGATAAAGAAATTAGCTTCCCTAATTAACCGTTCTATACTAGCCGCAGAAGAATAAATCCCTATTACGGAATATTATATAAGAATTAAGGAATATTGCCTTAACCTAATAAAGGTCTTAGAATTAAAAGGATACTAGAGAGAGATATTTTCTTCTGAAGTATTCTATTAAGTACTAGTTACTTTTCCTCTAATAATATTCTATTAATACTTCTAGTTAATATATTACTTCTCCTATATTACTATATAATAAATAATTATTTAAGATACTAAATTATCTTATAATTGCGGGCTTTAAATATATCCAAGAATAATTGGCTTCCTTTATTAAGAGTCTAAATATTAGTATAGACAAATATATAAGAGTATATAATTCCTCTAATATTATTTCTTTTTATATTTCCTAGTATCTAGCTCTTTAAGTATTTCTCTAAATATTCTTACTTTATATATATCTTATTATTATATATATTAAAGAATTAACTTATTCTTTATATTAGTAATAGCTCAAATAGAGATAATTCAAGCCATATAGTAAAGTATACCTCCGAGTAGCCCAAGTTAATTATTATTCGAGTATATTATTATATTAGGTAATACTCAGGAATTTATTAATATAGTTAAAGCTATTATAGCTATATAGATTACCTCTATCCCAAAATGCGCCTGCTTAGATACGCCTTCTAAGAATATATACTACTAGATATTTATATAGCTACTTATATCCCAGGATCTCAAATAGCTTATTTTAAAGCTTATTAATATAAAGTTAAAGCCGCCAAAGTCATCCGAAGGTTCCAAACCTGGCACTTATTCTAAGGCTATCTGAGCTTTTAAGCCGGAGTATAAGACAGTAACTAAAGTATATACCTCTAATAGTTTACTAAGAAAATATAGCTAATAATTTACTTAGGTAAAATGAGGAGAAAGAGGAATATAAGATTAAAGAATCTCTAAGGAAAATAAAGACATTTAATAAATATATATTTGTTATATAAATACGAATTAGTAAGTAAAAACTAGCCCTTATAAATGATTTTCCTACTTAATAGAGATATTCTAGACCGGAAAACTAAAGATATAATATCCTATATTAATATTAAATTAGAAGAGCTATAGGGCATTCTAAGGGAAATCTTAAAAGATATCTATAATATTAGTCTAATAATTAATAAGCCTATTATATATCTTTTCTCTTATTAGAGAGAAATACCTAGTAACTAACTAGATATAGGTTAAGCGAAATCTACTTTACTATTACTTCCCGGAACTTAAATTATATTAAAGCCGCATATAGGCTAATATTACTATAATAATAAACTACCTTAATCTATTAATTAATTATATTAAGACAACCTATATATTAATATTCTAGAATCTCTTCCCGCTTCTAGCCTATAGTAAGATTATATATAATCTGCTTCCGCTACTATTTAAGCCAAATATCTTAGTCTATATAATATATTTCGGTATTAAAAAGCCGTAATATATTATATATAATTCTATAGAAGAGAAAGAGAATAGGTTAAAGGAGAAGTACTTAAGTATAGTATACTAATATCTCGACTTTAATAGTAAAACCTTTAGTATAGCCTCTATTAATCTCGCTATTTCAAAATTCTATAGGATAAAACGCATTAATATTCTTTAAGCTTTTCCTCTCAAGTACTACTAAGACGAAAAGCAGGTTAAGGCTAATATTATTAAGTATAGTCGAAAGTTCGTTACCTTAAAGGATATTTGCCTTATTTACTATAAGGGAGAAGCATTTTATATAAATAACGGAGACCCTATATAGCTATTTATTAATAGCCGAGTTATAATTAATTCCGACTTCTTCTGGAAAATAAATTCTAATTACTTTAGACTATATACTAACCTGGATATAATAAGACTAAATAGGTCTAGATAACTACTATCTCCAGGATATATCTTATTCTAGTATATAATTAAGAGTAATAGAGTTAAGGTAGCTAAGCTTATAGAGGATAATTTACTTATCTACTATCTAATTATATTAGGTTTTAGTTTTAGTAAGAAGTAGTAGGATAAGTTTATATCTTATATAATACTATAGGATATTAGGCTAATTTAAGATATAGTAGAGTTTGCGGTTACTAATATTAAAGATATTAAATAGTTATTCTTATCTTTTGATTTTCTATTAATTTCCGAAGAATAAAGAGACATAATTATAGCTCTTATAGAGGCTTATAATAGTTCAAGTAATTCTAGTATAATATTTAATAATATTATTATAGGGAAGGAAAAGGGCCTTAATATTCTCTTATAATATAGCTCTATATTATTACTTTATATTAATATACTAACTTATAAAAGTAGTAAACCAGAACTAGGGAAAACCTTAATAATAGAGGTAGTTACTAAATACCGGAAACGGGCCCTTTATTTGGTATGTTTTACTTTCTTATATTCTCTTATATCTAGTCTAATTATTTAGATCTTTACTAAAGAACTATTTACTAATATAGTAAAGCTAGAAGTATAATTCTCTTAAATCTTTAAGATTATTAGCTATTAGAATACTATTCTTTTACTAGATAAAGCGGATATCTTTCTTAAGTAATAGTTATCCGATCTAATTTATAATAGCCTTATCTCGGTATTTCTCCGTAAACTAGAATATTATAAAGGGATTATATTTCTTATAATAAACCGAGTTACCTAGTTTAATAAAGTAATTCTTAGTAGAATTCACGTTATATTAAGATACGGTAACTTGAGTAAGGCTGCGGGAAAAAAGGTCTAGAAACTATTTATAAAGACTGCAAATATATCTTAAGGACTACTATATATTAATACTAATGAGTTCAGGTATTTAGTTAATTATAAGCTTAATAATAGGCTAGTAAGGAACTTCTATAGTATATCTATTATTCCCTTAGCTAATAATTGGCTTCAGATCAAGAATATTATAGTAATAGTATATACTTAGCTAAGAAGAAAAAGAGCCAAGTATATTTCTCTTATATCCAAAGAACTATTACTATAAGTAAGAAGTTTATTACTAAGTTTAATAGCGGGGTTAAAGTGAGTTAGTTATATCTTTAGCCTTAGTTATAGGGAAATAGAATTATAGTAAAAGGATATTAATTTATTAGGACTTATTTATATAGGATCTTATTTTAGTATTATTTTATATATACTTTAGTTATATAGTCTTAAATATAACTTTATAATTTTCGAGTATATAATTTATATAAGATAGAGGGCCTAATAGCTATATGCCTATAGGAACTCTACTTATATGTTCTATTTATGCGCCCGTAAAATATACTAGCCTAATTAGGGCTATATAGGAGGATTAATTAGGGAGAGGTCTATTAGGGAAATTAAAGATAAGAGGTCTCTTGGGGTCTCTTATCTTATTATATATATGAGTCTTTCCTCTCTAAATAATACCTTTTAAATACTAGTATCTTAATTATATAATCTACTAATTTTAGAGGTAATTATTTAGATTTAATAGGGTATTAGTATTTCATATTACTTATCTAGCTAAAATAGTAGTTTATTATATTATTATAAGTGCCGTCTGAGTCTCGGACTAAAGAATACTAATATATTATTAAAGTATTTTATATTACTTGGGCCTTATTATTAATACTATTACTTACTAGTAATATAAGTTAATTCTTATCCCGAAAAGCCTGACTTATTTCTATAAAGATATTATAATTATTCTTCTAACTATCTTTACTAATATTAACGAGCTTTAATAAATAATATAGAGTATATTAGCTTATAACTTATTCCAGATATTACTTATTACTATAAAGCTTTAATATATTACTTTCCGGAAGTTTTCCAAATTAATAAATATAAGTAATCTCAAAGTTCTTAAAGTCCGAAATACTAATAAATGCCTCTAAGTCTATAAAGCCATTTCTCTTATTAAGACCCGTATTATAGTTATAGCTAATAATAATATTATATAGCTAAGTATTATTCTTTCTTAGCTATTAGTACTCTTTAAGAATAAGAAAATAGATATAGTCGGGATATCTTAGTATATAAAATATCTCTAAACCGGGCCTATTATAGAGCAGTATTATAATTAGTTAGGTACTATATATATTAAATAGTATAACTTTGAAATATTAGTAATATATTATATTAATAGAAGTACTTTATATATATCTAGAAAAACATATATTCTCTAAACTAAGATTTTATAAGATCGTGATTTTAGGTCGGGATTTATAACGGAAATATAGAGAGAATATTTTCTTAAGGCTAATAATAATAACTTTATTATATACTAGCTAGTTATAAAGAGATAGAAAACCTGGGTTTAGTATAACCGGAAATATGAGATTAAGATAACTCTTAAAAATAATTCCAAATTTCGCTATTAATATAATAGATAGGCGAGAAGTAATTAGAGAAGTAATTATATAAGTCTATTTATAGAAAGACATATCTAGTAATAAGTTAAAACTCTATAGGAATAATATTAGTAATCTAACTATTATATATATAATAACCTTGGTTTACTTATATTTTATATTTCTCTATATTTATAAATTTTGCTATTATTCGTAATTCTTTATTTCTTTAGTTATATTATAATAGTACTTTATTCTTTAAAGATTATATAAAGATATCTTTATATATTACTTTCTTAATCTAGTAGCTAGTTACTAAAAACATTAAATTAATTAGGCTATATAAATATAATATTCGGGACCTTTAATTTATACTAGTATCTATTTTCTTTATCTACTTCTATAGTTATATTAAGGCCCAGGTACTTTTTACTCTAAGTAAGATATAATCTATCTTATTAATTAGGATATCTAGAATCTAATCTATATTATAAATAAGCTAGGGAAGTTAATAAAAGCGGAAAGTAAAAACTAAAGATTTAAGGTATTATAATTATTAATAAAGGAACGGAAAAGCTAGTAAATATTAGGTATTATTTTTATATTTAGGCTTCTAATTATAGCTTTTATAGATATTTAAATTTTCTAGTATATAATTAGAGGAATTACGAGGAAATAGTAGATAATTTAGCCCTAGTATCTTATTTATACGTCTTTTATAGTTATAGAGGTAGTATAGATCTATTACTACTTATATAACTATTTTCTTACTTAAATTTAAAAAAGGGAAAGTTAGTTATATAATACATTTTTAATTTTATAAATATTTAAAGAATAAAGTCAAATATTATAAACTTGGATTTCTATATGCCTTTCTTTTTCTAGTACTTTTATTTTTTGTAATTAATATAATTATATAAGGGAAAGATTTATAATTAAGCTTATAACTCTAATTTTGGATTTTGCTCTAATTCTAATACTCTGGTTTGAGCTTTATTACTTTATTTTTGGCTTCTTACTTAATTAGATTTTTACTCGATTTTAGTAATCTTTTAAGCTATTTTTGTAATTTAATCCGGGGGCTGCCTCTAATTCTGAACTATATTCTAAAATTCTCTTCTAGCTACTTTATTCCATTATACGGAAATGGCTAATCTCTATAAACGGCAGGTATCTTTATCTAGAAATAGTATCTAATTTCGTACCTAAATTAGCTTATTTAGGATAAAGGGCACTAGTTTATAATTTTCCTATTTACCTATTTATAAATAGAAATTTATACCCGTATTATAATTTTATGAGCTATAATTTAGCGGCTATAAAGGTTATACTACCGGCTTTATAGGTAATAATTATAATAGAGAGAGGGATAAAGCTTATATATAATTCTATATTCTTATTAAAATAAGGCAATTTATATACTAGGTAAAAGAAGCTTAGAGCAAAGTTATTTTAAAAATATAGTTTTCTTGAGAAATCTATTTTAAGATCAAATTATAAATCTATTAATTCCATAATATTATTACTTATAAACTTTAATCCTAACTCTTATAGCTAAATAATTTGGAAATGCCTTGTCCTAAGGAACTATTTAGGAACCCTTAGTAGCTACTCTAAGTTTTTTAAAACTATAACTTGGCTTAAGAATATTATTTAGAAGGCCTTTAACTATTCTCTTATATTTCTTAGAAAAGGAACTTAGCTAAAGAATATTATTCTTAAGAAATGTCTAATAATTCCCGACTATCTCTTTTATTACCTAGTCTAGATCTACCTTATTATCCTAACTACTAACTAGAAGTCTAATTATTTATTACTTAGTATTATATATAATTATTAGGCTATAACTTTATCTATTTCTTTACTAGGGAATAGGCTAGCTACTAGATTAGTATATAGCGGTATATTAGGCTATATACTTATTACCTTAATATATCCGAAACTCAAATACTTAAACTTCTCCTATAATAGATTAATATTACCTTTAAATAGTTTATTTAAATTCACTTATCTCTATTACTTATCTTACTAAAATAGACTTTATTTTATAATAAATAATCCTATAGCTTATTATTAAATTAAAGTAATATATTATCTTTATTTATTTATTAATCTCGAGTAATATAAAGTAATTAGTATTAATATTTAGTAGATAAATATATACCTATAGGTTCTCGAAATTATTCTGGCCTTTATATTTATAGTTATTAATTTTTTTTCTCTAGTAATAGAAAGAATTTAAAAGAGGTATAATCTCGCTATTTATATCTTTCTTATAAAATAGGATACTAAAACCAAGTCTTATAAATACTAGCCTATTAATTATCTCTAAAATAGCTATAATATTCTAATAATTAAACCATATTCTAGAGTAAAGCCTATTAAATATACTATATAAAAGTTTAGCTATACTATTTACTATAATAGAATTATTATTACCGAGTATATACTTACTAAAAATATAGCTAATTCCTTTAATAATTCGGGTAATAGTAGTATCTAAATAGCCTTATAAAACCGGTTTCTATTATTATATTAATATATATATATCTAATACCTAAACTAAGTACTAGCTTACTTTCTCGAGGCTATATTTAGCTTATAGGCTTGAGATCTTCTCTAATAGTATAATAACACGTGATTTAAGCGAGTTAAAGAAGCAAGAAAGATCCGGTTACCTTTCCTTAGCTAATAGCTTTACCTATTTATTAAGAATAGAAAGTAATTTTATTTTTTATAAATCTACTCGAAATAATATAATTATCTTATTAATATTTTCTTTATTTCCCTTTATATAGTTCCTAGTAATATAATTAAGGTTAATAATTATTAGGATCTATATATTATAGAATATATTATATATCTGGATTAAAGAAAATCCCTAGATAGGTTATCTAAATTAGTTTATATAATATTTGCCCTTTATAGAGAATATTATTAAGCCTTTTTCTTCTTATATTAAAAATCCTCTTTTGGATTCCGGCCGAATTTACTAATAAAAGAGGATCTTTATTATCTTTAGAGGCAAGTTTTCCCGGACTTTCTATAATTATAGTATTATATATCTTTTTTAGGTATTTATCTAGAATTATAATAACTAGATATTTTCTAGATATTTCTTATTTTATAAAAGGCGGCGCTTTCTTAGCTTATTTAAGCTCGGTATTATATTACTCTAAGGTACCTATTTACTCTATTATATTAAGGATAATTATTTCCTTAAAATAAGTATAATCTGCTTCTAGTATATTAATTCATATAGAGGCTAACTAAGTTATTAGGCTACTTATAATCTATATAGAACCTGGCCATTTTACTATAATAGTTATAGCTAGTATTTTACTAAGGCTAGGTTATAATATATTAAGGATTCTTAAATAGACCTTTATTAGTATTTCCTAGTATCTACTTATCTTATAAATAATATAAACTACTTTAGTAATTATATTAATTAATATAGGAGCCTCTTTAGGCAGGAAAGAAAATAGTATAGTTTAATTATCTTAAGTTAGAAGTAGTTATTCTCTATTAATTTATTATACTTATATAAAAGTAGTATTATATGGGCTCGCCTATTACTATCTTATTTTAGGTAATAATAATAGACTTCTTTCTAGTAAGGCTATCTCTATCTTATCTAGTAAGGAAGTAGTTCGGTTATCTTTAATTAGAGATAATAGAGCTTCTTTATTTATTATAGGTATAAATAGAGCCATATATAGTATTTAATTATTAGATAAAAATAATTGAGATCCTTAGCTAATTTGTTATACGGGTATAAATAGGGCAGGATCCGGTAGGGTAGTCTATTACGGTTCTGTCCCGTATATAAAGGAAGAAGCAAATATAGCTTAATTATTAGATATATTTCTATTAATTTCTAGTAGGGCTATTTCTTACTATTTTGCTCCGCTTAGTAAGAAAGGGCGGACGGTAATCTCGTAATTCTCGGTTAGCTTATTAAGGGCTACTAATAGCTATTTATAGGCGGGATTTATCTTGGTACTATTACTACTATATATGGCCTTTAGCTAATAAAGCACTAACTCGCTACTAATAAATAGTAGGAAGTAGCTATAGGCAGAAAACTGGCCTTATATTTCTTTCTAAGAAACTTCCTTAGTAATAATCTCTGAAATATCTCTCTTATATTCTGGAAGGAATTTCTCTATTATAAGACTATTACTATTTTAGTTAATAGTTATATTATTATAACTAGATTAATAGGTAACTAAACTATTACTAACTAAGGGGCTATTACCGGAAGCTATATATGAATTCCCAGATCTGTTTCTAGAGATATATATCTGGGCCTTAGAGAACTTTAGAAGCTAATAAGTAAGGTCTAATTACTTCTTTCTTCTTAATAGTCTTATAGGGTTAATACCTAACTAATATTCTATAGGTTCTTAAACTTTAGGTTTAGAATTATCTATAAAGTATTTAAGAATTTCTTAAATAAGATATTAAGTAATAGATAGCGCCTTTATATATAAATCCCATATAAATATTAAGAACTATAATTAGTAATTAGCTTTTCTAAAGAAATAGAATAGTATTCTTTAACTTATCTTTAATTAAGATTAGATATTCTTTAAAAAAGTTATACTAGAGATAAATTATTTAAATAGGCATATAAGATCTTTAATTACCTTATTAGATTTAATAATCTCGTCTTATAAACAACTTAATAAATCTTGCTAGGTATTTATTATCTGAGTAATATCTAACTAAGATTTAGTAAATAAGTTACTTATATTTATTACAAATATTTCATATAAGAAAGTAAGGATATACTTAAACTAAAGAAAATAATTAAGGTATAGCTACTAGGAATTACCTAATATTAAGTACTTAAGCTTTCTATTAGTAGAACTATTAAGATACCGCATTACCTTATCTTTTAGCTAAATCCTAGACAGGTATATATGGCCTAGCTCTTTAAGGTATCTCGGATATAATATATTTTATTAGGTAAACGGGATAGAATTATCTAATACTTATACTTCTAATTCTCCTATAAATAATACTACTTAATATAAGAGTATATAATACCAGGTATTTATAGTACCCTAAAGGAAATTATATACTATTATTTACTCTTTCCTATTATAATTAGGAAATAGAAGTATTAGTTCTAGTCTATAATTATACTAGTTAAATTAGCTAAAATTACTAAATATTTCTATTATTATTAGATAATATAAATATATCTTTTTATATAAATAATATTAGATATATAAGAGCTAATAGCTATAAGACCTTATATAAAAAGTATTTTAATTCTCTAGGCAGCCAAAATATATATAATAGCTAGTTTATTTAATTTCTTATTACTAAGCCCATAATCAGGTAATTTTAATATTTTATAGCCTTGGGATCCTACTAGTAATTACTTCTAAGTCTCCTAAATATCTTGTCTTAAATATAAATAAAGAACTAGACTCAATTATTAAGTATAGATTAAGGAAAGAATAATAAATCTTTAATTATCTAGTCTTTTCTCTAATTAGTATACTAACTCTTAAATTAGCTTTAGTATTATATAAAAAAAGCTTTAGCCCCTATTTATTATCTATATATATATATATATATATATTAGCTTTAGAGCTACTATATTTCCCTTCTTAGATAACTAATATAGTATAGGTATTATATAGCTATATTATCTTAGACTAGACTCTTTTATTAGTATTTACTATTTCTAATAATACTATTCTCTCAACTATATATACTAATAGAAATACTATAATAGCTTATATCTCGTATCTAAAAAGCTCTCGTATATAAAAGAGCTACTTAGCTATAGATTTATTAATTACCCTTAGTCTTATTATAGCCCAATATTCTCGTTATTTATATTATTAAGTAATAGCTAAGAAATTAGACTAAGGTACTCTAGCTTTAGGCCTTAGGGGTTATTATATTTCTTTTCTTATTTATATACTAATTATTATAGTTTAGAGCAAGTAATATCTAGGAATTATCCTATTATATATTCCTAAACTTGGTTATAGTTCCTTTCTAAAGTTCTAATAATACTAAAGGCTATACTAAGATATTATTACTAGCTTTAAGTATAAATATATAGCTATAAGTAGCCTCTTATATATTATATTAATAGGCTATAAATATTATTTATATTATAGGACTTTTCTAGTATTTACTAGCCCGGATTATATATTATAAAAAGAGTAATTACTAATTAGAACTTCCAAGGTATAAGGGCTTCTAATTACCTATATTAAGCCAGAAATTCATAGCCTATAATAGTATATTACCGGAATAATAAGCCAGTACTAGTATAATAAGCCTATTCTAATAAAGGTATAGTATTATATTATAAATAGCTAGTAATTCCTTAAAGAGCCATATATATTATAGCCTATTAGTTAGTAAGTTAGTCTAGTTAGGAGAGGGGTATATAAGTAGGAAGATATTTCTATTCTTATCTTAACTTATTATCTTTACTATTATTACTTTTATATTACTTTTACTTTAACTACTTCTACTTTAACTAGAGGTAATAATAGTATAACTAATTAATTACTAAATTAATCTAGTAATGGCTAGTAAATAATATAATACTATTAATAATCTAGCCTTATAGTAAACTCGCCAAATATCTTTCTTATAACGGGTTTGAGCTCGTTACTCGAATAGTAATACTCCGGATTAGACTAGAGGAGCTAGATAATATATAGAATACCTGAGGGTATTAGTAATTTCACCTAGATCTAGGGAACTAACTCACCTTATCTAGAGCTTTAAGGTATTCTTATCTTTATAGGATTATAAATTACCTATATCAAGTTATATGCTTTCTCGCCCAGATTTTAAAGCCCCTTAATACTTTGCGGGCTCGACTACTATTAACTTCTTCTTGCTATAAGGGCCTGCAGAATTACGCTTGCGTATTAAAGAATTATACTATAAGTATTTAGGAACTAGTATTATACTTTGCTTTACGAATATGCCATATTTAACTAGTTTATTAGTAAGTCTTTAACTTACTCGCTTTCCCTTATATGCCTTTTACTATCTTATCTTATTATACTTTAACTAAGGAACTTTAATATTAGCTATATTAGAAGCGCTTTTCTTATTTACTAGAGCTTCTACAAGTATTAATACGGCTCGTTTGGATTAGCGGACAGTTATGCAAGTATTAGTACTATTTATAGTAGTAGGTTATAAAGTCTTGCCCTAGAAAAGAATAGAAATGGCATTCTAATTATTTTTAATTTCCTTTATAAAAAGAGGTTTATTTGACTTATTAATTTGTGCTTTAGTAAGTTCTTATAGTCAAAGATTATATTCGTTTATTTAATATTTATATTCTAAAGGTTCTATTTCTCGAAGCCTCCTTATTACTTCTACTTTCTTATTTTTAATCTTTTCGCATTTTTCCTTTTTATATTATATATTTAGTATAGCTTTATAGCTAGCTACTTTTTCTAGATACTAGTTCTCTCTATAATATCTTTAGCCCCAGGCTAGCTATATCTCCGGATTATTTAGCTCTAGTATCCTTTATTCTTTATAAGTATTATTACTAAGTATATTACTATTTATAAATATAGGATTACTACTAGTCTTAATTAATTATAGAATCTCAGCTATATTAATATTATAAGGTATAAGTAAGCTCGGAGCTATAAATATAAAAATATAAAATAAAGTCGAGAAATAATATTATATATTAATATTTCATAGCTAGTAATTTGAGATACCGAGAGTTAGTAATAATAAAGACATTATATGATCGGTCTTTATTTAATTATGTTTTTAGGCCGGACTTGCTATAATTATATATAGTACTTTTTTTCTAGTATTTAGTTTTACTTCATTTATCTAATTAATTAATTATATAGGCGCTTGCTATATATCTCTCTTATTTCTACTAACTAATTCCTTTCTATATTAATAAAATACTAGAAATTAGACATTTCTACTATAAAGGCAATTATCTCGGGGTGCCTTTATAAAGCAGTAACTAGCTATCTATCCGAAAAACCTAATATATATATGTTTTTTCTTGTTACTAGAAGAAGTATAGCTATTTAAACTAAAATAGCTACTAATAATAAATTATTTCCGGGAGTTTCTATATAGTTATACCCTAGTAAATAGTTCCTTTACCCGATTTCTGCTTTATATTTAAAGGAAATGCAGTACGGGCTATATATTTAGAGCTATATATTTAAATACCTGCTCTAAGTAGAGAATATAAATCCATATTAAATAGTGAGTTTTAGTACTGTTTTCTATATAGGTTTTAATAGTAGTAACTAATAAAATCCCCGATTTAGTAGTATTTTTTACTATTAAGTATTAGTATATAGTATCTTGTCTTATAATATAGTTTAATCTAGCCTTTTAAGTTTCTTTTCTTTTTTCCTATACCTAATCGGGTAATAATTTAGTTAGATTTAGCTCTAATACATTCTAGATTCTAGCTTAAAGTTATATATATCCTGTATTTTACTAAATAATAAAAAAGTAATTAAAAGATTTATTACCTATTATAGAGATTTAATACCTAATATTATTAGAACTTCCGTTAATATATTAAGTACTAGGTAAAGATATATACTCAAGTTTAACCCTATTATTCTTATAATTTGGATTATTTATTACTAAGCCTTTATAACTTTTTCTTTATTTTTAACTTCAAAAACTATTATTTCCTATTATAAAAGCGGGCTTATTATACTATTTTTAAGATACCCGAGGTTCTAATATTTATATATAAATTATGCGCTTTTTGGAACTTAATAATAATAGCGAAATTAGCCTAACTAAATCTCTTACTCGCAATATTTCTTCTTATATAATACTTTTATATACTTAGGAAAAAGATAATAAAGAGATTACTTTTTAAGACTTAATATAGGGTATTAGTAAGGGAAAGGCTAGCTATAAAAAGATCCGGTTTTATAAGAACCAGGCTACTAGAAATAGCCTTTAGTTCTTCTAGATAAATACTTATTATATTAATAAATTAGATACTAATAAACTCTCGGAGGCTCTTAATTTTATGTTTTACTAGTACTATAACATGGCTTAGTACTATATATACTTGTTAGATATTTTGGCAAGTGGTTTTATATAGGAATTAGCTTTTCGGAAAAATAGATAATTTACTTAAGGCTAGATCTTTTAAGAGCTTCTTACTCTAAGATTAGTTATATTCTTTATAGTAAAGGGCAAATAACTAGGTAATAAGAATTCCCTTAGTAAATAAGTTTATAAGATAACGGGAATTCCTATTAATACTTTTTAAGAAATATTTCTATTTTCTTTCTCTATTCCTATATGGATTTCGTGAGTAAAGAAATAAGAAACTAAGTATAAAAAAAATAAGGCATATTTTCTTATAGGTATCTTTAGTATTTATATATTACCTATCTATAATAAGGAAGAAGTTAAGGCATTCGAGCGACTTTCTAGTAAGATTATTAAGCGGAATTCTCTTAAAAACTAGTATATTAAAGAGATATCTAAAAACTAGTAAGTTAAATAGATAATTAAATTTAGTACTACTAATTACTTAATAGGTTTAATGCCGGTACTTCTATAAGCTAGGACAAGCCTAGGATTCTCTTTAATCTTATTCCTAAAAATGAACTAACTAATACTATTATCCGAGATAATATTAATAGGTAAAAGAGGCAGAACCCTAATAATTCTTTAAAGTAATTCTTGAGGATTAGATTTCATATACTATTAAAAATACCTGGAGTTCTTATAAAATTTGGTCGGTGCGACTTAATAAATAATATAATACTAGATAAGAAGTAATTAAAGTTTAATTAATACTATTTTAATATATATCTAGTAACTAAAGAAGTTCTTCTTTATAATATCTTAATATACTAGAATATATAGCTCTATAATATAAATGAGACTATATAAATATAAAAGAGTTCTTAGTAATATATTATATTTCTAGATTAAATATAAACTCTAAAAATGAGTTATATCTAATTTTTTCTAAAGCTATAGAAAGTATAAGATCCCGAAATATTTATAAAAGAAAGGCTATTATTTATTTACTAACTAGTTCCCAAAGAATATAAGGGAATATATAAAGAGACTTTTTAATAAATATTAGCTTTTAATCTAAGATTCATTATATTAAGTATTTATAATACTAAAATAAATATTTCTTTTTAACCTAAACTAGATAATGAGATTAGATATATAAAGGTAAAGCCTCTTAGTAAAGGTTCTTAGGGTAATATATATAAGGTTATTAATATATATATTAGTAACTATTATACTTATAAGATTATTAAGTTTAAGCTAATACTAAAATTGGGAATTACTATAGAGAAAGACTTTAAGCTAAAGATTAAAGCGAAGGTAGCTTTATTCTCGAAACTATATTATATAAGCTTCTCTATTTTAACTCTAAGGTTATAGTTATACTAATAGCTTATTAGGATTATATTCTCTAATATATCTGCTCTTAAGGTTAGTCTATAGGACATAATATTAATATTTTCTAATTAGTTTATAAAGGGAGCTTTTACTAGTAAATTAAAAACTTTAAATCCGAAAAAGAAAAGCAAACTATAATAATAATAATACTTCTTTAGATTTGCCTTAGACTAGATTATATATATATATATATATAATCCGCTTATTATATATCGAGATATAAAGCCTTTAAATATATTATATTATTATAGGAAATACTTATTTAGTAATTTTAGTATTACTAAGACTATTAATAACTCGTATACTTTAGTTAGAATAAACTCCTATAAAATACCGGAGCTTTAGTAGGGAAGTAACTAGATAACGGGCCTTAATATATATAGGCTTAGTATAATTATTATTAAGGCTTTAGGCAGATTTCCGGACCTAGTAAAAAGGCCTATTATATAGTAGCTATAGTATTATTATCTCTAGACTTTTATAAGTAAGTATCCTATTATATTAATATTTACTAGTAGCCCTAATAATTATCTAATAATATATTAGATTATTTATATTCTTTTTCCCGATAAGCTTCCTTTAATAAAATAGGTATAAATAGAATTAATGAAATTATTTCCGAAAACTTCTCGACTAACTTTATAAAAAGGAATTATTTCCAGATAATACAAGTAACTAGATATTATATATATAAAGCCTGCCAAGTCTAAAAATAAGTAGTAAAAGAAAAGTCAAAACCTCGATATATTATCTCAGATTAAATATTATATAAGGTCTTAATTTATAGGGATATTAAATTAAATACTATTAAAAAGGCGGAAATACTTAATATTAAAGAATATCCGAGTTAAGGTATTAGAAATAAGAAGTATGGGAAAAGACCTGCGGCTATAGCTCTAATTAATAGTACTTTAGAAAGAATAGGGAAATATAAATTTGAATATTCGTAAAAGCTAAATAAACTTTTCTGTTTCTTTTTTAATAATTAGAATACCTCAAATTATTAAGCTTTATACAGGGGTATTAAAAGATATAGAAATAAAAAAATTCGAGTCCCTAATAATAGTTCTAAAATAGTTTCTATATATAATAAGTTTTCCTATCTAATAACTTTTCTATATTAATAGCTAAAAGAGTTAGGTATTACTAGTTACTACCAGAGCTAAGCTTCTTGAGTTTCCTTATATTATATCCTAAATAGAAGTAAGGCAGATCTTATAGTATAATTTAACTTTCTTACTTTTATTATATTTAGATTTAATATATTTTTAGATATTATATTACTAAGTTATACTTATAGGTATTAGATTATATTTATAAAAGAGAAGTAATAAATATAAAGTAATTTATAATAGATATTATTATTAGAAAATTAGTAATATTATAATATTAAGAAATAGTATATTTAGTAAGGCAATTACAAGTCGTAATTCCAAGCCAAAGATTAAACTAATAATTCTAGATAACTGAGAAAAGGCTAATAAAAAACTTCTAGTAATTAATATAATATAGTATATCTCATATACTAAGAGTTATAAATCCCGTACTAGTAGTGCCTACTATTATTATAATAGTATAGGCTCAAGCTCGTACTCAGGTATAGGCATATATATATATAGTACTTGAAAAAGAAGCCGTGCCCTTTCCTTTACTATAGGCCAAACTTTCGTATTATAGCCTAGTAATCTATTATCTCTAGGCACCTTTTATAATTTTGCTTAAGAAAAGCGTATATATAATCTAATACAGGATGCCATATAGCTATAGAATCCCTAATATTTATCCCGCCGATTTATAATAATAATACCAAATATACTAATATACTATACTACTTTATAACTATTTAATATAGTCTTATTCGAGTTTCTATATACTATATTTCATGCCATGTCTTACTACTATTATTCTCTGCTTACCCCAGGGCCTAATAATATTTGCTTGCTTTACCTAATATTATATAAAGATAAGGCTATTCCTATATAATACAAACTCTTTGAGTACTCTTTATAAGAATCGAGTAAAGGAACTCACCTATATAAGGCTTTATCCTATATATGGGGCTATTAGGAAACCCCTAAGTCTATCTCTATAAATAAGTATAACGTGCCTGTTATAGTAAACCTTTATATAGTACTTTTATGTCTTTGAGATTACTCTTTTAAATAAATTATATAAGTAGATTTTATTTATATTAACTAAGAAAATAAAAAAGAGAAAAAATACCAGATTTAGTTAATAGTAAAGATCTATAATTAAGTAAACCGCATAATTATTTATCTTAATAAGATAATAGATAATAGTAATTAGGTACTCGAAAATATATATATTATTATAGAAGATAAGTTTACTACTTTATTAAAAAGTAATAAGAGTCAGAAATCAATTCTTAAACTATTTAAATAACTATAGTTTTAGTATATCTGAGTAAGTAGTAAATAGGTTAGTAATATTCGCAGAAATTACTAAAAAGTTAATTTAGGTATTTTAGGAAATTACTATAGCTTAATATATTCTAATTATATATGGCTCTATAAAAATAAATAGGTATGCCTTCTACTTAGGTTTTAATAAATTAGAGCTTTCCTATACTTATCTAGACTTATAAAGTCTAATTTATTTAGTAATTTACCTAATAAGGGAAGTAATCTTCTAGTTAAAATATATGAGTTTATCTAGTAAACTTTCTCTAGGCAAGTTAATAGATATATACTATAACCGCAATACTACTAAGAACTATAATATAATATATACCTTGCTTAGTATAAGTTTTAATAACCCTAATACGACTAGCTTATTACCTAACTATATAATTCTATAGAAAATACTTTTATAGTAAGTTATTAAATTTATTTTTTCTAAAAAGATATCTATAAAGACTTGAGATAAGAGGAAAATAGTAGTAATTAAGAGCAAGGGCTATATTCTTAGTCGGGTCTCCTTAGTAAATAATAATAGTACTTAGTATAATAAATAATATATAAATATCGTTTTTAATAATATACTAAAGTTCTTAAAATACGAGAAGAAGTATAATACTTAATAAACTCTTTAGGCCTTAGTAAAGCCTATCCAGAAACAAGACTTTATCTATCTTTTATAAAGGGCTTTAAAGCTAATTATTATTTAAGTATATAAGAATTATTTTACTATTATTATAATTTCAGTTACTTTTTAGAAGTCTATATAAATAGAGAGCAGATATATTAAGTATTAAGAATCCTTGGCTTTAGTAAAAAGCTTCTTATATAACTTCTTACTTATCTGGAACTAGGAAAAGCCCCCCAAAAATTTGTAAAATAAAGTAAGATATAAAGCTTTAGTAGAAATAAATCACCTAGTATTAGGATATTTAAATAGAATAGAGAAGGTAACTAGGTTATATAATATAGCACTAGCCCTAGAGAACTCGAAAGAGTATAAAGAGGCAGAAAAAAGGCTTTAAGAAGTAATAGAGGTATTTAGGGAAGGAAACCTTAATATACTTACTAGTATAAATAGCCTTATATTAATATATAAGAGTAAATAATAATAAATAAAGGCAAAGAATCTGTTTTTATAAGTAATATAAATAAGGAAGTATATATAAAAGTTAGACTATAGGGATATACTAAATAATATAGCTAACCTAGTATTAACTTATATATACTAAGATTATTTAAGCTTATAGAAGCAAGAAAGAATAATAAGTCTAATAAATTAAATAAGAAATAATATTCAGATCTCAGAAGAAGATATAGTCTAGATTATTATATTAACTAGTAAAGAACTAATAATATTCTTATTAAACTTAAAAAGAGATAATATCCCGGTTACGGAAGGGGTTATTAAGGCAATAGCTAGAAATAAGTATAATAGTAAGAAGGTAATAGTACTACTTCTTAACTAGTATAGTAATGAGATTAAAATTACTAAAGAAGTAATTAAGGTAATAGCTAGGAACCGGAATAATAGTAAGAAGGTAATAGTACTACTTCTTAACTAATATAGTAATGAGGTCCAGATTACTATAGAAGTAGTTAAGGTAATAGCTAAGAACTAGAAAAGTAGTAAGGAAATAATAGTACTATTTCTTAACTAGTATAGTAATAGTATTATTATTATCTCTTAGCTAGTTTAGGTACTTGCAAAATCATTTAATATACTAGCTATAAAAATACTTCTTATATAGCTTAGTAATAAGATTAAGATTACTAAAGAGGTAATTAAGGTAATAGCTAAGAACTAGAATAATAGTAAGGAAGTAATAGTACTATTTCTTAACTAGTATAATAACGAAGTCCAGATTACTATAAAGGTAATTAAGGTAATAGCTAAGAACTAAAATAATAATAAGAAGGTAATAGTATTACTTTTTAACTAATATAGTAATAGTATTATTATTATCTCTTAGCTAGTCTAGATACTTATAAAATCCGTTAATATACTAGCTATAAAAATACTTCTTATATAATATAGTAATAAGATCCAGATTACTACTAAGGTAATTAAAGTAATAACTAGAAATGAATATAATAGTAAGGAAGTAATAGTACTATTTCTTAACTAGTATAATAATAGCATTATTATTATCTCTTAGCTAATTCAGGTACTTGCAAAATCATTTAATATACTAGCTATAAAAACACTTCTTATATAGTATAATAATAAGGTTCAGATTACTATAGAAGTAGTTAAGGCAATAGCTAAGAACTAGAGTAATAGTAAGGAAGTAATAGTACTATTTCTTGACTAGTACGGTAATGAGGTCTAGATTACTATAGAGATAGTTAAGGTAATAGCTAGAAATAAGTATAGTAATAAGGAAGTAATAGCGCTACTTCTTAACTAGTATAGTAATAGTATTATTATTACCTCTTAGCTAGTTTAGGTACTTATAAAATTATTTAATATACTAGCTATAAAAACACTTCTTATATAATATAATAATAAGGTCCAGATTACTATAGAGATAATTAAAGTAATAGCTAGAAATAGAAGCTATAGTAAGAAGGTAATAGTACTACTTCTTAACTAGTATAGTAATAAGATTATAATTACTAAAGAGGTAGTTAAGGTAGTAGCTAGGAACTAGAATAATAATAAGGAGGTAATAGTACTATTTCTTAACTAGTATAATAATGAGGTTCAGATTACTATAATAGTAGTTAAGGTAATAGCTAAGAACTAGGAGAATAGTAAGGAGATAATAGTACTACTTCTTAACTAATATAGTAATAAGGTTCAGATTACTATAAAGATAATTAAGGTAATAGCTAAGAACCGGGAAAGTAATAAGGAGATAATAGTACTATTTCTTAACTAGTATAGTAATAGTATTATTATTACCTCTTAGCTAGTCTAGGCACTTGCAAAATTATTTAATATACTAGCTATAAAAATACTTCTTATATAGTATAGTAATAAGGTCTAGATTACTATAGAAGTAGTTAAGGTAATAGCTAGAAATAGGAGCTATAGTAAGAAGGTAATAGTACTACTTCTTAACTAGTATAATAATAAGGTTTAGATTACTATAATAGTAATTAAGGTAATAGCTAGGAATTAGGAAAGTAGTAAAGTAATAATAGTACTATTTCTTAACTAATATAGTAACGAGGTTAAGATTACTAAAGAGGTAGTTAAGGCAATAGCTAGGAACAAGTTTAATAGTAAGGAGATAATATTACTACTTCTTAACTAGTATAGTAATGAGTTCGAGATTATAAAGAAGGTAGTTAAGGCAATAGCTAGGAACCCGAATAGTAGTAAGGAGGTAATAGTACTACTTCTCGACTAGTATAGTAATGAGGTTAAAATTACTAAAGAAATAATTAAGATAATAGCTAGAAACCGGAATAATAGTAAGGAAGTAATAGTATTACTTCTTAACTAGTACGGTAATAAAGTCAAGGTTACTAAAGAGGTAATTAAGGTAATAGCTAAGAACTGGGGTAATAGTAAGAAAGTAATAGCACTATTTCTTAACTAGTGCGGTAATAAGATTAAGATTACTAAAAAGGTAATTAAGGCAATAGCTAAGAACTAGAATAGTAAGGAGGTAATAGTACTACTTCTTAACTAGTATAGTAATAATATTAAGATTACTAAAGAGGTAATTAAGATAGTAGCTAGAAACGAGTTTAATAGCAGGGAGATAATATTACTACTTCTTGACTAGTATGGTAATAAAGTCAAGGTTACTAAAGAGGTATTTAAAGAGGCAGCTTCTAACAAGTCTATAAGTTACGAGGTAGTTTAATTACTCTATTAAACTATTAGTATTAAAGTTACTATTAGAGTAATTAAGGCAGCTACTATAAGTAGTTAAGAACAAGTCCTTAGTCTCCTTAATTAATAAGATAGTATTAGTAGTAATAAAAAGTAATGTCTTAATATCTCATGCCTCTATAATATTACTAAAAAGAAGAATACCGCAACTATTTACTAATTTATTACTAATAGTATTTCTCTAGACAAGCAAAATATCTATAAGATAACTCATTTATAGAGGATATTAGAGTCTGGGTATAAAGAAGTAATTAAAGTTCTTCTTATAATAAGTACTATTAATATAAATATATAAAGTATAACTAGGCAGATTCTATTATTCCAGGTAATAGTATATAGCTACTTTAAAGTAGTATAATTGCTCTTAAACTATAGTACTAAACCAAACTATATAAATAAAAATAGCAAATTACTACTTTCTATTACTTAGTTTAATTATTAGAACATTATAGTAATTATACTTACTAGGTACGAGTTAATAATATGGAACAAGTAAGTAAAGAAGGCAAGTACTAGAACCGGAAATACTTAAAGCCAAGACCTAGCCATAAACTTTAAGTAATACGGATACTTTTATACTAGGATAATATATAAAGATAAGAATACTAAGAAAGTTATAGTAATTAAGTTAAGCTATTAATTCTCGGGTATATATAATTATTTCTATTACTATTTATCTATTATTAATTAATTATAATTCCTACTTGCCTTATATTATTTATCTTAAAAGCTTTCCTACTTTCTATAAAACTATAAGGTATTATATAGACTACTATCTCAGAGAAACCCAAGTTAGAAAAAACAAATAAGCTAGTTAAATAGTATAATTTCTCTTATAGCTATAATAAGGACTTTCTAATATTAATAAAAGAACTTCTTTTCCTTTATCTTATTTATTCTTTCTTATATAAGATAGATATTTGTCTTCTTACTAGGCTTTATTACCTTTATCTAATTAAGATTTCCTGGTATTTCCGAATAGTCTAGCCAAAAACCCGGAATAAGGCCCTTAATAGCTTTTAATAGCTTTAAATCTATATATTAAAGCTTCCTAGAAAAGATGCTAAGGAAATCTCCAGAAGTAATAGAGACTAATAAAGAGACAGAAAAGAGTTTTATTAAGGCAGGCTTATTACTAATAACTCTTTTTCCGGATTCGCCTTTATAAGGCACTATATTAATAAATATAAACTTATTATAGTCAAGTCTATTCTTAATATTATAATATAGGACATATTTATTTAATTTTCTAGATATAGTAATTACTCTATAATTAGCCAGGAAATTCTTATACTTTATTTAGTCTTTATCCCAAATACTAAGATTATTTCCCCAGGCATACAAGAATTATAAAAAGTACTACCCGAGACCAGGGAATTAGTAGTAATAACTAATCCAAATAACCCGCATTAATACTTGCAGAAGCTCTAGTAAATAAGGAAAGAAAATAATAAAAGATACCCGTAATAAAGCAAGCAAGTTAAAGAATTACTTA
Organism: Hyaloscypha bicolor E; assembly: GCF_002865645.1. Classification (NCBI taxonomy): domain Eukaryota; kingdom Fungi; phylum Ascomycota; class Leotiomycetes; order Helotiales; family Hyaloscyphaceae; genus Hyaloscypha; species Hyaloscypha bicolor. Next base: position 780,239 of record NW_020194519.1, on the reverse strand, counting down.
TAAACCAGTCTAATATGGCATATTCGCAAAGCCAAGTCATTTAATACGCAAGCGGAACTCTATAGCCCCTCGTAATTATATATTACCTAAGAAGTTAATATTAGTTAAGGCTATAAAGCCTTAAGGGTAGGCATACTATTTAAGACCCAGGAAGTAATCTAGAGGCTAAATATACGTATTTGGCGGGTAGAGTATAAAGGAAATAAAGTAATAGCTATTCTTATTCTAATAATAGTATTAGTATAATATAAAGAAAGAATTTTAATTTCTTAGTTATTTTCCCGTATCTCTTTTATATTTATCTTATTACTCTTATACTTCGTAATATTTCTCTTCCCTATTCTCTCTTTAATTACTCCGAGTATTAAATCTAATATAGCTTCTATTAATATAGTCTTAGATATCCAAAATATATATTAATTATAATAGTATTAAAGGGCTTTATAATACTTCTTATAGTATTAAAGGAAATATTACTATTTTGTATTTATTGCGAGTCTTTAAGTACGAGAAACTAGTAAGAAAGAATTATAGGCTATTAAATTTATAATTCTCTTAATATTCTTTTTACTAGGTCAAGTATAATAATAAGTTATTAAAGAGTTATAATATTAGGGGGCCTATTAACTATATATATTAAGCAAAAAAATCTCTAATACTAATTGCCTCTATTAAATAAATAATATATAATATCCAAGTAATAAAATTCCAGTCTTAATAATATTCCCGTATTTATTTCTATTACTTTTCTTATTAAACTCCGTGTCTCTAATATTAAATTCTGACTCTGCCAAATTAATACTTCAAGTCCGTTATAGGTCTAATACTACTAATAGCCTAATAATTATAATTACTAACCGGAAAACCATATTATAAGTATTAAGAGATTTCTATTAGTATATTATATTCTCTAATTATAAATAGGTGGCTATTCTTATAGTAATACTAATACCTAGTTCCTTTAAAGTCATATGCTATAGCTATATATATAGTAGCTTTTTCCTTATTACTTACTAGTATATAGAATATTAAATTGCGTAGTATCTTCTTAATATTCTTAACTTTATTTCTTATACCTACTATTTAGCCGGGATATTTATTATATATTTTATATACTAGCTAGAGATATTTCCTAGCCTTATTTAAGAGCTATATAAGCTCTAATCCAGGCTCTGCGAGACTTTACTTAAGGGCGAGAAACCGTGCCTAGTATAAGAGGCCCTTAATATAACTTCCTAGTTAATTTCTTAAGTAAGATTCTACTATTAATTTTTCGTATTTCTTTCTATTAATACTTAAATTAACCTGGATACTAGGAGAACTTGTACTAGTTTTATCTTTCTAATTATTAAGGAAAGTCAGAAGAATAGTATAGTTATATCTAATAAGTAGTACTATAATTAGAAGTCGGTTATATACCTAAAGAATATTAACTTTAGAGTATAAATTAGTATTAATTCTATAATATTTACGGGTATCTTAAATGAGGTTATAGATATAACTAAAGAATTATTCTTTCTTATTAACCTATTATAGAAACTTCTTAATCTCTCTTTAAAGCTTAATAATTATTTTATATTAGTTCTCTTTTTGCGTAAGTATTCTAATCTGGAAGATTTAGTAATTACGACTTCCTTTTAACTAAAGAGGTCCTAATAAAGAAGTTTCTGGTAATACCTTATTAGAAGCCTTTTAGCTACCTCTAGTAATCTCGCGGAAGTCTGCCTTAATTACTTGTATCTTAGTAACTAGAGAAATGAATTTCATATTAGCCCAGATAATGAATTTCTTTATTACCTTATTAATTAATACTTAATAAATAATACGGCTATAGTAATTAAGGTTTTATAAAGGGCTATAGCAAGTTAGGTAGCTTTTTATCTCAGAAATAGAGAATAATTTAGTACTATTCTTTAGGTCTATAATTGAGCCTTTACTATTTATAGTATAGAAATCTGACATACTTATATATTTATTTATGCTCTCTAGGGTAAGAATGTATTTATATAATAATATAATATAAGAATTCTTATTAAGATTAACTTTCTTAAAAATAAATAATAAAATAAAGTTAATAACTATTTCCTTAATTATTAAGTATATATATATCTAATAATATATAATACCTGAATAGATCTTCTTATAAATAAACGAATATTAATACCTATAAGCTAATATCTTTATATAGTACTCTAAGTATAGTAATAGATTATAGGGCAGTATATATAGTAATAGGCACTATCCGTAATATAAATAAGACCAGGAATAATCCTTAGTATATAATATATAAGGCTTATAATATAGCTTACTATATTTCAAATAATTATAGCTAACTTTATAGGGTTTCATATAAAGAGAATAGGGCATATTACTATAGTATAAAGCTTTATAGCTATAACTATAAGTCATATATAGTTTTCTATACTAGGTATTATAAACTTTATATATTTTCTTAATAATTATATTATTAATCCTAATATTATAATTTTTATAAGTATATATATAGTTATATCTATAAGTTAGTACTACTCCGCAGGTTACTAAATAGAAGTAATTAATATCTAAAAGCAGTTTATAATAATAGACTCGGATTTTATATTTATAATACTTTATAACTTATTCTATTTAAACCTAATAGTAAACTTTCTCTAGTATCTGCGCTTTATAATATCTTAATTACTTAATAATATATTTATATAATAAAGAGATATTAAATAATATAACTTGGTATTTTGGCTTATATAGATCTCTATAAGATCTCGGATACTTATACTCGCAATCTTTCTTTATTCTTAAGTAATATTTAAGGCAATAAACTATATTATATAAAGATATAAAATAGTATATATTAGAACAGGAATACTTATAGAGAAGTCTTAATAAGTATCTCCTAGTATAACTGCCTTTAGGGGCAAATATAGTGAAATCGTCCGGCTCTAAGACTTTAATAAGTATTTCTTTATATTAAGGATAGTATAATATAAGACTTAGACTAATATTATTTAAGTATTCTAAAATAGAAAGTACTTTAGTCTATATAAGAATAGGCCTCAAGGTATTAGAGTTACTAATAATATATATCCTATATTAAGCATAACTTAGTAATATATTAATATAATTAGAAGTCTTTAAAAATCCATATTTCTGCTTATTATTACTTCAAACTAATAAGATAATAATAACTTTTGCCTCTTTGCCTTAGAAGTTATCTATAGTAGTAATTCTCAAAGTATTAAGTAGTATTATTTTCTGGACTTGAACTTGGCTATTTATAGAAGTTTCCGGGTTATCTTAAAGTTCCTGAGCTTCTAATTCTTCTTAATCTCAATCCCTAATAATAATTTCGAAGAAATTCACTAGTTACTTCTTGATTTTCTATAATTATCCCAGATATAAAGTAATAACTATAATATCCTTACTCCTATATATTTCTTGCCTTATAAGATATAAGACAAGAATAGTAATTATATCTACTTCAAAAATATTAGTTCTAAATAAGGAAATAGCTTAAGCAGATCGCGGGTTTTCTTTCTCTTAATAATTAAGCTAATATAAATAATCTCGTATCCTATTAACTTCCGGATATTCTAATACTAAGGAATAATCTTGCAAGTCCGAATAAAGCAGAACTCTAACTAGCTCTGAGATAAAAGGATATATTTATTACTAAGTCTTTAATATACTTAATAGTACCCGAAGATTCCCTATTTGTGGCCTAACGAGATACTTAAATAGCGAGATATTAAGGGAATATCTCTTGCCTCGGGAATTATTATATTAAAGCTTATAGTTATTAATCTAGGGCCGGAATTACTTATAATTACTAATTAAGATTATATATTTAATTCCGGGTAAGAATATAGTAAGGGTATATGCCTTAAGAACTTCTCTAGCTTCTTTATAAAGTATAACTTTTGCTTACATATACTAGAGTAACTCGATATTTCTTACTAGCCCAGATATTATTATGCTAATAACGTGGGCTTCTCAAAGATATTAAAGATCTAGTTCCCTATAATATCTATCTAGTACGGATTTGGAACCATAGTAGGAATCTAGTATATAAGTAAGATTATTAGTAAGTTATATACTTCTTTACTTAATCTAATACTTATAGAGAATATCATGCTCTAATATTAATATCTTTCTTAGAGAAATGGCCAAGAGCTGAGTAATAGAATAATTCGAAGCGAGTTTCTTTAGTGCTCCTCTAAGCTAACTCTCTATAACCCTAAACTTCCTTCTCTTTACTTCCTAAAATCCCTCCTTATTTACCCTCTTCCCGAATAATTCCTTGAAGTACGGATTATAGGTCCTTATAAGATGGGCTTAGATATTTATTCAAGAGTTTGGATTATTTAACCTAGATAATATATCTTTAATTTCTCGTAGTATTTCCCTAATATCCTAATTATATTCCCACGTATTATGTTTTTCTGTTCTCGTGGGTTTAGTTCCTTCCCGTATATAATAAAGAGTGAGATTTTAAAGCAAATCGGATTTGAATCATGAGCCTATACGGATGACTTGCATTACGTCATCCTTCACTAAATGCTCTAATAACTGATCGAGAGCATGATTCGTGTAGCATATATAGATAATAGGGCCTAGGTCGACTGCCTTCCGGTTATGGAGTAAAGCCTTGATGATTGCCACTCAGACAAGTTGGACACTCGTACGAGGTTAAGCTACCAGAGTCTAGGAAAATACACCCTGTGTTCTCTAGACAGGCTACGCAAGGCGGCCCAAGACCCATTACCCGGACAGCAAAACGACCCTCCGCCACCGATCCAAGTAACAGAGGATCAGGAATGGGAAGTAGAGGAGATAATTGCCGTACGCAAGACCTATAAGACCTTGCATTACAGGGCTAAGTGGGTGGGATGTGACGAAGACCCAGAGTGGTACCCAGCAGCTGATTTTAAGTACTCACCTCACAAGCTACGGGACTTCCACTTAGCAAATCAGAGCCTACCAGGGCCTCCGGCGCTCCTGAATACCTGGATTCGGAAGTGGGAAGAGGGCGCAGACTCATACGAGGAGCTGGAAGATAGTAGAGAGATGTCTAGAAGCTTGAGGGCAAGCTTTTTTCAAAGGGGGGGGGGGGTAATGTGACGATTCTGTCGTCACCTGACTTTCACCTGACTACCCCCTGAGGCTTCCTGAGCCCGTCTCAGGAAGCGACTCACGTAGAGGCCCCTTGTATATATACGAGCCTCCATAGTCCTTTCTCTCTCTTCTCTTCTTCTCTCCTTAGCTTTAGATCCTTCGTTCATAGGCAATCTACTACAAGATCAGGAATCTCCGGCCTTACCGCCCGTTCCTTAGCATCCCTTTGTACGTGCCGTCACAGTAAGAGGCTTCTTTTGATTGCAAGAGGAGCAAAACTGGTCTTGCGGGCTATTTACCGGGGTTATAGAACCCTCCCAGCTCTTTTGCGAACGCGTAGAACCCCCTATACTCTCCCCCCGATCCGTATCCACGTCCCTGTCCTCTTGCTGGCCTACCCCCCCCCCAAGCCATCTTGCGGGCCTTCCCAAGCCTCGCTCTCACCTGCAGAGCCCTCTTCCCCGTTCGTTGCACCCTCCCAGCTCTCTCCTATCCGTTCCTCCGTCCGTTCCTCTTCTCGCGGACCCTCCCTCGCACGTATAGCTTCCTCCCAACCCTGTGTCCGCGGGTCCTCTCCCTTACGTATAGCCTCTCTCCAAAGCTCTTGTCCCGTTCGCTCCCACCACTCCGCTCTCTCCTGTGCTTTTACTACCCGCTCTCGTGCCTCCTCTCTCCGTATCCGTGCCCGCAAGGCCTTTTCCACGACCCGTTGTGCCCGTTTAAACCGCCGGACCCGTCCCTCCTTTGAAACCGGCTCCCCCTTCTTCTCACGATATTCGTCACGTCGACGGGCGTGGCACGCGGAGCACGTTACGGCCCGGAAGTCCCGCGAATTCAAAGGATAGTCCGTAATTAGTCGAAAACACTTGCATTTAGAGCAACGGAAGCGTTCAAGAGGAAGGGAGGGGTTTTGTCGTACTTCTTCCCGTCGTTCGCAGCTCGGGCAAGGCGTGTCTAACGTGAATCGACGGGCACGGCACGTTGGACAAAAGCTGGTGTAGGTAAAGAGTCTAAGAAGTTAAAATCGTAGTCGGGGTCCATTTTAGGGAGGAATTGAGAGCCGTGAGGAGGAATTAAGAGAGTTAAGGACGTAGAACCGTTTGGTGTGCTGGCACGGACCTTACGGGCGATCACGTGCCGGTGACCGTTTTGTGCGGACGATTCGTTAATATAGAGATAGAAGATGCTCGTAGGTGATCACGTGCAAGTTAAGCAAAATTCCCCAGTTATCACGTGTTGGGCTTGTAGGTGAAGCTAGGAGGCCGTGGGGTACGCTGATTGATTGATTGATTTGATTTGACTTGATTTGATTTATTCCTATTAGCTGTTTAGGGCCTGGCCCTATGTAGCCCCACTCCTAGCTGACCTGAGCTAAATACGTAATTAGTCACGGGACCAGAATCATCCTACAGCCCACGTATCGTCACATTTCAAAACGTTAAGGTCAAGGTCCATCTGTCAAATTTGAGTCGGACGCAGGCCTAAACGGTATTTATAATTAGCAAAGGCTCGTTTTTAGCATATGTACATGTTGTAAACCGCTCTGAGATAGACTTACAGGGTGCGCATACGGTTCAGTCCATCCGATAAGCTGTCAGCTTCCAGAATTGTCATCTCCTGTCTCAATGAATTGTAACCGTTATTGCATGCAATAGTCCTCGGGTGGCTTGGTCCAAGAGCTATCTCAAAACCATCGGATGCTCTCTGATACAAGTCGGAGGAAGCGTCGTACTGTTTCCTAAGGTGGAGCAAAGAGGCGAGGCTGCAGACGCTCATCAGCGTATTCGGATGGTCCATCCCTAGTGTCTTTTCGCTTCCCTTCAGTGCATCTCGGCTCGTTGCTTCTGCCTCTTCATATTTGCCCTGAAGTTGCAGCACCACTGCCAGGTTACCGATGCTTATCAAATTGTGTGGATGCTCCTTCCCTAGTGCCTTCTCGTATCTCTGTAGCAACTGTCGATATGTTGTTTCCGCTTCTTCATACTTGCACAGCTTCTGTAGCACCAATGCTTGATTATTGATGCATGCCAGTGTATCCGGATGGTCCATCCCGAGTACCTTCTCATATCCTTCTAGTACTTGTTGATTCAATGCTTCTGCCTCTCTGTACTTGCACTCATCCTGTAGTACCAATGCCAGTCTGCCCATACATGTCAATGTAACGGGATGCTGCTTTCCCGGTTTCGACTCAAGCCCCTCCAGTGCTCGTCGTTGCATTGCCTCTGCCTCCGCATATTTACCCTGACTCTGCAACACAACTCCTAAGTTAGTAACGCTGATCAGTGTTTCCAGATGCCCCTTCCCTAGAACCTTCTCTTTCCCATTCAGTACTCGTCGATTCATCTCTTCTGCTTCTTTGTACTTGCCCTGATCTTGCAACATTACTGCTGAGATAGTAAGATTCGCTAGGGTGTCGAGATTCTCCTCCCCTAGCAACTTCTCACACTCCTCTTTGCTTGTCGATTCACCATCTCCACCACTTTGTACTTGTCCTGGTTCTTTAGGCTCCTCAGAGCGAGAACCCCTGCTTCTGGCCTTGAACATCCAATGCCCGTGTAACACGAACGGCGCCCAATGGTACAACTCAGGTTTCCTTTCTCTGATGGCAAGTACGGCGGACTGTAGGGCTTTTGCGAGATCGACCCTGATTTCGTCTTGGCCGCTCAGCGACATGTTGAATGAAGAGTAAAAAAGGTCAGAGAATAATGCCGCATCACTGTCGTCAAACTTCCAGAGAGTCGACACAGTTGATGCAGCTCCGGAATAGAGAAATGCAGGAACAAGGCCAATGACGTCGTTGCTCAGGTTTGTTCTCGACAAACCACTGCCGCATGCAAGAAGCGTCGCATGATAAGAGCGTGGGGCGGGCGAGAGGTCGTAGATGTCATCGATAGTGAGAGACTCATCGCCATGGCCAAATAACAAACACTGCTTCGACGGGTCTTCGTCCGTGAATTCGCCGTGGCCATGGTAGTGCAGAAGGTCGGTCCCAGAAGAAATCTCCGAGCGAAAGTTGGAAGCCGTAAAAGAGTCTCCCGAAAAAGATTGGGCCTTGAACTTGTTACCAAGGGATTGAAGAGATGTAAAGGCCTGTGCGGATCCGCCGAATAAGGAAGCCTTCCACTTTTCTCCTACGTCACCAGACTCCCGGGATAGGCTGCCTCCACGCGACTCGTACTGTTTCCTGGATTGAAATGCGGCTTTTAGCGCTGTCAGGCTGCTACAATAAACGATGGGATTTCGCTGAATCAAGACATCTCCATCAAGTTCCAAGGCATGTAGCGGGATCCGATGCAAATTGCCTGCGGGACAGAAGACTAATGTCTGACCAGGCTTAGTAGCATGTGCAAGAGGCTGTACCAAGGGTTGCAGCTGTTTCAGAAGCTCATCCGCGTCTTTCGCCTTCAAGTCTTCTGTCCCTAGCGAAGCGAACTTGTCAATCACGTCGTGAACTTCTCTCCAACTCATTTTGGTAGACCATATGTTTGGCGCACACCCTTGGTAGCATGTGACTAAAAGAGGCGGACTCAATCCGTCATAATCGAGTTCGCCAGACCAGTCCACGAACACGACATCACTGCAAGAATCATCTGCAATGAACCTCATGTCATCAAAACTAACCATCGGAACCCACTCTGAAGATGTGAGCTTTTCCAAAGTTCGGAGACCCGTTTCTTTTGGAGCCAAAGTATAAGCATTCATCAGCCAACCAAAGCCTCTCGACTTCATGTTTTGAATTAGGTGCCATATGCGAATATTTCCTTCCTGCTCATTGGATGGAGAGAAGTTCAGGCAAATGCGGATTCCTTGAAGCGTCAAGTCGAATTTGTTGGCCAGTTCAGTTGCCAAGAGCATTTTGTGCACCTTGGAACGTCCAGTAAGTCCAGCCCAAGATTGGACATGCTTTTGAGCAATAGCTTCGGCGGTATAAAAGGAGTCAAAAAACCGGTACAGGGATAACGGTTGGAGCCTTACAGCTGGACCAAAGCACAGACCGGCAATCCATTGGAGGTTGTGATACTGCCGCTGCAAGTCTCCGCTGTCGCGGTTCTCTTGCAAAGATGTTTCGAAAAGACCGAGTATTTCAAGAAATTCCTCCGACTTCTCGTTTTCCAAAGCGCATGGGATCCCTTGTTCTTGTGACAAAATATTCAATCTGACACGCATTGCCGATGCCAAATTGTTCCTAAGGTCCGTGATACTGAAACTCTGTGTTGCTGTTTGATTGAGTTGTGGTATCAAATCGAGTAGCCGTTTCGTCCCCTCAATTTTCGCCTCGGCGGAACCTGCCACTATGAATTCATGTGCTAAGAATACAAGCAGGTGGTGTCGTTGAACCTCTGGTTGCTTGCTCTTCTTCAAAAGCCAGTTCGAGAGTTTTTCAAACGTCCCTATCCACCGAGTTGTCGACAGCCGGGAAAGCCGCTCGGCTAGCCCTTCCGTGGTGATCTCCTGCAATAGGGTTTTTGCATCGATTTCAGTGCTTGATTCTGTATCTAATAGAAGAATTTGCTCCAATTCTTCTTGAACGATCTCTTGGCTATCGACAGCCTCTCGAAGCCATCTTAGCACAGTCCGATATCGGGAATTCGCACTCTTGGTACCCAGGTTCTGACTTCCAAGTACAAAAGTAGAAAAGTCATTTTCCACACTCCCTGAATCTGTCTTGTGGTCTCTTAATAGCCAGTGCTCATCAATCCGTATGCAGCGATCGTTCGACCACTCTGGGTGCAACCCGTTAAGATGCGGGTTCTGAAGGAAGGGGGCGGTAGAAGTGTCATTTCTCTCTCCATCTGCGTTGCCCCAAAATTCTGTTCCATCCTTGAATAACTTATTGAGTTCTCCCATTGTTTGAAAGGTCCCTTCAGTGTCTCCCGCTTTTTGACATATGTTCAATTTCTGGGAAAACCAGAGACGCAAGTGTAGTGACGAATTAAAACGAGGGTGTTTCTTATCGAACTTATCATGCCACAGCAGGATAGAACCAAATTCTCCAGAGGAAAAGGCCACTTGGTTCGCCGATATTCGATAGAGATAAAGCGAAGCCAATTGCCCGGTTTTTTCGAAGAAGGCCTCAATCTGTCGATAAAACCTCCAAAACATTCCTCTGACCTCAGAGTTTTCAGAGGACTTGAGTATCTCTTCCGCTGTGTTGACTATATTCTGAAGCACTGTGGATTTTGCTGAATTATGCAGTAGAGCAGAATCATCTTCTAAGAACCGGACCCATTTGGTCAAGCTTATCTGAGGATCGTCCCCGGTATGACTCAACTCTTCCAGTCGGACAGTGAGCTCCAAGTGATTCAGACCTTCTGGAACCGGCGCCTCTTGAAATAATTTCCGTGACTTTCGAAATTGTTCATCTGCTTGATCAATTTTCCCAGAAAGTCGGAACGATACTGCTAAGAGCAATCTGGCCTGGCCTTCAACAAACCAGACAGGCTCTGAATCCAACGGCGAGCAATAGCTCAGGAATGATTGAATGGAGTCCTGCTTTGTCACTTCTTCTAGCAAGTGGTTGATTTCGACCGCCAGTATTCTGTAGCTTTCACTCAAGCGGCCTTGGTTTTGTAGAAATTGCCGCAGATTGCTTAAACGGCTTCCCTCGGCTGCTTCCTCGATATGAGGTATGACCGTGAAGTGTTCGGATTTGAATCCTAGATGTGGAGAAGCGCAATCAATGTGCAGGTAGTATCGGTACAATGCGTATATCTGTGCAAAGTTGAGCCAAGTCCATTGCACAAAGTTCCCGTCAAAGGTGCAACCTACCTGTACATCGTCCAGCTTTTCTATCGCCACATTCTGAAGCCATTCCCTGGTTTCACGCATGCTGTCTCGTGCAGCAGTAAAATCGCCTTCGGTTTTATATTCCACGTGGCCCAGCAACAGCCGTATCAAGGTGTGAATGCTATGCGAGTCAACATCTTTCCCCTCCCTTCTTGCAAAGGCAATGGCCCTTCTGAGTATTTCGGCTGCTTGCAGATATTCCCCTTGATTCCAGAGTATCAAGCTATGCTCGACAGATACAACGCCGCTGCATTGCAGTTCTGGAGCAATGGATGCGATAAGGGCCAGTGCGTCCTCAAAAGCCCCAACATTGCCATACAAAACCGCTCTGTCCAGTTTCAAGACTGTGTCTTCGTCCAACGTGTCGTACAAAGATCGGAATCGGCCATTGACTACTGGCACTAGAGGTGCAGGAATTGCTCCTACTGATCAAATCATTCGTTATTCTCGGTTCACTGACAAGGTTTGGTGATCCTACCTTGGGGGTAGTTCGCACCACTCGGACGGCCAAATTTTGAACGCAGGCTTAGATTCTCCATGCCGAACTCTCAACTTCGATCTTGGGCGAGAAGAAATCGACTGTGTATTCTATCGCAGGTCGCAGCAGGCATCGTTTTGGAGGACAAGTGCGGCAGAATCATAACACCCCTCAGCTCAGCTCCAGTTGCTCCTGCCTCGGGCAGCACCGCATTGGTCAACGAGAGATCGTGCTATGATGTTCTGCGGGTCAGCGTAAAATAGAGAACAACTTCTCACACTGGGCTCAGGCCACTTTAGACAGAATCGTTTTTGTTCTGCGTGCAAGTTCTGCCAACTCGCAGCACCGACATCATTTCTAACAATCTTCACAATTTGCTAAGCTGATAGTACTATATCTTTTTGTTCACTATGTGTGAGCCTGAATCAGACGCTAAAATGTGGGCTGACGAATCTACACTTGATTCTAACGGCGGACCAACCTTCTTGTACACATTGGAGGAGGACGTGAACCGAAAAGAGCAACTCGCAAGCTTTCGGGATGAGAACTCAGACGCCCGAAGGAAGACTGCTTTACATAGGGAGAATGAGCAACAGCTGCTTGAGGAAGGACAACTAGCCCGATCTGAGTTCTCCGCACGGCTAGAAAGAGTTACTTTTGGGTCTTTTCAGGGTCAACGGGCTTGCCTCATTTTGTTTTCCGTCGATTTCTGTCCCAGAAATCGAAGCTGGTTCCGCTTTCGTAAGGCGAATGTAGAAGCCTTATTCCAGGCAGAGCAGCCGAGAGCAGACGCGTCGGTCGACGACGAGGGGAGCTCCGCTGGGCCTCTCATCTGCGAATTCTACCCAAGGCTCATTCGTGGTCACGTCCGAAGTATCGCGGAAACTTACGGCTTCTCGGTCTCCGGTAGCCTTCCTCCCATCACCACTACCAACATCTCAGCAACTTGGTCGCTGAGTAAGCCAAAAGAAAGTGCACATCTGCTCCATGGCTGTCTGATCGGGGAGGGGGCGATACGGGTTCGATGGACGGTCAACGAGAACGAAGCAAGCAAGAGTGGGGTATATGAGCGGCTCAAGTTTGCTGTCATTGTGCGGCACGCAGACCAGGCTCAGTTCTCCATGGCCCTGCGAATCAGGGCAACGACACTAGGCGGCCTTTCTATCGTCGGTAACGGTGGTTCGCGCATCATCTTCAGACCAAATCAGCGACATGACATCGAGGAGAACAGTCAACAAATGGGACTGCCCTGGTTGAATGGAGGCTCTATTTGGGCAAGCGGGCAATCTTGGATGCCTGCTGCACAGAGGGTTGACGGGCAGAAAGATCTGGCGGAGGAAAACTTGGAGGACTTGACGCAAATGGAAGCTGTTTTGCTCGGGAGACATGGTCCAGGCGCCCCACCAGTGGACAAGCTCTAGCATTTCACATTATAGGCAACTATAACTCTGCTGCTTAAAATCCTATCGTAATCTTATATGTCGGAACCGGGCCCTTTCCCTCCCAAGGTGACTAATCGCGGCCGTCAGATAGCACTATAAAAGCTGGCGGTGGGTGATAAGGTGAGACGCGGCAACTATATACGTATCCTACTTTCTTGAGTATTGTTGACTTGATATGGTTGTCCTGATGTGAGTTAGGTGACAGTTGTTGCCTTGGCGCAGGCCAGGTCAGGTGGCAACTAAGAGTCACTGCTCTTAGCTGTGTATATATATGAGAGCTATTAGCTGAGTTGAATAGAGACCAGTTCAATCGTAATAAGTATATTTCTAATTCTTTGAGGACAGATAGAAGTATCTCGTGGTTATGTAGATGAAGCTGTGCCATCGTGAGTTTGAATAGCTTTATTTTTTCTTCTTTTCTTTTCTAATCGCTATAAGTTTCTACGCTAGTAATTCTATATGGGTTTTCAAGAATCATGAGGCTCCTAGGCCGTTAGCCAGTCAGTTTGGCCTGTAAGCACGCGTAAAGTACTGCGATTTGACTAACCCTTTAAAAAGTATAATTCTCGATCTGAAAATAACAGCTAGGAAGCAGGTAATAAAGATATTTGGGGCAATTAGCAAGATTAGTTATCCTCCACTACAAATTGATACTACAATCCCCAAAGCAAATCGCCTTATTTCTTTATTTTCTTTAATGAATTTGGGCTTCCTAATCTTCCTTAAGTATTTACAGATATTTCGCCAAGTGCTCTTCCTTTCTCCTGCATTCTCTTTTCCTTATGCGTAGTCTTGGGCATTGCTATGCCATGGATATTGCTCAAATAACTCGCCAGATCCTTAGGGGGCATATCTTGCTAATAAGTACAAGTTATAGGGAAGCAAGGGCATATATAGGATATAGGGAAACCGGGGGCATTAATATGCCCCGCTATATAATTAGGGCTACTAGAACGAGTAACCTGGCTCATTATTACCGAGATTCTCTTAGTAGGTAAAAGATTCTTGCTATAAAGGCAAAACGGGCAGAAGAAGGAAATTATTCAATGCCTATTATTAAACTAGCTAGTATACCCATACTCTCTAACCAAACTCTATACTTCTTCCTAATAAGAGGCAAAATAATTATCTTTCCTAGTCCCAAACTACTCTTATTCAAGAAACTACTTGCAGATACCGCACTATAAGACTAACTTAATAAAGAGGAAACTAAGTCGGTACTTATAGTATATATAGCGGAGATAGTCTTTTTTAGAGAAGAAGATCGAACTTATTAATAGTATAACTTTTAGAGAATCCTATATATTACTAGTTATTAGAGTTATTAGGATAGTATAGCTATTATAATAATAATACTACTCCCTATAAGGGATATTACTAGCTATATAATATTTCTAGTAAAGTACTAGTATATACTAGAAGATATATTTAATCTAATTATAATATGTCTTAAATAATAAATACCTATAAAGCTTTAGACTTATAAGCTTGAGAGGTCCTTAAATATAATACGAGTATAGTAATTCAAAAAGCAAGAGATAGCTTTTAAAGGCTTCCTTTGCGATTTTATTAACTTCTTTAATATAAGTAATATATATAGCTTTAGATATATAATAATTAGAAGATATATTAGCCTTAGAAAAGTAATATATATATATATTAAGTAAAGGTTCCTTCCCAGAAATGAATTTACTAGACTTATATATAGTAGAAAAGACCTTAACTATAAGATCTAATAGTACTATATCTATATAACCTTCCGAGCTTATAGCTATTCGAAATCGAGTAATAGATATGTTTTTTAATATTATACTTCCGTTATTAATATTATAGAGACAAATAGCCTCGGATTCCTCTAAAAGATAATGAGATAAGCTAGTAAGAGAACTCCTATTTACCTCGAACTTATTATCTATTATTAATGGATCTCTATTATAAGTATTATAATTATCTTCCTATCTATATAAATTAGTAGTACTAATTATATTATAGTTATTCCGTATAACCTCGAGTATCTAGTTATAAGTATCTGCTAAGATAGTATTAGTTAATATAGATTCGAATTCCAGATTATAGGTTATAAATTAGTAAGAATACTATCCTATAAAGGCTATATAATATTCTTCTTGGTAGATAATACCTATAAGAGCTCTTTAATAGTTCTTTAGCTATATAATTACTATAATAAGGCTTTTAATATAAGGATTACAAGTACGGATAGTAGTACTAATTAATTCATATAACTTATAGAGTTTAGATTTAACCTACAAGAATTTAAGACTAGCCTTAATAATCTCAGGATCCTACTATATCCTAAGCTACTCTTTTTTACTAATAGTCTGAGATAACTACTAGGTTCTATTAAGAGAAAGCTCATATATTTTTGGCTATATTACTAATATAAATACTATGAAATATTTCCTATATACTAATAACGGATATAGTAAAGTAATAATAACTATAAATATCCAAGTTAGTCTTATAGCCTATTAAGAATCTTTAATCTTTAGTAGATATATTTATATAGAGTATATTTATATATTCTCTATATAATAAGTATAGTATTATATAATATTCAAATCTAACTAGGTAACTAAGGTCTATAATATTCTCTCTAAGCTTTATATTATAAAAAGGCTATCCTAATACTAACCGGAATATAGGAACTCCGATAAAGGCATCTGACTAACGAATCTTATAAGAATAAGTACTTATAATTAGGTCCTTTATTAGAATTAGTAATATTAATTTATATCCGCAAAGAATATACTTACTTAGTTTAATAATAATTAGGTTAGCCCATATTATTCCCGGCCCAAACACGCTATTAACTAGGCCTAATATAATAAGTAAATATAACGAGTCCTAAGTAGCTATTATAGTAGGCAATAATCGGAAAGTAATAGTTTTCTACTTATCCGAGATTATCTAGCCTTTCTAGTACTTGAGATTAATATTAGTAGTAATTATATAATTACTATTATTAAAGCAAATTATATAGAAGTTATAATAGTTCTAGTAAAGGTAATAATTTGGCTATTCTATAACTGCCGGATTACCCCAAGTAAGGTCCGAGCTATAGCCGCAAGAATTAATATAGAGATTTATATATAGTACTAGATTAAGTATTAGTCTAATACCAGATAGCTTAAGAGTAAAGATATCCGAGAAAACTATAGTAATTAAGATATTAAGATAATTTTTCGTAATTACCGACTTTACTCGAGTCTTATTTAATAGCTTACTATTCCGCTCTAGCTTATTAATATATATATAGGCCTGTAATATTTCTTTAGTAATTAGCTACTTTTTCCCAGAGAAGTAGTAGGTAATATAAAGCATATATGAGATATAGCCTCATACTATTTTTGAGGTAATCTTCTCGTCTAGCTTACTAGATAATATTTAAGTAAGGTATAGGAGAAATAGCCTAACTAGCTCGAGTAATATATACTAGGTACCGGAATAAAAGTATATCTCGGGATCTTTAATTTGGACTAGATTTAAGAATTAAGTATTAGTGAGATCTAAGAAAAAAGAAATAGTAATAAATTAATATTACTAATTTGAATAATATAATATGCCAGACTTACCTCGAGAGTTATCTGGACTAATAAGCTTAATAAAGTCTTTAAAGCATATAATAGTAATTATAATTATATTCTAGTAATTCTATAAAATTAGTAAAATAATTTATTATAATATATTAGTATTACTAATTAAAGTCCTATTAGCCTGCTATATATCCCGTATAAGCTTTATAATATAATTATTTAGCTTCTTTTCTTTAATACTAAGTGTTCTCTATTACTTCTATAGGAAAGATATTACTTATAGCTCTTAATACTAAATAAAGGCAAAGGTAATAAAGATAAGGAAAAGTAAAAAAGTAAGTACTAGATTATAACGGACGTGATTCTAGAATATAATACTAATTCCTTCTTCCTCTTTTATAGGCAGAAACATATATATATAAATAGAAAAATATAAATATATAGCTTTTTTTAGATAGAGGCCTATAGTCTTTATCTAAAAAAAGTACTCTTTCCTATACCTGGCGGGCCTTAGATAAGAGCTAGCCCTATACTAAGAGCTTAGATAATAGTAAACTATTATACTTTATTAAGCATGAATTCTCTATCTAGCTTAGTAAAGTTAAATACTTATCCGGGCTTTAGAGTTAGTAATATACTAGTAAGAATATTAAGGTTAAAACTAAATCCTCTTTTAGTTATATATACTAGAGGTTTTATAATAATAGTAAAAGCTTATAAGTCTAGTATTATAATTTCCGTAAATAGAAAACTTAGCTTCCGGTTTATTTCCTATAATATTTATAGAATAGGCTAAAAAGAAAATAGAAATACCTCCGGAAACTTAATAAGTAATTATTAAGTTTTGGAAGCTATAATAAGTAATTATTAAGTTTTGGAAGCTATAATATAAGTACTAATTCAAACTATATCTTCCGTTTTATATTTAGTTAGGCTTAGTAATATAGATATATGCTTTGCTTTCCTAAAAAGGCTAGAAATATTATCTAATTTTGTCTTATTATCTATATTAGAGTTTTTTTTCCGTAAAATAGTAATATTAGATTATAAATATAGAGGAAAATAATTTTGCTATTTAAAGAAATAAAGCAAACTAGTAAATTAACTTATAAAAGCTTACTTCCTTTTTACTATTCTTCTTACTACTTTATAGATTTATTATTAATTTAGGGAAATTAGTCAAATTCTGCTATAATTTATAGATTCTTTCTATAATCTATATATATATAAGAGAAGCAGATATTATAATAAATAAGCTTTCAAATGCCTTACTAATCTTAGTATATTATTAGTATCTTATAATTAGAATATTTTAGTCTTATAACTTTTTTATATACTATATCTTATAGTTATCCCACTATATCTTTATAAAGAAGCCGAAATTATTTATCTAGAAGTTCGGCAAGACCTAATAAATAATTTTATATTAAGTTAATTAATAAGAGATATTCTTATTATAAGGAAGTAATCTCTCGTATTATAGGGAGGATCTAGATATTAGTAATACTCATATAGTTATTATTATATTAAGCGCTCTTACTAGAAAGATTTCCGGGCAAGTTTTAAGCTAACTCAAAAGCTATAAATAAGAGATTTTGCGAAGTTAATTAGATTAATATAAGAGGTAATAAAGAGCTAATATTAAGACAATATCTAATTCGAGTAAGGCTCTATTATATATTTGGTATTATAAAATTCTCTGAAATATAAGTAGAGATTATCTCTATAATAATAATAAAGCCTTTAATAACTTGGGTATTCTAGTTAATCTTAATTAGCTAGTCTAGAACTATGAGACTTAATAATATGGCAATAATAGAGACTTCCTTATTACTTAAAGAATATCCCAAAATTACTTTACTTAGGGTAGTTATTATAAAGCGGAATATACTAAGACTATACTAATTACTAGAACTAAAGAGAAAAATATAGATAATATTAATAGAAGTTTCTAGAATTAGGGAGAATAGTATATTAGGGTAAGAGATAATCCTATAAAGAGAAAGAGTCTTATCTCTAAATATTAAGATAGTAATTTTAATCTTTTAGCTAGTATTTATAATATTTATTAGGGTCTTAATAATTATAAGTTCTGTTTCTATACCGAGTTTTATAATAATATACTAGTATATTCCCGTATCCTTACTTTTAATAAGATTCTAGCCTATCTAGAAGAACTTTTTTATGTCTATAATAGCTTTAAAACATGAGGAAATTATATTAGGTCTAGAAATTATATATATTCATTTTCGGTAAGCTACTTTGGTTTTAGTCTCCTTATAAAGCTATTAATTTATAATACTTAGTAAGCTTGCAGTACTCATTAATATATTATAGCTAAATTAATAGCAGGTACCGCAATAGTAATAGCTATATTAGAAGTCAAAGCAGGGCCCTGGTCTATTATATCTTAAAGTTAGTAGTTATTTTTATAAATAAGATAAAGTATTAAGTACTTATAGTATTCTGGAAGATATATTAGATAATTAATTAAAGATTATAAGTAAATAAGCAAAGTAAGTAATATTACTAGTAACTAGAGATTGCGGCATAAGAAGGCTATAATTATAGGATATAGAGGATAGAATATAGTAGAAATACAGATAATTTAATAGTAGTATATAGTAAAACAAGAATTAATCTATAGAGGAAATGCTTTGGGAAGCCTTATTAGCCTCTCACTTTACCTTAGGGCAGCTTTAAGGCCCCAAATAACTAGTTACTAAAGAGCATATATAATAAGAAATTATAAATCATTATATTGAATTAGATATTACTAGCAAACGCATAATATATTATTAGAGTATTAATAGCTAGTTAGATAAAGGGAGCCTCCCTAGCCCTAGTACGGTAATAGCCATTTATAACAAATTAATTATATTATATTAAGAAATCTATTACTTATTAATCCCGAGGCTCTTATTAAAAATCCATGTGGCAACCTAACCTAATTAGGTTAGCGCATATTAAATGAGACCGCCATATATCTCTTGCCTTAATCCGATATTAATTAAGTTAATTATTAAATTAGCTTCATAACAGCCTCTATAAACGACTCTCCGAGGGCCAGAGGCCAGTTTATAATAGTACTATCTCCTCCCTTAAATACTTATAGTAGGCCCAAGAATAATACTACCCAAGTACTAGCTATCTTAAGGATATATAACTAATAGTAATTCTGGAAAGTACCTAATATTTCCTAGTTAGGGGTTATAAACGAGGTTTCAGGATAATATTACTAAAGAGCCCACTATAAGTATTTAAGGAAGGAATAATATTACATTCTAGCTAATACTTCTATCTCGCAAACTTCTTTTGCTACGAGCTCAAACGCAATAACTAGTTAAAGAATAATTATAGTATATAAACCATAAAATAAGCTACTTTCTACTTGGTATAACGGAAAAAATATCTTTTAATAATCTTTAATATTAAGAAATATCTGCGGGATATACTTATATTATCTATAATTATTTCGCGAATTTGATTTAATTTAATTATCTCGCGAAGTAAGCTATTAATAAACTATGCCTTACTTCAAAATATAGCTACCTTTATATAAGGCCGACCCTAATTTACTACGCATAAAACCAGTAACTATAATATGCCTTTCATGCTTTAATAAATACTACAAATATTAACCCCGTATAAAGTACTTTACTAATCTTTACCAAAAATTAAATTACTTACTATAAACCTCTCGAAGTTAAATATATTAGTAATAGTAGAAATAACTGCAATCTTAGCTTCTAGAGCTTATAAGTGCCTCGAGTAATATATATAGGGAGATATCTAAACATATTTCTTTTTATTATTATAGTTACCTAGGCTTTTTAGTATATAAACTATAGCAGCT
Organism: Hyaloscypha bicolor E; assembly: GCF_002865645.1. NCBI lineage: Eukaryota > Fungi > Ascomycota > Leotiomycetes > Helotiales > Hyaloscyphaceae > Hyaloscypha > Hyaloscypha bicolor. The sequence goes on along the minus strand of NW_020194519.1, from coordinate 760,013 downwards.
AACTATAATTAGTATCCTTTGAGTTCGCGTCTATAGTATTAGAGTATAGGTCTGGGCGGAAAAGAAAAATAATATATTAAGGCTAAAGATTATATATTTATAATAGAATAGATACCTAAGGAAATAATACTATAAGTAAAATAAGCTTATCTATTTTATATATTATAACTCCGTGAGAAAGTATCCTAATCCGGTACTATAGGATTATATTATTTTATTCCGGGCTTTAATTATAATACCTAGTAAATTATATTTAGTGTCTCTAGCCTATATTACGGATAATAGCTAAAGTAATAAGGGTTTATCTTCGCAAAAGCCCAAGATAAAATCTATTAGGGTTCTATTATTAATTTCTAGTAAATTATATTTAGCTTGTTTTGCCTATATTATAGACTAAGGTAATAAGGATCTGTCTTTACTAAGGTCCGAGGTAATATACCTTAAAGTTCTATTATTAATTCTAGTAATAAGTAAAAGTAACTATAAATCTTTAGAAATACGGTATCCTAAAGTATCTTATACTAACTTAATAATATCTTGGCTATAAAATAATAACTAGTTAGTTAATATTAGATTAAATAAAGAATTAATTACTATACTAGCTAGTCGAGTATTAATAATATCTAGAGATAATTAGGATAGCTTTACTAAAGAGAGGCTACTGGGTTTTAATAGTTTAGTATAACCAGATACCTTAAATAATTCCTTAAAGGAATAATCTAGTAATTTATTACGAGGAATTACCTTAATTACTAGCTATTCTAAAGAAAGTCTATCTATTACTATTCCCGGAAAGAAGGAAAATAGTATACTAATCTGCTTCTTTAACCCTGGATAATACTTATTAATATAGTCTATAACCTCTTAATACTAATTCGTCCGGAGGTTATAAAGTCTAATAGTTAGTAAAATAGAATAACAAGTTCTATTAGTAATAAAGGCAAGAACTTACCTGCTTTCTATTATATTAGTAGGAAATCAGAGCAGGATACTATAGCCAAACCGCTCGGTTATTCTTTATAGCGGCTTTCCTAACCCCTTTATTTAATAGTCAAGCGTTCTCTTTACTTAATTACGCTTTTTCTTCCTCTTCTTTTTCTTCTTTTTTTCCTGCTTTCTTTAATTCTTACTTACTTCTTTGCCTTTCTTTCTCTTACTAGCCTTTTTACGCTTATACTTAATTATTTCTGGGAAAAGGAAGTTAGTATATCTATCTCTAATAAATTATTATTTCTTCTTTTTAGGTATGACTTTCTCGGCTTTAAACTTGGCTATTAGTTTAACTAGGTATACTTTCTTTAAAACTTAAAGAACTATTTTCGCGGGCTTAATAAACTTATCTATTAACTTTCCTTTTTCGTTTATATCCTAAATATAAAATTTGAGCTACTTTAGTAATTAATCCGGGGCTAGGATTATTTATAGCCCTTTACTTTATTTTAAGGCATCTTACTCGGGCCTTAATTAAATAGTAAAATTAGAAAACTATATATAATAGCAGAAATTCTAGATATATTCCTGTTTCTTTATACTCTCAATCCGTTTTAGACTTAATTATTAGGCTAGAGATAATATTTACTTATTATTTCTCTTATTTACTAGATTTACTATAGCTAATAACTTGTATTCGGAAAAGTAAAGTCTGCGGGTATACTTATCTTACTATAAGCTCTAGATAATAATAACCTTATACTAATACTATCTCTAATTCTTTATTTGTTTTCTTAAGTACTATATCTTTTAAATTAATACTATAGTACTTCTAATAAAGGTATTTACGATTTCCTCTCTTTATAAGAAGCCCTTTACTATAGCTTATATAAGAATAATACTATTATAAATCGCATTAAAGCTATAATACTACTTATAATTATATTATCCTCTTTATATTATAGTTATAGCTCGGATCTTACGAGCCTCTTATATATGCTTCCGAGCAAGATATTCCCGAGTAATAGACTAGATAAGAAGTATTATATTTCGTGTTTTCAAATACTTTTAGTAATAGTACTTGGCTTTTAGATTCTTCTAAATTATAATAGTATAAGTATTAAGATAATTAGTCCTAAGATTCTCTAGAAATACTAATATACTAGTATAAAAAAGAATTATTATCCTATTCTTATCCAGATTATAGCTATTACCGGCTCTAAGTAACTTTATAAGAATATTATTTACTATATTCCGGATATCTAATATCTATAATAATAAAGAAATAAGTATATAATATTTCTAAATAAATTCTTTATATATTTATCTTATTAGGTATTTAGTACTACTACTTTCGGGATTACTTTTAGCTATATCTGCGAGCTTAATATATATGTGTTTTAAAGCTCTATTATTCTTAAAGTTTTACTTATATTTAGAGGCATATTATATTATATCTAGCTAGTACCGGATTAAAGAGGTAATAGTCTATTCGGAAAACTACCTATTTCCGGAGATATTCTAATTATCTATATTATTATTATAATTAGATAAAGGCCAAATATTAAGGTTTACTAAATAATAAGAATTATTATATATTTATTTATTTCCGAAATTATCTGTATTCTTAATATATACTTGGTTTAAAGATTAATCTCTATAACTAGGTTCTTATATAGTAACTAGTAGGCTTTAATTATAGGAATTAACGGGATTCTTATACTAATTATAAATGTCTAGTAGGCTTTAATTATAAGAGTTAATAAAGTTATTCTCGTACTAGTTAGCCTAACCGCTAGTATTAGGCTCTTTTTCCTATATAATATACTAAGGAAATAGAGAAATAAGAGCCTATTTACTAGATATAGAAATAAGATAAGATATAAAGGCAAGGCGAGATATAAAGGCAGGAATTAGTAAGTTAGGCTATAGGATATTTTAAATAGCTACTATAACTTTATTATAAGTAGTAGAATAGGTTTTAATATATTAGTATAAATAGTTAATTACCTAATAAGATATTAGAAGAATTATATAAGAGAGTAAATTAGTAAAAAGATAATTCTTAACCTTATCTATATCTAAGTATAAGTCTAATTCAAGCTCTAAATTAATAGGTAATATCTTATTACTTGATCTTATTTTCTTTTAAATTATTATTTATTTATGGCTAGTATAGCAAATAACGAATAGTTAATAGCTTATATATGAATTTCGGGAAATATAATAAAAGTATAAATTAAATTAAGTAATTTGCACTTTTTGGCCTTCTATTCCTATACTAGCCAGATATAGGCAATGCCTTAATACTAAACTCTAAGCCTCCCTACCTATTCTTATCTATAGTATATAAGCTTATAGGAGCTCAAAGTCTTATATAAGCCTATATACTCCTACTAGCCCGTATATTTCTACTAGCCTTAATTCTTATACTAGCCTGGATTCTCGTACTACCTATAATTCTTATACTAGTACGTGAGCTTATAGGAGCTTAAAGTCTCGCACGAGCCTATATAGTCTCACTAGCCCGTATACTCTTACTAGCCTTAATTCTCGTGCTAGCCTGAATTCTCGTACTACTTATAATTCTCGTACTAGTATATAAGCTTATACTAGCCTATATATTATTAATAAATCTTTATTAGTTCTCGCAGATTAAGAGCTAGGTTACAATTATAGTATTAGTATAAATAACTAACGAATGCCCCTCTTCCTTATATACCAAAGCTCCGTTTCGTCTTACTATATAACCTGGCTAAAAATACTTGGTATTTATATACTTCTTAGTTCTTATATACTACTTGGTTTCTATATATTACTTGATTTCTGCATATTACTTGGTTTCTGCACACTACTTGATTTCTATATACTACTTGGTTTCTATATACTACTTGATTTCTATATACTACTTGGTTTCTATATATTACTTAGTATTTATATACTTCTTGGTTTTTACACGGCATTTGAAATAGGGCCTTATTTTTACCCCGCATTATTATAATACCCCTATAAGATAACTACTACTAAATCCTCTATCCTAAGTACCCCTAATAAATCTATTTCTTAAAATAGTATAATAATAACCTCTTTAGGACCAAATATACAAATTCCTAGATATTATCTATTAGTTATAGATTTAATCTATATAAGTTATATATACTATTTCTACTATTACTAGCTACTAAGACTCGTGATCTATTAACTAGTATATAGTAATTTTATCTCGCTAGTAAATAAATAGAACTACCTTAAACCCAGAATACTTCCCTAATTAATAAGCTTTCCTAATTAATATTTTCTTTTTTCTTACTTCCCTATTACTTAATATATTATTTATAGAAACTATTATAGAAATAAATAGATACTATTCTATATATAAAACAAAGCCTTACTATATAGTTTAGTATATATAATTAAATAAGATTATTCTCTTAAAGTTAATAATATTATTAATATTATCTAAATAATTATAAGTATAAATTATTTATTTTTAGATAGTACTATTCAAATACTAGCTCCTAATCTATTACTTATAATTATTATAATTAGAAGTATTATTCTAATAATAATAACTATTTAATATCTATATTAAGCGAGATATATAAAATTATGAGACAGATTAAGATTACGTAAATATATTAATTCTTAGTACTAGGAAATAGCTAGTATAAAAGTTAGGTTAGTACTAAAAGACTATTAGTACTAATATATAGTTAGTACTATTAACTAATTAGTACTAAGAAGCTAATAGTATTATTAAACTACTAGTATAAACTATTTACTAGTATTATAGAAACATTTATATTAGGGAATAATTAGTATAAATATGTAATTAGTATAAAGAAATAATTAGTACTAAATAAACCTTATTTTATAGCCCTCTAAATTCAAAATTATTAGCTTTATAATATTATATATAAACTTTAATTCTATTTTATAAAGATTAATTCTTTAGGCTAGTATATAACTAGTAGAATTCTACTAGCCTTAGAAATATCTAGGAAAAAGAAAAGGCGGTTTTAGTAAGACTAGTAAAATTCTACTAGCCTTAGAAATATCTAGGAAAAAGAAAAGCGGAATTAGTATAACTAGTAAAATTCTACTAGCCTTAGAAATATCTAAGAAAAAGGAAAGCGGGATTAGTAAGACTAGTAGAATTCTACTAGCCTTAGAAATATCTAAGAAAAAGGAAAGCGGGATTAGTAAGACTAGTAGAATTCTACTAGCCTAGGAAAAAGAAAAGCGGGATTAATATAACTAGTAGATTTCTATTAGTTTTAGAAATATCTAAAGAATTAATACTAGCTTTTATAAGACTAGTAAAAATCTACTAGTTCTAGGGAAAAAGGAAAATATTATCTAGTTTCCTAAATACTAAAGTAAGGTAAGTAACTCCCGTAATTACTATATTTCTATTCCAGACTTGAGAGCCTATCTTAATTATAGAGAAAAACCTATACTTAACCTTAGAAAAGCTAATTAAGATATATAGAAAAAAATATTATATTATTTTCTTTAAAACGTAATTAGCTATATATATATCCGGTAAAATACTATTTTTAACTAATAAGCATTTACTATTTGCTTCCTATTACTACTATATTAAGTATATGCCTATAATACTAGCTAAAGAAAAGACCTTACCTAGAAATTAAAAGATAAAATTACTTATCTATTTTTCTTTTCTTAAAAGTAATAAGTAAATTATTTCCTTATTTTTCGAAAATATATAGGTTATAAATCCGTATTAAGAATATACTTTCTATTTTTAACTTTTTCTAGCTACTAAATTCTAACTTTTAGTATTTTAAATATATTTATTTTATATATTCTATTATAGATTTTCCGGTATTAGATATATAAGCTTAGATTATTTAAAGAACTATATGCCTTACTTTCTTAATATTTAAAGAATAATCTCCTATATTATAGCTATTAAGCTACCCAAAAAAAGAAGTAAAAAATTAAGTAAGCGGAAGTTTATCTTAATTAATAAGGCTTATAACCTGGCAGAGTTCTATAATATTAATATAGCCCTTATTATTTATAACTATTAGACTAGTTATTACTTTATATATAATTCTATTAATCTCAAGTCCTGGCTACTATCCAAAGAATAAATTATAAGTTACTAGCCCTAGTTTTAAAGATTATAAGGGGCATAACTAATAGGGAGTTAGTAACTATTATATCCGGTACTAGTAAACCTGCTTCTGTATAATATAAAAGCAGGGCATAGAAATCTCAAGTATTATACTAGACTAGAGCGAGTAAAGCCAGAGTAAAAGATTATAGTAAGTAAAAGAGGGAAAAATAATTAAGTCATATAACTAGAAATTTACTAAAGTTCCGTTATAACTAAATACACGCTATATACTATAATATTAATACCGGGCCTACCCTACTATACTACTAAATTAAGCCATAAATTGCAATAAATAGTAATAAGATACTAGACTTATTACCTAGTTTCTGTTTTTATCTAAATAGAATATTATTAATCTCAATCACGTGGTAATACCTCGGACTTAGTATTAATAGAAGCAATAAGCGACTTTATCTAATATATTATCTTTAAATACTTAGCGTAATCCGCGACTAGAAATAAGAATTAAATAATTAGGTAAAAATTATATTATATGGCTTCTAGCTAAAGACAAGAATAAGACTAGGATAATTATATATATTAGAGATTCTTATTACTCTAATAAAGAGCTTACTAAGGAAGACTATAATTACTTAGTATTAGTTTTAAAGATTAAGCAAGATGAGATATATTCCTTTATATAGGCTAGTATATTTAATAGATTACAAAAATTAGCCAAGTTAATAAACTATAAGTTACCTCAAAATAATAAGAAAGCAGAAATAGAAGAATTAATTACTTAATAATATTATATAATTCTCTGACTAATCTAGAAGCAGCCCTTATAGGAACATTATACCTTAAGAAAAAGAGAATAAACTACTAGTTCTATATAAGAACTAACTATATATTTAATATATAAGTCATATAACTCCGCACATATAACTTCCCTATTAAAAGCAAATCCTTTAATATATACCTCACACGCTAAAGCTACAAGTATCTCGCGTAAATATTTAATCTTTATAAATATAGAAATTGGGTTCCTATTATATTACTTATTAAAGCATGCGGAGAATATAAACTTCCTCTTCCGCAAGCTATATAAGTATAGCAGGAAATAAGCCCTATTACTAGCATATAAGAGAATACCCGGGCTAGTAGAAATAATAACTATAAAGCTCAATTACTTATATAAAGAGAACGGCAGGTAATAGAGAGAAATACTAATGCTTTAGTAAGTAACTAAATAATGCCTATACCTTAGCTAAATACATAAATACTACTCCTTATAAGTAATATTTTATCTTGGTAAGTAAACCATATAAGATAGTAAAAAGAATAAAATGAAACTACTCAGAGAGACTTTAAAGCAAATAGACAAGGGCCACTTTCTAATAATAGTACCGGTAGCCTTCTACTATAATTAGGATATTTACTTGGCTTTATAAAAATCAAGATAATTAGTTATTTAGCTACGAGAGCTTTAAGTAAAGGGTCTAGAAGTTTGGTTAGAGGCTTAATTCAAGCATATATAATATCTGGCTATACTAGACTTACTAGAGCCATAATACTCTCCTACTAGTACTATTATAAGAAGTATATATAGTGAGTATATTATAACGGACTAGCTATTACTAGAAAGAGCCCGAATAGAGGTCAAAATATAGGAGTTAGGATAATTAAGGCTAAAATAAATTTAATAATTTATGTTCTCTCAAAAAACATATTTTATTTATCTCGGATATTATTATATAAACGCAAGATACCGGAGTACCTATATTCCTATAAAGCAAAAGTCCCGTAATATACTTAACTACTTTAACTAAATTACGAGAATCTCAATATAAATTAAAATTAAGTAGTTCTAAACTCTCTTAAATAATACTTAATTATTTCTATTTCCTAGGTATTTAATCTCGTATTAAGAACTTCTATAGTAGTTTATTAAATTACTTTTAAGTCTATAATACTTTAACCCAATTTCATTTAAGTAATATATTTGCTATACTCTAATAAGTTCTTTATAACTTAAATCTCGGGCATAAATAAGAATACCTAATTCAATTCCTATATTAGTATTTTTTCAATTATTTTAATTTAAAGTAAAATAGGAATTTATATTAAAGATCTATAAACAAGAAATATTCTCAGTTATTATTACTATTATATTAGCCTCCTTAGCCATATTATGGCTAATATATATATTATGGCCTAAAATACCCGAGAACTATACCTTTATTAATTAGCCAGCCTCAAATACAATCACGTGACTATAATTGAGCCCTATATAAACTCTTTATAAAAAAATAATCTAGATCCATTTCTGGCGGGGTTTATAAGCCATCTCTAGTAAGTCAGAGTTATATAATTATAATAGAGATATTTCACGTTAATATCCCGAGGCCCCGTATACTTTACCTATATACTTTAGAATTATTAATTAGAAAGGCATTATATTTTCAATTAAATATTTCTCATAAGCTATTACTATTCTTGCTTTTCTCAGAAGAATATAAAAGATATTAGTTATAATAGAGTTTAGTAGTAAAAAGAATAAGAGAAACTTTAGAAAGCAAATTCCATAATTAATACCTAACCGGACCTATACCCGAAAGCAATAATGCTTCCGTAAATAGTAATATAGCTTGGCTAATAATTAAAAGGAAGCTAAAGTAAATTTTCCTTATCTAAACCTACCTATTACTTATTAATAAATATAGAGCGCGGGAGATTTGGCCGAGATATATTATTAGAAAGAAATATTATATATAATAATCCCTTATTAGTCTAGATAAAGGTCCTATTATTAGAAAACACAAGAGTCAGAATAGTAGTATTAAGCTCGAGAATTTATAGAGCCGCTCCTGAACCGGTATTCTATAACTTGACTATTATGTCCTTTAAAGCTAAAGCTACTTGCTTGCCGTCTGGCGAGAATATAATAGCCGTGACTTAGTAAGTATAACCCTCAAGTATCTATAGCGTGGTCCCTTTTACTATATCCCAGAGACATATTATCTAGTTATTCAAAGCTAATACTACCTGCTTACTATCCGGCGAGAATATAATAGCCCTAATTAACCGAGTATGGCCCTCAAGAGTCTAAAGCGCCATGCCCGTTATTATGCCCCAGAGTTATACTATCCCGTTATATAAAGCTAATGCTATATACTAGCCATCCGGCAAGAACATAACGGCCATTATACCGTGAATATGTCCCTCGAGCACCCGAAGCACTATCCCTATTACCGTATCCCAGAGTAGTATTATCCCGTTATATAAAGCCGACGCTACCTGCTGGCCGCCCCGCAAGAACGCAATGGCCCTAACTAAGTAAGTATGGCCCTTGAGTATCTATAGCGCGGCCCCTGTTACCGTATTCTAGAGCCGCACTATATAGTTATCTGAAGCCAATACTACTTATTTATCTTCTATTAATACCATAATAGCCATGATTCTGCAAGTATGACCTTTAACTATTTATACCGCAGTACTCATTACGATATCCCAAAGCCGCACTATCCCATTATTCAAAGCTAATACCACCTGCTTACCATCCGGCAAAAACACAACGGCTGTAACTTTGCGAGAATAGCCCTCGAGTATCTATAGTACTATCCCCGTGCCTTTATTATAGAGCCGCACGGTCCGGTCATCCGCAAACGCCACCTGCTGGCCATCCGGCGAGAACGCGACGGCCGCGACGGCCGCGACTAAAGAAGTATAACCCTCAAATATCTATAGCGTAATTCCCGTCTCTAGGTTCCAGAGCCGTATTATTTGATTATTTAAAGCTAACGCCACCTGCTAGCCGTCCGGCGAGAATATGACTGCCTCGACTCTATTACTATGTCCCTCAAGCGTCCAAAGTGCGGTCCCTGTCGCCGTGTCCCAGAGACGCACTATCTCGTTATCCGAAACTAATGCCACGTGCTGGCTGCCTAGAGAGAATATAGCAGCCATAACCGGGCGAGTATGGCCCTCGAGCTAATGCCCGGTACCTATTACCGTGTCCCAGAGCTATATTGTCTAATTATATGAGGCCGACGCTAGTAGCTTGCCGTCTGGCGAGAAGGCCAAGGCACTAACTAATAATAAATAGCCCTCGAGTATCCAAAGTACCATCCCTATTACCGTGTCCCAGAGCCGCACTGTCTCGTTATCTAAAGCAGATACTACGTGCCGACCGTCTGGCGAAAACACAATAGCCTAGATAAAGCCGGCATGGCCCTCAAGTATCTATAGGGCCGCTCCCGAGCCAGCGTCCCATAGCCGGACCGTCTTGTCCCCTAATACTAATACTAGTAGCATGCCGTCTGGCGAGAAGACTATGGCGCTAACCTAGCTCGAGTAGCCCTCGAGTATTTATAGCAAGGCATTCTAATTACTCTCGACCTCCGGTAACCTTCATATCTATTAAGGCACGTAGTCTTTAAACTACTTCTTTACTATACTTATTACTAGCGCAAATATAAGCACACTATAGTATATCTAAAAAGGAGCCTACTCAATTACTAGCCGGTTATAGAAAACGAATTGCCTTATATTATAGACAAATTCGGACAGCCGGGAACACTCACTTACCTGAATTATATATTAGCTAAATATTCGTATTATGTTAGAAGCTAGCTCACGGTAATAATAGACTCCAAAGAAATAATAGTATTAATTCCTTTAGAAACCTTCTATATCTAACCAAGAGCTTCAAGCTAATAAAGAAGATACTCTTATAGGAACTAATATACTTGATTATTATCGCGAAGCTAAGCACTGCCTTTATAAAAATATTAAATCTAGTAAAGACATATATACTAAACTTTAGGAGAAATATACTACTTTACTTAAATACTCGCAAGTTCAGTTATAAGCATGCCTGAAGTATCTAGGCTATAGATGTCTTACTTTAGAGAAGTTAATATAAGCTATATATAACTATAAGCTAATATCTAATATGCTTACTTTTTGTTTACCCAGAAGTTTGAATCCTTATACCTATTATTATTAAGGAAAAAGTCCTAAAATAAAGAGTAATAGAGATAAAGCAAGCAAGTCTAGTTCTTTGAAATATCTAAGACAAAGTATAAATCCTCTAGGGTTTAGTTAATATCCTTCTTTATAATATATAGTAGCCTGCTTAAGAAGTATATAAAAAGCAGTAAGAAAAGAATAGCTATACTTCTAAGGATATGTCTTAGTATATAATATAACTCTTTTTTCTCTTTATTTGTATATTCTGGAATAATAGAATATTCGAGAATAGTAATATAAATCTAGTTAAGGTACTTTTCCGGTACTATAATATTACTACTACTATTCTTAAGAATTATATCTAGCCTTTTAGGTATAAATTGCTTCTTCTTATAAATAAAATAATAAGTAGTTATTACCTAGATAAATAATTTACTTATATTCCGGACTAGATATTAAACTGTCTTATTACCCGGCCAGTTAGTATCCAGAGATTATTCTTGGCTAATAAGTCTTAAGTCATACTCTAGGAAAATACGGATATTATAATTAATAATTAATAGTAATATATTATAAAGAATAAAGTCGCGGTATTTGGTCTCAGGTATTTAGAAAAAGCTATATTATATTAGTATCTCAGGTCTACTTATTAAGAAGACTTATAATTGGACTATTTTTAATAATTAAGCTTTAGCTAAGAGTTAGAGAATAGTCTAAATATTATTATTATTATTATATTTATTAAGCGTATTAATTACTAGAACATACGAGAAATAGTAGCTATTACTATCTAGCTTTAATAATAGATAGAGAACAAGCTAGTACTATTAGTCCCTAAGTAACTAGTTTATAATATTACTCTATTCTATAATAGTATTATAAATATATTAATGGAAAGTAGGTATACTACTCGCAAGCTATATAATAATACTTATAATAAACTTTCTAGCGTGGCCTATATCTCTACTACTTTTTATAAAGAAAAAGCTAGCCCCAAGCCAGTTCTTCTTAAAGTATCTCCAGGTAATAGTATAAGTAATAATTAACTTTCCCGTTTTAGCTAAGCTATTTAGCTAGAAAATATACCGCTTATCTTATTTATTAGCCTATATATATATCTTATAAAGAATATTAACGCGGGTATTATTAAGGCAAATAGATTTATATTATCTATAATATAAATTAAAGAATATATTAATAACGAATAGTAAACTATTAAGCAAGTTATCTAACTATTAGTTACTAGTTAGTATTTTGTTTTTACTATAGATATAATGCAGAGAAATCCCTTATTATAGACTTACTATCCTATATAGAGATTTCGAATAAAAGTAGCCTTAAATAATTAATACTTAAATACTTATTAATCTCTTTATAAAGCTAGCAAAACGCATTTTTCATTCCCTTACTATAAATAAGCGGCATATATATATTAAAAATACCTAGTAAAAAGTAAGCCTTATTCTTTTCGCGCTTTATTTCACGCTTTTCTACCCATAACATTTACTTATTAATACTGAATTTAAATAAAGCACTTCCCTAAAGAGCCCGGAAGGCTAATCCTATTATCTTATAAACTTATTATTCTAATAACTTCTTATTACTAAGTAGCTTGCCCTCTAAAAAGAAGAATTCAACTAATAATAAAGTAATAAGCTCTTATAGTATCTAGCCCCGGATAAACTATTTACTTTCTCGAAAGGCCGCTTCCTATAACTAGGGAAATAGATTATTCTAATTATAGCTATTTATTAAAACATCTAATAAATATATATAATATTTGGCTATATTATAATACTAGTAAAATATAGAGTTAATAGCCTCTAAGAGCTCGGTATTATTCGATTTATTAATATAATAAGTATTTACCTAGAAATACTATAGACTATTATAAGTAGCTTATTCTATATAGAACTAGATCTTTTAATCTCTAGCCTTAGTATTTCTAAGACCTTTTACCAAGTCTTTAAAAATAACTTCTTTATTATTATTTCCCTAAATATACGAAAATATTATATAATATAAGATATTATTAATTAGGTCCTTAGTTAAGCCGAATTTACTATTAGTTTTAAGTTATAAAAGATATATCTCTAAGCGCGAATAATAAGAGGCTTATTTAATTATTCTAGATAAAGAAATATCTCAGATAAACTTATATGAATTTCAAGAGCAAGCTATAGGTAAGAAAGTAGGGCTAGTAAAATACTAAGGACCCAATATTAGAGTATAGGTAGTTTATGCCTGAAATATTAGGTAATAATTAATTAAAGTTAATAATTGCGCCCTTAATACTTCTTTATAGTTTAAAGCTATAGCTATACTTTCGAAAATTAATCTAGCTATAGCTATTCTTAATTAATTCGGTTATTTAAAAAGCAATACCTATATTACTCTTTCTAGACTAAGCGAAATGCCCGAGACTACCTTATAGTATTATAACTATAGCTATCTATTAATCTAATAAAAAGGCACTAAATAATAATACCTTACTTCTTAGGAAAAGAAAGCACTAGTTAATTATATGCTATAAATAGCTAATAATAGATACCCTTTACCTATTAAGTTTATAAGGACCTTAGTACTTATTATTATATATTAATACGCGTTAATTTTCCATACTCCTATAACTAATAGTAATGAGATTTAACTACCCGGAAAGAACTAGCCCCAAGCCTTCTATAAACGCTACCTAAAGTACCCCAGAAGAAAAGAGCTAAATAATAACGTTAAAGATAAAGAGCCTATACCGCCTAAATATTAATCCCGTTTCCCCATATATCTCTTCTAACCAAGTTAATAAAATTAAACTATATATTATATAATACTAATTTCAAGTAATATACCATAAGACTATACCATAACATTTCTCTATATAATTTAGTAAATATATCTGATATAAAAGCATAGATTTCTTGCCTATAGATTACTAAACTTACTAAACCTCTCATTTACGTAACTATCTTAATTACTAAATATATAAGTATATAAAAATAAGAAGAAAGAACTATAGATATCCAAGGTTATATATTTGGATTAATAAAAGATATATAGTACTACCGCTAATTTATACCCAAATACCTAATAATAGAGGGAGAAAGAAGGAAAATAAAAGGTCAAGCCATATAGCTATATACTCTAAATATATTATTAAAGTATTAGAATATAGTTCCATAAATATACTCTATATAATTCTAAAAATATATCTTATACTCGAGAGATATTTAATAGATTTTATACTCAAGCAGATTTCCTTCTTTAATATTAGCTAAATACTTCCGCTTAAAGTACTTTATTAAGTCTCCTGGCTTAGTAAACTTATAGGTACGCTTTTCGAATAGCAAGCTCTATTTCCCTAAGTAAAGGAAGTAGGTAATAGTTCTCTTTTCTATAAATACTAATAATATAGTATCCCTTAATACTTGCTTCTCGGCCTTAGTAGCTACCAGCTACGGGTTAGCCTCCTTTAATAGTATTGGACTTGCCCTTTACGTAGATAGCCTCGCATGCGGTCAGGTAGTAGCTTCCCTCTCCTAGAAATAGTAGTAGGCAGTAACTATATTAATAGCCATATTACGCCGGCGGAACTCTTCTTTAATAGTTATTCCCGGAAGTATTATTATTATCTCGGCTAAGTACTTCTGGATCAGGGGTATCTTATTATTCTCGTCTAAGGTAGTCTTTATATCCTGGCTAAGCTTGAGCCCAGAGAGCTACTGCTTAATCTTATTTACCGGGTATTCCAGATTCTAGCAGTCTTAAAGGTACTTGAGAAGCGCAGCTCTTAGCTACTGCCTGGTATTAAAGATTACATAGCCAATAATCCGGTATATGGGCTATTATATTACCGTACCCTGGAAGCGGTACTTTTACTTCTCCCGCTTTATAATAAGGCGGCGGATGGCGGGATCCTAATTAATAGACAGGGATTTCTCGGGTATAAGTTCTTGCGGCCGGTCAGGATTAATCTAGCGAGTTATCTAATAGGCCGCCCGTATTAGGTTATACTAAGGTTTATAGCCAGAGATAATAGCTCGAGTATTAGTAGTAACCTTCCGCCGGAGGTAGTACTTAATAAAGGTATTAATCTTAGTATATTACATAATTATATTCTAGAGCACATTACTTATATTACCTATCTATTTATAGTTAGTATGTCGCGCGGCGGGAAGGGGCGGGGTTACGAGAAGGGGGCTATAGGATACTCACTACTCTAGTTAAAGGCATTACTCATACTATATTAGAGGTAGTATAAACGTGTAATCTAGGGAAACCTAGTAAGTATGCCAAGCCGCTTTATTTATTTTAAGAGAGTCATATATAGTAATTACTAGTCAGGCGAGATCTCCTACCTATAGGGCATACTAATAGACTTGCAGAAGACGGGGATATTAGCTAGTTCCGGCTTTAGATATAAGGGCAGCTACTTATAGCCAGGCAAGATATCTAGCTCGCTAATTCTCTTAGCTAATGTGAGACTCGGGGCCAAGAATGCGTTATTAGTAAAAATGAGGCCCAGGAGAGTAACGTACGGACTAAGAACCAGAGACGGATTAAAGATAATCTCGGGAAGTAGAAACATATTCCTAGATTCTCTGTAAGCTATACGTCTCACTAGAATAGAAGAAAGGGTTAGGGGAATAAGAAAGGGCCCAGGTAAAACTTATACTTCTTTCGTACCAAGATACTTCTTTATAAACTCGTACGTAAACTTAATTAGGATCTAATAGAGCCTGCCACTAGGGTCCCGGAGCAGGTTTACCACAATATTACTATAGCGGAGGTTCAGGAGCACTAAAGGTCGGTTTCCGGAGAATATATCTAGCTTGCTAAAGAGGCTAGTCTCGATACGGTACTAGCCGTAAATATACCTCTGCTTTGTTATTATTAAGTTAGTCTATAGGATACCGGCCAGATCCTTAATATATATTACCGTATTATTATACTTCTTTATTATTAAGTAATATTTCTTTACTAGCTTCCTAAGAACCTGTAACGGAGGACATTTATTAGCCTCTTATCTGTAATTATTCGGACTGGATTAAGCGGGAAGACAAGAAGCACTACTTACCTAGTATATGTAATAGTTTACCTTTCCCTTAATCTTCTCCCTAGTTACTTGTTTATATATGAGCCGGAAGACCTTCTAGTATGTCCCGAATATACTAGCTAACTTAATACCGGCAAGCCTCCTCTCACTCTTCCCCTGATATTAATTTAATATCTATTTAAAGAAGGCCTTAAGGATATAGTAAGAGATAGCCTATATTATCCGGGCAGGATTCTTTTATATATATTTATAGTATTTATAAAGAAAGTCAGATTAGTAATTTAATAGTAAAAAATAATAGGCAAAAGAGGAATAGGGTATATACTAATAGAACTATCCCTTAATTATATTAAGGAGAAAGAGACTACTATTACTATAGTTCTTCTCTTTATTCTCGGATTCGTTAGAGTTATTCTCTTAATTAAGGTAGTACTTTAGCAAGTAGGCATTCTTCTCTCTAGTAATTTACGCCAGATCTGCCTTATTAATATTAGTATTAATATCTATTAGTATAGTATTAGTATTATCCTTACAAGTAAGCTACTCTAGATCTGGCAGGTCTGACTCATTATCTCCGTTAATATTAGTATTAATACCCGTTAGCTCGGTCTCGATATTAGTCTCCTCTTGCTTATTCCCTATATTAAAGTAGCTCTTAATATCTGACCTATTACTAGCGGAGGAGGAAGAAGAGCTTGGTATTAGTTATTAGTAATAACGCATATTAACTAGATTAGCTAAAGGAGATAATAGTAATAGTAATTAAAAGAAAAGAAGTAAGGCAGAAGATATTAAAGAGAAGCCTGCTACCCAAGTAATAGTAGCAGAGGGAGAGAGGAAAGGTAGAGTAAGAGAAAATAATAGTTAAGTATAAGAGGTTTAGAGAAAAGAAGATAGAGAAGGAAGAGAGGATAAGCAAAGATATAGGATAGCCACTATCTTAAGTTACCTAGTAAATAGTAGACATCTATTTTCTGCTCCCTAAAAAGGCTCAGGCTTATTAAAAAGTAGAAACGAGAACAGAAAAGCAGTTATTAATTTTGGGTGTTCCTATAGTCGGCTAGGGTCGTGCCGCCTTGGCTACTAGGTATACGAGTATTAGAGCAATGCGAGATTTTGGCAAGTCGGCTACTAAAAGCAGCGGCCAAACCCCCCCGAAAACAATAGCTAGTTCGCCGTCTGATTATTAAATATAGCTAAATAATTCCTTAAATAAGAGTATTTAGATTTCTTTTTAGAAAAAGAAATAATATAATAGCTAGTATAAAGATATAATTTATTAAAAATAGAATATTAGAAATAGATATAAAATAAAGCTAAGCCGGAATTACTTATATAAAATAATACTAAAAATTAAGGCATTTTTTCTATTTTATTTTATAATTTAATATTTTCTAATATATAAGATTCTTTAAACTTTAAATTCTTAATTATTATATTAATTCTATTATTATATTTTCTAAATTATTTTTTATTTATTTATATATTTTAGTATTTTATTATATATTTTTTTATTTTTCTATAATTATATAATTCTTATAATACTATTTATATAGTTTCTAAACTTTTAATTATTTTATTTTATTAAAAATTTACTAAAATTGAACTAGAATTACTTTTTTTATTATAAAAAGCTTTTTTAAAAGAATTAATTATTATTTTATAAATAAATTTTTTTAAAGAAATATTTAATTATTAATATAGCTATTTCTTTAAGAATTATATATATATAATTATAGAACTCGAAATATAAAATATAAAATATAAAATTATTAGTATAGCTATTTCTTTAGAAATTATATATATAATTACAAGATATAAAATATAAGATATAAATAATAGAATATAAGTAATAGAATATAAAATATGAGATATAGTTATATAACCTTATATTTTATTAGTAATTTAACTAGTAGACTAGACTTCTTTAGGCTTAGTAAATTTAGGAATTATATATTAATACTATAATATTATAATTTCTATTTCGGAATAATAACTTTACTAATTTATATAAATAGTATTTTATAATTATATAATAGTATTATATATTTCTAGTAAACTAATACTAATTAGTTTATATATATAAATTAGAAAGAATTAAGCTATATTTACCTAAAATTTAGTTATTTAGAAGCAAAGCTATTATTTTAGTTAAAGAAAAAATAACTATTAATTCTATTATCTATAATTCGGTTATATAAGTAAGAAAAATACTTAATTTTATTAAGGTTTAATTATACTATATTAAAAAAAGAATATCTATTAGTTCTATTATTTATAATTTAGTTATATAAATAAGAAGAATATTTGATTTTACTAAATACTAAAACAGTTAGTTATTTAATTATTCTATTTTATTTCTATTTAATACTAGAAATAACTTCTATAAAACTCTTTTAAAAAATACTTTCTTTTAAATTCTTGAAGTTCTTAAGCTTTAGAACTATTAAATTCTCTCGGAATCTCGATATTTTATTTCTCAAATTTCACTTCCTAAATTTCTTATTATAAACAAAATTTTTACTTTAAATATAATACTTTTTATAAACTACTTATCTTATAAACTACTTTTCTTTTTATAAATCTACTTTTTTTATAAACTACTATACCTCGAACTAAATATAAGCTTATAGAATATATAATAATAGAATATATTATAGTAAATAATTCCTTTATTAGATTTATCTAATTTAATTACTTTATATATAATAATAATTATAAGAAATTAGTAAAAAAGTAAAGATATAGAATTAATCTGAATTCTATTAGAATAAATAAAATAACTGAGTTTTTAGATACTAAGCTATTTTAATATATTTTCTATAAAATAGTTAATAATAGCTTTTAGAAGCTATTTAGATATAACTTTAAGGATTTTATTTATTAAGGGAACTTTAATAAGTTTAAACTTCCGGAAATACTATATCTATATAAGATTCTTTAATATAGTAATATATTTATATAATAGAATAATACTATTAATACTATTATAAATACCCTATATATTATTATAAAAAAAGATATATAATATATATAATTAAATAAAGATATATTAATAGCTAGACTAGATCTTATTAAGGAACTAATCCTATTAGGCTTTTATTACTTTTATAAAGAATAAGTATCTAGAATCTATTATTTTTAATATTTCTATATTATTATTTCTTTTACTATTTTTATTATTATTATATTCTATATTTCTATTAGATTTATATACTAATATAAAAGCTCTAGAAATAAATAATATACTTTTACTAGCCCTATTACTACTATTATAACTATATTTAAATAATCTCTAATTTCCTTTAATTATAAAACTTATTAGAGAAATTACTAAGATTTATATTAAAAAATAAAAATATAATAGATTTAATAGTAATTTTAATTATAAACTTACTATTTTCCTTAATATTTACTAATATATAAAGCTTTTATAAAAGGTACTAATATAAGCTTTTCTTATTATATTAAAGAAACTAGTTTAAACCTATTTCTATAGTAACTAGTTCTTTTAATATATATATAAAGAGGCTTATATTAATATTTATAGCTTTTTTAAAGGCCTCGAATTCAAATATCGAAATTTAGATATATAAAATACTACTATATTAGCTTTTATAATAGCTAAATTCCCGGAAAAAACAACTTTTAAAACTATTTAATTACTAATTAATAAATTATATTAACTATAATATAGTTTTATATCTAATTTATAAAATATTAAATTCTTTTATAATAAAATTATTATTTCTTACTAAGGCTTCCGGATATATAAATATATAATTTTAGACTTTCCTATAAATCTCGGCTAGCTTATTAATAAGCTCTAGTTATTTATTACTATATATAAAAGCAAATAATAAGCTAATTTCGAAATCTTCTTTACTAATTAATAATATTACTTTTAGAATTTTTTAAGCTATTATTTTTCCGGAAATTATTAATATAAATCCAGCTATAACTTCAGAATCTATAATAACTATTTCAAGTCTCGTAATTATAATAATTATATTTTAAAGTTATATTTTATATATAAGACGCCCGAATACTATTTATAGAAATATATACTAGAAAAATAAAAGACTAAAAAGGCTTAATTTAGAAATAGAAATATTTATTAGTTTAGATTCCGAAATACCTATAATTTTAATAAATACTTTAGTAATACTTATATATAGTATATTACTAAAGCTAAAAATAAAGAAAATAATAAGAATAATAAGAATAAACTAGTAAATAATACTTTTAAGGCTTTATTAGTAGAAATAAATAAATAAATAAAATATTATTTAGATTCTTATTTTACTTTAGTTAAGAGCTTTTTAGCCGCTTTTACTACTCTTATTTTACTAATAACTATAGCTAATACCCTTATAAATAATCTTATTTCTCTTTTCTTTATATACTAAATAATAAATAAAAACTATATATTAAAATTTATTAAATCTTTAATAGAAAATATCTAGACTTTAATAATTAATAATATATTAAAATATAATACTTATTACTTTTATAAAGTTATAATTAATACTAGAGCCTTTAGATACTTAACTACTAGTTCTAACTAATTCCAAGCTCTCTAGTAAACTAATAATAGTATTAAACTTAATAAAACTACTAAAGATTAAGTTAATATCTAGTTTAATATTAGATTTATATCTTTTATTAGATCTATAATAATAAGTATACTAATTAGGTAAATATAATTCTATATTATATTTTTAAAAACTTTATTTCTATTTAGCTTAGCTAATATAAATAAGCTAGAAGTCTATTTTAATAATCTTACTAATTATCTTATAACTTTTACTAGAAAATATATATCTATAATATAATATTTCAGATACTTTTTCCTGCTTTAAAATATTATATTATAAGACTTTATTTCCGAATTATTTACTTATAATTCCTGCTTTCTTATAGAGATTAAATTATAATATCTATACTATTATTTTAGTTATTTATCTATTAGTAAGCTCCGAAATATACTAGAATAAATAGGCTATAATATTACTATAAAAGCCCTTAAATACTTTATAAAATACTATAAATAATACCAGAAATATAGCTAATTACCTAAATAATTCAAGTTTAATCTAAGAAATAATATTAGCTTTAATTATTTTATTATTATTAATATTTTCTATATTTCTAGTAAGCCTATATTATATATTATTAATAAAAGTATTTAATATTAAGCTAGCTAATAGTTTCAGAATATTAGTATAATATATATCTAAAATATATTTAAATAATACTAGATTAATAACTATTTAGGCCCTTGTAAATTAAATTATAGCAGATATTAAAAAGTAATTTACTAGTAAAGAATTTATTTAGCTTATAAATACTATTAGAACTAAGGTTAAGATTATTTTTATAGAAGCTTATAATTTCGTCGGAATTATAAAATATTACTATAGCCTAATCTAATATACTTATTTTATTATTATAGCCGAAATTAATAGAATTAATAAGAATACTATATTTTAAATAGCTTTTAAGGCTATTAATAACTTTATAAAATCTAATAATATTATTTTAATTCTTTTAATTTATAATATTTTATTTTAAATAATTAAATATAATACTTTATTATTTACTATATTATAGTAATTAGTAGTATTTAAAAAGATAATAATAGAAATTCAGAAGCTTTAAGCTAGATATTAAATTATAAATATTTCAAATACCTGAAATAATTCTAATATTACTAATATTTATAAACTATTTCTAAATTCGAATATTTTTATTTAATATAAAAGAAATACTAGTTAATCTAATAATTAGAATAAATTATATAAGCTAATAGCTATTAATAGAGAGAACTATATACTAGCTTTATTATATAATAATACTATTTTCTATTTAATTTCTATAAAGCCTTTTTATATAAGAGATATTAAGATTATTACTAATAGCCCTAAATCTAAATCTATTTCCGAACCTAATAATAAGACTAAAAGTAATATAAATATAATTCCTTTTATTATTTCTGCTATTTTACTAAAATATAATAGAGAATATTTTTATAAAACTCTAGATATTATAGTATTTTTATAAGATAATAAATTATATAAGAATTCCTATTAAGTTAAAATTACTAGCTTTCTAGAAAAGAATATATTTGAAATTACTTCTAGGTCTCAAATACTAAAAGAAATATATATCTTTAATTCCCGGTTTATTAATAAGATTAAGAATAAGGATATAGAAAAAGAACTTAAAAAATCAAAACTAGTTATCTAAACCTATAATAATAATAAGAAATATATAGTATTAATATAATTACTTATTATTTAATATATTAGCTAGAGAATTATTCTTAGTATTATTATTATAATAATAATAAATACTATAGAATTATATTTATATAATATTTTATAAGCTTATATCTAATTAATAATCTTATTTAATTATAATTTCTATATTAATTTATTTTATAAGCTTACTAGAAAGCTAAATCTAAAGAATAATTTTATTCTAAAGATTATAAAACTATTATATAATATATCGGAAACTAAGAACTACTAGTTTAAAACTTACTATTTCTATTATATTAATAAGCTTTCTATAGAATAGTTAACTTATAACTCTTGTTTCTTTTATAATAAGTAATTCTTGGGAATTATAAGCCTTTAAACTAATAATACCTTATTTATTAGAACTAATAATTTTATAAAAACAGAATAACTAAAGCTTTATAAGACTAAGTTCTTAGCTAAGAAATATAAATTTCTTACTTTTAACTATAATCTCAAGTTTAATAAAAGTATTATTTATATAAATACTACTAGAATTACTTTTATATAGAAATACTAGTATAAAAACCTTTAAATTATTTCTATAAAAAATATTATTACTATAAGTAATAGAAGTACTATTTATTAAATCTTTTTATTAAAAACTAATATATTATTTAATATACTAGAGAAATATATATTATATTAGTCTATTAAATAGAAGCTTTATATAATCTATTAATTATTATTTAAGCTATTAAACTCTCGGAAACTAATATAAAAGCATTTAATAAATATATTTAATAGCAAATTAAGAATATTACTAGAGAACTAAGATTTATAAAACTAGTAAAGGAATTCTTATATTTAATTATTTTTATAGATATTTTATTTATAAATAATAGAAATCTTTTTTCCTAAATTAAATATATTCTAGTTCTAGTAAATAAAGCTAGATATACTAATATTATTTACTAGTTCTCTATTAAATATAAGAGAATTACTAGAAGTATTCTAGCTTTAGAACTTTATAATATAACTTATAATTTTAATATAAGTATTTTAGTTAAATCTATAATTAATAAAATACTAGAAATAGAACTACTACTAGTTATTTATATAAATTCGAAGTTATTATATAAATACCTTATTAAATTAGATACTATTCGAGAGAAATACCTAATAATTAATATAATATACCTTTATTAGATATATAAATAATAAGAGATTATAGAAGTTAAGTAAATTAAAAGAAAATTAAATTCTATTAATTCTATAACAAAATTAAAGCTATTAAATACTCTTAAGTATCTTATTAATATAAATATAATATAATTAGATATAGAAAAATAAATTAAATATAAATAAAATAAGAAATAAATATATAAAATAAGAAATAAATATATAAAATAAGAAATAGATATATAAAATAAGAGAATATTATAAGAAGAGAAGTTATATATAAAAGACTATAATCTTTAGTATATAACTAAAACCTTAAAAGTAATATAAATATATAGAATATTTAAGAGATCTAATACTAGACCGGATTAGGGAATTTATATATAATTAAAGAAAAGTACTATTTTTTCTATTTTTTCTATTTTTTAAAAAGTTTCTAGTATTAATATAACTATTTCTTTAGGAATTATATATATAATTACGAGATATAAAATATAGGATATAAATAATAGAATATAAGTAATAGAATATAAGATATAAAATATAGTTATATAATCTTATATTTTATTAGTAATTTAATTAGTAAACTAGATTTTTTTAGGTTTAGTAAATTTAGGAATTATATATTAATACTATAATATTATAATTCCTATTTCAGAATAATAACTTTACTAACTTATATAAATAGTATTTTATAATTATATAATAATACTCTATTTAATAACTAAATAGTAAACTAGTTACTATTTTCGGAGGAATTTAGTTACTACTTTTAGTAGCTAACTTACTAAAATCTCATACTATTCTAATACTTATATATCTAGTAGCTAAGGTAATATAACCCTAGCTAATTATAAAAATACCCAAAATTAATAAACTGCTTTTTTATTCTTGTTCCTATTTTCTAATAAGCCTGAGCCTTTTTAGGAAATAGAAAATAGATACTTACTATTTACTAGATAACTTAAGATAGTAGCTATCCTATATTTTTACTTATTCTTTTTCCTTTCTCTATTTTCTTTTCTCTAAGCCTCTTATACTTAATTATTATTTTCTCTTATTCTATCTCTCTTCTTTCTCTTTACTATTATTACTTGGATAATAGGCTTCTCCTTAATATTTTCTACCTTACTTCTTTTCTTTTAATTACTATTACTATTATTTCCTTTAGCTAATCTAGTTAATATATATTATTACTAATAACTAATACCAAGCTCTTTCTTCTCCTTTACTAGTAATAAGTCAGATATTAAAAGCTACTTTAATATAGGAAATAAGTAAAAAAAAACTAATACTAAAACCGAGCTAATAGGTATTAATACTAATATTAATAGAAATAATAAGTCAGACCTACTAGATCTAGAGTAGCTTACTTATAAGAATAATACTAATATTATACTAATAGATATTAATACTAATATTAATAAGGCAGATCTAATATAGATTACTAGAGAAAAAAATACCTATTTACTAGAATACTATCTTAATTAAAAGAATAACTCTAATAAATCCGAGAATAAAGAGAAGAATTATAGTAATAATAGTTTCCTTTTTCTTAATATAATTAAAGAATAGTTCTATTAATATATATCCTATTTTTATTTATTTACTATTTTCTATTATTAAATTACTAATCTAATTCTTTTTATAAGTATTATAAATATATATAAAAAGATCTTATCCGGATAATATAGGCTATTTCTTGCTATATTCTTAAAGCCTTTTTTAAATAAATATTAAATTAATATTAGGGGAAAAATAAGAGAAGGCTTACTAGTATTAAATTAGCTAGTATACTCGGGATATACTAGAAAGTTTTCTGGCTTATATATAAATAAGTAGCTAGAGAAAAGATTAATAGGAAAATAAACTATTATATATATTAGATAAGTAGTATTTCTTGTCTTTTTACTTAATCTAGTCCAAATAATTATAGATAAAAAACTAATAAATATTCTCTATTATAGGTTCTTAGGAAGCTAATAAAGAAGTATTACCTAATAATAAAAAAATATAATAATATAGTAATATATATTAAGGATCTAGCTAATATTCTATAGACTAACTTAATAATAATAAAATAGAGATATACCTATAGCTAGTACTATATTGAGACTAGCCTCTTTAGCTAGCTAGATATATTTTCTAGAAACCGATCTTTAGTACTTCTAAACCTTTATTATAGTAATATTATAGTAAACCTACTTCGGGACTCTAGTAATAGGCCTTATTAAATCCTAATTAAGTTTATATATAAGTTTATAAAGAAATATCTCGATATAAAAGAAGTATAAGTTTTACCTAAGCCTTTTCTTATTTCCCTAATTTTTTTTCTTCTATTCTAGTAAGATATATAACTTATAGAAAATCTAGAAATATATTTCTATTTCTTGAGGTTATTTTTAATTTATTTCTAGTTCTTAATTCATATATTACTTTCCTGAGTCTTATTTTTACTAATAATATATTCTTAATCCCGAGTTTTATATTAGCTAAAAGAATTAGTAAGCTAGATATTTTACCTAGCTATAAGTAGCTACTTTTATATCTAAAGCCGGAACTAGTTAATATTCCCGTTTTCTATAAGTTTATTAGTATATCCTATAAGTAAGAGATCTTACCTAACTAGTAATTATTATATATAACTTTTTTAAAATAAATAAAATAGCTTAGTATATTTACTAGGTTTCCCTAGATTATATATTTATACTATCTCTAATATAATACAAGTAATACCTTTAACTAGAATAGTAAGTATCCTATAGCCCTCTTCTTATAACTCTGCTTTTCTCTATTATATAATATACTAATTATAAATAAATAAGTAATATAAGTAATATATTCTAGAATATAATTATATAATATATTAAGATTAATACCTTTATTAAATACTATCTCTAGTAGAAGATTATTACTAATACTCGAGCTATTATCTCCGGCTCTAAACCTTAGTATAACCTAATATAGGCGGCCTATTAAATAACTTACTAAATTAATCCTAACTAGCTATAAGAATTTATATCCGAGAAATCCCTATTTATTAATTAGGATCTCGCTATTTACTATCTTATTATAGAGCAAGAGAAATAAAAGCGCCGCTTCTAAAATATAGTAATATAATAGCCCGTATACCGGATTATTAGCCATATAATCTTTAATACTAGGTAATAGCTAAGAGCTATATTTCTCAAGTATTTTTAAGATTACTAGGATCTAGAAAATCCGGTAAATAAGATCAAGTAATAGCTTTCTAGACTCAAGCTTAGCCAGGATATAAAGATTACCTTAAACGAGAATAATAAAATACCTCTAATATAGAAGCACTTGACTAAGATAATAATAATATTCCCGGAAATAATTATTAAAGAAGAATTCCGCTAGTATAATATAGCTATTAATATAGTTACTACCTACTACTATTTCTAGGAAAGGGAAACTACTACCTAACTATATATGAGGCCGTTTATATAAAGGGCGAGTCCGATATTATTAAAAGAGGCTAACCTATAGCTAGTAGCTACCGAGGCCAAGAAGCAAGTATTAAGAAATACTATACTATTAGTATTTATAAAAAAGAGAACTATTACCTGCTTTCTCTACTTAGGGAAGTAGAGCTTACTATTTAAAAAGCATACCTATAAGTTTACTAAGCCAGGAGATTTAATAAAGTACTTTAAGCAGAAGTATCTAGCTAATATTAAAGAAGAGGATTTACTCGAGTATAAGATCTATTAAATATCTCTCGAGTATAAAATATATCTTTAGAATTATATAAAGCATATCTATAGAACTATATCCTAATACTTTAGATAATATACTAAGAGTATATAGCTATATAGCTCGACCTTTTATTTTCCTTCTTTTTCCCTCTATTATTAGGTATTTGGGTATAAATTAGTAATAGTATTATATATCTTTTATTAATCCAAATATATAATCTTAGATATTTATAGTTTTCTCTTTTTATCTTTATATACTTATATATTTAGTAATTAAGATAGTTACGTAAATAAGAGGTTTAGCAAGTTAAGTAATCTATAGGTAAGAGATCTGTGCTTTTGTATTAGATGTATCTACTAAACCATATAGAGAAATATTATAGTATAGTCTTATAGCGAGTATTATTAAGTAATTACCATATATTACTTTAATAGCATTATTTGTTAATTAAGGTTACGTGGCCAAGAATTGAGAGGTATAGAGTACGAAATTACGGTATTAGGAATAGGTATTTTAAACTGGATATATATATATAGTATAGTTAACTTGGACTATTTATATATTCAGATCATATATCTACTAGGTAAATAAACCTTAATAATTAGTTACGGGCATAGTATATAATGTTTAACTGAGTTAAATATTACTTAGTAAGCAATTCTAAAAATAAATATTACCAGATTACCAAAGTGTATTCATCCTCGACTACTACAACTCAATATAATCCTCCATTTAATATTATTATGACTTGCTCGTTAATTGCATTTCTATATGCCAATAATTCTGTACTCTAATAATCTTTTACCGAATCTCGACGTCTAAATTATGGCATTGTGGCTACAGATTGGTCAAGCCACAATCCGAAAGGCAGGCTCCGGTTATACTGCGCCATGAAATACATTACATGCTGCAGACGTCCCCACTGTGCAAAGGGCTACTCTACGTTGAATACTCTTATCCCATACTCTATTCTGTCTAGAATTGTGATTTCGATCTCACCTTAACTTCTTTAGACACACGAGATCCTAGCCGTCCGAAATCATGCGTCTTTTGGAGATGAAAAGCCCTGGCGAATTCAGCCTGATCCAGGTTGCTACCCATAATACACTTCCCTACGTAATACTTTCGCACACTTGGACAGGTCAAGAGGTCACTTATCAAGATCTAGTCAGTAGTACTGGGAAAAGCAAGTCTGGCTTCGAAAAGATCAAGTTTTGCGGAGAACAAGCGACTAGAGATGGCCTACAACACTTCTGGGTAGACACTTGTTGTATTGACAAGTCCAACTCTGCTGAGCTTTCGACGGCTATTAATTCGATGTTCCGCTGGTATCGAAATGCGAAGAAATGCTACGTGTACCTCACGGATATATCAGTACCTACTTATAACGGAGACATTCAGCCAAGCCAGAGCACATGGGAAGCGGCTTTTCGGAGTAGCAGGTGGTTTACCCGAGGCTGGACGCTTCAAGAACTTATTGCTCCGGCAATAGTCGAATTCTACTCTAAAGAGGGCACGCGATTAGGTGACAAAAAGTCACTCGAAAAGCCAATTCACGAATAGCTTTACACGCAGGGGTAAGCAGGCCAAAAAGGCACAATAATAAGGTTAGAGCCTTATTAGCTATTCTACTCTATGAGAGCACGATCCATACGTCATGTGATACTGGTCACGCAGCGTTTACAATGGCGTAGCCGTGACATTACCCTCCCCTTTGGATCAGGCTCGTCCCCGAGCCGGTCACTCCGGAGCCAGGCATTCGGGCGCTTCACCTTCCAGGGAGCTCTTCAGTACTCATATAGTTTGTCATAACCTAACATGGCCTTACGGAGTTTTCGCGTTCTCACTGCCAGCCTAGGCCCTCGTCTTCCAGACCGTATTATGTGCTCGTGACAGCCTTAAGAAATCGTCAACCACCTCCTATAGAGTTAGTAAAGGAGGAGCCGAAATGGGCACTCAACGCTGGCTGGTGTGGGGATCCCGTTTCGGCCCCCTCAATTCCTCGGGTTCCGAGACGGCCTCCTGGAACTAATAATAGTTCCAGACTAGTGCATTTTCAACTTGGTATAACAGCAGATGAGAGAGACTTGATTAAAATTAGTAAAGAAAGAGGGGTCAAATGGGCACCATTTTCACACAGCAAGACACTTATCCACTAAGAGGTGCAATATTGAGGCCGCAGCTACTTGTCGCCAGTCCTCAATCTCCCTTGCCGCTGGGGCGTTCACCGATCGACGCGTTAGTGAGACGCATAGCCATAGCCATGACCTATTTTTCGCTACCAATGAATCCAAGACGCAGGATTCACGATAAAACGGAGTGGACCGTTTCGACATCCTACGGGCGGCTTTTTAGTGCGGTAGCACAAATATTATGCAAATACAGGGAGCATACTTTGTAGGATTGACGAGAGGGTGTAGTGAGGCTGAATGTCGGCGATCAAATGCATAGCAAGGAATCTCGGCGCTTCGTGGGGCTGCCCTTACCTGTAGCTACGTGCCTATTCCATTCAGCTCCTCGTAAGCACATAGAAATCGGGCAACTGGACAATATGCAAGACAACGTGTGTGGCGAGCGAGGGCAAAACCTTTGGCGCAAAACAGGTTTACTATGCATTAGTAGGCCAGAATGGTAAATTAGATATGCAGCCTTCAAACCACATACTATTCTTATTACCACGTCAGTGCACTAATGACTTTGTTGCTTCTCAAGCGAAGGATCAGCCTGTGCCTTATCATCATTCTCCCCTTCAAATCTCTGCTTGAAGTAATCTTACCACTTGAATTTTGCTAAGATATTCTATCCAAATGCCTGTAAATCAATCTCAAGAGCAATTAATTACTCCTGCAGCCGATATTAAGGAAAGCAGAAACCACTTCAAATGATGCCGCAGGCCCCTCTCTTCGCGGTGGTCCCTTTCCAGCTACTTGCTTTTGCCATTGTGTGCCATCACAAGTGGTCACACAGCGTCAGGCTGAGCTTCCTATTTCGGGGAGCCACCCTCGTCTTTAATTAAATGATGGCTGGAGTGGTGGGTTGCATCGGTGGACTGGCTCCAAAACGAGCTTCTTTACAATTGGTTGCTATTTCGGAGATACTCATGCATGTATTTGCCTTGTTCTGCCTTTTGCGAACAGCGGAGGACATCAGGCTGAGGTATTATTATGGACTTAAGAGCGTGGGAAGACGAGTTACGGTCCATCCACCTTCTCCCCTAGTCCCTCACATTCCCATTTTACTAATCAGCACCGCTTCGCACAATGTCGAGTCCATCCTCTACCCATTATATTCGGAGAAGGCCTGTTCCGACAGAGATTATAGGCCACTCGGATAATCTCGAAGTGGCTAGCAAGTCCCTTTCGCAGGATGAAAAAGCCGTCTTGCAAGTCATCGATACACCATATGATGGGACAGCGCCGCAGGTGCTTGCCGTGTTTAGCTTAAGCGACGATATTGCCGAGGGTATGAAAAGTCTTCCGCTATATGGTAGTAGGACTGCAAGGATTCTAGATATTACTACCTATTCTGATTTCATTATTACCGGCCGTAGAGAAACGAAGGGTCCGGAGAAAATACGACCAGCCAGAGATATCTTAATCAAGTTTCTGCAAGATATATATATGCAGCCATTTGAGGAACGGCGGATTTTCAGATGGCTTAATAACCCGCTTCTCGTAAATAATATCGGGAGTATAGCCTCCTAATAGTCTCAGTATTTGGGCGGTAGTAATGCAAACTTTTATTGCCTTATTAACCGTACGAGCCTGTAACAGGATCCTTTGGATTACGACCTCTATCCAAGAGATTTATACTTGACTTATATGCAAGATACAAATAGCCGGTTAATAGGTAAGTATACTTGATTATATTATTGCCTATTGCTTATAAGCCTCTAGCCATTATAGTGAACGATATCTGGTCCGGGCAAACATTTAAAGTAAATAAATCTCGTAAGAACAATATCCTTTTTCAAAATCCATATAGTATTTCGAAAATACTAGCTAGGACTAGTTAGACCTCCCTTTCGGACGGGTCCGTCGACACTTTCGCTAAACTCCTAGTCCTGGACTTCTTTCTTGCGTCCATTTATTTACAGCCCGTAGATTACTATAGTGCCCTGATCTACTCACAATTGCCGGAAAAAGAAGTCCTAAAGCTTTCGCTCACTAAAAACCCTTATCTTCAAGTTCCCTTAGGTCTCTTCGAGCCTCGTCTATCTGCTAAAAGCAGGGAGGCCTTCAAGGAGATAGAGCACGCCAAAGGAATCCTTAGAAGTGTCCATAACTTAGTGGATTCTATTAATTTTGTAGTCGCAGCACTTGAGCAAAATAATACCGCAAGCATATAATAGCCTGTCCATAAAGACTACGAGAGACATATGCAAGAGCTAGAAGCACTATATACAGAGTGCGGCGGCAATGCAAAGAGGGCCCTAGAGGCTCTTAACCGCCAGCTAGATTACCTGACGAAGCGGTATACTATCCGCAAAGCCAAGGCAATTAAGATCCTAATAATACTGGCCTCCTTATATCTGCCCTTATTACTCTCGGCCTCCGTATTAGGCATGCAATTTCCATTTAAACAGATCGCCTATACCCGACTAAAAAGTAATAATAGTAACCAGAACTTGATCGGAACAAACTTGCTATTCGACTTCTTTGGCGTATTTATCGGGCTCGCTACCGTTACTATATTTATCCTCTATGCCATTAGACTCGGACTTTAGATCAAATCAGAGGGACTGGATATAATCTCAAAGCACTTTAGTAGCCCGTTCTCCATCTTCTACTATGGAAGGCAATAGCGCTTTAGTGGGCGAGGAGGCGATATCTTCGAGTTTATCCAGGTCCTTACTATGTGGTGTATTAGCGCCGGACTTTGCATTACACTCCTGGTAGTATTCCTTATTGGCATACTGAAATCAGCCCAAAAAGCATGGCATACTGCAAGAAATGTGTTCGCGGCGTACATTGTGGTTAGCAGGGTTCTCCTTATATGCTATACCGGTACTTACTGGACCTTGTACACTAAGAGGCTTCGGCGGCGATAGACTCCGTACTCTCCTCTAATTAAGCCTGATTCGAAGTCGTTTGCTACTTCGTTCGTAGTTTTATAAGCTAGCTTATAATATATTCATAATTATGTTACGAATACACGACAATCAATGGCCTGAGGCTCGGCAGGCAGGACTGCACAGAGAACCATTAACGGAGATCACGGGACGGTCAGTCACGTGATGGAGTCCAAAGAATACCGACGGACTTCATTGGGCAGGCAGGAATCCATAGGACTCCTAGGCACAAGGGACTATATAAGTAGATAGCTTTTCTTAAACAGAAGGCTTATACTTAACTTTATTAATTATACTTCTTTAATGCCTACTAGTTTTCAGTTCCTTAATAAGCTTTACAACCACCGCGCGAGCCTTATCCGAAGTCTCTTGCCTTTCGTTAAAACATTAAGAGGAGATAATAATCATATCGAGTCCTTTTAAGAGAGGTTGGAAGCAGGTGTGGCGATTACCCTCAGCCACTTAGATAATGGCGCTAGCACAGACCTGCCACCACAACTGCGGAAGAACTCCGCCTCTGATGCTTTATATAAACCGATATAAAATAAGTTTCCACGTTAGGAACTTACTCTATACGAAAGTTAGCACGGTCGTAGTTCCTTTCCATTTGTAGATATTATAATGTTTTGAAACCTAAATACATAATTAAGTTAATGAGCCTTTATATAAGCTCTCGCGAAATTTAAATACCTATCTTAGAATTAAAATACGTCAAACTAGGGTGAGGCAAGTATGAAACAAAATACTATTATGTGGCGTTGAGATATTTGTAATTTTGTCGAAGTTCCAGTTGTACTACGGGATTTTCGCTTCGCAGGGATGTCGCTTATAAAGTGAAAACTGGCCACAGGGGCCGGGGAAGGCAGGCGCAGCTTCCGTGTATCTTCAATATAGATAGGCAAGGATTACGATTATTATAGAAAGCTAATTGGCTAGGATATGGTTATTTAATAATTAATATTTTATGATTTGGAGTACCCTGTATTAATTCACCGTGCGTATTATATAGATCTCGGTTTATTATTACTTATTTTTACATCTTAAATATTATGGCGCTATTATTCATAAGTACTATTCTCCCCTTCCTAATTATATTATTCACTTTATTGCTTTTTATCGCACTCTCTGCCCTTCCAGGTCTTCCCAAGTCGCCATCCCGTACCCACCATTTACTAATCACCTCCTCCACGACCACCACCTCCTCCATGCGAACCACACATTACCACACTAGTAGTACTGCCCTTCCTATATACCCAAGAATAATTTACCGCTTTTATTGGCGCCTTCATAATTATGGCTACCGCCGAGAACCCTCTAGCTCTAGCTTCTACCGCTCTCGATAACGTATATAATCCGGACGATATTAGCCTTCGTAATAGTGAAGTGGTTCAGGAGAATTTAGACTTACTGGATACCTGTCCTAAAGATTGTTTATTATATTTATAATAATCTCTATTGGGGAGTAGCTATATCTCTATTAGAACTATTATTTGAAATTAAACCTCGTTATTCTCCCTCAAGTTTAAGAAGTCTCTATAGTAAAGTAAATACTATATCTTTCAAATAGCGGAGGATAGGGCGATCTTCCTCTATATAGCGATTTCCCTTGGCGGATAGCTACTCCTGCGTGAATCGGTAATAGCCGATTAAGTAGGCTTGGGTTGTGGGGTACCTGAAAAGCCTATTTCGCAAAATCATTATAATAGACTTAATAATGGTTAATCCCAGCCTAATACCACTTATATATATTGCAATATAAGAGATAGTCCGTTTAAATCTATTTAAAATAAAATATTACTTATTATATAATTACTAAGAGCCCTAGATAGATAATAATTCTTGTATCTCGCTTAGCCTGGAATAGAGATAGCTATCTCTGGCGCATCTTTCAAGAATAATTATTTACGAAGCAAATATAGTCTATATATATATTATATTAACGCTTTA
This sequence comes from Hyaloscypha bicolor E, assembly GCF_002865645.1. Classification (NCBI taxonomy): domain Eukaryota; kingdom Fungi; phylum Ascomycota; class Leotiomycetes; order Helotiales; family Hyaloscyphaceae; genus Hyaloscypha; species Hyaloscypha bicolor. The sequence continues at coordinate 725,814 of NW_020194519.1, read as the reverse complement.
AAGTAAGTAAATATAGCTATTCTGCTTATCTTTATATATATATTTCCCGAGCTCTTTTATGCCGCGGATAATACTTTCATATGAGTAATCCTACTTTACCCTAATATATATTATAATATTTTCTATACCGAGCTCTATTACCCCCTACTCGAGCTCCCATATAACTAGTAATACTATTACTGCTTCCTTAATCGGGAAGGCTGCAACCGGCTTACCTCTCATATATATAATTCTCGAGTCTTATAGCAAGGAAATACTCGAGTCTATAAGCGAGCAGTTTCTTGATCTCGCTATTGAGGTGCGACTCCAAATAATTAGTATAAGTTAACTAGTAAAGCTACTTGCTAAGGCAAATAGATTTGGATATTAGGAGACGGATATTATTAATAACGAAAATAGTATCCGTCCTGTCTAGGGAGGCAATACAAATATATAATTAAAGCCCGATATAACCGGAACCCCAAAGCTACTAACTGTAATTACTGGCCAGTATTGCCCTTATTTTATAGCTCCGTCTTAACTACTTTCCCTCGAAAAATCTCGAGCCCCAAATCGTACGAATATAGCCCAAGTCTTGCGAGACGAACCTTTCTCGGTGGACGCATATCTTGATACTCCCGATATCCAAAGTACTACTTCTTCCGGAAAGAAAGGTAGCTATAGTATTTAGAGTATATAGGGTATTACGGGTGTGCAAGATAGGGTATTAATAGCTACTAGGACTGCTGGGAAACAGGGATAAAGGAAGTGCTTAAGGACTGGATCCGTAACTTATATTCCGAGATCTCGTAATATCTTAAAGAGAATGCAGGTACAAGATATAAGAGGGGGAGTATAGAGCTAATGCCCTAGAAAGCTAGTTTGAGCATTGGCTGGAAAGTTATCTCTATTAATTTCTGCCTAGCCTCTCGAGTTTATAGTTATCTCTGACTCGGAACCAGAACCTAAAGGCGATAATGATTATTAAACCAAGGCCCGTTTAGGCGTTTAAGCAAGAAATATTTATAACTTTAATACGACTCAAATTCAGAGTACTAGCTACTATCTTTTAAAGTAGGGCGGCCCGAAATATGATATTAATTATAATAAGCTCAAAGAAAACTAGGCTTTTAGGTAGGAATGCATTTTTAAAGAGAACTATAAGTTAAAGCGGCCGGCGTTAATATGTTTCAAATATCTCTTGTTTTATTCTGGATAGAGATTATGCCCTGGTATAGTGGGATTTGATTAATGTCTTATATTTAGAAACAAATTCATTAGCAGAACTTATAACAGTCTTATTAAATATCTCCTAACCCCTTCTCTATTAGTGGAATACTAGTAATGCTATATTCCTGCTTCTTTGACTTTCTGATTACATTCTTCCGTACCACCTTTTTCTTAGGGACCTCTTTCTCCTATGGGACGTATATGTCTTCTTTGCCAGAGTCTGCAAACTTTTGCACTACGCCACCTATATCCTCGCTTGCTATAGATATTATTAAAGAAGTCCCTGCGGATGGGGTAGCTTTGACTAGCAGACTAGTATGTGGCGAGACGCTCAAGTTTTGAAAGGAGAGTTCCGTATTTTCCAGATCTTTGTCTTCGGGGGCTGGCCCATTGGAATTCTTCGTACTCTCCAAGATATATTCCTGCGTAGCGAGTAGGCCTTGTCCGATAGTATACCTTCGGATTAATGAGCTTGAATGCCAGTTGATGGAAGAAGAGTAGCTTATGATATCTGATTCTCAAGGGTGCATTGCTTTAGCCTAATGTCAATCAGAGCAGCCATAACAGTGCCCGACGGAGGGCTCTCGTCTGGAGAGTAGCAGAGAGCAGGACCATGTCTGCAATTTGGAGAGATCCGTCGGAATAAGAAGATCTTTGGAGGTCGGTCGACTATTTATCAAGCTGTTCATCGAAGCTAGAGATATCAATATCGAGTTTGTGATGCGTGTACCGACTTGTGGTAAGTTGGGTGACCTCCGCCCGAGATATAGTAGTACGAGGGCGAGCCCGAGAAAGAATTCTCAATACCTGCCTGAGCCAGGCAATCTCATCCGTAATATCGGAGCAATATTAGGTTATATCGGATACATCTTACTTTTGGGGTACTTTGAAGTCATCTCGTCTCTATAGCATCTTGTATTTATATAATACTATTTATAATAATTAATATAATATATTTTGAGGGTATTTATTTAATTATTATACTTGATTCCGTCCTTTAATTATCTGACTGTAATTTACAAATATTAGCTCCGTTATTATAATCTCTATCTACTGCCCCTCTTCCGCCCTGACCTTTTACTCTACCCGCTCTAGTCTAGTATAATACTTGAGATTTCTATGCCCTGCTTCTATATTATACGGAAGCAGGTTTACCGGTACCGGATATAATAGTTACTAACTCCCCGTTAGTTGCGCCCTTTATAACCTTCAAAACTAGGGCTAGTAATTTACGATTTGCTCTTTGGACGGCGGCCAGGACTTGAGATTAATAGAATTATACATAAAGTAATAACTAGTCCGACGGTTACGGATAATAAGGGCTATATTAATATTACAGAACTCTACCAGGTTATAGGCCTTATTAATTAAGGTAGACTTCCGCCTGCTTAACCTTTTACTTCTTCTTTTAGGTAGCTTAATAGCTATAATATAAGAGATTATTCTTTAAATATTAAGAGAATAAGGCATATAGTTCTTTAAATAGTCTAAGCTTATATATCTAATACCGGAAAATCTATAATAGAATATATAGAATAAATATATTTAAAATACTAAAAGTTAGGATTCGGTAGCTAGGAGAAGTTAAAAATAGAAAGTATATTCTTAATACGGATTTGCGACCTGTGTATTTTCGAAAGATAAGGGAATAGTCCGCTTATTACTTTCGAGGAAAGGAAAATAGATAAGCGGTTCTATTTTTTAATTTCCAGGTAAGATCTTTTCTTTAGCTAGTATTATAGGTATATACTTAATATAGTAGTAATAAGAAGCAAATAGCAAATACTTATTAGTCAAAAATAGTATTCTGCCAGATATATATATAGCTAATTACGTTTTAAAGAAAATAATATAATGTTTTTTTCTATATATCTTAATTAGCTTTTCTAAAGTTAGATATATGATTTCCTTTATAAGCAAGGCAGTAATTATATAATTACTTGCCTTACCTTAGTATTTAGAGAACTAATATTAGATAATATTTTCCTTTTCCTAGAGGCTTACTAGTAGATTTCTACTAGTTTTATAAATGCCCTTTAAACCTGGAGAGCTTCCCAAGGCTAGTAGATTTCTGCTAGTCTTATAGATATTTCTTTAAACTTGTGGGAGCTTTTATAAAACTAGTAGAAATCTACTAGCCTTAGGAGCTCGCTAAATTTTAAGGCATATTTATATAACTAGTAGAAATTAACTAGCCTTAGGAAGCTTACTAATTTTTAAGGCATATTCGTAAGACTAATAGAAATCTACTAGCCTTAGAGCTTACTAAGTCCCTTAATATTATTATATAATATTAATTTTTATTATATATTATAGGGCTACTATATTTATAGAAGGATATAGTAGGGCTCTTATATACTTGGTATTTATATATTTCTTAGTTTCTATATAATATTTGGTTTATATATTTTATATATTTACTAGGGTACTATAGAAGGGAAACTATAATAAGATAAAAACTTATATAAAGTATACTAGAGTACAAAACGTAACTTAATAGTAAAATAATAAATTAAAAGTATAAATAGTAAAGTATAAATAGTATATAGTATATAAAAGCTCAATTAATTAAATACTTATAAAGAATTATTCTTTAAGTCTATAGAAAAACTAGCTTTCTTATATAATTTCTATAAGTTATATATAAAAGGCTATAGCCTTTACTATATAACCTAAATCTTAAAACCGCTAAAATAATATAATTTTTAATAAGTATGGCCTGCTATATTATATCTGACTTCCTATTTATTTATACTTGTTTCCTAAGTACTAAAAATAATAGAAAAATTCTATTTAGAGTCCGAAATAATAAAATATTTAGGATCCTCCTCTATTAGTTAATCTAATTTCTTTTTTATATACCTAAAATAAGACTTATTACCCTTAAATAATCTTATTTTATACTTCCGAACTTGCTTAAAAGTAATCCGAATCCGCTTAGCCGCATTCTTATATTAAATCTAATATAGTTCTCTATATTAATTAGTATCTGCCTTTAACTATTACTTAATTTCTACCTTTACTACTAGATATTAAGGAGGCTTATTATAGCAAATTATATTATAAATCGCACTAATATACTTTAAACGGATAGCTTCTTTAAATTTCGTATTATTTATAGTATCCTTAAATTAACTTTTAATAAAAGGGGAAAGCTCTAGATAAGAGGCTTTAATAACCTTATAGAAGACTTTATTTTCGTATATTTTATTCTTAATAGTAACTAGACTTATTAGAATTATAGTAAAAAGCCTATTAAGTAGCAAATTATTATTAAGCTATCCTTTAACTTATATATTATTCAAGAATTAATACTTTCCTATAATTCTAGACTTATAGATTATCTAGCTAAAGGTATTTATTTATTTAGTTAAATAGACTATATTCGGAGTCTTTTCTTCTACTACTTTTAGTAAATACTTGCCTAATTCCTTAGCTACTTCCGGCTCAAATTTATTAGAAATAGAGAAGTAATTAATATCTTTAAAGAATTTCTTACTAAAGGTAGTAGCCTTCTTATAGTCTATAAGGAAAATATAGCTAATATTCCGATATTCTTTACTAAGGTAAAATTCGCTATTTAAAGCTTTAGTAATAGCCAGATTTTTAGTATTACCTTTATACTAATTATAATTAATATTTCTAGAAGTAAAGTATTAGGCTAGCTAATAGTAAATAACTAGGTAAATAAGATACTTGTTCAATACTTTATAGAATCCGAGCTATATTAATAGATCTGCTATTAAAAGTTAAGAGGCTAAGGTAAAGTAGCTATTACCTAGATCTTTATATATTAATATATTATCTTTTTAGAAATAGAACTATAGTATTTCTATTTCCTCTATTAAGAACTCTCGAATACTAAGCTTCTTAATTCATTTTAGGTAATTCTTCTTATAAATATAACTATTTATATTTAGATTAATAATACTAGACTCAGAAATAGAAACTATAGTATTAAATTAAAGCTATAGATTAGAACGGAATTAATTAGAAATATAGTACTTGTATTTATATTACTTAATTTCCTAGGTCTTAAAAAAGAAATCCTATATTTCCTTATTTACTTAAGTAACGGAAATATACTTCTTGCCTTTAGTAACTTTATAGATTTTAGTAACTAGCTTTAGAGTATTCTTAATATCTTATATATTAATAGAGAGAATATTAGTAAGTTACTAAGTATATACTATATAGAGAGCTTTAAGGAATCCGTTATTAATCCTATAATATTCTTGCTTATAGATAGGTCCTAAAATACTATTATATATTTCTTTAAAGATATACTTATTCTATTAAGCAAGTATTAACTTCTATTTAACTAGTATTTTATAAATATACTAAATATCTTTATTAAGTTTTCTGAACTTAATATTTTTAGTCTTTTACTTCTTAGTTCTAGATATAATTATAGGAGTTTTTCTAGATAATATCTTTTTCTTTAAAGTAGAGAATTCTTTCTTGCTTTTCTCTATTTTACTAACCTTATACTTAGTCTAATACTTAGATCTCTACTATTTATTAGAAGTCTTAGGCTTAGTTTACTTTCTATTCTTACTAGGTTCTTCTTATCTAGTTATACTAGTTCCGCTAGCTTTACTAATAGTTTTCTTACTAGGCTCTATTAAATTAGCCCTATTTTTCTTAGCTAGATCTAGTTAAGTTAAAGCAGAAATTATAATAGAAGTCTATTCTTTAGGCTTATTTCGGAAAGCAGGAAAAGGCTTATTACTATAAACTCCCTTAATTAGAATTCCGGAAGTATTAAAGATATACTATCTAGCCTTAAGATTATTAGCTAATAGTATAGTAGGGATTTTACCCCTATTAGTTACGTGGTTCTGTCATGTGACTTCCGGACGTCCATAGTCCGCAGTCTGCTTATATTACCCCTCTCTCCTTCTTAGTTCTTAGAAATCAATTAACCTTTACTCTCTAATTCTACGTCTCACTCGTACGCTGTAATCCCACGCTATAGAAGCCCATTCTACTATCTATATTACTACTTGTTTTATATCCCTATTATAGTAGCGACCCAGGGAAGATTACGTTCTGGAGCTCTATTATTATATATCTCCCTTATAGTCGTAGGATTACAATTCAAGCTTTAATTACATTATTCGTACGACGATAATAACCTCTCCTATTTGGTTCAAGACTCTCTCTTTTACTTACTTTTACGACTACCTCCAAGCGTACCGCATTTTAGCTAATTCTACGGATACCGTAATCTTGTCTTCTTTTCTCTACTTCTTTGCTCTCTTGCCAAGCTTCAAGTATTACGATTCAAGCTTTAATTACGTTATTCGTACGATAGTAACGATATCCCTGTTTGGTTTAAGACTCTCTCTTTTACTTACTTTCACGACTACCTTCAAGCATACCGAGCTTTAGCTAATTCCACGGACGCCGTAATCTCGTCTTCTCTGTTTCTCTATTCTCTGCCAAGCTTTAGCTTTACGATTCAGGCTTCAATTCCATTATTTCGTACGAGAACGAGGTCCTTCCTTAGCTTAAGACTCTCCTCTTACGACTGAATTTCAATTGCTTTATAACTGCTTTATATTCGCTTCGATTTTCCGCTAATTCTACGGACGATATAATCTCGATTCTCTCGTCTTCTTTCCGCTTCTCTGTTCTCTGCCAAGCTTTTAGCTTTAGGATTCAGCCCCAATTACATTAATTTCATACGATAACGACGTCCTTTATTGGTTCAAGACTCTCCTCTTACGGCTGAATTACTACTGCTTTGCATTCGCTTCAATTTCCATTGATTCTACCGATTATATAATATCTATTTCTCCTCCTGTCGACTTCGCCTCTCCCCCTTTATTTATAAAGCTAGATGCTTTATAAGTCTCTCGCTCTTACTTTCAATATATTAATAAGCTCGTATAATATGGGGATCCTTCCGATTCCGATATCCAAAGCTTGCTTGCCTATTACAAAGAACTACTCCGGTAAGAGCTCAATTATATATACCTTGGAATCATATCTTTTACGGTTCCTTTCCCTCCTTCGCATCTCTTACCAGATTGGCTATATAATATTAAGACCCCTTTGCTTTTGCCTTTAGCTTCTCCTGCTATGCAATTACGAGAGTATGAGTCTCTATTCCAGGCGGACGAAGAGGAAGAGATGCCAGTATAGGTAGATCAAGTGGTGGCATATATGGTATACAAATCTGGGGCTATATGGTAGGCATAAGTGGTCAATTCTATACGATTTTGACGATTTTCGACCCTCCTTTACCTCCCTCTTATTCGATTTACGGTTCCCTCTCCGATTTATAAACCCTTCTCTCCTTTAATTCCCCTTATACTTTTAACTTCCGATTCGCTTCCCTTTTACATACGATTTCGGCAGTTTCGACACTCCTTTACCCTCTCCCTTATTCGATTCCAAGTCCAGTGATTTCTGTGGTTACTATAGCAGTTACAGAGGTTTCTGGTACATACTTCACTTTACGCTTCCCTCTTTGACTTACGGTTCCCTTTTCCGATTTTCGAACCTCCCCCTACCTTCTCCAAGACCAGTAATGCCTGCATTACGGCTATAATAGCAGAGGTACTGGTATAGATATTTCGTACGATTTTGGGTGCTCTTAGTGGGTGCTTTACATAGTGCTTTGGATACGATTCGTATGATACGAAATGGTGTATTTCCTTGTACTTTGGGTACGATTTAGTATTAAAGAGTATCTCCTTATACTTTGGGTACGTTTAGTATTAACGAGTATTTCCTTGTACTTTGGGTACGTTTAGTGTCAATGAGTGTCTCCTTGTGCTTTGGGCACGTTTAGCGTCAAAGAGAGAGAGTATATGGCTACTAGTACTTTGGGTGCGATTCGTATAATACGGCAGAGAGAGAGCGAGAGCGTTTCCTTGTACTTTGGGTACGTTTAGTATCAAAGAGAGTGTTTCCTTGTGCTTTGGGCACGTTTAGCGTCAAAGAGAGTATTTCCTTGTACTTTGGGTATATTTAGCATTAAAGAGAGAGAGTGCATATCTACTAGTACTTTGGTGCAATTCGTATAATACGGTAGAGAGAGTATTTCCTTGTACTTTGGGTATATTTAGCGTTAAAGAGAGAGTTTCCTTATACTTTGGGTACGTTTAGCATTAAAGAGAGAGAGAGTTTCCTTGTACTTTGGGCACGTTTTAGTATTAAAGAGAGAGTATATCTACTGGTGCAATTCGTATAATGCGGCAGAGAGAGAGAGCATTTCCTTATACTTCGGGTACGATTTAGTATTAAAGAGTATCTCCTTGTACTTTGGGTATATTTAGTATTAACGAGTGTCTCCTTATACTTTGGGCACATTTAGTATCAAAGAGTGTCTACTAGTGCTTTAGTGCAATTCATATAATACGGCAGAGAGAGAGAGAGTTTACGGGTGCGATTCGTATAATAAAATGGAGTATTTACTAGTACTTTGAGCAACGAATTAGGTATGGGAATACAGTGGTTTGAAGTCGGGGCATATATAAGGCAGAGTATACGATGGGTTTTCGATTATTATATTACTTTATAGGTGGTTTTTGGCTCTTGCTTTGGGGATATGCTCAGGGGACAAGCACTTGTGCGTAGGGGAAGTATGTGGTGGGGATTTTACTTCTATTAGTCACGTGGTTCTGTTATGTGACCTCCGGACGTCCGCAGTCCGCAGTCCGCTTATATTACCCCTCTCTCCTTCTTAGTTCTTAGAAATCAATTAACCGTTACTCTCTAATTCTACGTCTCACTCGTACGCTGTAATCCCACGCTGTAGAAGCCCATTCTACTATCTATATTACTACTTGTTTTATATCCCCATTATAATAGTAGCTTAAACTCTAATTCTCTATATTTCGAAATAGCTTTAGTATATTTAAGTATCTTAGTAATATCTAATTTAGTAAATATACTAGTATTCTAATACTTCTTATCCTTAATATATTCTAAAGTAGCTTTATTAATTAACTAAATAGCTTTATATACTAAAGCTTTTATCTTAAAAAGAGAATATAACTTCTTATAGACGTTTTTACTAAGGTTATTATAGATATTATTAATATATTAGCTAAAAGCTTTACTATATAGTATAATTCTATTCTAATTCTTAGTATTAAGACTATTTACTATAGTCTTAATCTTATTAAGCTTCTCTTATCTGCCTTTAGAAATGCCTTTAATAATATTCTCGAATTCCCTATTATTAGCTTAGTAGTTCTTTAGCTTCTTCTTAGTTAATTCTAGTCTAGTTTTATTTCTAATAAAGGTTTTCTATTTTAAGAGCTTATTATATATACTATTTAGCTTATCTAGAATATTTGTATTAAATTCAGTAATTATAGCTATCTTTTCTAGTATTAGTAGGTCTTTTATAACTATCCAAGCTTCTTTAATACTTTAAACTTTAATATTATTAATCTATAGGCTTTTAATAATATTACAGCTTGCAAGAACTAGCTATTATATTTTACTAGCTTAAGGAATCTATATTTCGGCTATTTTATTATTCTTAATAGATTATAAAGGTATTATTAGTATAATAATTATAGGTTATAGAATTAAAAGTTCTCGAGATTATAAGAATTTCTTTTAAGTATATTCTAAAATAAAGAGTAAATTGAAATAGTCTTAAATTATATAAAGGCATTATATATATTTGAGTTTTTCTTTCTTTCTAGTAAAAAAATAAAGCTAAAATAGTAATATATATAATAAAGAAAGTAGATATAATAATTAGATATATTTAAAATAATATAATTATAAATTAGAAATAATTATAGAAAGTAAAATATAAAGTTAGACTTCTATTATAGAAAATAATACAAATATATATATCTAAAGAAATATAATTAAGGAAATAATTAAAATAGATTAAACTAAATAGCAATAATAGGGAAATAAGAAAATAATATAATAGAAATATAGATATAATAGTAGTATCTAAAGTATTGAAATATAGAAGGAAATAATAAAAATTTTATAATATAAATATACTAAAGATATTAGGAAAATATAAAATAAGTATTAATAAAAAAGAAGTTAGAATAATAGAATTAAGAAATAACTCAGAATAAAGTATTACTTTTTCCGAAACTAATTTATATCTCTTCCGAAAGCTAATTGAATTTATTTAGTATTTATTAAAGTCGACTTTATATAGTATAAAACTATTTAGTTAGTTAGAACTTTAAAGTAATATCTATATTTATAAAGGTAATACTAAAAGTATTAGAATATATAAAAGAAGAACTATAAAATAGTATAAATAGAATTTATAGTACTATTATTAAGTTTAAAATAGTTAATATTAAAATTAATATAGAATATAAAAAGATTAGATATTCCGAATTAGTATTAAGGATATAGAAATTATTTAGATAATATTTAATAGTAAGAAATATATTAATAGTAAAAATTAGTAAATTATACTAGCTTTTTAAAGAGGTAATTAGTTTCTAGTAATGAAACGATATTATAGTTAGAGAAAGGGTTTTATATAAGAGAAGTTCTTTATAGAAATAGAAATATATAATATACTAATTAAGCCTCGATATAAGTTTTAAGAATAGCTATAGTTATATTAAAAAGGAAGTGGGTTTTCTAGTATAAGGTAAGCTTTAAATAGGTAGATCTAGTTTATCTAATATCTAATAGATTTCTAGAATTATATATTATTAAATATCTTTGGAAATAACTATTAGATTTAATAAGATTTCCCTTTCTTCTTATAAGGCTTCTAGTTTAGCTATTCTGTTTATATATAACTTCTAATTAGGAAGTTTATTTAAATATTATAAGGAAACTTATAATTATAGTTTAAGTTAAAGTCGAGATCTATAAATATTATAATTAAGCTTTAGACTAGTATAAGCTATAAGAATAGCTAGGTAAAAGGATAAATAGAGCTTTTAAAAGATTTCTAGTTTAGTAAAATATATATAAAAGACTTTCTTTTTTCTTTTCTTTTTTCTCTATCTCTAAATATAATTACTATCTATTACTATAATTCGGAATTAAAAGTTTATAAGGTAACCTTTTAATTCTCTATTTAATTTTATACTAAAAGAAATACTTTATATTCGATTTCTAAAATCTAGTAATAGAATTTTATATATTAAGAATACTATTTAGTAGTAATAATTAGATAATAATAAGAAATAAGTAATAGTAAAGCTTGTCCGATTTCCAGAATAATAGTCTAATAATAATATTTTCTAAAAGTTATAAATAATAGTTAAAAGAAAAAATTAAAAGATATATAAAGAATTAAAAATAATAAGTTTTATTTCAGGTTAAAAAGAGCTTCTATTATTAGATATTTCCTTTTAATTCTCTATAAAGAAGATATACTTTACTTTTTTTAATTTCGGTAATTCTAGAATATATATAATAATACTAGTAGCTTTTTTAATCTTCTAAATACTATTTTGCTTATAGTACTTTATAACTGCTTTTTTTTCTAGTTTAGTATTTATCTTAAAATATTTATTTATAAATATATACTTATTATTTACTTTATTTTTAGAGAAGTACTAGAATTTATTTCTTTTAATAAACTATTTAAATTAATTTCCGGTATATATTCTTTAAAGTATAATACTATTAAGTTCTTTTAGTATATAGTATTCTTTTAGTTAATCTATATATCTCACTCTATATAGGCCAAGCTAGTAGTATAGCAGCTTTATATTTCTTAACTTATCTTAATCTATTAATTTAATATTATATATAAGAACCAGATTCTGTTCGGAAATAGGGTTTAAATAAATCTGGTAAATAGTATTAAATTACTTCTTTTTCTCTCGGTATTATCTATTCTTCTTTATTTTAGCTTCTTTAATATCTTTATTTCTTATCTATATTTGCTTTATATATATTTCTAGAAGTATTTCTCTATTATAAACTTTATTTTATTTAAGTATTCTTTAGATTAGAAAGTATATTTCTATAGATAATATAGCTTCTCTACTATAAACTATATAAAAAGAGGTAAATTAAGTTAGTTTATATATAGTAATTTAGTTAGTAAATAGAATATATAATAGTAAATCTACCTAAAGCTTCTTTTTACTTATTATAAATATAATAAGTACCTGAATAATTAGTTAATATTCTCTTTTAATTATACTATTTCTTTTGGAATTATAGGCTAAAATAATAATTCTATTAATTTCTAGCTTATTAAGTTCCTAAATTACTATTTCTTTAAATTCCGATCTGCTATTTACCTTAAGCTAGCTAAATAAACTATATTTATAAATGATTTCTTCCCAAATAAACTTAGTAATCTTCTTACTAGTTAGGTTTTTTAAAGGTCTAGCTTTAATCTATTCTAAGAAGTTATCTCTAGTAATAACTAATAAGTTATATTCTTTATAGTCTAGTAGTTTAATTATATTAATTCTAAGGTAATAGAAAAGAGGTATAGCTTTTATTAGATATAGAGCTTTTTCTTATCTTCTTTTACTTTTATACTAATAGACTTTATAGGCATTTATATATTTATATATATAGTTATAGTAATCTTTCTAGTAATAGTAGCTAGCTACTAAATAAAAAGTACTCTTTTTTCTGCTATATTTAATCTTATTATATAGCTCTTTAATAATAATTTTTCTTTATTCTTAATTATTAATAATAAGTTAAAATAGATATATTTTAGATATAACTCTCTATAGTAATTAATTTCTTATATTATAATTTAAAGCTTCTCTATTTAACTTTCGAAACTCGGCTCTAGATATTTCTTCTAGTCTAAAAAGTATTATAAAATATTATATAATATTCTAGTATTATTCGGAATAGCTATTATTTAAGGAATCTAGTAAAATAGTTAGATTATTAAATAAAGTATAAAAGTTAGTATTATTATTTACTATTTTACTAGAGGTTATATATAAAAGGCTATAGTCTTTATTATATAACTTCCGGATTTTATTATTTTTTAATATTACTAGTTTGCTTCCAGATATAATAAGGCTTTAATTATTAATCTCTAGTAATTAAATATTACTATTTAAATATCTAATAAAGAGCTTAGAAGTCGGATTTCTTAAAATAATATTATATAACCAAACCGGAACTATTTCTTTTAACTAAACTTTCTATTTAAGAGGTATTATTTTAATAGTATTAAGCTCTATTACTAATTATTTATTAATATTCTTATTATCTTTAGTATTGCTTTCTTATTATAAGTATCTCAATAATTTATTAGTAATAGTATACTTAGTTTCTTTAATATACTTGACTTTAAAGTTAAATAATTACATTTATATTAGCTAGTAAATAATCAGAGCTCTAGGAAGATCTATAGCCGCTTTACTTAGCTATATAACAAGTATATTAGCATCTAGTTTAAGAATAAAATAAACTTTATATAGCCAGAATTATACTTTTTATAGATACTTTACTAGCCCTTAGTATTTTCTTTTAGTAGTATTATATTTTTATTTAGTATTATTCCAGATTTCAGACTTATATTATATAATTTTCTTTTTTCTTTTATTATTATATTAACTAAAAGTTCCGCTCTATTTATTTAGGCTAGTATCTATTACTAATATAATTATTCCCTAACCTTCTAATAGATTATAGTATAACTTATAGAGTATTAGAGTAGTAATAAGCTTTTCTTAAAGGATTTATATAGTTTACTTTTATTTATTATTTTAGTTCTATATTATATCTTTCTTTATTAAGTAATAAATGGGTTTAGTAATAATTATAAAGCCTTTAATCCAAATATAATAGTAAATAATAATTCTAATAAATGCCTTATTTTTAGTTATACTATTATAATATTTCTATTTTAAGATTTTAGTAATTTCTAAGCTTAAAGGGCTTCTTTTAAATACTCTATAAATAAAGCCAATAATAATTATACTATTATAATAGAACTGCAATTTTTCTCTAATACTAGCTCTGGCTTATTTAATTCTATTTAAGATTATATCTAGGTTTTAAAGATATTTAAATATAAAATACCGAATTTTAAGTAAAATAAACTGCCTATTATAGTCTATATAAGGTCCCTTAACTCTAATATTATTAATAAATAATATAGTAATTTTGGGAAATAGATCCTCTAGAATAGTTATAATAACTTATATAAACTATATAATAGAATTAGTAGCTTTCTAAAATAGTATAGTTATTCTTAATAGCTCTAGAAGCATTATAAATATAGTTAAATCTCTATTACAAGTATCTAGTATAAATTAATTATATCTGGAAAAGAAATTAATTAGAGAAATATAAGTATATCTAGTAAATTCCTTTGAGATCTTATTAGTAAATAGAAATAGATTAGTATTTTATAGGATTACTGAATTTATTTTTATAATAGTATTAATTAGCCTATAAGTTCTAGTAACCTTTTTTATAACTAAGAACTATAGATTTTGGTAAGGCCTATTATATTTCTTAAGAATTCTATAATCTAGATATTCTAATAGTATTTTTACTATTACTAGTACTAGAGCTTTGGGATATAGGAAATTCTTTCTTTACTAGGCTTTATACTTAATAGTTTTAATTAGAATAAATAGGCTAATATTTTTATAGACTTTTTTTATTTCTTTCTAATTAAATATAATTATATTTTCTTAATTAATTATTAATTCTTGAAATATAGCTAATTCTTTTTCCTAGAACTAGTTACTAATATTTAATTATTTAAGATATTCCGGAATAAGTTATAAATCTCTTAAAATAGCTAATATTCTTAATAAAAGATAGTTTTTATACTTTCTAGTATATTTCTATAGGTATTCTCTAGCTTTAAATTTCTTAAACTAGTTCGGATATTTACTAGAGCCTTCTCTAGTTCTATTATTAATATTTACTAGTTAAATCTTCTTATTTTTTATTTTATATATTTCTATAATTAGAAATAGACTATAGTTATTATCTTTTTCTTTAAGAGCTATAGCTATTTTCTCTAGTACTTTTTTTTATCTAATTTCCGGAATTTATAACCTTTCTATTTAGTTTCTTTCTAGTTAAATATAGAGATTACCTTTTTATTTAGTATTTTAATATATATTTCTTAAGCTTCTATATATTTTAGAATTCTTTTTAGTTTTAGGTTTTATATTTCTTAGTTTCGGGAATATATTTCTTTATTATTAAAAGATACTATTCTATCTTTTTTTTTAGAAATATCTTTACTTAATATTCTTTTTATTTCTTTTTCTATTAAATCCGGAATTACTTTTAATAATACTTTAATTAGAGCCTTTTCTGCTTTAGTTCCTCTAAAAATATTATTAATTTCCTGAATTTCTAAACCTAAAATAAAAGAATTTATAGGAAATTCCGGTATCTTTCTATTTTCTCTAATATTATTACTAGTTATAATATTAGGTTCTATTTTTCCTCTTTACTTTTAGTTTCCTATTCCGTATTACTTAATTTCTTAATTCTAGAAACTTAATATTCTTAAATTATTACTTTTTTCTACTTTCTAGTATTCTTTAAAAATGAAATAATTATAATAATATAGGTATTCTAGTTATTTTTAGGATTAGTAAATCTTTTATTCTATAAACTATTATTTCTATATATAATATTTATCTTTATTTTTACTAAGAATAGTTAACTAAATAGGATTTTTAGAGCTTCTTTAACTAGAAAGAATATATTTTCGCATTTTACTTTATTTATAACCTTAGCTTTAAGCTTTACTATTTCTATAAATCCAAATTTAGCCCTAGTAATAGTAGATATTTAATAATCTATAGTATTATATACTATTTTACTAATATTTCTAGAAATCTTTTTAGGAAAAATATTAATTTTAGCTTTAGTATTAATTATTTTTTTATATTTAATACTCTCTTAAGGTTCTCGAAATATAAATCAGAGATATAGTAATTATATAATATATTTATAAGCTAGTAATATCCGAATATTAATACTATTACTTTTAAATTAAATAATTCTATTAGTATTAGATATTTAAACTAGTATTTCTAATTTCTTAAATATTCTATTTATTATATAAGCTATAGCTACTAGTTCTATAGATCTTCTAGTATATTTAACTATATTTAATATAATAGTATTTTCTATTTATAAGATAGTAAGATAAGAAGTATTATTCTTAATCTATTAGTTCTAAAGTATAATAGCTAGATCTAGTATTTTTAAGATATTAATAAGTATTCTTATTTCCTTCTAAGTTTTTAGAAGTGAAATAGTTACTTTTTTTAGTAATCTTATTAGAATATTATTAACTTTAGAAGTCTTATATTTATTATAATTAAAAGTATATTAGGTTTCTAATTTATCTAGTTTATTTCCGGAAGTATTAATATTTATATCCTTAGCTAGGCTATTTCCTTATCTATTACCTTTTAGAGTAGTATTCTTCTAGCCTCTTATATAGGGTAGCTTTTCTTCTACTTTAGCTTGTTTTGGGAAAACCTTTTTAGCTATTTCTATTTCTTTTTTCTTTTTCTTTAATAAGAAACCTATTATAGTATTAATAGAAATACTATTTATAGCTAATTTTTAATATTATTTATTAATTCTAGAACTTAAAGTATTAGTAATTCTAATATAATTTCTTTTAAGGCAAAGCGGCTATTTAGATTCCCTAAATATAACTTATTTACTTCTATATATAGATTCTGGTTAGCTAGTTCCCTTTTCTCTTTCTTACCTAGTAAACTAGATATTCTTTATTAATCTCTAGATATTTTTAGGTCAAATATTTAAGTTATAATTAAATTCTCTTTTTCGGACTTAGGAAATAATTTAGTTAAATTACTAGTATTTACTAGTAAGGAAAAAGAGAATACTTTCTTATTTAGGCTTAAATAGCTCTTTATATTATTTTCTATTAAATTAGTAAATATATCTATAATTTATAAGTTCCTCTATTAATAGATAATAGAACTAAAAAAATATAAATATATTCTGAGTTAATATTATTATTCTTATTTCTACTATAATACTTATAGCAAATTCGTTTTCTTAGTTTTAGGTTTATATTATAGGCTATATTAATTTAAGTAATATTTTCTAATTATATTTAAAACTAATTTCTTTTAAAATATAGTTATTTAAACTCTCTATTTATTCTAGCTTAATTACTATAGCTACTATAGTATTCTCTATATCCTCTATTATAACTTCTAGTATATTTTCCCCGAAAACCCGAATTATATTTACTAGGCTATTAATATTATTATACTTACTATAATTAGCTAAATTATATAAATTGGCTATAAATATTCTCCCGAATTATAATAATAGCTATATTGAGTTATTTCTATAGATTCTTTTAAGTTATAGTAATAATAAATAGTTTTTCCAGACTTTTTACTAGATAGTTAATATTATCTCTTTTAGGTTTACTACTTTTAGTAGATTTTATATAATTAGCTATAGGCTGAATTTTCTTTTTACTTATATCTATAATAGCTTTAGGAAATATAATAGAAGGAACTAGTAAGAAATAATTATCTTCTAGTTTAGGAACTATATTATAGATTACTATATTCAAGTATTTTTATTTAAGTCTAAATATATCTGAATTATTAGTAATATTAAAACGGTATTTCTTCTTTTTATATTAATAAAATATTATTGCCTTCTTATATATCTTACTATATTTATAAATAGAAATATTTATAGGCTCGAAGTTTGTATTTTTAAAAATGTAATTCTTTATTAGAATAAATAATTCTCTTATAAATTCTCGATACTAAGTAATTTTATTTATCTCTTTCCTCTTTAGTAATTCTTTTAATACTTTATTAAATATATTAATATAAGACTTGAAAGAGATTTCTTTATTCTAGACTTATATAATAATCTAATTAAGAAAGTTATAGCTAATTTTAAGTATTTTCTAGTTATATTTTCGGAATTCCTTTAGTAAAGCCTTAAAGAATTTGGTTTCTTAGTAATTTCCTGAATTATTAGTATAGTATTCTGGTATAGCCTTAATCTAATTCTTGTAAATAGAAAAGATATAACGAATAATTCTCTCTCTTTTAATATTATTAGAAATATAATAATTCTTATATATATTTATATATTATTTTAAGAATATAGAAATATTACTTTCCTGAAACTATAATACTTTAGAAGCTTTTATAAGTAATAGGTTTAAATCCAGTACTAGTATATACTTATTTTTAGCTATATTAATCTTAATAATTTCTTCTATAATTAATTATAGAGTTTCTATATCTGAGATTTCTACTAATAAGATTCCTAAAGAACTAATTTCTCATTTAAGTATATCTTTTAGTTTAGGAACCGGAATTTGAAAGAAACTAGTTAATAATAATAGATATAATCTAGATTCAAGTTTTAGTATTAGTAATAATATAGTAATAGTTTTTCTAGTCTTATTTCTATTACTTATATTCTTTTTTCTATTTTATTAGCTTAATACCTATAGTATTTTCCTTTAATTTTACCGAACTAGATATATTTTATAATACTATTAATAAATATAATAAAAATAAAAATAATAGAAATAATAAAAATAATTTTACTATTTTCTCTAATTTCCCTAAATTCTTCTTATTATCTCTATTTAGTAATCTCTCTTTTCTCTAGAGGCTTCTCTAATTTATTTATATAATTTCTTATTTCTAATTTCCTTTTAATTCTTTCTAATTTCTATTTACTATTTTACTTGAAATTAAGGATATTTCCTATTTTAGGTATTTTTTTCGGATTTAGAAATAAGCTTTATTACTAAGATTAAAGCTACTTTAATTCCGACTTTTATTATAACTAAAAATAATATATAAATTAATAGTATAATCTTATTTCTATATACTAAAATCTGTTTCTAACTAAGGTCTAACTTATACTATTTTAGTATAATATTTCCTATTTTATTTCCTTTATTTCTTTTTCTTCTATAGTTAGCCTCTATTCTTATTACTCTTATATATTATACTAGTAACTATATCTTATAACTAACTTATATCCAAGTTACTAGATATATCAGAAATTAATATAAGATACTAAGATTAATATTCATATATTCTTAATATTTTAGCCTTAGGCTCAAGGTATTATAATAGCCCTTTTTTTCTCCTAACTTACTAAGCTAATAATTCGCCTTATAAATACTTCTTAGAACTTTATAAAAGTATTACCTTAATTATAAAGTTTCTATTCTCCCTATATTACTTATTATAAAATATATAAAAGAGAAATTATAATAAGACAAAAACTTATATAAAGTATACTAGAGTATAAAACGTAACTTAATAGTAAAATAATAAATTAAAAGTATAAATAGTAAAGTATAAATAATATATAGTATATAAAAGCTCAATTAATTAAATACTTATAAAGAATTATTCTCTAAGTCTATAAAAAAAACTAGCTTTCTTATATAATTTTTGCAAGTTATATATAAAAGGCCGCGGCCTTTACTATATAATCTAAACCTTAAAACTACTAAAATAATATGATTTTTAATAAGTATAACCTGCTATATTATAGTACCGAATATAGCCGCTCATATCCTGTAATTATATAATATCTATATTTTCTTATCTTTAATACTTCTCTTTTATAATATTATCTAGTAGCTATAGATATAACTTTATATATATAATATCTAAAACTATATTTTATCTAAAAGTAATAAAAAAGCACGGGAAAAGATTAAACTATAAAATAAAAAATATTATCTAATTACCTTATTTGCCTTACTATTATAAAGATTAATAATCAAGTTTAAAGAAGCTTACTTTATTTATTAGATAATCTCGGATCTTATTAGTATTAGAGACTTTTATTTATTAGTATAATTAGAATAATAGACTAAATAACTTACCTATTATAAGTAACTAGCTATTTCTCCTAGTCTGTTTCCTAGATTCAAGTTCTCTCTTAACTAGTATCTATATATCCCAGTTAATATTATTTATTAGCTTTTTCTTAATATATTCTCCTATAACTTCTGCCTAAAGAATCTCTTCTAATAGAGCTTTGCCCGAATAGACTTTTATATACTTCCTAAAGGATTTTTTACTAATATTACTTGATTTATAATAGATCGAGATAAATAGAATCTATTCTCTACTATTAGTAAATACCAAGAAAATAAATAGTTTATTTATAATATATACCTAACTATTATCTAGTATATCTTTATTTAATACCCTATTAAGAAGTAACTGGGCTATAACTATAACATCTGGCCCGGTTAGATCTCTATTTAAAAGAAGATAAAAATGGGATTATAACTTACTAATATCCCGAACCTACCAGATTAGATAGATTTAATAAGTATGAACTTTACGGGTATTATAGCTATAAATGAGCTATTTTAGATATAGTAAATATATTATAATTCCGAAGCTACTAGCTATTATAAGGATGTTCTTATAGTTATTTATAGGAATACTCTTTTTATAAGGTCTATTAAATAGTACCCAGGGATTTATAATATACCCGCTTTTAGTATATTATAAGAGTTCTCGGGTCAGGCCTTACTAAGACTTAATAAAGAGATCCAGATAATCTTATAGCTTCTCTATCTATAAGATTACTATAAACAGGTAATTCTATAAGAAGAACTAGAAGCTAATAGAAGGCATTTATATCTAAAGGCTAATAGCCTATTTGGCTTTAATATTAAATAGCTTCTAAAGCTATATATAAACCCTAACCATATTATATTTATAAGTTATATGGGCCTATATATTATAGTAATAGAAAATACTATTTTGGCAGATAACTATATATCCTTAAATAAGATATATAAACAGAAATAGTTCTATTAAGATATAAAGATATATATAGGGAAAGGCTTTTTTAGAAAATAAGTACTACTAGATAAAATAGGTAGTAAGTATAACTAAGGCTTAATAGATATAGAAAAAGAGTTTATAGGATAGTTAGTAGAAGAATAATATAGAGAATAGAAGAATAATGAACTCTAGTAATAATACTTCCTATATAGAGTATTAGTAGCGAAATATAGTAAAGGGACTATTTATAATAACTATAAACCTATTCTGGGGCAGATATAAAGAAAAGAAGGGCTTTAAGGCTATTATAACTAATAAATAGAAAATAGTAAGTATAATTACTATTATGCCTGCTAACTAATAAATCTGCTAAAAGATATTAAGGGTTATATCTAGTAGATCTATAAGAGTATTAAGATATGGAATTATAAATAGTGGGATTAGGTTAATTATTATAAGTATTCCGGCCTAAAGTCTAACTTATAAGATAGTTATATCCTAGAACTTGAAGTAATATATATTTCCTATAATATAGATTAGTTATACTAAGATACTAGCTTGACTTTATAAGCCTAGAAGCCGGTACTAATAAAGAATATAGTAGTGGATTAGATGTTTTAATATAAGAGAAAAGAGATATCTAATAAGGCAGGTAATTAAAGGAAAACTATTAATAAGTAAGAGAAAGCAGAAACTGCCGCCTATAATAATAGTATATATAAGGCTAATATCTATAATAAATAAGCGAGAGCAAGAGTAACTATTTACTATATAGATAAAGACAGACGGTTATAGAGAATAAGATAGGAAAAAGGTCGATTTCGAGAAGGAAGGGGATAAGAAAGAGAGAGAGAAAGAGAGGCAGAAAGAGAAAGGAAATCTGAGAATATAGTAAAACGGTTACTTATAAGGTCCTTATTAGAAAATAGAACTATAAAGAAAGATGTGGAATCTTTCTGCCTACTAAGATTAAGAGATAGTTTCTATTAAAAAGTTATAGGCTAGAGGTAGTTACTTTATAATAGTTATTTCTATCTAAAATATATAGTCTATAATTCTAAAATATAAATACTTGAACTAGGGAGCCCAAACTAGACCCTGCCTATTTTAAGCTCTTTTAATAGGGACTTTCTAGCTAAAGGGAGCTATAATTGGCTGCTTCCAAAAACAGGTAAGTTATTCTTAAAATAGAGGAATTAAAATACGGCTTCCTATTATTCTAGTTTAAAGAAACTAATTTGAGCTCCTTATTATCTAATTAAATTATAGACTCAAAATTTAGAGAACCGGGGCTCAAATTCGGCTTTTATATTCCTGTTATCTATTAATATAATAGAGCCCCTAAAGATAGCTATCGAGAATAGAGGATTTTTTTAAGTTAGGAAGTATTAAATAACCTGAGAAATTTTCTCGACCTCTGAAGTAATTACTATATAATAGATATAATAATGATTAAATATAAAAACGAGAGTATTAAAAGAAAACGAGAGAATAAAGAAATAAATAAAAGAAAGGATATCTTAATTAAAAAAGTATATAAGTTAGGGTAATTCGAAAGTATAGATATAGTATTAATTATTTATAAGTATAATTAGTATATTATATATAGATCCAGGAATTATAAAATATAGCTACTATTAATAATAGAGATTATAAATACTTACTTAATTAAATACAAGTAATATTAACTCTAATCTAGTATAATATATATTCTTTCCCGAAGATAATAATATCTAAAGATATCGAGAAGTGTCTTTTAAAATAGAAGAGAAAAGGAAAATTATATTCGAATAAGTAAGGGAGATTAAAAAGCTATTAACTTAATAAGTAGAATATTACTAATAAGTTAAATAAATAATTAGTTACTATATAAAGTAGAAAATAAGGCTATAATAAATTAATAGAATTAAGTAAAGCCCTTATTCTCTAATATATTCTTATACTAGCCTCTTTTATAGTAAAAGCTTATTATAATATAGGTAGTAGAAGAGACTTCTTAGTAAATAGCTTAGACGAGTAAAATAACAAATCTTCTATTAATATAATTAAGGTTAGTAGAATTACTAGAATATAAGCAAGTGCTATCTCTAGAGTTCTTTTCTTTATAATTGAAGTAAAGAATTAATAAATTAGAGAGAGGGTTTATTATTTAAATACCCAAATATTCAAATACCTAAATAGCTCAAAATTCGATTTGGCTATAATAATACTATAATTTAGAGGAAATAATGCAATATCCGGGCTATTTGAGGTATTTTTTATAATTTGTAAAATTTTTAGAATTTTCTAAATATTTTGAAAAAATCTCAAGTTTTTAGTATTTTAATAGAAATATAAATAGGCAGTTAGGGGATTTGGGCGTTTGGGCAGTTATTAAAGGAAATAACGTTATAATTACTATATAACAGGTATATATTAGTAAGAGAAAATAGCCCGAATTACTTATTTTTATTCGGGTTCTATTAAACTTAATAAATAAGCTATTTTTTCTATTATTTACTATACTAATCTTAGGTAGATAGTAATTCGAAAGAAGTTAAGATAAAGTAATAGAATACTGCCTCTTAACTTAGAACTAGATTTAGAGCTAAATTCAGATATAGATAAGGTTAAGAATTACTTCTTTTATATCTCTTTTTTTTTCTAATTCTTCTAATATCTTTTTAGGTATTTAATTATCTAGTCTGCCTATTACGGAACTATAATATTACCTAATATATTAAAAATCACCCTACTACTTATTATAAAGTTATAGTAGCCGTTTAAGAAATTCTATAGCTAAAGCCTTTACTAACTCCGGTATTTATATCTCGAGAAGAATCTAATACTAATAGCTAGGCTTATTAATATAAGAATAACTTTATTAACTCTTATAATTATAGCTTTCTAGTAACTAAGTAAGAACTTAGTTAAGGGAGTTATTCTTTATATTATATCTTTACTGAGAATACAGATAACTCTAGTATTAAGCAGGCGAGTAATAATTCTTAGTATTTAGTAAACTTTAATATTTGGCTTTTATCTAATTATAATAATAATATATATAATTAGAATATTTATTAAGATAAGTAGTTCTCTGAATTTAATATTACTTCTTTAATCCCGTAATAGCTAGATATTATATAATATATATTCTTTAAATATAAATAATACTTTAAGAATAATAGTATTTCAAAACATATATATATTAAGCTTATAGATATAACCTAAGGCAGATCCGGAAGTAGTAGTACTAGATACCTAATAAAACGGATATATAAAGAGTTTACTTTAGAATACTATATACTTATTCTTCTAATATTACAGATATTAGAAGTCTGGAATATAGTAGATAAGATCCTTACTAGGGTACTTGAAGTAATAAAGAATAAGGGCTTAGATAAGTATTAATTCAGGCTTATAAAAATCTTCTTTTATACTAATATATTAGTATTTCTAAAGAATCTTAGAATAACTCGTCTTAGTTATTATATTACTATAATTCAGAAGAATCTAAAAGCCAGGTATTATTACTGCAAGTATTTAGAAATATGAGATATAATTATTCTTATCTAGTTTATTATTCGGAGATATTTTGCTTAGAAATATATATAAGAGACTTATAAGATTAAAGCTACTATTATAATATAAAGAATATAGTATAGTTAGAAGTAATATAAGAGCTTTAATACTCTTTATAATAATATTATTCTTATATAAGCTATTATAAAGGGCTTCTTATAAAGAAGAGAGATTATAGATACCTGTTTTGGAAAGGCTATAATATTAATTTAAAGGTTTTAGTATTTGAGGAGATATATAAAGAGTTAGAGAGAATATAGATATAAGGTTATTCTTATTTAGAGCTTATAGTAAGGTAAGTATTCTTGCTATAGATATAAGAATATTTGTAAAGCGGAGCCTTTATTTAATATTATAGGTTAAGGAGATTATAGGAATAATTAGTTTGTAAAGTTATTTATAGATTAGTAAATAGAGCTATAATAAATTAAAAGTATAGAGATAATTAAAGATTATTAGTATTATTACTATATACTATACTATCCGGTTATTTCTATTAATATTAGGCCTAATTAGAATACCTTGGAATAAAGTAAGAGACCGGATAAGATTCTAACTAGAGATTAACTAGTAAAGCAGGCCAAATTTAAACTTAAAGATAAATAGGTAAAAGAAAAGTCTCTTGATTTCCCAAAAATAGTATTTCAAGTCTTAAGGAGAATAGCCCTAGTAGAATTAATAGCCAAGTATATAGAGGAAACTAAAGCTAATAAAGTAGTAGTACTCAAAAAGCAGAGATAACTATTTATTAAGGAAAGATATATTAATCTCCTCTTTCCTTATTTAATTAAGTATAAGAGGAAGAAGAAGAAAAAGAAGGGGAAGAAGGGAAAGAAAGGCAAGAAGGTAAATAATTAGAAAAATTAGTAGGTAAGTAAGAAAGAGGTATATAAGAAAATAAAGAAAGTATTTAAGTATTAGTTATAGTTAGGGAAGCTATTATAGAGAATATCTAAGTACTATAGCCTTAGTATTCTAGTTTTATTTCCTAAGAAGGTAATAGAATTAATATAGGTTCTTATTTCCCTAATATAGGTAGAATTATTATTTTGGTTTACTAATTATTAGTTTCTATATACTCCGGAAGAGTTAGAATTAAGATATTATTAATTATATTAATTTATATTATCTAGAATTAAAGAAGTAGATTAGTAACCTATTTTTTTTATTTCCTGGTATAATTACAGATAGGCTCTTATTAAAATGGCTAGTAATTAAAACAATTCTATATTATAAATTATTGGATTATTTCTTTAAAGAGCTATTTTAGTTCTCTAATAATTATAAATTAAAACTCAATAATCTTTCTTTAGAGGAACTATCTTAGTTACCTCAGGTATATATTAATAAATAGTTATTCTATACTTAAGGTACTATTAAATTAGTTCAAAATATTAGTTTAGACTATATTTCTGAAAGCCTTTAATTATACTCTTTTAATATTAAAATTGAGGATAAAAATCTACCTAATTCTATTACGGATTATAGTAAATATATATATTTATTAGTATATTATAAGAGATTTAATTATTACTAAAAGCTTAATTAGAAGTTTAGTAACTATTATTATAAGGATATTAATTAGTATATATAATAGCCGTTTGCTTATAAAAGAGAATTCCTAGATTCCCAAGATAGTAACTTATAGTAATTAGATCTAAATAAGGCAGAATTCTCTAATTAGAATTTATTAATTAACTATTCTCCTTAAATTATATCTAGTATTATATTAACTAATTATTCTACTCTAGCTACTAAGCCCAATATAAAATTTCTAGCTCTTATTAATAAAGATATAACTAATTATATAATAGTATAAACTACTTATAGTAAAGGTACCGGAATAATTAATTCTAAAGATCTCTTTTTAGTATCTATTTAGTATTTAGTATAAAACAAATAATTATTATTAAAGCTTTAAGCTCTAAAAATATTATATAATAAAGTAGTAATGCTTTATAATAGTAAATATAGTATTAGTAAAAATATATATAATTTGCTTTAGTATTAGGCCCTCTATTTCTTGAAACGAGAGCTAGAGGCAGTTATCGGGGCTTAGTAACTAGTATATTTCTTGTTTTTGCCCGGGATATAAATAGGAAATAGAGCCAAAAACCTATTCTTAATTGAAACTCAGGTATTAATCTGGCTTGCATATATTATTCTAATTATAGCCTGGGAATTATAAGAGCTATATTAGATACTAAAATCTTTAAATTCTATAAATTAGATATTCTCTAAATTAAGTATTCTCTAAACTAATATTTCTAAATTAAGCATTTTCTAAATTAATACCTCCAAATTAATACTTCTAAATTAAGTATTCTCCAAATTAAGTATTCTTTAAATTATATATTATCTCTATACCTAATAATTATATAGCTATTTCCGAGTAAAGAAAGTTAATAGTTTATACTTTCTGGTATAAGATTTGACTATATAAGTACTAGAATTACACCGAATTATATTATCTAGCTTCTTAACTATAAAATCTTTAAATAAAGCCCGAACGGAACTAAGGAGTTTATATATAAATAAATAAAAATTAAATAAATTAGAATAAAATAAAATAGAATAGAAATTAAGACTAGAAAGTTTATAATTTAATAAAATATAATATAATAAGTTTTTGAATTCAAATATAACTTCTATTACTAATTCAGAAATTACTCTCTTAGTATATACTTATAATACTTATATATATAGACCTGGGCTAAAGATATAATACTAATAAGTAACTTCTTCTAGTATAGACGGCTTAGAAGTAAATACTATAATTATTAGAATATATCTCTAAGAATAAAAGGGAGAATATATCTTAAATAGCTCTATTATAGAGGCAGTAAATATTATTACAGAAAGAAATCCGATAGTATTTGAATTTAAAAACTAGTAATTTAGATTATTAATACTAATAGCCCTATTTTCTTTAATATATTTCTATATTAGTTCTATTATAATTAATAAGAGGGCCCTAATATTATAAGAGTTAACCTTTAACTCTAATTATATATAATAATATTCTTGATTTACTATAATATTAGATTAACTCATATATTACCTATATTAGAAGGGCTATTTACTAATTTATATATTATTATTTATATTTAGTAGGATACCCGAATAAGTAAAAGACCCGTATTTGAATTCTTTTATTATAAAATAGGTTATGCCTATTATAACCTGCTATAGTTAATACAAATTCTTGAATAGATTATAGAAGCTTTATTTATTCGAGAATAGCTATAAGTTATTACTTATTAGAATAAGCTAGTAATTTTATAATTTGCTTAAGAGAAAGAAGTATATACTTAAGAATAATATAAAGGTTACTATTAGTTATAAAAGCTTTAAAGGTAATAATAATATTTTAATATTAAAGCTATTAAAATAGGTATAGTATTTTTATAATTACCTGAATTATAAATGCTTTTATATAGATAAGCTTAATAGAAGAGGCCTTTTAAATAGCTATTTCTATGAAACTATTAAGTTTAATATTATAGATCTTTTTATATTTCCCCTATAGGGATTCCTATATTAATCTGAGTTAGAGAGAACTACTTATTATAAATCTAATAGCCTTTAATTATATCTTTTTCTTCTCGGTTATAATATTTAAGGTATTTATTAGAGAGCCGGCTTTTTTTTTACTCAAAATACTATTTTTGGGAATCGAGTTAAATAAGTTATATAAAATAGTATATTTCGTAACCTTATTTAATAATTTAATTACTTCTATAGCAAGTATATTAAGCTATATAAAACAATTATTAGAGTGATTTATCTTGGGAATATAAATAGGTAATAAGTTAGAAAAGTCGGTATTAGTAAGTAAAATATATATAATAAGAAGGATATAGAAATAGAAGAGGTTAAATAGAGGACCGGATAAAAAGTAGGTTATACTTTTATTATATATAGTTTGGAAAGTATTTAAAGATTTAGATAGATTAAGGTACTATTTTAAGACTCTAACTAAATTAGAAATAGAGAAAAATAGAATTTGGCTCTCTTATCTTACCTATAACTTTACCTATTACTATTTCTATTCTCTAGATATTATTTATTTCTAGCCCTTTCTTACCTTAAAATATAATAAACTTTTAGTTAAATTAGAATAAATCCTCGAGATATATCTATTTCGATTTCGTAATAAGAGCTTATAGTTAAAGCAGATACTATTTATATTAGGCTCGAGGTACTATATTTTTAATAAAATAAGCTAAGAGATTTTATTAAAGAATTTTAAATAGAAGTTTATTAGATAATTTAAAATATAATAATTTGGTCTATACTTATATTAGATTATAATATAGAATATAAATAAATACGGAATTATTAAGAGAGACTAGACTTAAGTATAATATTAATAGAAGATTTTAGATAATTAATACCTCGGGATTTACTAAAGTTTTTTTAGATATAGAATACCGGAGCCAGAAGTATTACTTATGGCTTTAGGAAGCGGTATTTTTCCAGAAGATATATATTACTAAAGAACTTTTCTAAAATATTACTTTTACTTATAACTTCTTTTTAGAGAAACCAAAGCTTCTAAAAGAAATCTTCTAGAAGCTAGCTATTCTCGGAAGTTCTTTTCTAGAAGATTTTTTCTATATAATATATACTTTTTAAATATTACTTTTAAATATATCTATATTCTCGAAGAATTCTCCTATATTCTTTTCTTTTTCTATAATTTTCTTCTAATACTCTAAATCTTCTAGATATAATATTCTTTTAAGAAATATTTTCTAGTATTTTAGTACTTTTAGAATTACTAATATATTTAGAAAATAATAAATACTATATTATTTTTAGTAATATAATAATTCCAGTTATTAAAATTAACTTAAGTATTATATTTTTTAGATATTATATATATTTATAATAATAAAAATAGATAGATAAACTTAAGTAAGTTATTTAGAAAAGGGGCCTCTTTTTATTCTTACTTCTTTTAAAATACCCTTAGTAATATATAAATATATTTTCCTTTTCTATTTCTTTCTTTTTTTAACTTTCTATTTCTATATTAGAATTCTCTATAATCTACTTCTTTTTTTCAGAAAATAGATAGTACTTAATATATAGTACTCTAGAACCTATCTAGAGAACTTAAAACTAGAGGCAGAGATATAATAGATATATAAAGGATCTATTTATATTAGTTTTAATATATTATATTTTTAAAGAAATAAATATAGGAATCTTAATAGGAAATATATTAATTATCTAAAGAAATACTTCTAAAGAAATAAATATTACTAGCTAGAAAAGAGAAATTATATTAAGGCAATTATTAATTAACTAAGCCTTAATACTATACTATAAAGCTCGAATATCTCTATCTATAAACTACTAACTAATAAATTAAATAGTTACTCTAAGTTAAGTTTCCTAATAAGCTTTAAGCTTTATTATCTCTATAGATAATATAGAATATAAGCTATATAAGAGTTCTTTCTATTATATAATAAATAATAGACGATTAATCTTTATATATTAGGTAAATACAAATGCCTTTTATTTAGATTTGAAGTTAAATACTTATTTCTATACTAGATTTTAATAATAACCTGAAATAATACTTCTATAAATAGTATTTAAATAAAAACAAGCCAAATAATAAAGAAATATATTATAAGATATGGAACTATTATTTCTAGAATAATACTAAATTCGAGATATAGTAAAAGGCTTGCCTATAAGATTATAGGTTAAAGAACCTAAAAGAACTCCTTACTAATAAGAAGCTAATTACTAGATTTAATATCTTATTAGATATTTCAGGCCTCTAAAATAGAATAATAATAATTATATTATAAAAGATAATAACTATAGGCTATAAAGATATAAGTAATTCTATTCTTCTATTACTAGTACTAAATTTTATATTAGGAGATCTTATATTATTTTAGTAATATTAAGAAAGAACTTTTAGCTCTTATTAGGGGAGATAAGTAGGTAATTAAGGGATTTAATTAACCTATAGTAATAGCCTTAGAATTGAGAGTATTAGAAGTATTAATAATAGATATATAGTTCTTAAGAAATCAGATCCGAAAAAGTACTATATTTAGTACTTTTACTAATTATAAGTATAATTAGATCTTGGATAAACTACTAATAATTAATAGGTTAATACTAATTTTTTCTTTCTTTTTTTAGAATCTTAATTACCTCTAACTTCTTATTAATTATTTGAAGTAGTTAGTAGTTATTTCCAAATAAGGAAGTATTTATAAGACTATTTAAAGTAAATATACTAGTATAAGCTAGTAGAATAGGCAAGTTAAAATTCAAGTTATAGAGAATACTAAGAATATTTTTATATATAAGCCAGAAACTAATATAAATTAGGTAAATCTTAGGTAATAATAGCTTATTATTTTTATTATATATTATTATCTTTATATATTATAGGACTCTATTAAGGAAAATACTATAAAGAAAGTAATAATAAGAATAGATTAAGCTATTTTATACTAGCTTACGGATCTCATATATTAACTAGGATTTGAATCTCTCTAAATCTATATCCTATAGTAGTATTTAAGCTTACGGATTACTAGAGATAATAACCTATAGTTTCTGCTCCTATATATAATCTCTAATACTAGTATTAAAATATATTAAAGATCTGGGATTTCTTATATTAAAGTATATAAAAAAAATTAATATTCTTTATTTATTAATTACCTTTATAATATATAAGTATATTAAAATAAAAAAATTATATTTTTCTTTATTCGGAAATCCGTATATCTAGTATTCTTTAGTAGATCAGATAAGGCAAGTATAATTTACTTATTACGAATTCCTTTCTTTAGTAATAGCTTAGCCTTTAATTCTACTTATATTACTAGTAAGCTCCGAGAAGCCTCTGAGAATTTAGAGGCGGATAATAGGTATTTATTAAACCAGAAGAGGTTAGAATAAGAGAGGTAAGAGCTTAGGAAAATAGAGGAAACCTTAGAATAGAAGGGCTTATAAGAAAGGTTAGTATAAGCTTTATAAGTATAATAAAACTTAGAATAAGAGAAGTAATATTAGTAGTAATATAAGAAGTAAGAGCAAGAAAGGCAAGAGAAGGAGAGGCGGTAGTAAAGAACTCGGGAATAAGAGAGGCGGGAATAAGAGGTACTAGTATAAGGGGATATATTTGTATAAAGGGGGGTACTTATAGAAAGGAGGATACTTATAGAAAGGAGGGTACTTAATAATTTAGAGTAGGCTAGGAAGCGTTATATACAAATCGATATAGAGAGCCTTAATACTATTAGAAATTAGTAAAGTCTTGTTATTATAGGCCAAGTATAGGAATATTAATATTATATAGATTAGGAGATTCCAGGGTCGAATTTGTAATCGGGTCGAGAACTGGTATTAGTAGATTCCAGTAATCTATAAGCTCTAGTAAATAATAGGTTAGAGCAGGAGGGATTAGAGGGGTTAGAGCGGGCGAGATTAGAGCAAGAAAGATTAGAGTAAGAGAGATTGGAGTAAGAGAGAGTCGAACGGGAGAGGCAAGAGAGATTGGAGTAAGAGAGGCTGGAATAGGAGAGGCTGGAGCAGGAGAGGTTAAAGTAGGAGAGGTTAGAGAGGTTAGAGTAGGAGAGATTAGGGCGGGCGAGATTGGAATAAGAGAACCGGGAGCAAGAGAGGCAAAAGAGATTGGAGCAAGAGAGATTGGAATAAGAGAGATTATAGAGGTTAGAGCAGGAGAGGTTAGAGCAGGAGAGGTTAGAGTAGGAGAGGTTAGAGTAGGAGAGGTTAGAGCAAGAGAGAGTCAAACGGGAAAGACTAGAGCAAGAGAGGTTAGTATAGGCTTTATAAGCGTAAGAGAAATTAGAACAAGAGAAGCAATATTAATAGAAATACAGGAAACAAGAGTAGGAAAGATTAGAGTAAGAAAGATTAGAGTGAGCGAGATTAGAGAGGTTAGAGTAAGAGAGGTTAGAGCAAGAGAGATTAGAGCAAGAGAGATTAGAGCGGGTGAGGTTGAAGTAAGAGAGATTAAAGCAAGAGAGATTAGAGCAAGAGAGGTTAGAGCAAGAGAGAGTCGAACGGGAGAGGCAAGAGAGATTAAAGTAAGAGAGATTAGAGCAAGAGAGGTTAGAATAGAAGAGGCTAGAGCAGGAGAGGTTAGAGAGATTAGAGTAAGAGAGATTAGAGAGGTTAGAGTAAGAGAGAGTCGAACGGGAAAGACTAGAGGAAGAGAGGTTAGTATAGGCTTTATAAGTATAAGAGAAATTAGAATAAGAGAAGTAATATTAACAGGAATGCGGGAAATAAGAGCAAGAAAGATTAGAGCAGGAGAGGTTAGAGTAAGAGAAGATATTTAAGGATTTAGAGTGAATTAGAAAGCGTTATATACAAATTAATATAGAGAGTCTCGTTTCTAGTAGAGCTATAGGAAACCAGGACGGTCTCTCTCTTGCGGGTTATATATAATATTAATAAATCCCGATAGGTAATTACGATATAGGGCAGGAGATAGCAGGCTCGAATTTATAATCGGGTCAAGAACTAGTAATAATAGACCCTAGCTCAAATACCTATAATTTATAGACTCTAGTAAGTAATGAAACTAGCGGGCAATAGGTAAATATACAGGCGTTTCACCCTTAATTTTAGTAAGCTTACTTCTATAGGATTTAATTTTACTAGCTCGGGAGATATTATATTCTATTTATATTATATATAAGGTTCAAGAATAAGGGATTTAAAGGACCTCCTATACTCTTAATATAGATCCCTCTAATTTCTTTAAGATTAAGCAAATAGTAGTGAAATATATGAGAAAATATATAAGGTTATTTAATACTAAACTAAATATCTTGACTCTAATAGACTGCTTTAAGGCAGCGACCGCTAATAGAAGTAATACTATTCTCTTAATTCCGGAGACAGAGATTAATATTACTAAAGAGCTAGAAAATTCTATCTCGAAACTAGTATCTAAAGGAGACTCTCTTTAGGGGAAGATACGGAAGCGAGGTTATTAATAATATGGATCTGCTTATATATAAATAACGAGCTTTTCCAGGAAGTACGGAAGTCTGCGAATATGAATAGAGAATATATTATATTTATATAATTAGGATAGCTACCTAATAGCTAAAGGGGCTAGCGTAAGTATATATATATAAAGTAAAGATATTAGGAAGGGTCGGATTTGGACGGTAGTATATAATAGGCTTATAGATATTACGGAGTTAAAGGCACCTATTAATATAAGAAGTAGTAATAAGAAGTAATTAGGACCTTAGAGAAATAACTATAGGTTAGCAGAATCTTAGCTAATACTATAGCTATAAGACAGTAATAATAAGGAAGAGAATTTGGTGATTATAAGAAAAGAAAGGAGAGGAAAGAGATACGAGAGTAGTTTCTCTCTAGGTAATTCTATTAGAACTATATATAATAGTAATCTTCCTTATTATATTAGCTAGTTAAGGCCAGGTATATTTTTTTTTGATATAATATTAAGGCTAATCCGAGAGTTAGTATACTAATTAGGGAAGATACTAAATAATCGAAAGGTTTATTATTTCTTTCCAAGATATATATTTAATAACTAAATCTAGTTCTTTATTTATATTTAAGACAAGATATCTAGAAGACTCAGAAATAATTATTAGTAGAATTCCAAGGCTATAAAATATTAAAACTGGCTAGTTTTGGGCTTAGTAGTAAGAAACTAAATAGACTAGCTATTACTATATATTTCGGCTACCTAGAGAATCAAAATGCTTCTTATATAGGGTCTTGTGGCTATTAGCCTTTATATATCTAATATTATCTATATTATTTAATAGTAATAAAGATATCTAATAACTTTAGCTAATTTGACTAGTATAATTATAGACTAGAACTAATACCTCTGCCTCCTAAATTATAATAGGAAAGAGCAAATAATAGTATATAACCTCCTTTAGGGTATTATAAATAGCCTAGTATTATATAATATTATATTAAGTAATATTATCTATAAAGGGTTTAGGAATATAGGTATTAGATAGTTCTATTCTATTTATCTAATAAAATATATTATATCCGAGATATTCTAAATAGCTAGGCTATAGTACCTGTCTAGGATTTAGCTAAAAGTAAGGTAATATAATATCTTAATAGCCTTACTAATAGAGAATATAAGTACTTAATATTAGGTAATCCCTAGTAGCTATACTAATTATTTTTCTTAATTTAAATATATCCTTTATTTCTAAGTACGGAATATTTATAATAAATATAAGTAACTTACTTACTAAATCTTAGTTAGATATTACTTTAATAATAAATATCTAGTAAGATTTCTCAAGTTACTTATAGGATAAGATTATTAAATCTAATAAGGTAATTAAAGATCCTATATACCTATTTAGATAATTTGTCTTTACTATAACTTCTTTAAAGAATATCTAATCTGGATTAAAAGTAAGTTAAAGAATATTATTCTATTTTTTTAGGAAAGCTAATTACTAATTATAGTTCTTAATATTTATATAGGATTTATATATAAAGGCACTATTTATTACTTAATATCTTATCTAAGAAATCCTTAAATACTCTAGGAATAATTCTAAACCTAAAGTTTAAAATAAAAGACTATTAAAAAAGAAAAAGAGAGATCTTACTTATTAGCTTCTAAAGCCCTCTAAGATATAAATACAGGTATATATCTCTAGAAACAGACCTAGGGATTTATATAAAGCTTCTGGTAATAGCTCTTAAGTTAGTAATAACTCGGTTATATATTAATCCGGCTATAAAGATATAACTATTAACTAGAGTAGTAATAGCCCTATAATAAAGAAACTTCTTCCAGAATATAAGAAAGATATTTCAGAGATTATTACTAAAGAAGTTCCTTAAGAAGAAATATAAGGCTAGTCTTTTGCCTATAGCCTCTTTCTATTATTTATAAGTAATAAGTTAGTACTTTATTAGCTAAAAGCTATATATAGTAATAATAGTACTAAGATAAATCCTGTCTATAAATAGCTATTAGTAGCCCTTAATAAGCTAACCGAGGATAATAAGACTACTATCTATTCTCTTTTACTAAGTAAGGCAAAATAGTAAGAAATAGCCTTATTAGAAATTAATAGAAAAGTATCTAATAATTAAGTTATATTAGCTTCCTTCTTATTATATGAAATAGAACTAGCTTTTCTTTTATTTATACCCGTATAATAAATTAGTAAAGGATTCTAATTACCTCTATTTAATAATTAGATACTATATATAGCCCTATTTATACCTATAGTAAATAAAGAAGTTCTATTATCTCTAACTAAAGGTAACTAAACTACCTTCTTATTAGATAAGATAATAATAGCCTTACTAGAAAGAAATCTATTATTATTATTAAGAATAGAATAATTACTTCTAATTCAAGATAGCTAAACTATACTATTTCTTTCTTTATCTAGAAAGGCTCCTATATTAACTAATATAGTTATTAAAGTAGTTTATATTATTTATAAGATAAGTAAATGCTAGAGAATACTAATAGAAGTCTATTTAAGAATCCTTAGTATATTATAGCCTAGCTTTAGTAAAATACCGGCTATAACTACTATAGTAGAATAGCCAGGTTCTATATAAATTACAAGTAGTTTAATAACTTAGTTAGTCTCTATATAAATTAATATACTAGAAGCAGGATATATTTATTTTAAGGAAGTAATTATCCTTAATATAATAGAATAAATAAATATCTTAGAATAATATAATATAGAGCTTAAATAAGCTAAGAAAGTACTATTTCCTATAAAACAAGAAATACTCAAAAAACGTCTGGCTACTATAGTTCTAGATAAATACCTAAAGAAGGCACCTAATACTATAGTTATAGAAAGCCCGGGAAAACTCGCCTCTAAGAATAATAAAAATTATTCTTTATTAGTAAATTCGGCTAGTATCTAGAAGAGAATCTTTAATATAAGAAGAAAGAGGCTTAATAATATTTTCTATAAAAGGCAAATATTATATAAACTAATCTAGATAACCTATCTTAGAATTCTCTTTAATCCAGATATATAATATGTCTTATAATATATATATTATAATAGTAATTAACCTTAAGTATATTACTAGAACCTATATAAAGATAAGTAAAGAAAATATTAATAAGATAGCTATATTATTTTAGGCAGATTTATAAAAAATAGAGTTATTTTCTATTTTTAATAAATAAATAAAGCTATTAGCTAAGGAAAAGTAACCGAACTCGTCTTGCCTCTTTAATTTACTTGAATTATATTTTATTATACTATTAGAGGAAGTCTCAAGCCTATAAACTAAGTATAGTCTCGAGAAAGTAAGCTAGTATCTAGTTTGGGTTTTAGATATATATACTAATATAATATATTTAAATAAGAGGAACTAGTACTATAAGGCTATTTAAATACTACTATTAGCTAAGTTATTAAAGGAATTAGCTATATTTTTAGTAAGTATATATTTAATAATAATAATTCTATTATAGTAAATAATATAATTAAACTATTATATAATATATTTAATAGGCTCTATTCTAGAAAATAGCTTAATTACTAGGATATTATAGCTATTTTAGAAATAACTAATAGGCTAGTATTTATAAGATTTAGTCTTAGTATTTCTTTCTATAAGAAAGAAGCAAATAATAAGATTATATCTTTCTCGAACTTCTTATATTACTAGAGAAAAAAGATTAATAATTATAAATATAAAAGTAAAAGTAATCCTAATAGCCTATAGATATATATTTACTTATTAAATATTAATACCGACTATTTTATATTATTTGAGATTAATAAACAAATAAAAATAATATATTATTATAATTTAATAATAAGCTATAGGATTATTTATTATAAAATAAAGTTTATTCTAGTAAGATAAATAGTAGAAATAAATAAATTTGGGCAGGTTATTTAAAGGCAATACTAATTTACTATAAGAGGAGTTTAAGTACTTGAGTTTCGGATATACTAAAATAATAAGTATATATAGCCTAATAGACTATTATATACTAATCTAGTAGCTAGCCTACTTCCTAGTAAAGAAACAGATAAAGTTATAGCCTAATAGCTATATATAATATTAAGCGGCAAATAATTAGACTTCTAGTTAGTAAATAGGATAATAAGATAGATCCAGACCGGGTAATTAAGGAAATAGTTAGAGATTATTAGATATTTCTTAAAAATAATACTCTTTAGTTAAGTTCTCTTTCTAAGAAATATAAGAGAATAATTAAGGGCTCTCTAAATAATATTCTTAAGCCAAGTTATAGTTCTAAAAGACTTAGAAAAATTACCTAGGGTTTCTAGATAGTTCCTTAGAATAAGGCTTCTTATTATCTAGCTATAAGAGTCAGAATTAGTATTTATAAGTAATAGTATTATGGAATTAATAGATTTATAATTTAATCTTTAAATATATTTCTTAAGGAAATAGTACTTTTAAAGTAATTCTATTCTAAGCTTCTTTTATCTAATATATAAATTGCCTTATTCTAATAAGAACTTGAAATTATATATAAGCTTTATATCTCTATTATAGTTTATTACTTATAAAGCCAGTAATATAATTTTTATAATTACTAAATTATTGTATATAAGGTTATAGTACGGGCGAATTTCTATTATAGTAAATATAAGTTAAAAATAAAATAAGAGTATTAGTAATAAAATAGGCAAGTATACTAGGGCTAGCTAATTATATAGGAAATATATTTCTATTATAGAATACTTAGTTTTATAAATATTATTCTATATAATAAATATAAGTATATATATATAAATAATAGTAATAATATATAATATATATTAAAAGGTAATTAACTTACTAATTAATTATAGAACTAAAATAGAATTAGTAAATAAGCTTGGCCAGATACTATTATATTATTTTACTTGCTTAGAATATAGAATAATAACTAAACTTTTAGTTAATAGAGAGTTAGTAATAATAATAGAGGATAATAATTAATATATAATATATGATTTGGCTAAAGGTTTAGATTATATAATTAAGGCTCTTAATAGTAAAAAGCCGAATTTTTATATATATAAAGATTATATAATTCTGTTCTAGTTTAGGAGAAAGCTCTTTTATTAAGACTTGAAATCATTCTCTTATTTATATTTCCTTCTATTTATATTACTAAATATATTATTTTATTTCAATTATATAGTATTATTATACCTATATTCCTTTAATTAAATTAGTAACTAGTATATATACTTAGTTCTCGGTATCTTTATAATTCTTTTCTACTAATTAGTATATTTAGAAATCTAGAAGCTCTAATAACTTAGTAATTAATTTACTATTTTGGGCTTTTATTTTTCTAATAATAGTTATTATTATATATTAGTAATTCTCCTGGGCCTAAAAAAGAATATTGAGACTTTCTCTAATTAATATCTATAGGTCTTTACTATTAAGATTCTTAGATTATATAAGCCTATATATCTTTTATTTCTATAAACCGGGTTTCTTATCCGAGATTATACTTAATAAGTTAATACTAATTAGTTTAGTATTTCCTATTTATAATAGGTAGAGCTTATAGATAATTTCTTTAGATAACCTACTATAGCCTCTCTTAGGCTGCCTTATTTCTAGTCTTCCAAATATAGGTTTATTCTGGTTCTATTTAAGAGTTGTATTTAAAGCTATATTTAATAAAGTTGGCTTAGTATTAGTTATATAAGTATAATTATAGAGTTAGAATAATATAGTAGAAAGGTTTAAAAGTCGAACTAGAATTAAATAAATAGTAAAGAAATGGCTAAGATAGCTAGTAATACCTAGAGAAAGGGCTTATATTTATAATACTTGGGAGAATATAGCCCGCTATTATAAGTAGCCTGTACTTTACTAGGAATTCTTTCCCTAAATAATATAGTATAGAACTTAATTAGATAAATATAATATTTATAAAACAAGCTAGTTCTTTTATTCTAATTATATAAGGAAACTATAATATAAATATAGAAATAAAATATATTATTATATTTATTATATAATTTCTTAATATATAATTTCTCAAAAGCTATTAAAACCTAGTAAAATAAAAGATAACCTATATTTATAATCTAGTAAACTTTCCTAAGTTTATTTTAAACTTATTAATATATAGCCCAAATATAAGATAATTATAAATAAGATTATATATTATTAGAAGAGCCTTTACTAGTATTAGTTTCAAATTCCTTACCCGAATTAATAATAATTTCCAAGTAAGAATAAAATATTATAGTTCTTTTCTAAAATACTAAGATATATATTATTCGAATAATATTTCTAATCTAAAAAAGAAACCTATTAGTATATAAACTTATAACTTCTATAAAACAAGTACTTATCTAGTAACTATTAAGATTATACCTTATAAGATTATTAAGATTCTTATTACTATAGTCTGCTTTTCTTTTAGTTATAATTATATTTTAAAGAAAAGTTTTCCAGATTCCTCTTTTTATATTAATACCTAAAGAGCTATACTAAAGTATAAGATAGATTCTATTTCGGATTATATTATTAAAATCCCTAACTTAATTAGTAATAAGAAGTATAATTCCTTAATAATATTTCAATTTATATAGGAATACTAAAATAAGAGAATTATAGATATAATTCATATTATATTTATATAAAAATATATTAGCCTTATTAAGAAAAAGTAAAGTATTTTAGTAATTAGTAAGCTTAAAGATAAGTAAAAGCTATTTTTTAAGCTTTACTATATTATTATTTAGATCTCTAGTAAATATCTATAAAATATTAGTATAGAAAGTAATATCTCTGAGAGAAATACCTATAATATAAAGCGGTTTCTAGAAGTACTCTAATAGTACTTCTATAATTAGTATTTTACCGACTTTAAGTAATCTATTAGTATATATATTAATAGACTTGAAAAATATAGTAAAAGCTAGGTATTATACTAGAAAAATATAATTAGACTATAACTCTTTTCTATAATAATATTATTAAATAAATAATCGGGTATTTACTATAAATAGAATATTATAAGAGCTAGAATAAGTTTCTTTTATCTGGGCTCTATTATAAAGTAATTCTAAAATAAATTATTTTAGCTAATCTTAGTAATATTATTAATTATAAACTTTATTATATAAGATTTAATTAGCTTTATAACTATTTTATTACTAGACGGGATTCTTATACTATAACTTATTATCCAGACTATATTCTAGAACTATTAGACTATAAATAATTAAATTATTTTTATCTTATATATTAATATCTATATTATTAATCTTAATTTAGTTAGTTCTCAAAAGTAATAGTAAAAGCAGACTACTATTATTAAACTAGAGATTAATAGAATTAGAATTATATTACTAGCTATTAGCTATCCTAATTAGGCTTGGCTTTATATAGTTCGGGTTAATTTTTTGGAACTAGAATATATTAATTATAATTCTATTTAAGATAAATATTATAATTAGCTTTTCTTATACTATTTGGAATACTATATTACTATACTAGAAATACCTAATATTTTTTAAAGAGCCAAACTTCTAATTATACTTAACTAGCTTTACTCTAACCTAGTTTGTATTATTATAGTATTATAGGGGAAAAATATTAAGAGAATTAATAGATTTTAATCTATAAAATTTCAAAATACCTATATTAATAGAAACCTTACTAAATATTTTCTTATTAAAGTTAATATAGTAGCCCTTAATATAGAAATATACTATTTTATTAGATATAATTCTCTCTTTACTAAAGTTATATTTAATATATCTTTATTTTTTTATTCCGGGATATATAATATAAGTAAATATATTTAGCTTAAAAAGAGTCTAGAGTAGGTTATATAGGATCTTACTACTTATAAGAAGTAGTAATAAACGAGTTCTAGTATTTATATAAATAGCCTTAATATACTAGATAAAGAAGTTAAAATATTCTATATATATTAGGTTAAGAGAATTAGTATTACTTTAGTATAACTAGAGTTCAGGAAAATAGTAATATAAGAGATTTTATTTAATCTAACCTCAGATTAGTAATTAGTTTTATATAATTAGAGAAAGAAAGCTTATAGAAGGCTTATTTTTATTAGTACTAATTTCGTAAATACTTTTTAGAATTATTCTTAAAATATCTTATATTTATTCTAATTTAATATTAATATAAATAATATAAATTAATACTTTCTTATCTAGGGTATCTTTATAAATATATAGAGCTATTTAGAGCAAATATACTAACTAATCCGAGTATAAATAACAAATATATATTAATTGAATTTATTAGTCTTATTTACTAGTTTTAGTAATTCCTTAATTATATACTTATATATATTTTTATTTTAACTATATATAATAGAATTATATTAGTATACTTGGATTTATATAATTTTAGATATATATACTTTATTAATAGTCTTAAACTCTAGCCTAGAAATATAAGCTTTTAGTTCTCCCGATTTACTAAACGGCTTTATAAAAGGGAAAGAAGGCTCTTACTTAGTACTAAGTAAGTTAAGAATATCCAAGAACTATTAAATATATTTAATAATTATAACCTATATTAATAACTAGTTTACTAAAAATATAAAACCGGTAGTTTATAAATAGGGCTTAATTAGGGTCGCCTTTAAAGTATTCTCAGGGAATATATAGGTATAGTTTAGGAAATAACTAAAGGCTATCTCTATATTTATAATAGCTTTAACTAATTCTTAAGTATTACTCGAGATATTAAAGTACTTAGAAAGTAATAGATTCGGGCTACTTAGTAATATAAAGGATAAGGAGGTTTGAATTATCTTAATTAAGACTTTTATTATTAAAGATTCCTTATTTTATCTAAATAGATTATTAGTAAAGTTTTATTTATACTTTATTAAATATATACTAACTAAATATTTTTAGGCTTAGTATTTTTAGATATTCTTAATAGCTTTAACTTTACTTTAATAGGCTTCGAAATAAGTTTCTCTATATTACTAATAACTTCCTTTAGTAATTTCCTATATTTTATAAGAAACGAGAAAATTTTCGCTAGGCTAAATTTTAGCTCTAGTATATTACTAGTAAACTTTTTTACTAATTATTTAATTCTCTCGGCCTTTTTTCTCTAAATAATAGCGGCTTTATAGACCTTTA
The DNA here is from genome assembly GCF_002865645.1 of Hyaloscypha bicolor E. Classification (NCBI taxonomy): domain Eukaryota; kingdom Fungi; phylum Ascomycota; class Leotiomycetes; order Helotiales; family Hyaloscyphaceae; genus Hyaloscypha; species Hyaloscypha bicolor. The sequence goes on along the minus strand of NW_020194519.1, from coordinate 683,153 downwards.
TATTATTTCCTAATTAAGTATTCTTAGGAAGAGTAATGTTTTATACTAGCTTAAAGGTGAGACAAAAGAGATTAGCTATTATTATATTATTAGTAAGCCTAAGCTTAATCTTTTTATTTATATAGCCAGGTTATATAAGTATTTTATTAAGGCATATAATATAGTTAGTAGTTATAATTAGGATTTGGCCTTTTTATAACCTAATACTATTAATAATATTTAAGATAGAGAATAAAAATACCTTTTTACTAATAGGTTTACTTATTCGGGAGAGAAAGCTAGTTATAATTTAATAAAAGCCCTCGGTTTTAGTATCTCGATTCGAGCTAATAATATTAATATTTTTCAAAAGAATAATATAGTAACTTGGAAAACTATTAAATAAGTGCTTTAGGATAGCTTTACTAATAATAGAAAGATTAAGGATATAGATATTCAAATTAAAATTACTAGTAATAGCTAAGCTTAAGTTCGATTTTCTAGTTCCAGGAAATCCGTATAATAAGTAACTTTATTAATAGAGAGTATTATAATCGGAATACTATTATTAGGATACCGGATTAAAAAAGTCCTTAATATTATTTAGTAGCTCTCTTTTCCTATTCTTATTAAGAATAATAGTCGAGATATATCTTAATTTAGATATTATAGACCTTATCCAGGTACCTTTAGGGTATGGCTTATAAATATAGGTTTTACCCTAAATTAGCTTAGTATACTTAATATAGTACTTATTAAGTAACTTCTTAAGAATTTATAGAGAATTACTAAAGTAAAAAATAGAGACTTCTTTTTAACTTCTAAATTCTCTAGTTTAATATTAATATTAGAATATAAGCCAATAGCTCTTATATTATATAAAAAAGCATCTATTTTAGGGTATATAATATAGAGTCTTTTTATTTATATCTCTATTATTTAAATAATAATTTCTCGAATAGTTTAATAATATAATTAGGTTAGTAATAATAAGGAAAAAAAATGTATTCTGAATAAAACTTTAAGTAAATATCTATAATATAAATATATTATATATATTATTATAATATTATAAATAAATAATTAAAGCTACTAATTATTAGAAAATTATTCTCTTATTATTTAAATAGGAAGAGATTCTTACTATAATAAATCTCTAGTAGCTTCTATAAGTATATATAAATATATCTATAAACGAATATAAATAACCCAAAGAAATAGAGCCAAGAAGTATAAATACTTAAATTAATACTAAGATACTATTAAATAATAGTAGATATATAGGTAAAGCCTAGAAATAAGAAGTCTAGAATTAAGGCTTAAGTATTCGAGAATAATTAAATTAGTAAAGAAATATTCTTAATATATCCTACTATTATCTTATTCTATAAGATAGTAATAGAATATTTTTAGATAAATAATAAATTACTTAATATATATAATAGATAAGATATATACTAGATAAGAAGATTTAGAATAATAGAAGAACTAAATACTAAGAATATAGAAAGTAATAATAATAATAAAAACTTTAGAGAAATTATATTTTTATATATTAGTCTTACTAATATTAGACTTCTAATAAAGGAAGTTAATTATTCTCGGATATACTTATAGCCTATAGTTATAGTATATTATATTAGTACCTTAAAGAATTAAGATAGCTTTATTAATTCGTATAAATAATATTTAGGGAGAAAATACGAGATATTAAAAAAGATATTCGGATTCTAGCTACCGGAATATTACTAGAAGAAAAAGTAATAATACTATATATATAATATTTTTTAAATCTTAAGAGCCAGTGTGTTAAAGGATTAATCACGTTAATCAAATTAATCGATTAATTAATTGATTAATGTGATTAGATTATGATTAACGTGATTCAGACTTTTTTTAATTAGATTAGATTAATTAATCTTGATTAATCTGATTAATGCTTGATTAATTACGTGACACCGGAGTTTCTTGACTTTTTTTACTTTTCTCTTTACTTTTACTTATTAATTATTAAATAACCTTATAACTAACTAATAATATTATAATAAAAAAATCTAAATTAAGCTAAGAACTAACTAATTACTCCTTTTCTATAATAATAAACTGATTATCTGTAAGGGGCGCACGTGATGGCGCATGGACGGGTGTCAGATATCGTGGATCTAGTTTCCTATTTTGGGTAAAGCTTGCATGAGATCGCATTTCCTAATTAAGTAAAGGGCTTCGCACGCTTGGCTAAGCACTAGGGAATATGTAGGGAGACGCTTCTAGCTTTGGAAAGGGGCATCGATTAGTCTTTTGTTGGAATCAACTCTTGGAAATCAGTTACACCTGCAAGCGTCACTCTAAAGCTTACTTACCTTGACTACTTGTATATCACCCTGCTATTGTGTGCCTTACAGCTTGGTAAGCTGCGGCCCAGGCCGCCGCTAGGCTGCCGTAGCCCTAATGCGGTAAAGCGCGCTCCCGATACGGCTAGCGCTATTACGTGTCTAGTCACGTGCTTCATTAATCTAATTAATTAATTAATAATCGATTAATCTGATTAGATTATAATTAGAATATTGTGATGTGTGCAGGGTCGCACGTGACTTAAGGGCATGTGACGAACCTCGGATATCGCGGGTGTCGATCAGGGAGTTCGGCAGCCCTTCGATATCCCAACCAACCACTGTTTACATCATATGCATTAGGCTTATAAATCACTAATTGTATGTATGCCATCGGGGCCTCCTATTTAGAGGGGGCTTCCCTGGACCTCACAGGAGGGACAGAGATTAGTTCTGTACTGAATTTAACACTGTGGTTTCACAACACACTGATTCATTCTATTGTCTTATTGCCTACCAACAAACACCTCACAAATATAATTAATGGTAAATTTCCTTGATTAGATTAGATTAATGCCCATTAATCTAATCTAATCTAATTATTTAACACACTATTAAGAGCTATATTAAGTAAAGATAATATTATAGAAGCTAGCTTATATATAATATCCTAAGGTTCCTAAAGTAACTAGTAGGCTATAACTAGAGATATAATATATTAATTCTTAAATAATTATATTTAGACTATATAAGCTTATTAAATAATATAGTAATAAAATACTAATTTAGTAGTTTAGAAAATACCGGATTATTATATATAATTAGAGAGTTTAATAAATTAATAATATTAGGTAGTATTATAGTATTCCAGAAAATTTAATTAGTATATTCTTACCTTAATAAATACGATTTTAATTAGTATAATTTTAGGTTTTATTAATTTCTATTAAGTTCTATAAATTCTTATTATTCTATTCCAAATTTCCTATTATTTCTAATATTTACAAAAAATACCTTTCTAATTATTAGTAATAATAAAATTTTCTATTATTCTTTCTTAATTTATATTAATTACTTTCTAATATTTTTCTTAATATACTAGATACTAGTCTTAATACCCTTCTATAAAACCATATTACTAAGAATTCTATAGAGACAGAAAATATTAGAAAGAAGTCAAAAAAGCTTTATCTAAAACTAGATAGACTTAAAGAATATTATAAAAGGCTTTCTAAAAACGCTAGAATAATTAAGATTTTAGAATAGCTATTTAACTATAATACTAAGTATATTAATACTATAATAGATATATTAATAATAATATAAATTATTTATAAATTAAAAATAGACTAAATATTTCTCTATAATATCTTATATTAGGTAAGATATAAACTTGTTATATTATATATTATAAGCTTTAGGAAATAATATATAGTTTAATTATCTAAATCTAATAGGGCTAGCCTTATATATTATATTAAGAATAATAAGGCTATATTTTATTATTCTATTTTAGAGTTTCTAGTAAATGGCTTCTAGGTATTATTTTTAGATAATTTATAGAAACGATTTTTTAATTAATCTATAAAGGCTAATTTATATTAGATCCTCGAGTAATAGAATACTTAGTAAGAGGTCCTAGAAAGTATATCTATAAAGAAAGTACTTAATTTCCCTTCTTATATTTATTTAAATTAGCTAATTTATAATAGATTAACTATTATTACTAGAAAGATATTATTCTCGAAAAGAAGTTAAGGCTAAGAATACTAAAGGTTTATAGATATATAAAATATATCTAGGCTAAATAATATAGTACTAATTTATAATAGAATAAATACTATTACTAGAGAGCTATATATTAATCTTTACTAATTATAATATAAGTCTAGATTAAGATAATACTTAATATATAATAGCTATATAAGTTCAAGTTATAAATTATATTCTTAGTATAAATAATTACTAATTATTTTTAAGGTTTAATAACTAATTTGTAATAGAAAATGAGATAATATAGAAAAAGAATATTTCTTTAGAGATCTAAAACTACCTAAATCTAATAGCCTATTTCTTTATATGAGATTTCTAATTCTTATCTAGTCTAGATATATTACTAAATATTCTTAATAGTTCTAATATCCCGGAATATCTAATAAACTAACCTAATAAGTCGGTTATTAGCTTTAAACTTATAAATATCCTTAACTTTCTCTAAAAATATAAAGCTAATTATCTAAAGTTATAAATAATATATCTATAAAATAAGATCTTATTATTATTTATTAATACCGAACTCGAATTATTTCTTAGATTAAGAACCAAAATTAAGTTATCTTATAAGCTTAGTATATAATTTATTAAATATATTTGAACTTTAAAAGAAATAGTAATAAAAGTACTATACTAAAGAAATTCCAAACAAATTATAAGTTTTACTCGATTTTATAATAGTAATAATATACCTATATTCTTATTTCGGACCTAATATAATATTTTATATTAGAGAATTATAGACTTTAATAGCTCTAGTAAGGCTATATATTTTAATAAGAATTATATAAATTACTAAGTCTAACTTCTTTAAATCTATTCTAATTATCTAATTAGTATCTAGGATAACCTTATAGTTATACTAGAGTATAATTAGGAAAAGTATTAGGTAATAAGCTCTAGCTCTTATATTAATTCTATTACTTTCTTCTTAAGTCCCTTATTATTATCTATAATATTATTAACTAGAATCTTATTACCTATAATTACTAACTCTATATATAATTAATAATAGGCTTATAAAGAATATATAAGAGGCCCGTCTATTCAGGTTATATAGAATAGAATTAAGCTCTTTTCTAGAACTTATATTTCTTATATAATAGAGATATAATATAATTATAAAATAATAAAGAATATAATATATAAGAACTATAAATAGCAGCTATAAAATAGACTATATAATAGACTAAATAGCTTATCTAGTATTACCTTAGCTCTAAGATATTTAGATTATACTTATATAAAGCTTATAGATTAAGGAGCTAATTTATATAAGACTAAAGAAAATAAAAGTTAGCTCTTTAAAATAGAGCCCTATAATAGACTATATTATTTAGAATAAAGTAAAGTAGTAAAGGTATATAATATAAGAAAAAAGAGAAATACTTCTAATAAAATTATTACTAGCCTTAAATATTAGAGCCTACTAAATATAGTAAGAGGAAATAAGACTTATAATAGGATATATAATATAAATACTAGATAACTAACTTATTACTATTACTTTAGATAAATTTACTATTATTCTATTATCTTATTAATATTTATTTATATTATATAATTCGAGATATTAAAGAATAGTATATAGGTTACTAGAATAAATTTTGGCAAATATAACTAGGAGCCTTACTATAACTATAGAAGTAACCCGAAGATAGCCAAAAATATTCTAGTTTATTTTAGGTAAGTAATATTACATTTTAGGCTATTACTAGATACTAGTACCTTATTAGGCTTTAATTATATTATTTCAGAAAGTCTCTTATTTGAAATAATATAGTATACCTAAATATAAGTATTCTATAATAGCTAGAATATAAAGTTAAAGTCCTAATCTATTATTTATAAATAGAACTAGTTATATTATTATAAATCTAGTAAATTATATAAGTATCTTATATAATTAGGCCCTATAATTATTAGCGAATTCTTAGTAGCTTATTAATTATATCCTATATTCTTACTTAAATAAACCTTAAAATAATAGTATTAAAACCGTATTTATCTTATAATAAAATATATTAAATACTTTGAACTAATTAAATCAAACTCTTAAATCCTTACTAAATTAATATATTATCTTAGTATTTAGGAAATCTTCTAGTTTAATAATATATTAAATTATATAAAGAAGTTATAGTAGCCTGCTCTAGTTCTTATTATTATATTTCCAGAGTTATAAAATAATAAACTAGATAAAATAATATTTGAGGCCAAGAGAATATTTATAATTACTAATAATATTATATTTCTAAAATAAATAATTAATAACTCTTATAGCCTAATTATAATTCTTTATTATATTTTTAATATAGTTATAGTTAACTCTATTAGTAAACCTCAAGATCTATAATAGTATTAGAGAGACTAATAAACCTCTATAAAAGTATAACTTAATTCTTTATAATATTATCTAATTAGATAAGGGAATTATAGCATTTCTTAAAAAGTTAAAAGAGCTTGAGATTAAATATAAATTAATTATAGAACTAGGAAAGATAAAGATATCTAATAATATCAAGTATTATTATATAGCTTTTATTAGATATTAGAATTATAATTTATATAAATTAGATAGTAAGAAATTAAGTTCTTTAATAAAAGGTTTTTTTTAAAAAATAAACTATATTTTAAATAAGTTCAAATAAATAGCAGGAATTATTAATTCTTTTATATATAGAGGTATTAATTATAGTTTTTATAAATTAAGGTAATTAATAAGATAATATAATATTTAGAAATATAAGACTAGTACTTACTAATACTAATTCGGTATAAGTTTCCTATAGAAATTCTTGTTTTATAATAGGTTATATACTAATATTCTATTATTTATTTATATATCTAATTCTATATAAGTACTATAAGTATATATAATCTCTTATAGGATATTATAAGATCTCTAAGATACTACTATATACTAAGCTAACTAATTCTTACTATCTCTTATATTAATATTAATGCCTATAGCTAGTAAGATCTTTATTACCTTAAGAAAGCCTAATTATAAAAGCAGTAGTAGTAGCCTAGTAATAATAAGATATAGTAACGGAAATTGGCTCTAAGAAAACCTTCTATATTAATAGGCATTAGTACTAAAGCTTAATAATATTCGAACTATATTAGCTATATTATATTTAATAGCTCAAATAAAAGTACTTTAATTATATAAATCCGGTTTATTAATTAACTCTATAAGTAATCCGAGTTACTATAAGAACTAAAGGTATTTTTATAGGCTAGAATTTTCTGAATTAATACTAAAGAAAGTTTTATAAAGTATTATAAACTTATAGCTAGATTAATATTCTTTAATAAGGTCTTAGCTAGTTATATTATAGAAAAGTTCTATATTAATAAGAGCTACCGATTTTAGGTCTCTATATCTCTCTATTATAGTAGAGTTAGTTATTATATATATAGGGGTACTAGTATATAAGATTAGTAATTATATAGAAACCTCTAAATTTTATATATCTTATTTCCTAATTTCATTTATTATATTTATATCTGCCCTTATTTAAATTAGTATCCTATATATTTGTATTATCTTTATTACTCTATAATATCTCTAGTAATAATAATTTATATATTATATAAATATATTAATTATAGCTCGGATTAGGTTTAATACTATTTCTTATATATTTTATAATTTAAGGTTATATAAATTAATATTATAAATTAATACTATATTTTACTAAAATAATATTCGAGTATTATAAATATCTCTTAATTATATATAAATAAAGATTAGTAAATCGTATTATATTATATATTATAAATATATATTCTTATTAAAATTTGCTTTAAGTAATATACTATAGTAGTTACTAGATAAGTTAAACCCTATATAAGTATTAGTATTTATTAATTAATTCTAACTTCGAAAATATTAAAATAATAGGCTTATAGTAATGTTTTTAATATTATTTTCCCGGGAATATATTTTATAATTAACTAGATTAATAATATCCTATAATATACTTTCTAGATAGTAATATAAGCTCTTAGTTCTTTTTAAAGTTTTATTAATAAATCTGAGAATTCTCTAGATAATAGCTTAATAATAATTTATAGAATAATATAAATTATTATTTTCTAAAACGAATTTAAGGTTATAAAGATCTTTTTTTAAAAAGAGATTCGAGAAACTAATAATAGCTAGAAAGCCAGATTCTTATAAAATTATATTTTATAAAGCTAGTTCTAATCTTATATATTTTGAAACTATTTTACTAATATTATTATTATAACTAGTAATCTCTTTTCTAGTATATAAATAAGCTATAAGATTATAAATAATATAATATTACGAGATCTTATATATTTCTTTCTTATAACTAGTATAATATTTAATTACTTAATAGAGAATTATAAACTATAGTCCCGAAATAATATTATATAATAGCTTGTATTAGCTCTATTTCCGGAAAATAGTAATAGAAGCCGCTTCTATAGCCTCTATCTTTTCTAATATAATATATAGATTATCTTTATTTAGTAGTAATATAAGAAACCTAATACTAAATATAATAAATACTATTAGTAAATTCAAGGCAAATTAAAGAATAAAGGTTATATAAAGAGAAAGTATAGAAAAGGCAAAAAGTAAGGGCCTCTCGTAATATAAGTACTCTAAAATATACTTACTAAGGGAACTACTTTAATAGAATTAGTTAATAGGGCCTATATAATACTTTAACTTTTACTTTTCTTATATCTTAAATTAAATATTAATACTTTCTTATATATTATTATTATTAACTAATACTTTTACCTTTCCTATATATTAATCTTAGCTTATTAATATTAATACTTTCGCCTTTCCTATATATTAACCTTAGCTTATTAATATTAATACTTTTGCCTTTTCTATATATTACTATTATTTTTAACTTTCTAGTATTACTTCTGCCCGAGTATATTAGTCTTAGCTAGTAAATACTATTAGTTTATATTAGTAGTTATAATACTATATATAATAAATTACTTCTATTAATAAATTAGTAGCAGGTGAATTCTATAAAATAAGTAAGAGAAAGATAATAGCTTGAAATTTACTATTTTCTTTTAACTTTTCTATAATATATTAATTTCTACTAATTATCTTAAATCCAAACTTATAGAACCCCAAAACTAAAGTAATTATTATAGCTAATAAGATAGAAAGTAATATTATTAATACCTTAACTATTAATAAACTTATTAAGAAAGGTAAAAATAGTTAGAAGGCCTACTAGGCTATTATAGAAAGATATTAAAAGAAGGAGAAGGAAGTAAAGAAAGTAGAGGAAATAAAAAAGCTATTAAAGAATACTAGAACTTCCTCTCAGACTACTTATAGTAAGGGTATCTAAGATACTCCCGAATTAATAGAGATATATTATAATAATAGCTCTAATCTATTAGCCTTACTAATTACAAATAAGGAACCTAACTTAATTCTTATACTTATAGTAACTATATAAAGAAAACAAGATATCTATTATAATTTCCTTAGTTTAGCTATTATACTTGGCTAATATATATACTTATTTAGAATTCATACTAAATTTATATACTAATACTTATTTATAAAACTATATTTCCTTAATTCTAGCAGATTTTATAAATATTAACTAGTATTTATAGGTTCCGTTATATTACTATTTATAATATAATAAGGAACTACTATTCGATTTTTCAAATATCTTATTAACTACTATAATATAATATATAAATCTCTAAAGTATCTATAAGTTATTATTATAAAATATAATAGAAATAGTAGCTTTACTAAATATAGATATCTGGTATAAGAAATTGCCTTAATAATAGCTTAAAAGATTCTCTCTCTTATCTATTACTAATTTCTTTATTCTTTTTTTATCTTTCTTTACTTACTAATTTCTATTATCTAGTATTTTACTCTATATTTCTTATAAAATAATATTCTTTAACTTTATTACCCAGAAAAATATCTAGAAAGCATAATATATATTTATTTATAAGTTTATTAAGGTAAAATACGAGATTATATTCTTTATTAATAATTATCTTAAGTAAAACCAGGCTAGAGAGTTCCTTAATTACTTAAAAGACTTATTTAACCTTAGTATTACTATTAGAAATAGTAAGACTAATAAACTTATTTTTATTTATTTCCCGTTTTAGGGAAAGATATACGAGTTATAATAAGAAAGAAAAGTTAAGAATAAGATTAAGTTCTTAAACTTTTTCTCTAAATCTATAAGGCTTCCTATTCTATATATATATTACTAGGGTCTTACTAAAGAGAGCCTATAGTAGCTAGAACTATTTATAATCGAGGAATTTATAAATAGGGAGAACCTTAGTAATATCTTAAAAAAACCTATTAAGAATAAAGCTAATTCTATTATTCTAAATTCAGATATTAATAAGGCAAAACTCAATATTATTTATAAATAGATTACTAGCTTTATACTAGAGCTTTTATACCTGGAATTCCTATATATTAGGGCTATTTCTAGAAATACTATATCTGGTAAGTAAACTATTACTAAGCTATTACTAATATATAATATAAATAAGGTTATTAGCTTTACTAGCTTCCCTACTAACTACTTTATAACTATACTACTATTTACTTATTTAAGTAATTACTTTATAGTATATATATAGTACTTATAGGCCTATCTAGAGATATAGTATAATATAGCTTTTAAAAATAGAAATATTACCTAGAACTAGTATATTATATATTATTACTTTAATAAGCTAATCCTAATATATAGTATTATTAATAACTCCGGGCTATTCCGGGTTTTCTATAATAATCTATAGCCTTTAAATATATTTATTAATCCTAAGATAATATATATTATTACCTTACTCGACTTCGAGTTTATAAATATTATACTAGCCTAATTTGCCTATAATCTATCCTAGTAGCTTATACTTTAGCTACCGGATATTAGAGTAAGTAAGGGAAAATATGTATTTCTAAATCTTTTTAAATTACGAAAAGAGTAATTTATTTATATAATAAAGTATATTAAGGCTAGGTTAGCCCTACTAGCTAGGGAACCATATCTTTTAGCTCAAATACAGAACTTGTAAGATAATAAGCATTTCTGGTTTAATCTTATATTAAGAAATAGCTTTAATACTAACTAAATCTACTAGAAGATTCTATATAAAAAGGGCCTAGATAAGGTAATATTAGATATAGTAATACTTATTAGGAAGAAAGAATTTCTAAAATAGAAAAAGAATTAGTTCGAGATATATTAGATAAAAAAGCAGAATAATATATGTTTTAATAAGTAATTTTAGAAAAATAGGCTAAGAATAGATATATAAAATATTAATAATAAATACTTTTCTGTCTCTAAATAGCGGGTTTCTTTCTTATCTTTTAATTATATAATATATACTAAAGTAATCTTTTAAATATAAATTAGAGAAAATACTTATAAAATATAAGAGCCTAATAAATAAAGTATAAAATAATATAAAGTAGCTATAAAATTATCTTCTTTTCTTAACTATACTATTTATATTTATAATACTTCTATATTCTATTCTTTAAAGGAACTTAAAGACCTCTTTTACTTAGAGATAGAATTCTCTAGTAAGAGCTTTAACTTATAGTAATATATACTAATAAATCTCGTAAGAAGGCATATTATAAAAAAATAAGTAAATACTAAGAAATAAAATAAATATTTATAATAAACTCCTTTATTCTTAAATAATAAGTAATATACCTAATATATATAGAGGCTTAATTACTAAAGAGCCCTATAAGACCTCTAAGTTCTAGTATCTAAGTACTATAATTACTAGGGTAATAGTATAATACTATAGCTATAAGTATTATAGAATATATATATTAAAGTTATATAACTTTATATTCTAATATTCATATATTATCTAGTTTAAATAGGCTTCTAATATAGTAATTACTAGTAAATATATAATATAGAATATATATTATATTTAGAATCTTTTAATACTTATAGAAATATATTCTATTATAGAATTATCTTTTAATTCCTAAAACTTCTTATAGGGCTTAAGCCTATAGCCTTAATAAATCTTGCTTTTATAGGAGCAGGTAGCCTATAATTTAGATATAGACCTATTAAGCTATAGGTACTTCCAAGATACTTTAGTAATAACTAAGTAAAGTGGAATTACTCTTATAGCTAGTAAAAATATTTGGGATATACTAGTACTATAATTTATATAGTATTTTCAAATAGTATTTTTATCTAGTATAGTACTAAATAATACTAGCTCTTTTATAATCCCGAACTTTTCTTTCTCTTTATAAATAAGTTAGTATTTTCTAGTACTAATACTAATCCTAATTTAACTCGACTTTAATAAAGTATTTTAATTTATATTTCTTTATTTAGAGAATAAGCTAATAGTAGTATAGCTTTATAAAGTTCCTATATTCTTAATTTTAATAATTCAAGTATTATATTATATATAAATTATTTTTATTTCCTATAAATTAGGGAAAGATAAACTAGTTTAAAAAGAATTAGTTTTTAGTTAGAATATAAAAGTATTATATAAACTTCTAATATAATTTTCAATACCTATAATATTCTTAATTATCTCTTTTTTAGTCTAATATATACTATAAGTAAGCCAGGTTTCTTATAGCTAGTATATTTTCTAAGCTATTATATTTCTTTTTTTTACTTGCCTGAATTTCCCTATCTAGTCTTACTATTACTAGAGTCTTAAGTAATAGTATACCTGAGCCTTTTTACTCTTTCTATAGTATTTATTTAATAGAAGTTATACCCGTATTAGTTAATTTAATAATTAGTAGCTAGGCTTCCTTTATCTATTATATGGCTTTTATAGTAAATATTAATAGATAAGTAAATATATAAAGCTTAAACTATTACCTGTCTATTTATAGGAAGCAGCCTACTTGCTTCTGGGCCATATTATATTCTAGTATATATATATTATAGGCCAAGTTCTACCTGGGAATTTACGAAAGATCTATTCCTAAGACTTGTCTTTTTTCTTAAATAAGATTAAAGTATAAATACTATCTTAAAAAGAAAGAAAACGGCCTATTTTTTACTCTTTAAATTTCTTTAACTAAAAGTTATAGATTTATATTTCTATTTCTATATTAGACTATATATGATTTTAGGTACTAGTCTAATATCTTTTATTATACTAAAGTCTAAAAGTTTTCCTAAGAAAAGTAGTAAAGTAAGTTCGAGAATCTACTATATTAGATATTAGTAAAGAAATTATATAATATAAAAAAAGAGAAAAAGAAGCTATAAATAAAAGTTAGTAAGAGTAAATAAGAAAATAAATAAAAGGGTTATAAATATATTATAAGACAGAAATAATATATTATATTAATATTTAATTAATCTTATTTCTAGCTATTCTAAATATAATTAATATAGACTATATTATCTCAAGCTAGTACTTCTTTATATATATAAATCTTTCTTAATAAGGCTTTCTTTTTCTTTAAACTATTTCTAGTATCTTGCTTTTAAATCTACTTATAAATAATAGTATTTTTCTTCTATATCTACTTTCTTAAATATAATATTCAAATTAGTTAAGAAGTTTTTTAATTACTTAAGTTAGAAGAAGGTAAAGAGAAGGCTACTAATAGTAATAATATAGGTATTAGGGGTTTAATAGCTAGTAAAGTAATAGGTATAAGGTATTAGTAAAAGTATTATAGTATCTTAATTAGTTCCTAAAGTAATATAGGTAATTATTAATCTAGTCTATTTATAGATTTTACTAATAGACCTTATAAAATAAAGTTAAGTAAGTTATTTTAAAGTCTAATAGAAATATATCTATAGTTTATTTCAATTTTCTGGGATATATTCTTAAGGCTTATTCTCTAGTAATATAATTGGATTTTTTAATAATAGTTAAAGGCCTTTCTGAAATTATCTATATTTTTTATATTATAAGCTATTTCTTTAAAATTATTATAAAAATTACTATAAGTTTAGATTATATTCGAGATAATATTAAATTCATTTATTAAAGGCCAGAAATTATTAAAAGTTATATTAAATCTCTAGGGCTCTTATTTAGGTCTATAGTAATTATTAAAGGCTATAGTTAGAGAATTATAATAGTGTCTTAAGAAAAAAGAAATAAAGAGAAATTATTATAGTTAGGGATTTTGAGATAATTCTTAGAAGCTAACTTAATTATACTAGCTTTATTTTAGTAAGAACTAATATATATATATAACTCTCGGAAGCTAATAGATATATATAGAAATATAATATTACTATTTATACTATAGTAATTAAAGTTTAGTAATACTTCTATTCTTATATAATATTATATCTTATATAATTTAAAAATAAAGTAGTAGTTTCTATAAGAGTATTTAGTTAATAGTAGGAAGTAAATAAGTTCTAGGAAAATAAATAATAATATTCCTACTATTATATTCTAATTCCTAAAACTATTTAATTTTTAATACTCTAATAAAAAACCTTTTATAATTTTCCCTTAATAACTTAACTAAATAATTATTTTATTAGAAAAAACTTATATATTTAAAGCTAATCTTAAATCTATATCTCTTACTAATCTGGTTCTAGATAAAAAATATAAAAATAATAATATATAAGCTATTTTGAAACTTTATAAAATAATTAGAACTATAATAGTAATTCCTATAAATAGTATATATTACCTTAATATTAAGAATAACCTTAAATCTAAAGCAAAACGGGTAGTTAATTCGAATTCGAAAACAAATATTACTTTAGTTATTTAAGCTTTTCTAGATATTAAATTCTTATTAAATATTAATCTCAAAAACAAGAAGGCCCGGAATCGGCCTCTATTATATAATTTATATTATAACTATATAAGTAATAATCTTATTATTTATAATAGATTTATTATTTTAATTAAAATCTATTTTATATCCGATTTTAAAACTAATATAAAATATAATTTAGAGTAACTATTTTTATAAAAAATAAAGTATTTATATTCCGGAATATATAAAATTATTATTTATAAAGGCTATATCCTGAATCTAAAGGTTCTAGTAAGAGTAGATATACTAGATATTATTTAAAAGCTAGTAAGGCTAGAGATATCTAGTATATATAATAAGAAATTACTTAAAAAAGAACTACTAGTATTAGAAAAAGAATTAAATAAGTCTTTAAATATATCTATTTAATAAATCCAGAAAATTAGTTATAAAATAGATAATAATTCTATCTTATTTCTTATTATAGGTACTAATAAGATTTTATTCTTATAAGTAATAACTAGTAATTCCCTTATAGATCTCTCTTAATATAATATCCTAAATATACCTAAAGTCTTAAGTATAGAAAGTTACTAGATTTATAAGTATAAGATTCTCTTAATAAGAACTTAGTCTAAAATTTATCTAGCCTAATATAATAGTATTAATAATAATGAAATTATAGTAAAAGTCTTAAAAATAAGGAAAAATAGAACCTTAGCTAATAATAAAAGATCTTTTATAGATTATATAAAGGCTTAGTTATAGAAATATAATATTTATAATAGACTAAAATATATATAAATTCTTAATTATAAAACTATAATCTTTTTTAGTATAATTAACTTTTTTAAAAGAATTAATTATAGGTTTATATAATAGAAATACCTATTTCTGAATATTATATTAAGAATTTATTCCGGGATATAATTTTAGTATAAAAAATATATAATAGAATCTAACTAACTATTACTTTTATAGTTTAGAAAATAATATTTTTTAAATCCGAATTAGTATTATAAATATATTAGAATACCTATATAATTAAGAATTAAAGTATAATAATATTAAGCTAGGTAATATTTTATTTTCGGAAAAATAAAGTATTATTTTCTATAACTTTAGTCTTTTATATTAATTAGTTTTTTTAAGACTAATAGCTAGTAAAATACTATTCTATATATTTCCGGAATATATTATAATTAAATAATAAAAATAGCCTAGTAATATATTTGCCCTTAATATAATAATACTATATTTAAGAAAGCTATAATCTCTTCCCGATTTTATAAAGAACTAATATTTTATAATTATAAATATTTATTCTAAGATAAGAGTAATATAATAAGTAATAAGAAATAAGATAGTATTATAGCTAGTAAAAGTTAAGGCTATTAGAGTATAATTAGAGCTTTTAAGTACTAATGCCTTTATTATTTGGGATATATTAAATCTAAAAGAAATAGCTTAACTAACTATTACTAAGCTAGTTAAATATTTAAATAGCGAATTCTATAAAAGAAACTATTATTTATAAATAAAAGAGAAAATTAGTAATTATATAATAGGCAGAAAAGAAAGAAAAGAATTATAGAAATTAATTAATTATAGCTTTATTATAGAAAAGAATAAATTAATTAAATAGGTTTTAAGTAGTTTTAAATAAAATAATAATACTAGAATACTAATAAATATAAATAGTATATTAATTATTTTTAGTAAAGGTATTATATCTTATATCTTTTTCTAATATTAATTTCTTTATTTCTTTTATAATATTTTTATTTATATCTAATTTATTTTCCTTGCCTTAAATATTACTTTTTTTAATTATATTTACTTTTATATTAGAACTAGCTAATAGAAGAATAAGATTCTTATTAAGACATTTATTATAATAAATATTAATAAATAAGTAAGTATATAAAGCTTAAGCTATTACTTATTTACTTATAGAAAGAAGCCTATTTATTTCTGGGCTATATTATATTTTAGTATATATATATTATAGGCTAAGTCTTGCCTAGAAATTTATAAAAGATCTATTTCTAAGACTTATTCTCTTTCTTATATACTAGTAAGTATTACTTATCTAGGCCTAATTATTAGCTATATTTACTTATATTTAAATAGCTATACTTGCCTTTACTTAAATACCTATTATTATTATTACTAGACTCGGAATTACTATTATTTAAACTATTATTATTATTATTACTTAATTACTTATTTCTTTATAATATAAAAGCCCCGGTATTAATGGCTTTACTTTCCTAAGGCTGGATATATATAGTATTAATATAGTTACGACTTACTTTTATAATAGTTAATAAAGTCATATTACTAAATATAGGCTATAATAATATATAATAGCTAAAGCTAATTAAGAGATATAAATATTACTTTATTAGCTTAATAGTAAAGTTATTAATCTTTCCTATATAGCTAGTACTTATAATAAGTCGAATAATCTAGCTAAAAGAGACTTCTTATCTATTATAACTATTCCAGATAATTATTATAAAGAAATAGTAATATATGAAATATAAATAGAATATAATCTCGGTTAGTATTAGTAAAATAGCTTTAAATAATTAGCTAAGACTAGAGTTATTAAGTAATATTATTATATCTATACTTTATAGTATAGAAAATACTAGTAAAGGTAATTAGCTCTTGGCTCTCGAGCTTATAGTAATTCTTAATCTCTAGTTAAGAAAGAAGTATGACTTGGGATACTAGTAATAGGGCTTAAAGAGAAGTTAATACTAGTAGAGAGGGCTTTACTAAAGAGAATACCTATATTTCTTATATACTAGGCTATTATAAGATAAGAATAACTGCTTTTACTTAGTAAGATAGGGTTCTTTCTTATTATTTCCGGCTAAGTTAGAGCTATTAAGCTTATTATTACTATTATAACTATTTTGGCTTCCTGGCTTATAATAATTCGGCTCCGGAAATAGGTTAAGATTAGGAAGTAATTACTATTTATTAGCCAGTCTTAAACTTCTACTAGCTCTCTTAGCTATAACTACTAGTATTATACTATTTATTTCTTATTATTTCCTTACCTATTTATTAATAAGGAAAGTATTAAGTATATAGTTAACTAGCTTATATTTATCTACTATATCTTAACTAGTATAAAAATAACTCTCTTAACTAAGCTAGGTCTCTAGTAATATTCTATAATAGTATAGAGGCAGGCTAGAAAAAGAAATTATAGCCTTAAATCTAGTATAATATAATTTTTCTATACTAATACTATTATATAATAGCTTACTTAAGAGATATAAAAATAGAATATAAGAATATATAGATTTTAATATTAAAGCTTCTTATTCTATAAATAATAAGTATAATACTATTTTAGAGAAGTTATTAATATTATATTATTTATTAGAACTATAAGAAAAGGCCGGAGTTATTAAGTTAGTAGCTATCTCTGGGCTATTAAAAAGGCCTATATCTAGTATTACTATATTTTTAATATAAAAAGTATTATTATTAACTTTAGCTTCGGAAATACTTAAGTTACTATTTTCCTATAGAATTATTAGATCTTCTTTATTATATTAGTAAAACTAGCTATCTATTTCTATAATAAAAAGTAATAAATATACTTATCTAGGCTATTACTAAAGTTATTACCTATTACTAATTTATAGTAATTAATAGTACTATCTTTTTTATTTATAGCTACTTTCTTAACTTCTTGCTTTTTATAGCCTGAATTAGAATTACTTATAATAAAGCCCTATTTTTATAGCTTAGTAAGTAATAGTTTTTTAATAGTAAGAAAATTATAGCTATTATTATTAATTTTGTTATTATTTTCTTTATTACTATTACTATAAATAATACTAGTTTCTAGTTAAATTCCTATATATTAATTAATATTATTATAAATTAAATATATTTCTATTTTAGAATATATCTCGAATTCCGGGCTTATAATTCCTATTACTATTAGCTACTAGTATTATTACTATTATTATTACTAGTTATAGTATACTAAATAATATACTATTTAACCTAATTTACTAAAGCTTATTAAGGATACTAACTTATTCCGGGGCAAGTTTATAGCAAGTTACTATATTCTTAAAATATAAAGAAATTAATATATAAATATATAATTTAAAAACAAGAATAGCTATCTCGAGTATATAGAAATAATTAGAAATAGTTAAGAAGTTCTTGACTAGTTACTAGCTATATAACTAGATTATAAAAGAGATAATAGAAATAGGGAAATTAAAGAATTTATATAGACTTCTTATATTATTCTTATAAAACCGGAATATATATTCTAGCCTATTATACTATATTATATTATACTAGATTTCTTTTCTTCTAATATCTTTTCTATAAAAAAATGCCTTAGTATTAATATAGCTCCTCTTATATAGGCTATAAGGCCCTATTACTACTAATTCTATACTTTTATACCGGAATATATTTATCTATAGCTACTATCTCTATATTATTATATATTATAATTAGCTAATCTTAGTATTATTTTTTAATTATTAGTAAGACTATAAAGAGCTAAGTAGGAAGAAATAATTATTATTATATAAGGAAGAAATATATAACTTTAGATATTACTTTCTTTATTTATCTAAAGGTTTTAGGTAAACTAATAGACTAGTATATTTTAGTTCTTTCCTATTATCTAGTATCTTAGCTACTAATCCTATAACTATAGCTAGTATAGTTCTATTTACTAATTCTCTAAGGAATATATCTATTAAAGTCTTATATAATCCTATTATCTCGAATTAGTTTAGGGCTATATAATTAAGACAAAAATAATATATATTAGAGCTATAAGAAAACTCACTTATAGTACCTGAAATATAGCTAGGCAGAAGCCAGGCTATATTATTATAAGGCATTTCTGCTACTAGCTATAGTACTATAATAAAGGCAGGCCTTATTTATAGCCTCTCGGTTTCCGGAATATATTATAGAAGGGTAGTAATAATATAATAATAAGGGAGGTTATAAGTAGATCTAGATATTACTAAGCTTATAACTCGGCTAATATAAGATATATCCTATAATAGAATTAGTATTATATTTACTTAGTAATATTAAAGCTATAGGTAGTAATTACGGATTCTAGTTAAAGCTAGCCTATATTTTACTAGTATAGTCTTTCTTTCCTTTAGCTATAATAGGGCTAATTAGGGGAGCCTAGTAGGAAGGGGTCGGATTCTAGATAGAAGGGCCGAATATATATAAAGGTTATATAAGTAAAAGGCTATTAGAATTATTATAAAGGAAAGAAAAAAGAAAAGAAATAAGTAATAAATAATATAATATTCTTATATTCTATAAAAGTAGTAGCCGGCCCGTATATATATCTTGCCTAATATAATAGTTACGGTTTCCGTATACGGGCTTACTATCTAGTTATTTGCTATATATTTTTAATAAACTAATAAAAATATAAAATATAAAATATAAAATATTATTTTATATTTTATAAATAACTTAATTAATAAACTAGATCTTATTAGATTTAATAAATTTAGAAATTATATATTAATATTATAATATTATAATTCTTATTTCTAAATATTAATTATTTTATTTATTTATTTATTTATTTATTTAAAATTAATTTCTTATAATTTAAAAATTACTTTTTTAAAAACTATTTTTTCTATTTATATAATATTTGAATTTATAGAATTCTTTTTCTAGAAAATATATATTTATATATTTTTAAAACTTTTTAATTATGACTTTAATTTTATTATTAAATTAAGTTCTTTGAATTTTAAATTTTTCTAAAATTATAATATTTTATTTTTTAAATTTCTTATTATAAATGAAATATTTAAGAATAAAATATTTATTTCAATATTTTTAATACTTTTATTATTAAATTCTTTTTATAAATCTATTATAAACTATTTTATTTTTTAAATATCTTTTATTATAAATTATATATATATATATATATTAGAAAAAAATTAAATTTAGTTTAATATAAATAATAAAAAGAAAAAGAACTAATTAAGAAATAAAAAAATAGAATTAATATTAGAAATATTATAAAAGTAAATCTTTAATAATATTTAAATACTAAATTATATTAATATATTTTATATAAAACTTCTAATAAGAATTTATAAAATTTATTTAAAAATAACTTTAAAAACTTTAATAATATAACTTTTAATTAATATAATTATATTAAATTATAAGTCTTTTAAAAATACTTTTAATATAATAATATTTATATTAAATAAAACTATATAATATTTTATTATAATATAATATATATTTAATATAAAGCTAATATTATTAAAAATAGTCTAATTAGAATAAACTTTCTAAAGAAATTTATTATATTAATTTATTTTATTCTAAAAAGAATTAAATAAAAAAACCAAATATTTTTAATTAATTAATTAATTAAATTAAGATATTTATTTATTTCTTCTAAATTAAAACTATTTCATACTTTTATTTTTATTTTTATTACTAGATTTATTAAGCCTAAAAAACCCTTAATTAATATTTATTATTATTATTAGAAAACTTATTAGAAAAATAATGAAAAAATATTTTTAAATATAAAAATATAATAGAACTAAAAATAGTTTTAATTATAAACTTATTATTTTTCTTAATATTTACTAATATATAAAGCTTTTATAAAAGATATTAGTAAAAGCTTTTTTTATTATATTAAAGAAACTAGTATAAAACTATTTTTATAATAACTAGCTCTTTTAATATATATATATAAAAGCTTATATAAATATTTATAGCTTTTTTAAAAGCTCTAATTTCTAATATTAAAATTTTAATAAATAAAATACTATTATTTTACAAGTTTATTAATATAAGTCTATAATTTTAGTAATGTTTTTAAATATTATAAAAATTGAAATTATATATTTTATTTTATAATTTCTTAATAATTATAAATTAAAACTTTATATAATTCAAGTATATAAAATAATAAAAGTTATAATAAGTTTAAAAGGCTTTTAAATTTAATTCTAAATATAAATATTAGTTTACTAGTAATATATGGTATTATTATATAAGTTATAGAATATTATTTATATATAGTTAGTAAAGTTATTATTTAGAAGTAAGAATTATAATATTATAGTATTAATATATAATTCCTAAATCTGCTAAGCCTAAAGAAGTCTAGTTTACTAGTCAAGTTACTAATAGGATATAAGGTTATATAACTATATCCTATATCTTATATTCTATTACTTATATCCCGTATCTTATATCCTATAACTATATATATAATTCCTAAAGAAATAGCTATATTAGTTTATTAGTAATATATAGTACTATTATATAAGTTATAAAATGCTATTTATATATAGTTAGTAAAGTTATTATTTAGAAGTAAGAATTATAGTATTATAATATTAATATATAATTCCTAAATCTATTAAGCCTAAAGAGGTCTAGTTTACTAATTAAGTTACTAATAAGATACGAGGTTATATAACTATATCTCGTATTCCATATTCTATTACTTATATCCCGTATTCTATATCCCGTAACTATATATATGACTCCTAAAGAAATAGCTATACTAATACTAGAAACTCTCTAAAAACGCAAAAAAATAGTATTTTTCTCTAATTATATATAAATTCCTTAATCCGGCCTAGTACCAGATTCCCAAATACTTTATATATCTATATTACTTTTAAGGGTTTTAGTTATATATTAAAGGCTATAGCCTTTTATATATAATCTCTATTTCTATAATATTTTTCTATTTTATATATTTATTTACTATTTTATTTATATTTAACTTATTTCTCTATATCTAATTATATAGTATTTATATTAATTAGGTATTTAAGGGTATTTATTAGCTTTGATTTTATTATAGAATTAGTAGGATTTGATTTTCCCTTAATCTATTTAACTTCTATAATCTCTTATTATTTATATATCTAATAGAGATATATTATATTAATTATTAGATACTTTTCTCGAGTAGTTCCTAATTTAACGAGGTATTTATATAATAACTTCGAATTTATATAGATTACTAATAGTAGTTCTATTTCTAGTATTCTATTAATTATAGATTTAACTAAAGTACTTATATTAAAACTATAAGCCATATTATAAAGTTCCGAAGCTAGAATACTTCTGGTAATTCTCTTATATTTAGTAAAGAACTAGTAAATAATATTAGTATATTTAGTTCTATTTCCTAGAACTAGAATATATCTAATTTAGGAAAAGAAATCTCTATTATTTACAAATAAAGTATTCGTAAAAATAATTAAATATAAGGACTTCTTTACTAGCTTTATAAATCTTAGTTCTCTAGTAGTATTTTTAATCTGCTATTAAATATACTTATTAAGTGCCTTTATATTAGTTTCCGAGGGTTTAATAGCTTAAGTAGTAATTAATAGGTTATATAAAGCTTTTAGTTAATAGACTAATATAATATATACTTCTTTAATATATTAGGTAATATATTAGTCCTTAATAAAGAGATCTTAATAAATAGTACCTCTATTATTTATAGTAATAGTATTCTTTATAGAAATAGTTCGGAGGTTTTTATACTAGTATTCTTATATAAGAGTAATTCTAGTAGTATTTATATAGATAATACTTTTATTAAACTTGAGATTATAGTTAATAGTAAGATATTTATACTTCTTAGCTAAGAACTTAGTCTTATAGAGCTTTAGTTACTTTGCTTTTATAAAATTATTAGTTCTAATAAATATAGTATTATTAGTTTAAAGACTAATAATTCCGAAGAATTACTTATTATAAAAGAGGCAAGAATTATAAGTTAACTATTTTATAGAAAGCTTATTAATATAATAGAAATAGTAAGTTTTAAACTAGTAGTTCCTAGCTTCCGGTATATTATATAGTAGTTTTATAACCTTTAGAACCAAATTATTATTTAGATTTAGCTCTTTAGTAAGTTTATAAAATGAATTAATATAAAAATTATAGTTAAGTAAGGTTATTAATTAGATATAAGCTTGCGAGATATTATATAAATATAGTTCCGTAGTATCTATTATTATAGTAATAATACTAAGAATAATTCTCTAGCTAATATATTAAATAGTAGGCAATTATATTAATATTATATATTTCTTACTATTATTATAAGCTTAGATAACTAGTCTTAATTTCTTAAATTTTCTCTTTATATCTTTATTCTTAATCTTATTAATAAACCGGGAATTAAAGATATATATCTTTTTTAATATCTGAAATCTGGAAATAATCTTAAATATATCTTTTTCTAGAAAGCTAGTAACTTTAACTTAATAGAAGTTCTTATATAGGTTATTATTTTATAGAAATACTATAAAATCCGGGTTCTTATAAAAGTATCCTCTATTATACTTTAGTGAAATAATAGAAATAGCAGGAGAAATTATACCTGTATTATCTTTAGTATTATTATAAAATTCGGGAATAGATTTAAGTTCGGGGCTATTAGTAATAACCTTAATATTTTCTATATAAAAGGGCTTTATAAAAATTAAGTAGAAAGTAGTATTACTATATAGTAGAGCTAGTATATAGTTCTCTCCGTTAATAGCTACTAGCTTATATAGTTTATTCTAATTACTAGATTAACTAGTATTTCCTTTATACTATATAAGAATATCCGAATTTAAAGAAAGTTTATAAATATTAGTAATACTAGAACTATTTCCGGTATTTAGGGTATTTGTAATCTGGTATCTAGCTCAAAGCTTCTGAATTTCTATTATTACTTTCTTAAGTACTACTAATTACTATAATATAGTTAGTAATAGAGTATTATATTTAGTTATTTAAAATAAAGTATTATAAATCAAGAGAATTAGAATAATACTATTGGGTCTAGCAGAATTATTAATAGCCTTAAAAGCTATTTAAAATATAGTATTCTTATTAATTCTATTAATTTTAGCTATAATAATAAGGTAAATATATTAAATCGGGCTATAATAGTATTCTATAATTCTAATGAAATTATAAGCTTTTACGGGAATAATTTTGATTTTAGTTCCTATAATATTTATAAGCTAAATAAATTCCTTACTAGTAAACTGCTTTCCGGTATCTACTATAATTTAATTAGGAGAATCTAAGTAAATATTAATCTAATACTGCTTTAGGGTATCCTAAATATATAATATACTAATATTTAGAAGCTATTAGCCGGCTTAATATTAAGTGCCTTTATTAATAATATAGAGTATAAGCTTACTAGAAATATAGAAAATATTAATAATAATAAAGTAATTAAAGCTAATATTATCTTTTAAGTTAAACTTGAATTATTCCGGTAATTATCCGAATTTCTAGTATTACTTATAGTACTTTATAAAGTACTTAAGGGCTTCTATATTAATATCGTGGCCTGCTTATTCTAGTATATTTCAGAGCTTACTAATAGATAAATAACTAAAATAGTAATATAGATATTATAATTTAATTTTTATAAGAAAGTAAGAGTTATAAGTAAAGAATTCGGAAATAAAGCTTTATAGAATAGTATTCTAAAGTAAGAAAGAATATCTAAAATATTATACTATAGGTATAAAGTATTTATTAGAAATAATAAGATAATTAGTAAGATTATTAAAGTAGATTTCTAGCTTATCTATATTAGCTAAGCTAAGTAAGAATAGAGTTTTTATAAGTATAATATAAAATTATACTTGCCTAATTAGTATTCTTACTATTATAGATCTAATAGAGGATATAGATCTAATACTAAACTAAATATTAACTTAATCTTTAGTAGTTTTATTAAGTTTAATACTATTATTAGTCTACTATAAAGCTTGGAATTAGTTAGAACTAATAGTTAAGAATCTAGAGGCTCTGGTATTAATTATAACTTTATAAAAGTAGTAAGTATTATATCTTAATATATTATTAATTATAAATATCTAGATATCTTTTATTTATTTAATAGGCTTTAAGATATAATTTTCGCCTATTATCTAGTATATAAGGGAAAGAAATATAAGGTTATTTATAAGAATATTAGTTATAGGAATAGCAGGAGTAGGAGCTATAGAAGTGGCTAGGAAACTTTTAATAGAAATAAAGTAGAAATTAGAGTAATATTTCTTTTCTTTATCTATTTCCGCTAGTAAGGCTTTAAAAGCATTATTTACTAGTTTGTTCTTATTATTCTCGTTATTCTCTTCTCTTTTAAATTCGGTAATATATTATATATAAGTATTACTAAAGCATTTATTAAAATTGCGGGTATTTCGGAATCTAAATTAGTAAATATTTCTATTCTTAAATTAAGCCTTCTTAGCCTCTTATTTCTCTGGTATATATTTCTATAAATAGTATTCGGGTCTCTTATATATAAAATACAACTTCGGAGTATAATTATTATAATTATAGGGCTTAGAGTAGTTATTATAGGTTCCGAAGTTATAGTTAGATCTATATTAATAATTTCCGAATAAATAATAGTTTAGAGAATTTTAAGAATAGTATTTTTAATTAGTAAAAAGAATCTGGATATTAATCTATTATTTCTTCTTATAGGTAATAATAGATAATTAGAGCTTATTAATAAGCTAGCTAAGATTATTAAGAAAGTCCGAAACTATATATTAGTATATTAGTAAGCCTTAATAAAAGGTAATAATCTTATTATATAGAAATTTAGTAGTTTATAAGGCAGGAGTAAGGCTATATTATAATTTATATAGGTTATTAATTAGTAATTAGACAAGCTCAAATATTATCTTTTTAGGGTCTTTTACTATTATAATTACTAAGGTAATAGTATTTTATTTATCTAAATTTTAATAATAGTAACCGGAGCCTATAAAGAAATTACGAATATTTATATAAGCTTCTTTATATATATATATTAAGAGAGCTAGTTATTATAGAAGTAGTCTTATACTAGTTTCTTTAATATAATAGGAAAAGCTCTTATTAATATCTCTTCTGAGAGCTCTATATATTAGTAGATATTAAGGAAAATAGCGAGTTTTTAATTAAAACTATTATTAGTTTTATTATATTTCTATATTTCGGTATATATCTTTATTATTTCTCTAATAAGCTTTCTAGTAATAATAATAGAAATTAACTAAGGGTTCTTCGGATATAGTAGATCTAGTAATAATAGTAAAGATAGAAGTAGTAGATAATCTTAATTTAGAGAAAATAAATAAATATCTTAATTTAACTAGCTAGTTAACCGAGAATACTTGGTTTCCTTTTATCTAGTTCTTTCTAGAATAAGATAAATTAATATAATAGATCTCTTTAGAAGATCTATTCTAATTAGGCTATCTTTAATAATATTAGCTTTATACTAAATATATATTATTTTCTCCTAAATAATATTAAGTAGAAACTATACTATAGTAAGATATATATAGTTCTATTTAATATAGATACTATTATATTAAAGGTATTTTCGAAGAATTTATAGTTTAGTATAGCTATATTAACTAAAGGTTATATTACTAAAGTCCTTAAAATTATTCTTAAATAGATTCTATAGGTTCTTATTAGAAGTTCTATATAAGATATACTAATATAGCTTAGTATTTAGATATTTCCGAAGATTTACCTTTATAGTATTATTAGTATTAATTCTATTTTTCTATTTCTTAATTAATTTCTTTTCCTTTTTATTATCTATACTAAACCAAGTTTAGTCTCTCTCTAATATATATATATGATTTATAGTAAGAGGTATTTAAAAATAAGATAGTTTATAGTAGGTTTATAGAAAGGGTTTAGTAATAAAGATATCCAAAGTATCCAGATACCTAATTTAAATACCAGACACTCAGATATCTAATAAAGTATTAAAGTAAATATTTTGCCCTTAAATATTTCGTCTATAACGAGAAATTTAAGAAGTGAAATATTATAATTCCGGGAGGGTCTAAAGCTCGAAGAACTCGATTTTTAATAATAAAATCGAAATAGTAGTTAAAGAGCTTTAAGGGCATATATAGGGCATATATTCTAGAGAGAGAGTTCCGTAAATACAGGTATTATATAAGTGAAAAAGATAGTTTCTAAGAAGGTAGTCTTAGGGCTAAAAGAAATTGGTTTTAAAGAATAGTAAAAGTTAAATAAATAGATAAATAGTTAAATAGCTAACTACTTCTTAATTAGTAAGAGCTAGTATTTTCTCTTTAGGCTACCGAATACTTTTCCGAAGTTAATAGTAGTTTCCTCCTTTAACTAGAAGTAAACTACTTATTTTAGGCTACTAAATACTTTTCCGACTAGCTAGATCTTTCTCTAATCTATAAGTACTAACTAATTAGTATCGGTTTACTAGTAATATATAGTACTATTATATAAGTCATGAAATGCTATTTATATATAATTAGTAAAGTCATTATTCAGAAATAAGAATTATAGTATTATAGTATTAATATGCAATCCCTAAATCTGCTAAGCCTAAAGGGGTCTAGTCTACTAGTCAAGTCACTAATAGGATATAAGGTTATATAACTATATCCTGTATCTTATATCCCGTAACTATATATGTAACTTCTAAAGAAATAGCTATACTAATAATAAATTAAAAGTATTTAAAATAGTTATAAGATTTATTTTTTAGTAAAATGCCCTAAAATAATAAACTTATATTAATAGACTTATTAATAATTATAATAATTAAATACCTTAAAAAACAATATTTAGGCTTATTTAAATATTAATTAATAATTTATATTAATTATAATATAGCCTTATTCTTATTTTATAAAATATTAAATTAATTTAAAATTAAGCTAAAAAAAAATAGAAATAGAAATTAAAATTATATTTAAATAATAAAGCTTAGTTTTTTATATTTATATTTTTAAGTTTTAAATTTATTTATTAAATCCTTTTTATAATATTTAATAAGATTAAAATTAAAATAAATTAAAATAAATTAAATATATTATATATTAGTTTTAAATATTAAATAAAAAATATAATAAAGTATTTTATTTTATAATATTATAATATAAGAATTATAATATACTAGCTTATATTTATATTAAAAATTTAATTTAAGATTTTTAATAAATATAAATAACTAATTACAAGTTATTAATATTCTTATTTTTATTAATATCTTTAATTAATATTTGAAAAAAAGAAATTATTTTAGCTTTTTTTAAAGTTATAAAAAAGAAGTTTATTAAAATAAACTTTTTATCTCAAATAAAAGCATTTCAAGTTATTAATAAAATTAAAAAGATTAAAAAGATTAAAAAGATTAAAAAGATTAAAAAGATTAAAAAGATTAAAAGAATTAAAAAGAAAATTAGTATACTTTTATAAATTCTTATAATACCTCTAATATATTTATATAATATTTTTAAAATATAGATATATATACTTAAAATAGTAATAATAGAAGGCTAACTTTAATTAGAATATCTAAGTACTTTCTTTAGATAAACCCTAGAATAAGTACTTATGCATTTGAGAATTTGATTTCTTTTTAGTCTTCTTTCCCTATACTTAGTAAGCTGATTTTTGCAATTTTATTCTAAAGTAAGTATTTTTTCCCTGGCTATTCTTTAGCCTCTGCCACGCATATAAAAGGCAGGCAAGAAGCATGTCCCTCTCTTCCCTCTTATAATTGCTTACAAAAATATATTCTCAATGCATATGCTTAAAGTATACACATATACTTCGCACACTATTGCGCGCCGGAGACGCGTGACGCCATTCCCCTAGCCTATTAAGGTCCCCAGTATTGGTAGGGGATAAGCTTTAGAACTCCCAGAATTAGCACGATGGCTAGTTAAGCTTATACATCAGAACGTGCAGAAATAGTGACAAGCCTTTCCCAAGATGCAAAGCACAATATGTGACCGTTTATACATCATCCAGCAACGACGATCACCAAAGGCACGCGCATTTTCTCCGAATCCCCATTATTCAGGGTGCCTCGAGGCAGGAATTCCAAGGAGCAGCTTTGTGACTCCATCTCTAAGAAGGTTGCTGCCCTCCAGGAAGAACAGCGGCAGGCATTCCTCTCTTTGCGCAACTCTTTTGGGGGTGAAGACGGCCCAGGCGGAAGAGCTCCGACTAATGCGCTGCAAGTACGAAGACAACGGCATAAAGTATCTGGAATACAGGGCGTTGGGAGACTTTTAGGCTCTCCAGCATATAGATTAAGGTAGTAAACTCGCTCTAAGGTCCTATATTTCCAGGCCCTTCCCCTAAAATCAGGATTTACGCCTTCGACAAGGGCTACCACACCTTTTCAGTGCTTATCCCCTGTACTTACAAGGGAGTCTTCGCTAAAGGAGGCCTATTAGTAGCTTGTTTAGCGTCCGAGCGCTACAGTTGCTCTACCAACAGCGCTATAACCTTAGAAAATTTACTTATCCCTTGCGAATGTCTTATAGCGCCTCAATACGTTAATTTGGGGAGTACTGCCTAGAGTTGTAGGGGCTTATAGCAAACTCTTGCCCTATAATTCGTACCTTGTAGAGTACCAATGGTCGAAATGCCCTATATTCCCGATACTTTATGCCGTTGTCTTCGTAATCGTGATTGGTTCATCTTCCAGACACATTATGCAGCTCGTTTCAATTTGGAGGCACCATAATGAATTGTGACAAAAGATTGATTGATTATTTTAAGCCAAGGAGGCCGATAGCCCCGTCATATACTTATGGACGAGTAAATTTGCCATCACGTGCTCCCCTGCTCTTCTGTTGCTGAGCTGTCTTGGCGCAGGTTATCGCCGCCAGTCGGGAGATCTAAGCTGGGCGTGGGCCGCCAACGAAGAGGTAGCTGTCCCAGGAGGAGCCGCTCTCCATATCAAGGGCGATGGTGTACGGATCGGGGCCGCCGGAGACTGCTGCATCGGCGGAGGCATAGCCATTGTTTTCGGTCATGCCGCCATTTATGTCGGTCTGGAGGCGCAGGTTGCGTAGGTACGCGGCCTTTTGCCATCCGCCGGCGGCCTGATAACCGCTGCCCATCTGATCCTGGGTCAGTTCCGGATTGGCAAGGCTGGAGTAGACCTCGCCGCCGCATCCGACCCAACCCACGCTGAACTCCAGGCCGCCCTTCCAGAGCGTGGCCGGATAATAGCCCATCCAGATGCCCTGGACAGCGACCCACCAATTGAAGTTACTGGAGTTCGGCTCCTGGTAGAGCTGGAACTTCATGGAAATTTCGTATTGCGGGCCGCCGACGGTGCTGGTGCTGTTGATGCGGACCCCGGGGAAGAGGTTTTTGTCGACCTGGACCCAGCCTTTGTGCAGGCGGTTGTAGCCGCCTTCGTTGTCGCCATCCTGCTTGTAGCCGTTGGTGGTGTAGTAGGTGAAGACATGGGGTTGGGTGTCGCCGTTCAGGCTCTGGTCGACGGTCCAGCCGCCTTCGAGCGACTGGGTCACTCCAGTGCTGTAGTTCTGCAGCCAAGCCTGCATGATCGAGTGGTCGCTGCCATTGCCGCCGGCCGGGATGTTGATGGCCGGATCCCACACGCTCACTAAGCCGTCCCAGCCGTAGAACGTGCCGGTCTGGTTGTCGATGTCGTGGAAGTATCCGGATGGGTCCGGGTCGGTCGGCCCGCTATTGGGGCGAGCTTGGTTCACCTTCGACCCGCCGCGTTTGACGTGGAGATCTTTGATGTCCTTGCCCGCAGCGAATTGCGACTGCCAGGCGACATCCGGGCGGGGGATGGGAACGGTGCCCGCGGGGCCGCGCTCGATCTGGGGATCATCCAGTTCAAAGGATGCGGGCTTGGGGGCGATGTGTTCCGGAGCCAGCTGCTCCCGCAATCTCGGAGTTAGCATACTTCTTTCAGCTGTTTCCCAGAGCAGACAGAATGTTCCAGGAGTTGTTGGACGTTGCTACAAAGCTGAAGGGGAAACAATACGGAAGAGCAAACAAGACACCGAGGAGTTGAAACTTACGGCACGGCCCGCAGGACCCGCGCGCGCCAGCTCGGCAGGCGGGGCAGTTGCGATCTTGCCCAAGGGATGCTGGGTTTCGATGGGTACCCAGTCAATTGTCTGACCACTGGGTGTGATAGTGGTTTTCACGATTTTGAGCGAGGCTTGGCGGCCATTCAGCCAATCCGCGAGCGCTGGGTTGAGTGGATGCTGATCGGTTGCCATGGTTTGGTCTTGTCTTTTTAGTCTTTGTTAGGTTGATTGATATCAGGGATTCGAAGAATTTCACCCTTCAGATGAGTTTGATTTGATTTTGAATCGTCTTGGAGAATACTCGAGCTTTACTGAAACGGTGTTAAGAACAAGAGTTGAGGGAGTGGATTAGGCCCTCCATTTAAATACCCACAATCGACCCCGAAGAATTTGTTGGGCTTGAGGCCGATTTCCCCCTTGGCTTGAGGCCGACTTCATGTCAGCCATTCGTAGGTTGCGCCACCTCTCGTTCTGCGCAGATTCGGGCGAGGGCAAGATCATTCACTTGTCCGTATGACGTCTCAAACATCCGATTCCGACCTCGAAGGCTTTCTTTGGCTTGAGGCTGATTTCATGTCAGCCATTCGTGGGGTTGCACCACCTCTTGTTTCTGCGCAGATTCGGGCGAGGCATCAGGGGGCACGCAAAATCCAATCATTCATTTGTTCGTGTCTCGTCTCAAACATCTGATTCGAGACACCGAGTGATCAGGCGACGAAGACAAGCTGACACATGAGGCATTTCTGCGGCTGAACATTGCGTAGAGAATGGAATCTCCCGCCAGCTTGCTTTACGCCACAATGCACGTAGCTTTATAGAGATGGTCTGGCTTACGCCTCTGCGTTGGCTGGACGGGCTACTTACAACATAACTATCCGAGGCTAATCTTGCAGCTGAGTTAACCCTCTGAAGAGTATTTATTGAGAAACCTAGAGGACATCAGTGATAATTATTATCCAAGTCATGAAGTCGTCGTTGCTAGACGGTAATATCGTGATAAAGCTAGGATTTATTATAACTCTGCAATGTAGCTGAATATCCGACAACAACTTTTCAGCCCTATAAGGTTACACAGCAGATAGCGCTGCGTGCGACTACTGCAAGCCTTCGGCTCTATCCATTTACTGGTTAACGTACGATTCACCGAATATCTTAACACTTATTCGCTATACTTTAAGTAGATAACGAATGGCGATGCCAACCTCATGCTTTCTAATTCGGGTGGCCTGACCATAGTGGATTTAGTATGCTCAGATCATCAGGGGATCCATCACCCTAGGTACGAGGAGATTGCGGGGTAAGGACAGAAATGCATGATGATTATAATTACGAATCTAAGAAATCGGCGATAGTAAGAGAAGACTCAATGAACTACAGTGTAACGGCACGAGCGATCACAAGCTAGCGTAGAGACATATAGGAGTGCGTACGGTATGCTAAAAGGATCATTCTTATAAGCTAGCTACGAAGGAAACAAAGAAGATAAAAAAGAAGGGGAAGGAGAAGCTAGCTAAAGGAGAGGTAATAAGCCTGCGGCGCTACGCCGTCAGCCAAGACCCCCTAGCTCAGGGGTAAAGCCCCTGAGCCGTGCACGTGACTAGCCGAGCCGTCACATCTTATTAGAATATGGTGAGCTGCTTTGACCTCCTAGGCACTCTCTTGCTATGAGTCGCGGGACTCTATCACATAATGACTAACTCATCTGTTTCCTTTACTACTTACTTCTGCTTATTGCATTTAGATGCATATAAGCACCTGTACTTACAGTCTTAGAATAGTAATTCTTTCAATTCCAATCTTCGAGAATAATTAGTGACCAGACCCGTGACCCGCATTGCTAACAGGGGGAGCTGTCACGTCGCTAAATCCATGCAACCTTGAGTTTCTTGCTCAAACTTTTTATCATCATTTTAGTATGCCTAAATATCTGCAATAACGTTCGACAAGAAAGAGATCAAAGCCTCTTTTGCCCAAAAGTTATCCCAAAACACTAGCCGGCAATGTACTAATAGCCTCTTATTATAGCGAATAACTCAATAGCTACTCATTTGCATTATTCCCCAAACTGCCTTCTGAGATTCGCATTAAGATATGGCGTTTTGCAATATCTATTCCTAGGATCGTTGAGGTTATTTTTTAATAATTACTAGTAGTACAAGAATACCAACCCACTACCTCTTCTACCTGCATCGAGTCTTAACATGAATCCTTAAAAGCTTATTATACCATAAGTAGTATTACTAATCCGGAATGGATTTAATGCGATTGGGATGTTTTATATCTCAAGTACCTAGACTTTTATAATATAATTTAAGTAAGGGTAAAGTTTATATTTAGTCTCGTGACTAATTAAGATAACTTGATATTTATAATTAATCTAATTTAATTTGATTATTTGACAAACTATATATAAGAGTTTATCCTTTTTGTTTCCTTTGCCTTGCTGTCTCATCTTTTATCTGTTTAGCCTCCAGCTCAATCACTTGCCATCACGGCTCGGTCCCATTAGACTAGTCGTTTGCATCCTCCAAGTCTGCTTCCAGTGCTCGCGTCAACAGCATCCTTCACTTCACCCTCCAGAAGCGAGGATCGCAGTTCCGTTCGTTCGCTTGCAAAAGGTTGAAAATATAGTAAGGAGAGAGGCGAGCTGGAATTTCAAGTGCTGGAGTTTTACTCAAACGCGATCGCTGGGAGGAGACCAGACTTTGTCATAAAACTTCGAATTTTGTATCTTCCTATCAAAACAACCTTCAAAACTCCTCAAAATCCTTGGCAAACATCATTAAATCGAGCTAGGCTATCCACCCAAAATCAAAGTGACCTTAAATAACAAATCTGAAGTACTTATCATTCCCCAACTCATCCTGCACAGGAATATACGTCGTATCCCTCTGCTTCCCATACTTCCGATCCCTCCTCTGATTTTCCTTCCACAGCAAGAAGCTCTGCAGCGTAGCCAGCACAAAAACCAACAAACAAGCACCGCAAGAAATCCACATACCCTTCCTATAAAACGGCCCTTCTTGCGGTGGGAAGATATTTGTACCCAGAACTGGCCCACACTGCCCTCCGGTCGCCAAGATCGCCAACCCAGCAGCACGCTTCGAGTCTGTGGCATGCGTGTTCGAGACCCAGGAGAGTGTCAACGCCACAGACGTGAAGATGATAGTCGCGAGAAAGATGCCGAAATAGCGGACTGCAACGATTGTCTGGGTGGCCAGGAGGATGTACCCGATTGCAGCGACCAGTCCAGCGCCAGCAACGAAAGGGCCACGGACTCCTACTCGATCTGAAATGAAAGCACATGTGACAATGCTGATAAAGCACAGAACGTAAGGAGGCGCAGAAAGGCCGTTCGATTGGATGAGCGTGAAGGCTCCCATTTCCGAGATGATGGTTGGAACGAAAAGGGGGAGGGAGGCAAAGCAAACATTACAACCGAAGTAGATCATGGGCGGAAGGTAGCTGCGGTAGTCTAGGAGCGCGCCAACGGCTTGCTTCCATTGAAATTCATCACTTGTGCGGTCGCCGGGTTGCCGGAGGGAGAGCTCGATTGCTATTTCGCGGTCTCGGTCGGAGAGGAACTTGGCTTTGCTGGGGCTGTCGGGGAGCCAGAACCAGGCCACTCCTGCGAGGGCGACGGTTGGTAGACCTGGGATATGTTAGAGAGTGCCAAGATTGAGATCGGAGGTATCTGACCTTCAACGAGGAATAAAATCCTCCAGGCATGGATAGCACCATGCGCTTGTGAAATTCCATAAGCCAAAGCACCACCATATGCATTTGCCAGCGCAGAACCAGATAGAAAGAGACCAACTCTCAATCCCAGTCTCTCTCTCGGGTAAAAGAAAGACAGGTAAAGGGGCACAGCCGGTCCATACATGGCTTCAGGAATCGCGAGTAGGAAGCGGCAGACCATCAATCCTTCCCAGCTGGTACAACCAGCTTGAACACTGGACACCGTGCCCCAGAATAGAACAGCGAATGCAACCCAGCGATGAGGAGGGAAGACCTTCCATCCCATTTGCGTCCATTGGAAAAGAATATCTGTCAACACATCAGTATTTTTTCTTTCTTTCAAATGAAACAAATTCGCAAACGGAGGCTCTTACACGAGATATAGAAGATCGTCCCAAGCCAAGCATAGCGATTCCCACCAATATTGATATCTTTCTGCATCCCCGCGATCTTCGCATTGCCCAGGTTCGACCGATCAAGGACACTGAGCGAATACAAGACGAAGATTAGTGGCATCAAATGCCAGTCGAGTTTCCTGATCACGGCCTCCTCTTCTTCTTTGGTAAACCGAGAGAGGTGAGTTTCGACTTGTTCTTTCTGTCTTTCGACATCCTCGATGTTTGCTAGCTCGGGTTTTTCTCCTTCCTTTGATGATGAGCGATCGTTCGGCTCCGCGATGTCTTTCTCGATGTCATGGGAAGCCATGATGGAAATAGTTTAGGCGCTCAGCGAGCTCAGATGAGAGGAGGTAACGGTCTATTAAAAGCGAGGCTAAGGCTTCGGAAGGCCTGTTAAGTACTCGCGCTCATCTTTCCTCGTTCTGGAAGACTGCTTCCTTGAGCTTACACAACAGTTACTAATCATCGGATGCGGGGATTACAGTGGGTTGCAGCCGCAAAAGTAAGACTGAATCTTACACCAACTCTTCATCTCTCCATCCTCCTTGGATGAAAATATCCGGGGTACCTTAACCACTCCTCTAAAGGGGGGAAAGCCGGATGTGATCCTTGTGGGCTAGCGGCGGGGTAGCTGACGTCGCTGCTGAACCCCGCATATTTCAACGCCCGCCACTGGCCGCGAGACAACCTCATCCTTTAGGAAGTTTACTTCCGTGAATTCTTAACGGATATGCCCCAGTATCATTGAAAAGCTACCGGTGCCATATTGGTACACGTACCCCTTGCGAGTACGGATAAAGAATTAGCCTCTGGTCTTCAGAATCTGATAGTCGGTCTTTCTTGCAACATGCCGAGACAAACCGAGTCCTCTCCGCTCACAAATATTTCAACACACAGTGCATCTTTAGATTGCAAAATGGCAACAAAACACATAGCAACCTGGGCCAACGAGCTGAACTACTCGGATCTTCCGCAAGATGTAATCCAGTCGGCCTCCCGAAGCTTCTACAACTGGGTCGGCTGTGCTATCGGTGGAAGCGACCACCCTGCTACCACCATTGCTGTATGTCCCTTTCTTTCCCATCCTTTCAACCCCGTCTGATAAAATAAAGTACAATTCCCTTTCCCCGTTCTTTGGGCCCCCTCAGTCCTCACTCCTTGGCCGAAAGGGAGCCAAAATCGACGCTCAGCATGCAGCACTCATCAACGGCATCGCATCCCACGTGCACGACTACGATGACACGCATCTAGACACCATTATCCACCCCACTGGCCCCGTAGCTAGCGCTCTCCTCGCAGTCGCGGAATGGAAAGGTGGATTCTCTGGGAAGGAGTTCTTGCTTGCGTTGATTGTGGGGATTGAGGTGGAGTGCAAATTAGGTTTGGCTGTGTGGCCTGAGCATTATGATGTTGGGTGGTTAGTTTCTATCCATGAGTTCTCGAGCGGAGATCATTTGTTAACTGATTAAAGGCATATTACCTCAACAACAGGCTCAATTGGAGCTGCCGCTGCTGTCTCTAAGCTTCTTGGGTTGTCAGTGGAACAGATGAATCACGCTTTAGGTGTTGCAGCAACGCAAGTAATCGGACTCCGAGAAGTGTTCGGCTCACACACGAAATCCTTCCATCCAGGAAGGGCTGCCCAGAGCGGATTAATTGCTGCCGTCCTGGCACAAGGCGGGTATACCAGCAGCGAGACCGCCATTGAAGCCAAGCGCGGATGGGCGAATGTTGTTGGAGCAACAAAATCCTCCATCCCTGAAAGTCTAGAAAAGTGGCTAGGAATGGATAACCAAGACCTAGGACTTGCAAGTACCAACGGCGGGCGGTGGGAGATTTTGAGGAACAGCTTCAAGCCGTATCCATGTGGGATCGTAATTCATCCCGTGATCGATGGGTGCTCACAACTTCACCGGGATATCGCGAAACTCAGGTTGGAGGTGGCCGATATCAAGGAAGTGAAAGCGAAAGTGCATCCACTTGTCCTAGAATTGACTGGCAAGCGAAAGCCGAAGGATGGATTGGAGGGGAAGTTTAGTGTCTTTCATGGGGGCGCGATTGGGTTGATATTTGGTAAGGGGACACCTCGTCAGTATGAGGATGAGGCTGTGAGAGATCTTGCGGTTATTGAAGTGAGGAACAAGATTGAGTGTGTGGCGGATACGACGATTGCTGCGGACGAGACGAAGATTGTGTTGACGATGGTGGATGGAAACGTGCTGGAGAAGCATGTTAAGTATGCGGTGGGGAGTATTGAGGCGCCGATGGATGATCAAATGTTAAGGCAGAAGTTCGAGGATCAGTGTGCGGCCGTTTTGGGTGGGGGAGCCAGGTCAGCTAGTACGAAGTGTTGGAATGTTGAGGATATGTCGGATATTGCTGAAATTGCCAGATTGGCCTAGAAAATAGACTTCTTATATACGAGGGTTTTAGATTGCTGATAGAGTGGATGATGGCTCTGGCATTATTTGTCCCTGATTGTCCGAAACGTGCTTCCAGGAGCAAGAAGAGCCGTGGCGCAACACTTCCAAGGCAAAGATTCATGATACTAACGAACCTACGACCATAGGTCTGTGCTCTACAGGGCATTTTCCGAGCCTCGCTAAACCCGCTTCAGGGCTCAAAATCCAAGAGTCGTGACCGTCACTTCAAAAGTTTGGAGCCACTAAGACATTTATTATTCCCAAGTTATAGTACATCGTAATTAAATTAGATAAATTACCCTTTCCTCAATTTATATTATTATTTTTGAGAACTTGATAATTTTGTTTGGGTGCAAAATGCCCTGTAGAGCACAGACCTATGGTCGCAGGTTCGTAAGCAGAAAGCCAACCACGATTAACTGATTAGTGCCCTGTCCCAGGCGCCAAGAGACGCTCTCGCTCTCCACACTTTTGGTCTGATCATACTCATGTCGTCGTCAATAGCGTTGACTAGGAAACCACAACCCCTTCATGTTCATTTCCCCTTTTATACGCTCTCCGAATCAGAACTCTCTTCGATGCACCACCTCTGATTGTCAACTCTCTCCCCGAAAATCATTTGGTCGCTCTTCTCGCGGAACTGTCTTTCCAGCTCCTTCAGATTATTCGTGTTTGTTTCTAGGCGCACCCAAACTCTACAAACAGTTTGAACCCATCTCACTTCGCCATATGCCAGCATTACCTTCTTCCTGACGAGCAAACCCAGCTCCCACCTCTCGCGCGGATTGTGGGAGTTGAGGACAAGACATAGCTCCTGAACTCCAGATAGGAGTCTAGAGAGCTCTAACCAGTCCCAGTCACCCGTGTCAACCTTAACCTTGTACCACTTGTGGAGACACTGACTGACTGGGATCCAGAATGTAGACTCTGCCATGGGCGTCTTGGGACAGTGCAGGATGATCCCAGAGAACTCAACATTCAAACCCTTGTGCATCATATATGCAGTCTTTTTGAGAGGCCTGAACAAGGGGTAGGTGGAAATCTGCATGGTCACCCATGACTCGGGATCCCAACCGTATGTGCCCGTCTGACGTGAACGGTTGGCATTCAATTTGGGTCGTGGTAGAAAGACTAGTCCAGAAGGAATTCCGAGGCCAGGGGTTGCATCCAGAGCATTAATAGTCCCCACCATTTTGGCGGTAACAACGTCTTTGACAGCTGGGGCTTTGATCTCCAGGAGTTTGGATATGTCCATACCAAGTATGCTGCCCAGAACAATGGTTTCGCCTTCTTGTCGAGAGGACATGCGAAATTGGAGGGCTTGCCAGGCTCTTTGCACAGCAAACCCGAGCTTTCCGTCACGGAGTTGCTGACGCAGGTGCCAAACAGGTGAGCTGAAGGGATGTCCAGCCTTCCAGATGAAGTGATACTTGTGCAATATCCTGGACCAGAAGCATAATGTCGCAAGTCAGTCGGAATATCGGCCAGCAAGAATTTGCATATGTGAGTCCACAAATACGCATTTCGCCTCCATCGCTAAGTTCCTCATCAGCCATCGAGCTTGATCCAGGGTCAATGAGTACAGAGCTCATATATAAGAGTATATCGGAATTTTCTCGCTTCGACGATGGCTGTATGACTTTCAGTAGTCTTAATAGTCCCTTTGGGGATAATCTTGGGCATGGTCTCTGCTTCTTCAAGGTAGGCTCGAACGATCGAGCGTGGTCAGCCATCCAAAAGGCATGCGAAACAATAGAAAGTGAAATCAAGACGGGCAATGCACTATCCATACTGGGACTTCTAACGACGCTATCACCTGTCAACACTGCCTTGTGTCTCGAAGTGCGTGCCAGCCTCTTGGTACACATTACCGAGCTGGCCAGCCTCTGTTTGGGGAGGCACCATCCCCTCGCCGTCTTGGCTGGGGAGTTGAAAAGGCAAGACATCGAACACTGGGTATCTGAGACTGCACTATCCTGCGCCTTGGATACATTCACCAAGTCACTGCAAACTCGCCGCGCAGCACGACACCTTGAGCACATATACATGGACGTTGGGTCTTGGGCTGAGGCTTTGGCCGTTTGCTTCGACATTGTTGGTCGGGTTGATGCTCTTGGGCTACCAACGGATGGTACACTCCAGGACAAGTACGCCACCAGGACGATGGAAGACATTGCTACAATCTATGAAAACACGGGCGACTTAGAGAAGAGTGCCACTTGGCTGATGAAGGCAGGAACGAGCGCCTTTTCCCTATGGGAGTTGGGCCGCAAACGACTTATATTGTCGACAAGTTGGAGGTGTTGCTCCAGGGACGTGGTAGGCTTGACGAAGCCCGAATGTGGAGACGACTAGTACCCGCCATTGGGGAGCCTTGTTATATATCCAGTTCCGCTACTCACTTGTGAGCTCGGAGGCCTACATGACTTATCTTACTTGGTCTTGAAGGAGGTCTGCGATATTGGAATAAGCGCATTGTAACGACACGCTCTAATTGCGGTTGCAAGCTCCTTCAACGTCTGGATTTTGGGTGTGATTTTGTAGTTTCGTCTTCTAATAAACGAGGTCAATTCAAATTTACTTGAGTTACAATAGAATCGTATCCATAAGAGTTCAGACTTCACCCACTTTGATTGACGAAATCAATAATATCGAATGGAAACAACTTTGCTTGTCTCTTAAATTCTAATATAATTGACTTATCTGAATGGCATAAATAAAAGTAACGTGGTTTATGAGAATCTCGGTCATATTAGGACGGGAAAAAGTAAAATCACCCCCCCGCTTCGCCACTTACTCAAGTCTATATCAATACCAAGGTCCCACCCCCGATATAAGGCTATGGATTAATCTGGACGCGCAGCTCAGCTCATGAAGCACCCCCTTCCTCGGCCCTGTCTGTGTCTCCTTTCTGCGGATCCCTACCCTCGAGGTCAGCATAAAAGATTCATTTCGTTTAATAGCAATTGAGCATGGACGCCACTCAGCAAGGAGGTCCTACACTGTCCCCACTATCAAATGTGATATAGAAAAGGGACGTATCTATGTTTATATTTGGTCTCTCTTACTACTAACTTACTTGATGTTAAGGCGCTCTCTACTATTCTAAAACCTTTTTCATTATGGATGTAGGAATAGAGAATAACGGCTTCTTTAATCCAATGACGATCTTTATAAAAGTTGATGATGAAGAATCTCAAATAACTGTTTTACGAGGTATGTTCTTGCCAACCAATTTTTTTGACCATTGAACAAGTGATTAAAAGAGTGTAGCCCAACACCAAACTCGGAAACAACCGTTTGTCTTGACAGAAAATCTATGAACTATCGTACCCTCATTTGTCCACGGCCATTCTCTACCTAACCTAGCAACCAGCATATCTCTTAAGCCATTAGTACCGGTAGTCGTTCAGCACGTCGGTATAGGTAGTGGCATACCGGCTGGCGTGATAGCCTCGACGCCACCCTCGGTGCTACCCGTGTCCTGATCGACAATACCCATTGTGGCCCAGCCGAACGTGCTCTGGGACGAGGTGTCGTACATCTGCATATCGACAACGCTACTGGCGGGCC
The DNA here is from genome assembly GCF_002865645.1 of Hyaloscypha bicolor E. Taxonomy (NCBI): domain Eukaryota; kingdom Fungi; phylum Ascomycota; class Leotiomycetes; order Helotiales; family Hyaloscyphaceae; genus Hyaloscypha; species Hyaloscypha bicolor. The sequence continues at coordinate 641,228 of NW_020194519.1, read as the reverse complement.
ACGTGTTTCCGTTCTGGCTGATGAAGCAGCTGATGGTGTCCTCCAACTGTTGATACCCGCCCGAGGCGTCGAACGTGGGATTTGATGGGTCCGCCATCGCGGCCGACTCGTCGAAGCGCGCCATGAACACCTCGTTCGACAGGCGCTCGTGCTGGAAGCTCTGGCGCTTTGTATTGCCACTGGTGGTCTTGCCGGCGTAGGAGAGGGTGAACTGTGTTCCGTTAACGTGGCACCGGGTCGCGACGTCCATAAGGCCGTGCCGCAGGTGAAGGAATCGGAAGACGGGCGCCTCTGCGTGCAAGTGCTCGTCGTCGCGCCCGGCTAGGTGATGGCCGCGGGGCACGTAGCCCAGGAGCTCAGGCTCAGAGTCAAGCTTCGACGCAAGGCTGGTCGTAACGCCAAGAGTCAGCATCTTGCTTGTTCCATCGATTGATCGTGAAGGTTGGTCAACGTATACCTTCACGCATGACCAACTCATGCACCGTCTGCTCCGGCTCCTGGGAGCGCTTGCTGAAGACATCAAGGGCGATGTTTTCGAGGCCGGAGTTGTCCCAAACATTGGCACCGATGCCGAGCCAGCCCTTCACCGCAGCGGAGGCTCCTACGGGTTGATTTAACGACGCTACGGCAACAATTATTTTTTTTGGAAAATCAAAATTGATGAATCGCGATTTTTTTTTGGGCCGCATTTATATGGAAAACACACCTAATTATGGCCAAATAAACAAATCCCATGTATTATAGTCAAATGCCCTAATGATATTACTCTGTCCTCGCTGATTTGAACTGCCCCCGATTTCCCCTACGTTTTGATGGCCTATTCCCCGGCCTATAATCACCATCCCCTAGTAATTCCTTCTCTCTATCGTCAAGATCTGAATTATCATCGTCATCGCTTGATATAATCACCTCCCGCTTCCTCTTTAATATAGACTTCAGAGGACGTTGGGTGGGTGGAGCGGGAGCGGGAGCGAACGCTAGTAAAAACGTCAGATCTACTAGTATATTTAAATCTATTAACTTACTAGGTATAGAAGCAGGATCAGGAGTAGGATCAGGAGCAGGAGAAACCGTAATTCTAGCTTCTAGCATAGGCATATCGTCCGAATCAAGGTCGTCCGAATTAAGGTCGTCACCTGACCTATTCCCATTCTCTGCAGGAGAAACCTTCTCCCATATAGCTTCGATTTGTTAATTAGGAGTCAAAGCAGGTAAAGAAGATACCGTAGATATAGCCGTAGATATAGATATTGCATTAGGGGTAATATCAGGAGATCCCCCTAAAAAAGGAATATAATTTAGTAAAGGCATCTCCCTATCCCTCCTTTCACGCTTATCCTGAATCTCGTTATCTCTTTCTTGAATTTTATTAATATCTTAATTAAATACAAGATAAATATGCTTTGGCATACTCTTATTTAATTAGCTAAAATGAGATAATAAGCCATTAATATCTTTTTCAGCTTTATATATAAGATTAGTTACATAATTGATTCTCTTGTTTTTGTCCTTTAGCTAAACCTAATTATATTAGTACTAATTTTATTAGGATACCAATAAATACTAGCTTACTTTACTTGCAAAAGAGACTCCATTTACGCATTCTAAGATCGTAATCCATTAATTAAGCTCCCAGTCTTCAAGTAACGGAATTAATAATAAAAAAGCCTTAGCTAAATATATAGCGAATTCCTTATATACTAGTTTTTGACTATAGTAAAAAACTATATTAGTAAAGTAGTATTTCTATAAGTAAGCTTTACGTATGTATTAAACTATTCTATACTTTATAGCTCAATTTAAATAATTTGAGCCTCCCGGTACTCTTCCAAACTAAGGAACTTCTTTATAGTTAAAGCAGGTATACTTCTCCTAGTAAAGCTACTCTCGATCTCTTCTATTTCATATATATATAGTATAATAGAAACAAGGACCTTATATTATTTTTCGATAATAGGAGTGGGAGGAATTATTAATTTACCCTTACTAAAGGCCTTTATACGTGCCCCCTGGCCAAGAGTAAGAGATCCAAAGGCTTTATCCCTTTTCTGGGCCAAACCTAATAAAATTAGTAAATAATATATTAATATTAGAAATTAAACAGATAGATATATACTTTCGCCCTGAGCTTCCTAATAGAAATTATCACGTAATTGCTCTAAACGTTCGAGCTTAGCCTGCTACCTCCTCTTACGTGCTTTTGCCTCAAGGACCTCCTCTAAGAGATCTATATCCGGGAAGTAGTAAAAAGGATAGGAATTAGCTAAGATATTAATTCCTTAATCTCTTAATAATTAGGCAGTAGTATTTTAAAGTTGGGTTTAACTAGAAAATAGTATACTATCTAATATAATAATTAGTATAAGAGTAATAGGAGCCGGAGGAAGAGTAGTAGGGTTAATCGCACCGTATAGTAGACACTTTACTATAGAGGGGAGATATAGTGCCTCTCGTATAAAATAAGAGTTCTATAGATTAATATTATCTATTATAAACGTTTGGGGATAAAAGAATAAGAATTTGATTTATAATCGAATATTAGAAGGAAAGTATAGCTAATAAATCTAGTAGTTTAGTAAATAGTAGTATAAAGATAATTAGTAGGATAGAACTATAATATATTAATATTATTTTAATCCTTTAGCCTATATCCCTATAACTTTTTCCCTAAAGAATTTATATACTAGGGACCTATTTCAAAGATTATTAATAGTAGCGTATTACTAATATATAAAAAGGAATAAATACAAGAACTATAAGAGATGCCCTTTAGTATAAATTAAAATTAGATTTATTTTATTTATCCCTAGTATTATTATTACTTAAAATATGGTTTCCTATATTAGGGGCAATAGAATATTAAGTAAGGGGCTATAGGAATTAAGAGGGAAAAATTAAATTCTATATATTAAGATATAACTCTTGTTATTTTTACTAAATATATCTTATAATTATTTTAAAAGTTTACAAGAACTATTAATTTAATAAAGCTAGTATTAATAGAGAATTTGATCTATACTATAAAGTCCTTACTACTAAAATAATAAGTTAATAGAATAATTATAGGGGGTATAGAAATTAAAGGAGTAGGGGTCGATTTTCTGAGGAGGCAAATCATATAACCTTTTAATATTAAATTAGAAATAAATTACCTGTAACTATATGAATTTGACTTATTAAGCAGATTACTATTAACTTCTATATTTAATTACTTTAGTAAATATTAATGTTTTTAGCTAATTCTTTCTTTGAAATATATATTAATATGTCCTTATTTAACTTCTCTAATACCGGGCAAACCGTCTAATATTTACAGAAGGAATTTCTAGATTATCCTCCTCCTCTACTTCAGGCTCAGACATATATCCATCCTCTATAAACTGCCTATATTCTTGGCCATTTATGACCTAATTATTATTTGCCCTATTAAAAGTAATACTATCTATAGTAAATCTAGTACCTCCCGTATTATCTTTAATCTCCGCTTCATTATTAGAGCTAATATAGATAAGATCTTTATCTCTATAGCTAGTATCTCTCCCTTTATTAACGAACTAAATGCCATCTTAATTATTATAATACTTTAGCCTTGCCTCCTCTAATCCCATAGCTACCTCTAGTAATGGATTCCAATTATATATACCCTTGGGTATTAATAAAAGCCCTAGCTTTGGACAAGTATTCTTCATATTAATTAGGTAGTCGGTAATCGATTCCCTTAAATATATATAGGCACTCAGGTAATTTATCTCTCTATTCGAGTCAAATATAGACTCTGTAATTGGGAGTATAAAGCCGGTATCCTTAAGTTCTTACTTATATTACTCAAGTGTAACTTCCGGTAAATATATATCTTTATTATAGCTAGTATACCCTTTATATAGCTTGTTTAGTTTATTAATATTAATAGGAATACCGTAGTTCCTAACTCCCTTTTACTCTAAAAATATATAGTTCTAGAAGGGTTAGCCAGGAACGATATATAGACAATTAGGCTATTTCCTAATTAAATAGATATTCCAAACCCGGACGAACTCTTTAGTTTGCTCTCGTATAATAGGCAAATAGACGAAAAGTATAGCTATATAATCGGGGAAAAGTTTGCGAGAGTAAAGCCTTTAAGAGTATAGTTACTTAAAAAATATCTTCTATTTATTTAGTATGCCCTATATAATATTAGCTAATTAAATTAGTCTTTATGGGATTAGACTAAATAAATTACCTTTATAACTTGCCCCTACTATGCCTCAATTCGTTAATTAGCTATACTAGTCCCAAACTAATAAAGATCTGAGAACTAATATGGATTAATACCCCTTATTTGGCACATTGCTTTATAAAGAATATAATAGGTATTAGTAATTATAGGTATTTTGTATCCTTTATCCAATTGAATATAAAGTAGAATAATCTCTATTTCATCTACTAAGTCAAGGTATTAAACTAGGATAGTAACCTAGAAGGTAGTATAAGTAAGTATATATTAGTATAATATTAATTAGGCTAAAGAAGAATATAGTATGGAGATTCAGGGATTTTATTACCTAAATTAAGCGCAATTCAAATAACTAGTTCTCTATAATACTACAGAATTACATAGCCGGAATTATAACTAAGTAAATATTAGCCATTTCCGAGGGGGTATATTCATACCGAATTAGGAAGTAATACTACTTATAGCATAACTATTTGAGATTCCAATATAAATCCAAGGTATAAACTATAAGTAGGTATTAATACCGGCATATATCTCAATGCCACAAAATTATAGCTAAGTAAACGTATTAGTAGTTATTAAAATAATGATTTTTGAAGTTAAGTCCATACTATACTTACCTTATAATAGCCATTAATAGACTAAATAAAGTTCGGCCCATAAATATTATATTCCCTTCTAGCTGCCTTTATTTCTTCCCATTAATATTATATACTTTCAGGATCAAGTTCCTGTATTATAGAAGCTATTTTATTCCTAGAAAACTTCTTATTATTACCTAGGGAATTAAGATAAGTATATAAAAGCCGGCAGCCATAACTTCTAGTATTGCCTTGTAGGCCTTTATTAACTATATATTACTTGAGAATATAGCATAATTACTTCTTTTCTAGCTTAACTTGCGAATTAAGCATTCGACGTTAAAGGCCTATAGCTCGGCGAGCTTATTATAATAGTTATAGATTAGGAATATTATATCCTAAGCTCCGGAGGTTAGCAAGTATATTAGTATTAGTCATATGGATATTACAAAAGAACCAGGCAATAAGAGCCTTTATCTGAGGAGAAGGATCAAATATCGAATGCTGGGAAGGCGCTTTCTATTCGGAAAGCCTACTACGTAAAGTTCTAGGGGAAATATTAATATTAAAGTCCTGCTTTAATCTCTTTGTAATCTCATTATGTAATAGTTATTACCTAATTAAATAAAGTATATGGGCTTAATAGCAATTGTAATTAATCTTTAAACGAGCTATTATAAAGAGATTAATAATAATAGATCAAGAAATTAAAGATAATAATAAAGGAATAGAAGTATGAAAGGAGTATGAGTGGGCTAGTAGTTACTAGGGGGCATGTCACGTGCATTTTATTGATTTTCCCACCTTATTGCATTCCTACCATGGAATGCGATAAAACACCATATAGATCGATTATTTTGATTATATTCTACCATAGGATTTACTTAGATTATTAGTAATATTACATTTTTAAAATATCGCAATTTTGATTTTGTAATTTTCCAAAAAAAATAATTGTTGCCGTAGCGTTCTTAAAGGAGCCCGTAGCTCCCTTGTAGGCGAGGCCCAGACCCGCGATGATGCCGGTACGGAAAGCCGTAAGGATCAAGTAATTAAGCGATTTTCGAATCCGGTTTTCAATATCTGATTTGTGGCACGTGCGCACCCCACCAAAAATCGCCCGCAACCAAAATACCGTATTTTGCATGCGCAACTATACCTAACTTAAGTTCCTTTATTACTATCTATTATAAGACTCATATATATAATTAAATTATATTTCTAAGTATAAATAATTTATAATATAATTAACTATAATACTTCTGAATTATTCTTATAAAATTATACTAGCCCTATACTACTACCTATATATCTCTTTACCTCTTCTTTTTACTCTTACTAATATATAACTAGTTTTATATATATAAGATATATATAAAAGAACGGAATTATATTAGATTAGAGAATTTATTATAAAGAATATATTTAGAATAGCTAGTTAGTAGGAAATATATTTAAAACTAATAAAAATAAGTCAAGATATATAAAGTTACTAATTTATAAGAGGCATATCTAAAACCGGTAATACCAAATAAGGATATACTTGAAATAGCTAGCTAGTAGGAAATATATCCGAAACCGGTAATAATAAATAAGGATATATATAAAGTTACTAGTTAGTAAAAGGTATATCTAAAACCGGTAATAATAAATAAAAATATATTATAAGATAACTTAATATAGATCTATATCCAAAATAGAGATAAATAGTCTTACTAATTCTTTAATATAGAGGGGTTTTCCTATTATATTCTTGTTTCCTAAATTATTATCTTTATTTCCTTTTACTTCTATTCTTAATCTAATTTCTTTAAAATTACCTTTATCTAAGACTTTATATATTATAATACTATAGCCTATTATAAAAAGTACTAAAAGCAGAAGAATATTAGCCCTTTTTATAGCTACTATAGTACTATTTTTCCTTCCTTAAGCCCGACCGAATTTACCTCAGAGAAAAAGTATTTATAGAAGGCCTATAAGCTAAAGCTAAAGCCTCTTGCCTCTTGCTCTTCCAAGAATAATAAAAGAAATAATAATAATAATAGTACTAAAGAAATAGGTACTAGAAATTAGTATACCTATTAGGCCAAGTTCCAAAAGAATAAGAAAGAGAGAAAGAAAAAGGGGAAGGAAAAGTAAATAAGAAAAGAAAGAAAAAGTCTCTAAAGAACTATTACTAGGGATATTTTTTATAATATATAGGAAAATAATCTTGCCTTTACTAGGAAAAAGAAAAAGAAATTAAGGCTTTAGGGAAGAACTTTAACTAAGGCTTATAGTTAGTAAGAGTTAAAAGCAAAGAAAGATAATAAGAAAAAATATAATAAAAAAAGGGCTAACTAGTAAATATAGCTATAATCCTACTAATAAGCCTTTACTAATAGGCTTATTAATAACTATTTATTACTATATTAGCTATCCTAGAAAGCCGTTTAAACAGATTGCCCTTTTAAAACTCTTATTTTTTCTTAACCCTTATAAGATATTTATAAGGCTTAGTAACTAGATACTTAATTACCTCTAAGAATCTAATATCTAGAAAGATATTAGAAGGGCTAAATACTATAAACTTGACCTTAAGAATTAAAGCCTAATTATAGGCTACCTTACTAGTAGGGTTACCTGCTCTAAAGTTCCGGACTTCCCGGTTCTATTTAGAGAAAATTATACTTTTAAATAGTTTTTTAAATATATAAAGAAAATATATTCTAGTATAAATTATTAAGAGCCCAAACTCTACTTCCTTATTCTCATTAAAAAAAAGTGGCCTCTATAGGATTATTAATTATATAAAGGGCTAATAGTTAATTTAATAATAACCCCTAATACTAATAACTTATTAAAAACCCTTAATACTAATAACTTTAATAGTAATATAATTAGAAATAATTATATATCTAAAAAAAAGCAATATTAGTATTAAAGTACTAGTAAATAACTTAATATTATCTATTAAGAGAACTATAAGAGATCTAAGTCTCTATATACTCTAATTACTAAAACTTTAGCTAATAAACCCACTTTAGCTAGTAAGCCTATTCTAGCTAGTAAGCCCACTTTAGTTACTAAGCCTACTCTAGCTAGTAATCCCGAGAAGTCCTTTAACGAGATATTTAATAAATAATATAAGTAGCTAAGAAAGTCTATAATAAAAGATTATATTAATAGATATTAGTATATATTAAAAAAGGGGCTAGTAGATCTTAAGAAGAAAAAGAAGTAATTTGAGGTACGAAAATAGAGCTTTTAAAAGAAAAGGAATATAGTAATTAAAGAAAGTAATACTTATATAAATAGGCTTAATAAAAGAATACGGCTTTTAAAAGCTACAAGAAAGAAATTTGAAATTAAAAAATAAAGTCTTACTAAAATCTATATAAAGAATCTTAAGAAGCTAAATATAAAAATACTTTCTTTCTTTTTAGGAGATTCTTAAGGCAAGGTAATTAAGGGAAGGCTTAGCGAGCTAGTTATTTAGTAGGATAAGAATAAAAGCTTAATATCTATTATATAGGAAGCCTTTTAGGTAGCTATATAAGAGATCCAGAATAAAAGCTCGGGGTTAGTAGTACTAGTAATCTAGGAAGCTTAGGGTAAAGGCTCTGGATCTCTCAAAATAACTAGGCCTAATATTAGTAAAAGCTCTCTATAGTTTACTAAAAGTAAGGGAAAAGTATATAAATAGTAAGAAACTATCTGAATTTCCTAGTATTATTAAATTAGTTATATTAAGAATCTTATTATTCTAGTAGCTAGTTAAATTAGAAATATAAAAAGCAATATTTACTTATTTCTAATTAACTAATTTCTAGTTAATTTCAAGAACCTAGGGATTATATAATTATATGCCTTTCTTTTCTAGCTATATAATACCTCAAAAAATAGATATTATATATCTACTATAGTAAAGGGCTTTATTATTAACCTAATTAGGTAAGGCATAATATTACCTTATTATATTATTAGCTATTTATATAGCTATTCTATAAGTAATTCAAGTAAGCTTTAATATCCTCGAATCTTTATATATAGCCTAGTCTATAAACTAAAATAGCTTTATATCTAGTAATATTATAATTTAATTTTTAATATACTTAAATATATTAGATTTGGTTTTTTTAATAATATTATTATTAAATTATTATTTTCTAGAAATACTAAGTAATACTTTTCCCTAAAAGATATATATCCTTAATAAATAGTAAAAGTAAATATGGAATTTAATAACGTAATTACCCCGTACTAGTACTTTTTTTTTTTTTTTATAAAAATATAATTCTATTTTATCTTTATTCCAAAACCTCTATTTTTTATATATATTTTTTCGACTTTACTATTAATACTAAGAGCTAGTATCTAACTACTCTTTACTAATACCTCTATTAATATTTCTATTAATACCAAGAGCTAGTATCTAATTACCTATAACCTTTTCCTCTTTCTTCTCTTTCTTCTCCTTTAACCCCTTTACTAATAATACTAAGAGCTAGTACCTAACTACTACTTCCGGGTTACTTTTATCTAGAACTCTTATATTATAAGTCTTTAATCTATTTGCTCCTTAGAAAGCTAAATTTTAGATCTCTTTTTCCCTTTCTAATATCTCTTATATCTTTGGGCCCTTTAGGAATACTTTTTTTTAAACTTCTAAAAAGAGACTAACTTCTATTTAGATTTCTCCTTCTTTTCTCTAATATCTTCTTTTTTCCTTTAATACTTATAAAAGCCTTCGGGCTACTATTAAGTACCTCTATTCTTTATCTTAGAATATATACTAACTTATTCTTATAGGAAATAGCCTTTCTTCCTCTAATCTTAACTTCTTTAATATATATTTTTTATCTTTAGGCTATTTAGATATCTCCCTATTTACTTTTACGGAATATATACTAACTTATTTTCTAGTTCCCCTCGCCTTACCTTGCCTTACTTCTCCTTTAATATTACTATATATATGCCTAGTTAGTACTAGTTCTTATAATTTATAATTAGGCTCCTATAGTTAGGCTTTTTATTTATTAAATACCCGGGTATTTTATTTTATTTTTATTTTATATATTTTATTTTATATACTTTATTTTTCTTTTATTATAGGTTAGAACTCAAATAGTATTTACCTTAAGCACTTGTACTCTCGGGTATATAAGACTTCTATAGATTTTTCGGGATTATAAACTAGCCTACTTTAGTTCGGGAAAGCTTTCTTGAGAATATTCTAGAAGTTATAGTATTTACTATAACTTTTTCTAAAGATTAATATAGTGTGAGTATTTCTAGTCTATTCTCTTTCTATAAAATAAACCACTGCCCTAAGTTCATATAAAAGTTCTAATTATTCCTCGAATTAAAGTATAAGTATTTCTTATTTCTATTAAATTAGATATAAAGAATAGCAGGTGCCTTTAGGCTAGACTATAGTACTAGTTAAGTACTAAGATTTCCTATATCTATCTTATAAACTTGTAGTTCGAGATATATTATATTTAATAGAGCTTTTATATCTAATTACTTTATATTATAGTAAAACGTCTTAGTATTATAGTTAGGGAAGTTTTACTTTATAATCTTATTTACTACTTATAGATTTTCTAGTTAATAAATCTTAGCTAATAACTAAGAAACTTATTAGCTACTTTATCTAAAGCCTCTAGAAGCGAGAAGTTGCCCTAATAAAGACTTAGTATTAAAAATAGATTTAATTAATTAATTTAAACGAGGAGTTTATAATAGAAATCTCTATATCTGGGTAATTTCATATAATAAACTTAAGTTCCTATTTCTAGTTATATGAGTTATAATATATAATAAACTCAAAATTTTCTGGCCTATTAAAGCTTGAGTTATTTTTAGAAGAATTAGTAAGCTTTTCTAAATAGACTTATTAAGGCCTTGGTTTTTAAAGATATTAGTCTAGCCTTTTTTTTTTTTTTTTAGGTAATAGTTTAGCTTTCAGGAATTGCATATAAATATTAGAATAAATAAGAAGACGTATTATATATGTTTTCTAGATAAATTAGAATAGAACCTATAGGATTCCCGTAATATTTATATTAAATCTATAATACTAGCTAATAAAGACTTTAATAATCTTAATAAAACTTGAATTACGAGCCCGGCCCTTAGATTTCCCGCTTAACTTAAAGATTAAGTAGTTTATAATAGGTTACCTATTATGAAATATATTATACTTTTTTCCTAAAAAGTACTAGGTACTAGTAATAGTCCGGATGCCCTAAAGCCCTTAAGACTTTTTATAAGTTTCTGGCTTTAGGGTATTTTTATAGCTAGCTAATTCTATAAAGTTATATAACTATATAATTCCTTATATTAATTTAAAGGAATTATATCTTTATATATAGCTATAATATTACCTTTAAGAAACTTAGTATAAATAAACTTTTATAGCCTAAATATTAGTTATTAAACAAGTTATTCAAGATTCCCTTATTTTCTAAATTTTTTAAATTATTTTTATATTACTCCTTATTATTTATAGAAACCTTATTATTAAGATTATTTTCTTTAATATTTCCTAGTTCTCGATTTACTATAATTGCATTTTCTAGTTTCTATTCTATTTTTTAAACTATTTCTAACTACTTATTTTTCTTATAAGGAAGCTTAATATTAAATAAAAGCTTTCTAATTCTTTTCTTATAAAGTTTAAGGGTATAATAAAGGAACTAATATGCCCGAATATAGTCTTAATTTAGCCCCGCTTTAAGCTTATTTATAATATATATAATACTAGTATTTTTAAGAAAAGTTATATAAAGCTTTTTAATTTCAGAAGTTTAATATACTATATAATTATATCCCGTAACTTCTTTTTTAAGCTCAGAAAATAATTACTTAGCTACTCTTATTAGGAAAGTACTATAATAACGAACTTCCTAGTAATAATTATATAGCTTTTCTGGAACTCTAGGCCAGAGGTAATTAGCCCTTGCCTACTAAGAGCGAATTAAACTAATATTATAAAGAAAGACGAAGTTATTAATCTATTAGTAGAGAATATCTATATAAATAAATTAAATAGTAATTAGGTTATAGTAAGACTCTTTATTAAAAATACTTATATTATAAAAAGATTTAAAGAACCGTTTCTAGATCTCTATAAGCCTACTAGCTAAGGTATTTTACTATATCTTAATATACTAATTCTTTATTAAGGGCCCGTAAGTAAAGGCCTTTTTCTATAGTAAATTATAACCCTTTACTAATTACTAGAGCTCGACTTATATAATTATTATAAGTAGTATCTCTTAGCCTTTATTAGCTTATAACTTTTTTGGAAAGTAGCCCTATTCCCTAATATAAAGAAAGTAGAACTTTAGGATAGTAATCTATATATAATTTAATATACTAATAAAAATACTAATTATTATTTAAGAATATATATTAATAATACTATAGATTTGAAAGCCGTAATAAGATAACTTATTATATCTATCTATAGACTAATATTAACCTGGCTCTTTTATAGTAAATCTCTTATATTTCTAGTCCTTATACTTATCTTATATCTTTATTCTTATCTTGTCTAATATCCTAAATATCTATTATATTTCCTTATAAGATATAAATTTACTAGTATTCTTTTAGACCTAATAATATATTCTTTTATAGCTATACCGGATTAATTAATTACTTTTTAGTTTCTTGAGAATAAATTCTTTAGCTTTCTTAAGAATATTAATATATTTGGCATTAAATTAATTTCGTCTTAGCTAAAGCTTATAATAGTAGCAAATTATTTTCAGGGTATATATATTAAGCCTAGGATAATTAAGTTTATAATTAAAGATCCGAAGTATATATTTAGGTAAATAGTTCTAATACTAGAAATAATATACTATCTTAACTAGCTTCTTATTACGGAGATATCCCTTAAGCTTTATTTACTATTAATCCGGAGGAAGTTTAATATTCTATTATTATAGTTAAGTAATATAGCTAGTCTTACTAGTATTAAACCTTTCTAATTATAAAATATATTTAATATCCTAAAAAGTTTTCTTTTAAATATAATAAAGCTCTTTAATTTAAGCTTAATACCGTTCCTATAATTAAGGATTAATTTTATTAGCTCCTATAATATAGTATAATTTACAAGTTATAATAGTAGTAATTTGAAATAAAAAGTAAAAAAGGGAAGGAGATATATAATTCTTTAAATATTAGTTTATACTAGTATAAAAACCTTACTTTTATATTTATATAAAATATAGTATTATAACTACTAGAGTAATTATAATTATAATTTTATATAGAAATAGCTCTATATTTTAGGGTTTTAAATATAGTCTTATTTTTATATTATATTATCTAGATTATTAAATAATACAAATATTTCTATTTTTATATATAAAGAAAGCTTATTTTTAGTATTATATAATTATGTAATTTCCTAGATCCGAGAAACTAGTATAAAATTTAGAAAGAGTAACTTACTATTTATATAATTCCAAAGTTATCTAGGCTTCCTAACCTAATCCTATACTTTTTAGGCCTAACCAGGAACTCTTTATCTATATCCTAGTATTATGCCAGTAGTAAAGCTATAGATATAGCTTACCTAACCTGCTATTTAGTTCTGGAATTATATCCTATAATTCCCTATTATAAAAGTAGTACTAGTATAGCAAATACTATTACTTATAAAGTTAATTCTATTTTCTAGTTAGCTTATTAATCTTATCTTTGCCTCTATTTGCAAATTTATTATTACTTTATAAGATAAAGAGCTTAGAAAAGTTAATCCGATCTTCTGGGTTATTTATAAATCTATTCTTTTATGTTTTTTAGGCCTTTATAATATAAAAATAACTCCGAATTCGCAATTACTTCTCGGAAAGAAGATATTATAAAAAGGCCTTCTTTTTCTTCTAATTAAGCCTTTTTCTCTTAACTATAATACTATACTCAACCTCTTCTTTATTTCTTTTCTTCTTCCTTTAAGTATTATTTAAGTCTTCTTTCCTACTATAAGGTAAATATAATTCTTTATTATATTACTAAAGAAGTCCTTAAAAAAAAGAAAAGATATAATATATATAATATTAATAATATTAATAACCTATACCCGTCTAGTAAAGATAAGTAATATAATATAGCTCGAGTATAAAGGCTTTAAGCCTTAAGGAATTATAGAGAAGTAGTAAGTTATACTTTCCCTATATAAAAGACTAGAATATAGTACTAATTAAATATTAGAATAATAATTTATTAAATTTACTAAACTTTCCCTTTTTCTCAAATACCTTATAACCTCCTCCTATTACTACTAATAAATAGTTCTATCTCGAGCTTTTTAATATTCCTAATAAGATAATATAAGTTATAAAGAATATCTATAAAATACTAGAGGTTTGAGATATAAAGTTTTATTCTAGAAAGAAGCTAGCTAACTTAAATAATCTAAAAATTATAGTAAATCTAGAGGCAGTATATAATTAAATTCGAGGCTATTTAGTACTTATATCTTGTATTAATTATACGAAAAAGAACCCCAAAGGCCTATAGCAGGAGTATATATAAGTTTAGGGCAAATTTGACTAAGCCTATTATAATTACAGATATAATAATAGTAGTAAAGTATATATCTTATATTACCTTAATATAGTATTAAAAGATCTAGTTTTTCCTAAGTTAGCCTCTATAAAATCTTAACCTTTAAAGCTATAAATATTCTCGAAATAAAGTAATAAAGCAAAGAGACTAATAAAGAGAGAGAAAGAGAGAGAGAAAGAAAGTGAGAATAAGAATAAAGAGAGTAAGAATAAGAATAAAGAGAATAATAGAGATAGAGATATTTCGAGTATTATAGGAAATAATAGTAAGGATAATAATAGTAAGAAAGGTATGCCTCGCAATTTATGGAATCTACTATATAAACTATATAAGTTAAAGAGGGGTTAATAATAGTTAAGAAAGGGGGGCGGAAGTAGGGGCAGGGGTAAAGGAGGTACTAGAGATATTATAGTAAAGATAAATACAAATATTAGTATATTTAGTAACTACGAATAGCTTTATTTTGACTACCTCTATATAAGTTATATATACGAGTATAATAGTAGTTATATATGCAAAATGCGGTATTTTGGTTACGGGCGATTTTTGGTAGGGTGCACACGTGCCACAAATCAGATATTGAAAACCGGATTCGAAAATCGCTTGATCACTTGATCCTTACGGCTTTCCGTATGCCGGCGAGGAAAGCGAGGAACACGAGTTCATGGCCCTCGATCACGTCCTGCGGCCCGAGCTCACGCAGAGCCGCGTGCGTCTCCTCAAGGTGCTCGGTAAAGGTTATCGTTAAGGCCCTGCCACTGTTCCTGTGACGGCGTAAGTGCTGAGAGTGCGGCCCAGTTGAAGTCTTCGGGCGTCTACGGGTCGGCCCGGGTGCGGGTAATCTGCGAGTCTCGATGTCAGTCTTTCCTTCAATAGCCACGTCCCAGCGACGAAAGATTGACTCGAAAAGGAAAGGGTTGAGCCAAAAGTGCAAGAGCGGTGCACTTTGCATGTTGAATAGCAGACTTTGAGGTCTATTGCCGCTTGACAGCGGATATGGGTTCAAAATGGGGATATCAGATCAAAAGACGCGTACCATGGCCGCTAAGAAGAGCAGGCTGAAGATGAGCGTGCTTCCAGCCATTGTAAGGGCTAGTCTGCGCGAGTATGACAGCAGGCGAATAATCTGGGCACGCTCCAGGTCCACAGCGTCGCGGGCGGCGTAGTAATCTCTTGTGCCGGCGGAAACGGCTCTAAAAAATTCTGGTGCTTCCGAGGGGTGACGAAAGAGTCGGAGAAATCTGTGGGTGGTCTCTCGGTGGATTGCCAACTCGTAGTCCGACATAATGACTTGAGGTGAGTGAGGACGGCTTTGTACTTTTTCCAATAACCTCATCTACCCCCAGGTCAAGGAGAGCATGGAACTTTGGGGAATGACGCGGCGCTTGGATCCTTTGGGAACGAGATCATCCAAAGGTCAGCTTATGGCCAATCCTCTCCTCAAATGCCGGGTCGAACAGACCGGGAACGCTGTGATGGTGTGTAGAGCGACGAATGGGAAATTGACGATGAGGGGCAGTAGGCTATTTATGTCAGTTGGAAATCACGTGACAACCCCTTCTATAACCCCCCGTAAATGATTACAGTGGGCCCTTGGGTCACGCCACCCTGAAACCTCGTTTGTATCCCCGAGTTAGAGAGTATTAGGTGCTTATGAGAAGTACTATTCGCTGGAGACCCTTGAGATGAGCAGTGCTTGGGTGGTAGTACGCAGTATGCTTGGGCCCACTATACTCATTCAAGGGGGGGGGGGGGCGGTATAGTAGGCTTTCCACGATCCTACGGATCCGATAAGCGCACCTATAACATTTTCCCCAAACTTACTGTTTGCTGGATAAATTTTGTTCCACGCCCTAAGGGCATATAAAAATCATTCTAATCGATTTCTAAGGCCTCATTTCATCTTTCCTAGTACTCTAAGTATTATTTTAGGTATAATATTATCTTCTACCCCTATTCGGGCAAATTCCTTATAATTCGCCTCCCAAACCGCAGACTTTATATACCCGCAAGAATTCCCCTCTTTTACTAACCTTAATTATACTTTAAAGAAATAGAAGGAACTAAATATTAATTTTCTTTTTTATCTCAACTCAGGTAATAATATATATACCTATAATATTACTTCTAAGGCTATTTCTGGCTAGTTTAAAATACTCGAATATAAAGCTTATATCTTATATATTATAATATATAATTTTACTACTATAATAAGTCTAATAAGTATAAGTTTATATAAGATATATATAATAAAATCGTTTACTATTTTATAAACTCTTTCTTTATTAAATCTAGTATTTATATCTTAATTTATATTAAAAACCTATTAAATTCTAGTATATTTATAACTAATTTAGCAAAATCCGTTATTTAAATAAATATTATAAAAATCCCGTAAAAGTTAGGAACTAAATCTCGATCTAATAAATTAAGCTTTATTTTCTTTTCTAGAAATTAATTTATTTTAATATCCGGAAAAGCCTTTTTTATCTTCTCTTTCTGCTTTATTTTAGCTAATAGTAATAATAGAAATTCGAAAAAAACAGAAAATTACTATTTTCTAATTTTAATAAAGCTTTAAGCTCTATTAAATAAACCGAAATTCTTTATATTTTATTAAGAGCTTATTACTAAAATTACGAATATTATTTTAGTATTAGTTTTACTAATTTTATTAACTCGAATTCAATAAGCCATTATATTATCTAATCTTTTTATTAGGAATCTTTTTAGTTTTTAAAAGAATATCGAAATTATTACTCGAATTTTCCGAATAAAATCTATTAAATAGCCCGAAATCTAATATAATTGTATTATTTCTAGTATTTTATTTAATTTTTAATTTATTTCGAGACTTAATATAGCTATAATAATTAATATTACCGAGATTATTAAAAGGGAAATTATAGTTCAAATTACTAAATAGCTAGTTAGCTATTAATCTTTATATTATAGCTCAAATTTATAAATTAATAAAACTATTTAGATTATATTCTTTTTAATTTCTATTTACTTTATTTATTTATTTAATACTAGTAAACTATTAAAAGCTATTAATAAAAAAACAGCTATATCCCGTTATAATTCGGGCTATTAAGGCTTTTATAATCCCGTAAAATTTATTAAATATATTTACTATAATATATATAATATTCGAATTAATTAATATATTAGCCTCTTTAAAATAAATTATATAAAAAACATATATTATATTTATTATTATAAATTATTTCCGGCTAAATATAAATATTATTTAGTAATATTTTACTAAAAGAATAATAAAATTATTAAACTAATTAAAAAAGAACTAAATAAATTCTATTATTAAATTATTTATAATTAATAAATATTTAATAATCTAGTATTTATTTTAATATTTATTTTAAAACAAGTATTTACTAATTTATAATTTTAGTTATAAGTCTAAAGTCTAGTTATTATTAATATTATAAAAATAAAAAAATAAAAGAATATAATAATTACTAATTATAAAAAAAAATTCTTTTAAATTATTTCCATTTCCTTATTATTTTCTTTTTCTAATCTAATTTCTAATAGCTATTTTTAATAAACTATAATAATAAATAAAAACTTTAATAACTCGAATTATAAATATTAAAAAGCTAGTAATAGCCTTATAGCTTATATTATATATAATAGTTTAGAAATAGAAATTTAGAAATTTATTATATAAATATAAATAAAAAAGGCTTTTATTATATTATAATTTTATAGTTTACTTTTATTAAAAATATAAATATAGTTTATATTTAAAAACCTTATATTTATTTTAAAACTAAAATCTAAAACTATTCGGGCTTTAATTATTATATTTTAATTAATTCTTAAAATAGTAAAAATTTTATTAAATAAAAAATTAAAAAACCCCGTATTATAATTTATATATATAAAGAATTTAAATTTAAGATATAATAATATTACCTAATTAATAATTAAAACTTATTCTAGACTAATATTAATAAATATATTATTTTTAATATTTATAAATAATTACTTTTTTCTAATATTAATTCGAATTAATTTATATTATAATTCAAATTATAAAATACAAGTTATTATTATTTCTAATTAAATTATAATTTCTTTAAATTAATTTTATTATTAAATTCCGGAATATAATTTTCTTAAGTTTATTAAATTAGTTAATAATAGCTTAGCTAAACTTCTAGATTCTTAAAATATTATAAGTCTTAAATAATTTAATAGCTATATAAAAGTATTAATAAAGGATTTTAATTTATTAATTTAGATAATTAATAAATCAGATTATAATAAAGGTAATCTAGCTATTTAATAAATATTAAAATATAAAAAAGCCTATTAATTATACTTATTAGTATATAATAGAATTTATATAAATAAAGTTTTTTAAGAAACCCGAAAGTTTCTAATTATAGTTTATAAAACTAAATAAAAATACTAGAAATAATAAATTAATAAAATTAAAAATAATAAAAACTTTTATAAAATTATTAATTAATATAAACTAGCTTTTAATCTTAAAGCTTTATTATTAGAAATTAATAGTATTTAAATTAAAGACATAATATAATAAATAAAAGCTCTTTATATAAAAATTCTCGAATACTTTAATATAATTAATAATCTTAAATAGAACTAGAAATCTTTCCCGAAATTAAATTATTTCTATTAAAAATATAAAATAATATATTATTAGTATATTAAATACTTTTCCTAAAATGAATTATATTATAATTAAATTATTTAGGTTATATTAAAATATTATTAAATATATTATTTATAGCTTTTATAACTAATATTTAGCTTTTAATTATTTTCTATAATTATAAAAACTTACTAAAATAATTATATTATTTTTATATATTTTAAAAGATTTTAAAAGAATTATTATTAAATATATAGCCTAAATTGCTTTATTTATAATATTTTCTAAAGTATTTAATAATAGATTTTATTATTATTTTTATTTATAATATTAAAGCTATTATAATAACTAATAAATAAATAATAATAATTATTATAAATATTTAAAATGCTTTTAATATTCTTTTTATTAAAAGATTTCTTATTTATATAATTAAATAAAACTAATTACTATTATTATTTTAATTTATTTATAGCTTTTTATAAATTAAAAAGTTAAAATTAGATTCGAGAAAAAACTATTAGTTATTATAATATTAAATATAGTATTTCCTAAAAATTAATATTATTACTAATTATTTATATATTTTATTTTATTAAATTAATTATATAAAACCCCGAATTATACTTTAAATATATTAATAATATATATTTATATTATATTTTATATTTCTTAAATACTAATATTACTTTTCTAGCCTTTAATATTTATAATATTTTTATATTTAAAAAACTTAAAATAATTTACTTTTTTAATAAATAAAATAATAATTTATTATTATATATAATTAATAAAAACCTTATAATTAAATTAATTACTATTATTTCTATAATAAATAATTAGTTTATTTTTTATTAGCTAAATATCTGATTTAATTATAAGCTTATATTTAAATATTATATTATTAAATAAGCTATAAAAGCTTATAAAGTTTCGAGTTATATTTGAGATTTTATTAGAGCTAAAAATAAACTACTAGTATTATATTTTAGAAAAGCTATTATAATTTATAATTTATTTTTAATATTTTATAATACTAAAATATAATATATAAATTATATTAAACTATTATATACAAATTATTAAAACCGAAATCTAATAATTAATATCTAAATTAAATAATATATTAATATAATTAATAAAACTCTTATTTTTATTTATTAAAGAATTATATTATTTCGGGATTCTGAACTTTTTTTAAATTATTATAATATTTAAAAGACTAAAATTAAACTTTATAATATAGCTTTAAATAATTAATAAAAAATATTTCCTAGCTTAATAAATTATTTTATTATTAATAATTAAAGGCAAATATATTAGTATTAATTAATATTTAAAAATAAAAATCTAATAATTAAAAATTCTATTTTCTAGTATTTTATATTTTAGGCTAATAATATATATATTTTTTTACTAGCTATTATATTAATTTTATAAAAAAAGTTAATAATATAATAACATAAGCTAATTTTAAAATCTAATAAATAATTCTTTTATTAAAAAATATTATAATTTTCTTAAATAAATCTAAGAAGAAAAAAAGAAAAAAAAGTCTATTAAATATAATAAGATTATTTATTAAAATAGCTATTAAATTACTAAAAATTATAGTTTTATTAATATATTTCTTTATATTTTTAATATAAGAATTATTAATATTTAAAAAAAGTTTTATTATATAATTAAGAATCTTTTCTCGAAAATTAGCTAGTATTATATTATATTTTATATAAATAATACTCTAATTATTTAATACTTATAAAGTAATATTTTCGAATACTTATAATAGGCTTTCTATAATTATTAAGAAATAATATAAACTTATAATATTAAAATTAAAGAAAATAAAATAATAAATAAGTTTACTAATATTAGTATTTCCTAAAATTATAATTCTAGTTTTATATTAGAACTAATAATAAGCGAAATTTATTTAATTTTTAAATAATATTATAAAAAAATTTAATATAATATTAAACTTTTTATATATTATAAGAAATAAAAATTAGACTATAAAATAAAACTATTATTAAAACTTAAGCTCTTATATTTTATTTTGTATTATTTTCTCATAATATATTTTATTTTATATTATTTATTAATAATATATTTTATATATAAAAACTTCTTTTAATATTACTAAAAGTTTAATTATATTAATATTATTTTTATTTATTTTTATAAATATTTCAAGAATTCGAATATATTATTTATTATTATAAAATAGCTAAAAATATTTATATATTAGCTTAAAAGGCTATATTTTAATATATTATTATTTTTCTAGCTTATTTAATAAGCCTAAAGATTTTATAAATCTTTTTATTATTATAGAGTTTTATTTTAAAATATATTCTTATTAAACTATAATTAAAAGCTATTATATAAATACTTATATATATATATAAATTAATATAATACATTTTTTTAAAAGAATTTATATTTATATATATTTTTAAAAACTAGTTTTAGGCTTTAGAATTTTCTTTTAGTATCTATTAGAAGTTTTCTTTATTTATTATATAATTTATATTATTTTTCTTTATATTACTTCGAGCTTTTTAGTTTTAAAAACTTATTATATTTTTTATTTTAATTCTAAACTCGGCTTTTTAGTTATATATTTTTATATTCTATTAAATAATTTTTAGAAATATTTCTTTTATATATAATTTATTATTATTTTAAGTTACAACCGTGGGAAACATGAGTTCGAGGATGCTTCTACCCGGTACCTGCTTATTAGGATGTAAGTTGGTTGAGTATTTTCGTCGGTGGAAAGAATACAACAGCTTTTCCTAATACACGGGCCAGCACCCTTCTCCCTGAGTTTCAACGCCCAACAAAATTCTACCCTCCTCAACGCTCTCTAGATTTCAAAATTCAATGAAAAGGGAAGATCTGCGACAAACTAAACATCCCCCGTCTGGAAGCTGCACGAAGAATAAAGTGACAATTGCCCGAACAATGACAAGGAGTCGTCTTATCCGACCCCCTCCCACCTCTCTTCACTGTTCCCTCAAGTTTTGTATTCATAAACCATGGCTTGTCGGACCGAGGTTGTGTCAGGAGGAAGATGAGGGACTACAGACTCGGCCTGACGGTTAGGGTACTTGTTGTTTGCTCTTTCAAGCATGCCGATAGTGGTGAGTTATAATATAAAAGCGTTTGGAGATAACGGAGGTATGAAACTAGTATGTTGTAGGAAGGAGCGAAGTGAACGGCAAGTATTCCGCACCCGAGGGGGAATGGAGCTTGGGATAATTGGGGAATGAGTATCTTTCCAGTGCAGAATGGAGAAGGAGTGCTTGGAAAGAAAGACGATATGTATTGAGTATCATTAATTGACCCGACAGTTTTGCGCACTCAAGATTAGTCATGACGAGCAACTGCCATAGAAGCGTTGGTACTGCGCCTCATTACCCAAAGGCCTACAACTGTTTCCATTTCCCAAAAAAAAAGGAGACATACAGAAACTCCCATGATCTCCAGTATACACTCAGCAATACAACAGCCCATTAGCATCCTGCGTCAAAAATCCGCTCACCCCAAATGGATCTGGTTGCCCATTCGCCAAAGCGGTAATAGGTGCTCCCCCACCAACTTGAGGATTGTTGGCATCTTGTAACAACTGAAATCCAGAACTCAATGCCAAGTTATAGTCCAGAATGACACCCGAGGGTAAGTTGGGGGAGGAATAAAGGGTGCAGGAGCGACGACCACCATCGAGAGGATTACCAGTATGTTTCCAGACCCAATTGGTGCAAGATGCGGAGGCGGTGAGACAGGCGGCGATGCAGTCGCAGGCTGTTTTGACATTGGGGAAGAAGATGTCGACTTCGGTGACTACACCGGTCATATCAATACCTTGGTAGTCTGTCACAATGCATTAGCCATACTTCGAAGACAGTGGTAAAGAGTAATAGCAGAGTAGAAGGGAAAAGAAGAGAAAATGGAGACGAACAGCGAACGCAGCCACCTCGGAAGTTATGCGGGATTACAAGCGTTGGGAAGTACTTGGTAGTGATTTCGCTCTTGCAAATTGCGCCTTCGAAGCGGGAATTGGCGTCTTTAAAGATATTGAATTGGTCGTCCATGTCGTTGTAGTCGAGGTTATTATTGCGTTCGATAGCTGCGCCAGCAAGAACACTAGAAAGGAGGAGGACCGGTGTTGCGAAGGTAATGAAATGCATTTTGATTGGCCTCGGTTTTAAGTGATTGAAGAATTATGGACTGAGAAATGGCGTTTTGGCGGAAATGGAAATTACTTATGACAATGCTGGATCTTGGGAACGGAGAGAGGCATGTCCATGCTTATAGGAGACTTCTTCTCATTCCGAGGACGCACGAGATTCAAGCAAGGAAATGGTAATATCGTGGCTGCGTGAGAGGATGAAAATTCCTTGATGTGGCCCGTCTCAACGATCGCTTGCAGCACTTGTTGCAGCGTCGATGAGGAGCTCATTTTGTTCGAACTCAGGCGAAGTCATCTCCACTTCAACCGGCAGCTGCTGCGCCCAACGCCATCCAGCCCAACTACCAATCTCGTCAAAGAAGAAGTAAGCGCAAAAGCATCGGTGACATGAGGTCATTTAGTGATTGGAACGCCTCATCACGGGACTCCGAAATGTGACTGCAGGAACTGACAAATACCTGAGGGAACAACTTAAATTTCGAAGGAGCCATTGGAGGCGTCTGGTGTTACGCTGAATACGAACGTGGCTGCACGAAACACCTCGAAATAGGTCTAGAGCCCCGAGCGCAACCCTGGAAAGAGGGGTCGTACCCTAGTAGCCAATACTCTTATTTTGAGTTTTCTGGGGAATCTTGGGAGTGAGATGTCAGATGTGGCTTGACGAGAGGGGATATTCAGCTTGACAACGATTCTTGCATGCGGGGATTCAATTGAAACCAGATGCCCGGGAGGGTCCGGGTGCTCCGCAACGGCTCAAATCCAAGAAATATTTGGCACGTGAATAATTGAGCTTTGGATAGAGCAGTGCCCTGAAGTTGAAGAGGGAACCCAGTTGGATGGGGCTTTCCTTCCCACTGATGTGTTGGCGGTGATGAGGGATACTCCACGTTCTGGCCGTAAGAATTCGCCGAGCGGGTAATTCCTTGCATATAAAATCAAAGATTTTTGCATCTTCACTTGAAGATAATTTTAGATAAACTTCGTGGAGGTCGATGATCCTGCAGGATTCGCAGTATATTTGAAACTTTACGGCTGCCGACCACCACCAACGAAAGCGAAGTAATACTAAACATCCGTAGGAGAAAGCTAAATAACACACGTTTCTTGCATCAAAAGGATCAGAAATATTAACGCGAACCATCATCTATAATATATCTAGGAGACATGTTATGAACTTTAAACTATAATCCATGGTGTTGTGATATGCGCAAAGAGGGCGAGTACAAGACATAATTCCCTAATTCCCGCCTCCCAGTATAGAACCACGGACAGCAATACAAAGATCATCGAGAACTCACCTGACGAAGGATCACAATCCTAAGTTGAACGGGAAAACCTTTGAAATAGAACAGTCAACACGACTAATCAAGTCTTTAGTTACTATAATCGGGCGAATGTGCGAAATCGCTCCCTCATTATGAATTATTGATCCGAGTTATACTATTTTAGTAGAGTACCTTATATTATAGAATTTCTTAATTTATTACGAGGGAGCAGTTTTCGCATATTTGCCTAACTATCTAAGTGGCTAAAGAACTTAATTACTTGTAAAGACTTGCCATTAATAGAAGAATCGTAGTGGGTCACGGTTATTAGTGCCTGCTCTGAGTTATAGAACTACACACTATAAGTAATGAGGAGAAGTCTAACAATGCCCGAGCGCTCATGGCACTATAATTTTGAGTTAATTGGCCGCGAATCTGCTTCAAACGGCATAGGCCCATCCTGTGCAGCCTCAAATTCAGCAATAACACGGGCGGCAAACGACTATAGGCATGGATTGAGAGCGGAGCGGCCATTTTCGAAACACCAGGAGCATAAATCTCTGACCGTTACAGATCTCAGCTATAACCTAAGCCGTTTTAGAATATTAACACCTAAAGTTATAAGGCCTCCTATAGCCCCTGTATTTCTTACATATATATGGTCTGAAATTATAAGAAAAGAACAGTCGCTATCTTCTTGTTTTTAAATCTATATATATCTATTAAAACTTAAGCCTTTAAATTAAATTCAGAGCTTATTTCTTAACTTTTAAGTTTTAAATAATTAGAGTAAGCCCGTTAAACATATATTTATAAAATAGATATATTTATAGAATAACTTAATAAGAGCCTTTATTATAATAAAGTATTAGCTATAGTAAGTACATACTTTTCTATAAGGCGAGGAAGTTAAGGGGAGGGAAAGTTCTCTCACGGCCCGCTAAGCGAGGCCCTAAGCGAGACTGCCTGTCTAATCGCAGCCTCCTCTTTTATCACGCAACTCGAAGAATAAGATGGTTCGAGTAACTGAGCATATACACATGGCTCTAGCCGTAGCAATATATCCTAAGAGCGGTGCCTTGACTACAAGTAAGATCGCAGGACGCGGATACTGAAGGAATATGATTTGGCGAGCGTCCTGTAACTGACCCTGACGATAGTACTGGATTCTTGACTGCATAATACGGTATTGGTAGAGGTTGTGGTCATGTGTCTACTCCTCAAGTGGTTATTCTATAGGCCAAAGGTATTCGCATCTACCGACACGAAGCACAAAATGAAAGCATGGGGGAAAATTGGAGACACGGTACCAATTTTTGCAGATGAATTTGAAAACGGTCCCTCCATTTTTTTCGCCGATCGCCGTGAATACCTTGCAGTTTAGCATTCAAGCCTCGTCAGTCGTGAATGTGAGTGAATGGAATTGCGCAAGGGAAGAAATTCCTCAGCGTCTTCTGACCAAGCACGTTTGTGGTGAGTCCACTCGGACACAGATTAGATGACTTGTGAGGCCTCTGTATGACCGCGACGAGTGGTAAGATTATGAAACGCCTGCTAATAAGCAGGTCCACCAGTTTCTCATTTCCTTTACTCTTATGCATTCTTTTATTAATGGGCCATAGCGTTGTCTCCCCTCAGGCCACCCTTCCCCATAATCCCTAAATGCCATTTCCACCATCTCCTCAAACTCCTTCCCACATACATACCTGTAAGGTTCCTTGTTCTGATTCATGCGACATCGGGAGCCATGTTTGCATAACTGAACTTTTTTTTTCAATGGGCTGCAAAACCAGAGCAAGTGTAGAAATCTTGTCAAGCTGTGCAAGAGTGACTATATCAGGATCTTAAGGGCCTTCGGCCGCGCCCACGTGTGGTAGTACGTCCCAGTTGATGAAGTCGACGTTCGTGTCGTTGAAAGTGTCTGTCAAAGTCTCGTCGCGGAATGGTGGTGCTTGCATGAAGGCGCCACCATACATCGACGAGTCGTCCCCGCGTTCGGGATAAAGAGGCTCGGAGGCAGTCATGTCTGCAAGGCCCTGTTGGTGACAGCGTTGTTGCGAGGCAACGACAGATGTCCCGTCTTGTGGTACGTATTGAAGGATGTTAGCTGTGGTTGACTGTGCCGTGTCCTCGCGTGATGCCAGTCCTGGGAGTCGGTCATCAGAGGGAAACCTTGCAAGATCATTGACATCGGCTTCATTAGTTGCATGTTGGGAGGAGGCAGATCCAGAAGCATTCGAAAAGAAGCCAGAATCGGAGAAACTGCCCCCTTCGTTATCTCGCGGATTAAGTTTTCCGAAATCCGACATGTCCAGGAGCGATTCGCTGTCCATCTGCGGAGCTGGAGGTTGGTAGAACCGCTCCAGAATCGCTGTTGGTCTTCTGTCTGTGATTGCATCTGACGCCATCCTTTCTTCGCCCGGAGGTGCGAGTTCCGAATCTGGAGTAGGACTCAGTATCGCTCTGTAGCTTGAGAATGCACGGTTCTGGGCTTCTTCCAGAAAGCTCATCATTTGACCGCGCAGTCTTTCTTCGATGGGTTGGACCTCCCTGCCTACAGCATTCTGGAGAACGCTGTTGAAGAAGCGGGGGAGCTCACGGCGGAGGTAGTCCTCGTAATTTGCTAGGCCTCGGGAGTCGGGAGACCTGTTTGTGCCCTCTTCGAGGTCTCGGATTTGCTCAAAATCTGGAAAAATGTCAGTTTAGTGGGTAGGCATGGGAAATAGTCTAAGGGAGGGAAATGTGGTGACGAGAAGTCGGTAGCGAAGAGGGGACAAGAGCTATGGGTAACTTACAGGGGCTCGGCGTCACGTCGTCGGGCTTCGGGCCGAAGAGTATTTCATAGATCTGAGCCCACCGTTCGGACTCGGTCTGGCCCGGATATGCCTTCTTCCTGCACTGCAACTGCTCTTTTATCTTCCTCGTTATGCCATCTACCGGATGTGCTGTTCTCGACGGGCATCCAGACTCAGCTACGGTATGGCCCTCGAGTTCTTTAACGGTGCTGAAGAGATCTTTGCATCGCTCGCATTGATTGATAGAATGGTAAGTATATAAATGAGCTCTTGGTTGCAGAATTGAGTTAGCTTCGGGGCAATTTATGGTGGAAATAACACCCACTTTACGCGTGCTACTGTGGCATGTGAATTGAGAGCACAATGCTTGTATCTTTGAATACAGTACTTCCTGGGATTATTTTTGCGATACGGACACGCAAACCGTACAGAATTTCCCGTCATGTCTAGAGGTTCAGATCTACTCCCACCTCGTTTCGATCGCCTTCCATTGTTATCATCAGAGCCGTCGTCTGCATTACGGCGTGATCGTTTTGTTCCCTTGGAATCTGATGATATAGGTTGAGAAAAAACAGCCTCCTTGGATGGTGAGCCTGAAGCAGATGCAGACTCCGAACCACGATGTTGTATATTTGCCTTCCAGACTTGGCTGAAAATCACCCAGAATTCTTCCATGAGACGATCAACCAGTTGTGCCTTTGCCGGCGTCAATCGACTTTGAATCAAGGAATCCTCAAAGGCGATGCCTTGTGGATTGAAAGAATTGTGCATATTCGCCATATCCTCATCACTGTCTACCTCCCAGTCTGTCTCGTCTTCCGAGCATGTAGAGTCAGTCAAAGAGTTGGATCGAGACACAATTGCGGATTCTTCTGTTGGGTTGCTCTGGAAGCATACCAATTGGACTTCTGAAAGCAGCCCCGCGCTGCTTTCGCTATAAGTAGTGGAAACACTATCTGTGCTTTTCTCCATTAAGCTGACATGGGTGGTGATGGCTTCGGATCGGAATTCTGCAACTGTTTCATTAGCTGGGGATGCTGAATGTCGACGTTTCTCCAGAGGGAGAGTTCGTGGCTTCGTAGCTGCCGTTCCAGCCTTAACTTTTGATGGTTGGGGTTTGCTTTGTGCTGGAATAGATGGCGGCCGATTTGTGTCTTTAAGACTTGCATTCCAAGTGGATCGAGAACGAGAGGGGTAGTTCAGTGACCGTGTCGCCTTCGTCGCGGGATAATGTATACTTTTAGACTTCTCTTTCCCCCGTCCCGCGCTCTCCCGTCTCCTGTGTCGGTCCTCCTTCTCCAAGTCATGGGGAAGCTCCTTACTCTTCTCTTCTTTTCTCCTCAGTTCTGGAGGCATATACCCAAGTGGAACCAAGCCATCACAATGGTGCCTTTCTGTATATCTCGTGGCCCAGGCATAATCTTCTTGGGAAATTAGATGTTTCTTCCTCATGTACTCGATTACCAAGAAATCAGGTCGTGCAGAATCTTGCCGCACTTGGTGCCGGAAATGATCGCCGATGTGCAGCATTCGCTCTCTCCAGTTATAGAATGCATCTCTCTTATCCCCGAATGGTGCTTTATCGCAGAAGAGACATATCGTCTTGGGCGGGGGCCCATATGTACCGAAGTGGGAGACGCTGTGCAAAATCCACTCCTCGAATTGGTCGGGGTGAAAAGAGATGTCACAACCCAGATACTCAAATTCGCAAGGCAATTCATAGTTATAGTCATAGTCTAGCACCGTTGAAGCTACTGTTGAAGCTGCTGTTGACGCTGTTGTTGAAGCTGAGCTGCTGATGAGACTGTCGCGCCGAGTAGACGTGCTCAGGCTAGAGATAGTAGACCTCGTGCTGGCAGAGGTTGCTGGCCTGAATGCCAGGGGCAGGGGCTGTCCATAACTGGCAGTACCCGTTAACATATTGGGCAATGTTGGATGGTTTGGCATAATGAGGGGCAGTAATTTCTGTGGGTTGGTATACGGTGATGGAGGTGCTGGTATCCTCTGGGAAGCATGTTCGGTGGGCGACTCATTGTGTTGAATTGGCTGCAAAGATCTAAAGCCTCCGTGTTCGTATTTTGGCGCGTGAGGTACCGGCGCTCTCGAAGGTGTCAGAGGAATTGCGGCCTGGCGGGGAGAATGGGAGAGTCCTGGGGGTATGCATTCATCCCTGCCATTCAATAGTTGACCGATCCAGGACATGATAGAAACCGAAGGAATTCGAGATACTCAATTGATGGCTGTTGATAAATGGCGTTTCTTGTTTGATGAACTTAGCGGCGCTAAGGAAGACACTTGAGTCCTTGGGCACTCATGCTTGTATATCGGTGTTGAATTGTCATCGATATGTTTGCCCTAAAATCGGTGGAGCCCGCATGGAGCGGAAAGGCGGCGATTGTTGGAAGGCGATTGCTTGGGCGAAAAGCCTCTCATGTGAAGACGTCCTGAGTGCCAAATGACGGAAAGATAAGGGCGACTGGCACATGTGAGTGCTTATGATAGGGGGTTCCTCTTGCCTCAATCCTGAACTCGAGGCGTCGACCGGTAACTCTGGAAACACGATGGAAAGATTGCGGATTAATTGAACGAATCTGCGTCGTGAGAAGAAATTGCAACGATGCGGCCTTGGCGGCCGAATTGACAGGGATAGTTATGCAGAAATCTGCAAAAGTCATCCTTTGCGTTGACTCGCTGAAGCATTGCCTGGCACGTGACACGTTGCGACAGTTCGACGACAAATGCATTCAATTGCGTAAGTGTGGTTCTGCGACAATTGAAGTGGAAATACGCTCGAAAAGCAATGGGCGATAGAATGGAAGAGATCAGACATACAAATACGAGATCTTTTCCGTCGAGATCGTTGTCCCACAAACGGTCCATACTATTTTCTCTAACACCATCGCCTACAACTTATCCTTAGATGTATGTGACCCTAAACGAAAATACCGGAATACCCATTCTGAATCATGTATCAGCAGATCCACTCCCGCTTCCACACGTTATGCCGGCCCGATCCAACACATCCTCTTTCGAGGGAAGCATGACCTCGGGTAGTGGCTCTAGGTGAGTGGCCCGATATCAAGTGGTTCTCAAAGCTCCAATGCCCGACGCCTCATAGCTAAGCTAGCTGCCTTAGTTGCCTTCAGTGACGAGCGTCTGACTTCCCTTCAGTATTGGCCCTCAAACACAAGTCTCCGACACTCTCGGACGCTACCTCAACGCCGCCACAAACATCTCGGGGCGTATCGCACGAGGAGAATTCCAAAGCAAGAAAGAGCATGAAGAAAGGGCCAGGAGGGCCATCGCCGAGTTTAACAGAGTCGTCAAGAGGGACAGTTAGTGAGTTAATTTGGATGGACCTGTGCTAAGGCGTTAGACGACTTGAAACGTGCTGGAATTGATCGATGGGCAAAACAGTCCCGAGAACCCCGATTGAATAGAGAAATAGTGTTAGAAAATGAGACAGTTCAAAGAGTACTCTCATGGGAGAAGCACGTCCCAGTGGCACCGCCCATGGTGCAAAAAGAAGCGAGATTCGCTCATCTGAAAATACCTTTATCCCTTCACTGCCACCACCACCACCACCACCACCACCACCAGAACTAGTTTCTACTCGTCCAGCGTAAGCACCACTTAATGCTTACCATAGAGCCATTCCGCTTCCAAATAACCCAGGGCCAGTATGCCCTAGTATGAAAAAGAAATACTTATAGTATTTATACCACTTATAAATATTTATAATTAGTATTAAATGGAATATAAGTAGGGTAATACTCTAATAATTAGAGTAAAGTAAAATATATACTTATAAATATTTATAAATAGAAGTAAGTACTTATTATATAATTATAGTAAATTATAATTTACTTAAAAGCTATTAAATAACTAAAGAAATCTTATTTATTAAATAGTATTAGTTTATTAGAAATATATAGTATTATTGGTTTATTAGTAATATATAATACTATTATATAAGCGTGGAATGCTATTTATATAAGATTAGTAAAGTTATTATTATTTAGAAATAAGAAGTATAGTATTATAGTATTAATATATAATTCCTAAATCTGCTAAGCCTAATAGAATCTAGTTTACTAGTCGAGTTACCTATAAGATATAAGGTTATATAACTATATCCTATATCTCATATCTTATTACTTATATCCCGTATCCCGTATCCTATAACTATATATATAACTCCTAAAAAAATAGCTATACTAATACTAGAAACTTTTTAAAAAACGCAAAAGATAGTACCTCTCTCTAATTATATATAAATTCTCTAATCTGGCCTAATATTAGGTTTCCCAAATATTTTATATATCTATATTACTTCTAAGGTTTTAGTTATATACTAAAGACTATAGTCTTTTATATATAACTTCCTCTCTTATAATATCCTCCTATCTTATATATCTATTTCCTGCTCTATTTATACTTAATCTATTTCTCTATATCTAATTATATAGTATTTATATTAATTAGGTACTTAAGGATATTTATTAGCTTTAATTTTATTATAGAATTAGTAGAATTCGATTTTCCTTTAATTTATTTAATTTCTGTAATCTCTTATTATTTATATATTTATTAAAGATATATTATATTAATTATTAGATGCTTTTCTCGAGTAGTTTCTAATTTAATAAGGCATTTATATAACGACTTCGAATTTATATAAACTACTAGTAATAGTTTTATTTCTAGTACTTTATTAATTATAGATTTAACTAAAATGCCTATATTAAAGCTATAAGTTATATTATAAAGTTCTAAAGCTAGAATACTTCTAGTAAATAATATTAGTATATCTAGTTCCGTTTACTAGAACTAGAATATATCTGATTTAGAAAAAAAGATTTCTATTATTTGCAAACGAAATATCTATAAAAATAATTAAATATAAGAACTTCTTTACTAGCTTTATAAATCTCAGTTCTCTAATAGTATTCTCAATTTATTATTAAATGTATTTATTAAATACCTTTATATTAGTTTCCGAGAATTTAATAGCTTAAATAGTAATTAATAGATTATATAAAGCTTCTGGTTAATAGACTAATATAATATATACTTCTCTAGTATATTAGGTAATATATTAGTCCTTAATAAAAAGATCTTAATAAATAGTACCTCTATTATTTATAGTAGTAGTATTTTTTATAGAAATAATTCAGAGGCTTTTATACTAGTATTTCTATATAAGAGTAATTCTAGTAGTATTTATATAAATAATATTTCTATTAAACTTGAAATTATAGTTAAAAGTAAGGTATTTATACTTCTTAGCTAAGAATTTAGCCTTTTAGAGCTTTAATTACTTTGCCTTTATAAAATTATTAGTTCTAATAAATAAAGTATTATTAGTTTAAAGGCTAATAATTTTAAAGAGCTACTTATTATAGAAAAGATAAGGGTTATAAGTTAATTATTTTATAGAAAGCTCGTTAATATAATAGAAATAGTAAGTTTTAAACTAGTAATTTCTAGCTTCTAATATATTATATAATAGTTTTATAACTTTTAGAATAGAATTATTCTTTAGATTTAGCTCTTTAGCAAGTTTATAAAATAAGTTAATATAAAAATTATTGTTAAATAAAGTTATTAATTAGATATAAACTTATAAAATATTATATAAATATAACTTTATAGTATTTATTATTATAGTAGTAATACTAAAGATAATTCTCTAACTAATATATTAAATAATAAGTAATTATATTAATATTATATATTTCTTACTATTATTATAAGCTTAAATAACTAGTCTCGATTTCTTAAATTCTCTTTCTATATCTTTATTCTTAATCTTATTAATAAATCAGAAGTTAAAAATATATATTTCTTTTAATATCTGAAATCTAAAAGTAATCTCAAATATATTCTTTTCTAGAAGGCTAGTAATTTTAATTTAATAGAAGTTCTTATATAAGTTATTATCTTATAGAAATACTATAATATCTAGGGTCTTATATAAGTATTCTCTATTATACTTTAATAGAATAATAGAAATAGTAAGAGAAATTATATCTATATTATTTTTGGCCTTATTATAAAGTTTAAAAATAGATTTAGGTTTGAGGCTATTAGTAATAACCTTAATATCTCCTATATAAAAGAATTTTATAGAAGTTAAACGGAAGGTAGTATTACTATATAGTAGAGCTAATATATAGTTCTCTCTATTAATAGCTACTAGCTTATATAGTTTATTCTAACTACTAGATTAATTAGTTTTTCCTTTATATTATATAAGAATATCCGAATTTAAGGAAAGTTTATAAATATTAGTAATACTAGAACTATTTCGGATATTTAGAGTATTTATAATCTAGTATCTAGCTTAAAGCTTCTGAATTTCTACTATTACTTTCTTAAATACTACTAATTACTATAATATAATTAGTAATAGGATATTATATTTAGTTATTCGGAATAAAGTACTATAAACTAAAAGAGTTAAAATAATACTATTAAATTTTATAGAATTATTAATAGCTTTAAAAGCTATTTAGAATATAGTATCTCTATTAATTTTATTAATTTCGGCTATAATAATAAGATAGATATATTAAATTAAGCTATAGTAGTATTCTATAATTCTAATAGAATTATAAGCTTTTATAGAAATGATTTTAACCTTAGTTTCTATAATATTTATAAATTAAATAAATTTCTTATTAGTAAACTACTTTCTAATATTTACTATAATCTAATTAGAAGAGCCTAAATAGATATTAATTTAATACTATTTTAGGGTATTTCAAATATATAATATACTAATATTTTAAAGCTATTAGCCGGCTTAATATTAAGTACCTTTATTAATAATATAAAGTATAAATTTACCGGAAATATAGAAGATATTAATAATAATAAAGTAGTTAAAGCTAATATTATTTCTTAGGTTAAACTTAAATTATTCCGGTAATTATTCGAATTTCTAGTATTATTTATAGTATTTTATAAGATATTTAAAGGCTTTTATATTAATATTATAGCCTATTTATTCTAGTATATTTTAGAGCTTACTAATAAATAAATAACTAAAATAGTAGTATAGATATTATAATTTAACTTTTATAAGAAAGTAGAAATTATAAGTAAAGAATTCGGAAATAAAGCTTTATAGTATAATATTCTAAAGTAAGAAAAAATATCTAAAATATTATTATAATTTAGCTTTTGATCTTATTAGCTAATATAATTGCCTATATTCTATTGCCTTCTAGATATATATAATACGGCCGCCTTACTAGGGAAATAGGCTTGAAATATACTAGAGATATTTAGAAGGCTAAGTTCTTTTAGAACTAATATATTATAGAATATATATACTTCCTTATAGCCTTCTATATTCTAGTTTTCCCTTTCTTAGCTTTGAATTGTCTTTATAAGAGATCTTCTACCTTATTTTCTAAGCCTTAAATACTATATTCGTAATAATATTTAAAGCTTATTTCCTTTAATTCTATAGAGGATTTCAAATAAACCAATTTAGAACTATTAGTAATATAGGTACCGCTAAGATAACGGAACCTTAGAAATATAAGTAATAGACTTTAGAATAATAAAAGCGAAAAGCTTTAGAATCCTTAAAGGAATTAGATATTTATATCTTTATAAATATATACTAGTAGTATATTAGAAATCCCCTGAAAACCCGAAAATCAAAGAACCTCAAATAAAGGCTATTCTTTAACCAAGTTCTAGAATAATAAGCACCTATAGGCTAGTAACCTGACTACTATCCTTAAGTTCTATCCTATAATATTATAGGCCCTATATATATACTAGTAATAAGATTACTAGAAAGAATATAGTAAAGGAAAAGTATAATAAGTCAATTTCCTAGAATACTATATAACTAGGAACTATATTAATTTTCGTTAAGGCTTCCGGTAAAGCTCTTACTAGTTCAGATTATTCTATTAGCGGCCCTTTCTGAACTAAATATCCCGTTAGTATTTCTAGAGAATTTATAAATAAGTCTATAAAAATAGAACTCTCTACTTTTATTATAAAGCTTCTAGAGACTAAAGACTATATTATTACCGGAAAGTTATATAAATAGACTAAAGAACCTAATATCTTACTTTCAGATATTAATATTATTATAAAGAGCTATTAGAAAAATGTCTAAAGAGCTATTTTATATAAAAATACCTATAGTTATAATAAAGCTATTCTCGAAAATATTAAACTCTATAATATTAAGCTCGAGGATAATATTAAGTACTATATAGCTATAATAGATCGGCTTATAGTAGCTCTAACTACTTCTGCTTTGCCTGCTTTAGCTACTTTAAATCTCTCTTAAAAGAATTTCGAACTATTTTCCGCTTATTTCTATCTAAAATCTTCTATATCTTATATTTTCTTTAGAAATACTAGAGTTATTAAGCTTCTAGATTTAACTCTCTTTACTAGAGATTATACTGTCTTTAATAACTGGCTAATTTAGATTAAGAATAAGCTATAAGGAAATACTAATTTATATCCCTTAGAGAATCTCAAGATTATTTATATTTCTAGTAAATTTACTAGTAATACTCTTGCCCTAACTAATTCTTATATAAACGAAAATAATTCGAATTAGTACTATTAGCTTTTAGAGCTTTATTTTTATCTAAAGAAGCTATATTCTAATCCTAATAAGATATAGAATACTTGCTATAACTTTAGTAAGCTTTAAATATACTTTAGTTAAATATTTTAGGAGTTCTATACTCTTTTCTTATAATTATCTATAAAAGGCAATATTAGTCTTTAAGATATTAAATATAAACTAAATAAGAAGCTCTTACTAAAGCTCTAGAAGTTAGTATATATATATTATAATAATTCTTCTATTAATACTATTTGCTTTACTTAGTACTATACTATTAATAATTAGTAAATTAAGGCTATATATAAGAAGACTAAAAAATATAAGAAGGCAGAAGCTATTTTAGCCAAGTTTACTTCTAGTACTATACTTTTATATACTTCTAAAAAGAAGCCCAAGAAGCCTATATTAACTATTCTTATTAAATATATATTCCCTTATAAGTATAAGTAATATTCTATAAAGATCGAGAATCTTTTAACTATTAAGTACTATAACTATAACGAGTTCGGCTACTATATTAGATACTATCCGGTTCTATATAGTAAGGAAACTAAGGTAGCTTTTTCTAGAATTAAGCCGGGCTTAGTTTCTATTCTACCGGAATATACTATTCTAGTAAAGTATTTGGAGAATTCGAGCTCTAATTCTGGTATAGAACCGGGAAATAAATATCCCTAAAGAAAGTCTTTACTTTAGGGGCTTATAATATAAATTTGGTAAAGATTAACTTAACTTATCTAATAAAAGGAAATGCTCTTATAATACTTTATATTATTAGTATAAATAAATTAGAAATTAAGTCTTTTTCCCTTATTAATACTAGAGCTAATAGTTATACTTTTATTAATATAAAGCTTATTTAGCTTATAGAGTAATTTTTAGAAATAGAACTATAACCCTTTCCTTTATCCTATATTATATATAGTTTTAATAGAAAGCTAGCTAAATCTACTAAGAAATATATAGAAATCTTATTTCTAATTAATAGATAAAGTATTAATATACCTATAATTATTCTAAATCTTAAAGATTATAATATTATCCTTAGTAGAAAATAGGTAATATATATTAATATTCTAGTTAATTATAGAAGATATAGGCTTATATAGCTAAAGAATAAGCCTAAATCTATATAATTCGGTTATATTATTAGTATTTCTTAGTAATAGCTAGAGAAGTAATCTAATAAGAAGTATTAAAAAGATACTAATTAATAAGATTCTATTATAAGCTATTTCTGGAAATCTTCTATTTTTAAGCGGTTTTTCTTTTTTCGAACTAATTAGAGGGAATTATATAAGACTATAGAGAAGAAGTTTCTATAGCCTAATTAAAATATAATATCTAAATAAAAGCCAAAAAAATAAAAAGAGGTCCTTAATAAAAAGTAAATATTAGATCTAACTATTCTTATCTTTATAGTATTTAATTATATAGCTAAAAAAGAAGATAATATTATTAGTCGAATCTCTATTTATAAGATTAATAAAAAGCTTAAAGTTCGGAAAAAAGAAGCTATTTCTGGCCTAGAGAATTAATAACCGAAAGAAATAAAGCTTTAGTAGCTATAGAGGATATTACTTCCGGAACTTAAGAAATATATCTCTATTTTTTCAAAGAAGAAATCTAATATTCTTTCTTTCTATAGACTATATAATTATAAGATTTAGATTAAAGGCCTAAAGAAAACCAAAAGTATTAGATATTAATTCTTCCGGTAATAGTTTACTTAAAAGCTTTTAGAAATCAAGTATTTTTTAGAAGATAATTTGGCTAAGGGCTTTATTAAAGCTAGTTAGATTTCCTTTACTTTACTAGTTCTTTTTATAAAGAAAGTAAACGGAGGTTTATATTTCTATATTAATTTCTACTATCTAAATAATATTATCCAAAAGAATTAATATTTCTTTCTATTTATTAATAAAACTTTAAATTAATTATCTAAAGCCAAGATCTATACTAAATTAGATATTTACTAAGCTTTCTATTATATAGCTATAGATCCAAACTTTTAAAAGCTAATAATATTCCGTATTTACTATAGAGTATATAAATATAATATTCTCTAGAAAGGCTTTATAAATAGCCCGGCTATATATTAATACTATATAAATAATATATTTTTTAAATATCTAAATAACTTTTATATAGTATATCTTAATAATATTCTTATTTACTTAGAGAATCTAGTAAAGTATAAATAGTATATATAAAAAGTACTAGACTATTTATATCTTACTGGCCTCTAAGTAAATATTAAGAAATCGGAATTTAAAGTTATATATATAAAATACTTGGGTTTTATTATCTCTATATCTGGTATTAAAGTAGATTCTAATAAAATCGAGGTAATATATAACTAGTAATCCCTAAAAATAGTTAAGAGTATATAGTTCTTTCTCGGTTTCTATAATTTTTATAGATACTTTATTAGAGAATACGGGCGGATTACTAGACCTTTTACCTTACTTATAAAAAAGGAGATTTCCTTTAAGTAATCCGAGTAATATTGAGAGGCTTTTACTTATCTAAAGGAAACTATAATTTCTATTCTAGTTCTATAATATTATAATTCAGATTTGCCTATAATAATAGAAATAGATATATTTAAAAAAGTAGTTACTAGCCTACTTTTTTAATAAGATCCGGAAATAGGCTTTTAGTATCCTATAGCTTATTTTTTCAAAATTATATTTCTGGTAGAGCTTAATTATAATATATATAATAAGGAAATACTTGCTATAGTATAAGTACTAAAGAAATAAAGAGCTAAACTAGAGGGCCTTTAGAATACTTTCTTTAAAATCTATTTTAATTACTATATCTTAAAATACTTTATAACTACTAAAAAGCTCTCTTCTTAATAAGCTAGATAGGCTAAGCTCTTATTCCGCTATTATTTTAAGCTTATATATTATTCTGGAAAATCGAATAAGCAAATAGATACTTTATTATAAAGATAAGATAAAGTAGATACTTAGGGCCAGATTAAGGAAAAGCTATAAACTCAAGTACTTTTCCTTAAAAATAAGATTAATCCGGAGATTATCTATAATTTATAGCTTATAGCAATACTTTATAAGGTTGGCTTACTTAATCCGGAATTCAGCCCTGAAAACCAAATATATACTAAAGATTTTCTAGAGGAGAATATCTCTATTAGAGATATAATTCCCTTAGAAAAAAGTATTTTTTTAGAAGCTTTACTAGTAGACTTTATTATAATAGCCCCTATAGAAGTATTATTAAAGGCTTCCGCCAAATATAGTAGTTTATAATTTATAAATAAAATTCTATAGGATAATTATATATTACCGGATCTAGAAAAGCTATATATAATAGCTTAAGCCAAAAGTAATATCTAGATATTATAAGACGGCCTTTTTTTATACTATAGAAAACTTTATATTATAGAGAATGAAATGACTTCCGGACTACCTTTATAGATTGCCTTAATTTATAAAATATATAATAAATTCCTTTCTAGATATTTTAGATATATAAAGCTCTAATAGCTATTAAAGAAGTAATATTACTAGCTATCTATAAATAAGAATATTAATTAATACTATAGTAATTACTATATTTATAGAAGATTATATATATCTAGAGATAAGAAGCCTAATTTACTTTATTTCCTTCTAGTTTCTAATTACCTCTAGTAATATATTACTATAGATTTCAAAAGCTATTTAGAAAGTAAATTGGGCTATAATATAGTTACTATATTTATAAATTACTTATTTAAGTACCTAATTATAATTTCCGTATAAGATATAATTATAGCTAAATAGCTAGTATCTCTATTTTTATTTTATATAGTATACCAAGTAAATATTTCAGAAATAATTATATTAGATCAGAAACCCTAATTTATATCCGATTTTTAGAGTGAATTCTATATAAGAATTAGTATAAAGCTTAAGCTCTTTATAGCTAATTACCTTTAAATAAATAGATAAATAGAGATTATTAATTAGTACTTTAATTAGAGATTATATCCGTATATTAACTATTACTAGAATAACTAAAATAAATAGGTTACTATAATTAATTATTAATAAGCCTCTTTTTAGTATAAAACTATTAGCTAATTCCTGTTTATAACTAAAAAGAACTATAAGCCTTATATCTCTCTAGACTAGAACTTCCCTATTAAAGCTAACTTACCTAAAGAGAAGCTAAATAGAAATAAAGCTAAAGTATTAGTAAATCGATTATATAAATTATAGTAACTTATTTAAGGTAATATAAAGCAAGTATAAGAATAATATATAGTATAAGCTAATAAATACCGCTATTTGATTAATTTCAAAGTCGGAGATAAGATATAAATTATTATAAAGTACTAGAAATCTAATTATTCGAGCCAGAAGCTAGGAAACTAAATAGAAAGTCCGTTTGAGATTCTAGAATAATATAGCTACTTATTTCTTCTAAAACTACTAGAAACTATAAAGATATATCTAGTTTTTTATATAGAGAAGCTATAAAAAGACCTCTAGAATTCTCTACTAGGTTAAGTAAACCTGGAACTACCCTTATTAATACTAGAGAATAGTAAATAAAAGTATAGTATTAAGCGGGTTATTATAATTAAGCTAGTAAGAAATAGGCTAAAGTATAGAATTTATTAGGTTAGTTAGGATAAGAATCTAGTATAGTATCTAGCTTTAGTACTAAATAATAGCCTCTTAATTTTATAGAGTTTCTATAATAATAATATTAATATACTAGAACCTTTATAAAACCTATAATATTAGTTAGATTATATAAAAAATAATATTTATCTAGAACTATATAGAAATAATAATAAATCCTTCTAAGTTATATAGTAAAGGTATTAGCCTTTTATATATAATATCTATATCCAAGATACTAGTTTACTTTAGAGAGAAAAATAATATAAAATTAAATAGATTAACGGCTTTTATAAAGCTCGGAAATAAGCTTATTTTAAAGAAAGAAGTAATATTATAATTTAGCTTTTGACTTTATTAGCTAATATAGTTGCCTATATTCTATTGCCTTCTAGATATATATAATATGGCTGCTTTACTAGAGAAATAGGCTTGAAATATACTAGAGATATTTAGAAGGCTAAGCCTCTTCGGAACTAGTATACTATAAGGTATATATACTTTCTTATAGCCTTCTATATTCTAGTTTTCCTTTCCTTAGCTTTGAATTATCTTTATAAGAGACCTTCTACCTTGCTTTCTAAGCCATAAATACTGTATCTATAATAAATATTATATTATAGATATAAAGTATTTAATAGAAATAATGAAATAATTAGTAAGATTATTAAAATAGATTTCTAGCTTATCTATATTAGTTAAGCTAAATAGAAATAGAGTCTTTATAAATATAATATAGAATTATACTTATCTAATTAGTATTCTTATTATTATAGATCTAATAGAAAATATAAATTTAATATTAAACTAGATATTAATTTAATTTTTAATAATTTCATTAAGTTTAATACTATTATTAGTTTACTATAAAGCTTGAAATTAGTTAGAACTAGTAATTAAGAATTTAGAGACTCTAGTATTAATTATAACTTTATAAAAGTAATAAGTATTATATTTTAATATATTATTAATTATAAATATCTGGATATCTTCTATTTATTTAATAGACTTTAAAGTATAGTTTTTATCTATTATCTAATATATAAGAGAAAGAGAAATAAGGTTATTTATAAAAGTATTAGTTATAAAAATAGTAGAAATAGAGGCTATAAAAGTAGCTAGAAAGCTTTTAATAGAAATAAAATAGAAATTAGAGTAATATTTCTTTCCTTTATTTATTTCTGCTAGTTAAGCTTTAAAAGTATTATTTATTGGTTTATTTTTATTCTTTTTATTATTCTTTTCTTCTTTAAATTTAATAATATACTATATATAAATACTATTAAAGTATTTATTAAAGTTACGGGTATTTCGGAATCTAAATTAGTAAATATTTCTATTTTTAAATCGAGTTTTCTTAGCCTTTTATTTCTTTAATATATACTTCTATAAGCAGTATTCGGGTCTCTTATATATAAAATATAATTTCAGAGTATAATTATTATTATTATATAATTTAAAGTAGTTATTATAGGTTCCGAAATTATAGCTAGATCTATATTAATAATTTTCGGATAGATAATAGCTTAAAGGGTTTTAAGAATAATATTATTAATTAGTAAAGTAGGTTTTAGTAATAATTTATTACTTTTTCTTATAAATAGTAATAAATAATTAGAGCTTATTAATAAGCTAGCTAAGATTATTAAAAGAGTCCGAAATTATATATTAGTATACTAGTAAGCCTTAATAGAAGATAATAATCTTATTATATAGAAATTTAGTACTTTATAAAACAGAAATAAGGCTATATTATAATTTATATAGATTATTAATTAGTATTTAAATAAACTCAAATATTATCTTTTTAGAGTCTTTTACTATTATAATTACTAAAATAATAGTATTTTATTTATCTAGATTTTAATAATAGAAATCGGGGCTTTTAAAGAAGCTATAGATATTTATATAAGCCTTTTTATATATATAGCTCGAGAGCTAGTTATTATAAAAGTAGTTTTATACTAGTTCCTTTAATATAATAGGAAAAGCTCTTACTAGTATTTCTTCTAGAAGCTTTATATATTAGTAGATATTAAGAAAAATAATAAGTTTATAATTAAAACTACTATTAGTTCTATTATATTTCTATATTTCGAAATATATCTTTATTACTTCTTTAATAAGTATTCTAGTAGTAATAATAGATATTAATTAATAGAAGGTCGGGTTTAATAGTAATACTAGTAGTAGTAAAAATAGAAGTAGTAAATAGCTTTAATTTAAAAGAAGTAAATAGATAGCTTGATTTCTTAATTAAAAGTATCTAATTCTCTTATATCTAGTTTTATCTAAAGTAAGATAAACTAATATAATAGGTCTCTAAAGAAGATCTATTCTAATTAGACTATTATTAATAATATTAGCTTTATTTTATATATTTTTTATTTCTTTTTAGATAAAATTAATAAAGAATTATATAATAATAAGGTTTCTATAGTTCTATTTAATATAAATACTATTATATTAATATTAGACTTAAAGATTTTATATAAGTATATAATTAATTAGACTATATATTATAGTATTAAAGTTTTTGAAATTATTCTAAAATAGATCTTATAGATTATTATTACTTTTCTATATAAGATATACTAATATATCTTAATAGTTAGATATTTCTAAAGATTAGCCTTTATTATAATTACCGAATTAATACCGTTTTTCTATTTCTTAATTAGCTTCTTTCCCTTATTAGTATTTATACTAAACCGAGTTTAGGTTCTTTCTAGTATATATATATAACTTGTAGTAAAAGAGGTTTAAAGGTAAGATAGTTTATAGTAGGTTTATAGAAAGGATTTAGTAATAAAGATATCTAAATATTTAGATATCTGATTTAGATATTAGGTTCAGATATCTAGTTAAGATACTAGATATCTAATTAAAATATTTAATTAAAATACTAGATATCTGGTTTAGGTATTAGATATCCAGATATCTAGAGATATTAAAAGTATTAAAGTAAATATTTTATTCTTAAATATTTCGTCTATAATAAGAAATTTAGGGAGTGAAATATTATAATTTCAGAAGAGTTTAAAATTTAAAGAATTCGATTTAATAGTAAAATTAAAGTT
Organism: Hyaloscypha bicolor E; assembly: GCF_002865645.1. Lineage (NCBI taxonomy): Eukaryota > Fungi > Ascomycota > Leotiomycetes > Helotiales > Hyaloscyphaceae > Hyaloscypha > Hyaloscypha bicolor. The sequence continues at coordinate 597,615 of NW_020194519.1, read as the reverse complement.
ATAGTTAAAGAGCTTTAAGAATATATATAGAATATATATTCTAGAGAAAGAATTCTATAAATATAGGTATTATATAAATAGAAAAAATAATTTCCAAAAAAGTAATTTTAGAGCTAAAAAAAGTTAGTTTTAAAAGATAATAGAAGTTAAATAAATAGATAATTAAATAGCTAACTATTTATTAATTAGTAAAAGCTAGTTTTTTTTCTATAAGCTACTAAATACTTTTATAAAATTAATAAATAGTTTCTTTCTTTAATATAGAATAAACTAGATTTGTTTTAGGCTACTAAATGCTTTTAGAACTAATCTAAAATCTTCTCTAATTTATATATATAAATAAATCTTAATAGTAAGCTACTAGATCTTTCTAATTTAGATATCTACTAATTAGTATTAGTTTACTAGTAATATATAATACTATTATATAAATATAAAATATTATTTATATAAGGTTAATAAAGTTATTATTATTTAGAAATAGAGAATATAGTATTATAGTATTAATATATAACTTCTAAATCTGCTAAGTCTAATAGGGTCTAGTTTACTAGTCGAGTTATCTATAGAATATAAGGTTATATAACTATATCCCGTATCTTATATTCTATTACCTATATCTTATATCTTATATCCCGTAACTATATATATAATTCCTAAAGAAATAGCTATACTAATAAATATAATATATAATATATATAAAATATTTAGTATATAAGTTAATAAAGTAATTAATATTTAGAAGTAAGAATTATAGTATTATAATACTAATATATAATTCCTAAATCTACTAAGTTTAATAGAAACTAGTTACTAGTCGAGTTATTTATAGAATATAAAGTTATATAACTATATCTTATATTTTATATCTTGTAATTATATATATAACTTTTAAAGAAATAGTTATACTAATAGTAATAATTATAATAATAATTTAATATATTTAATATTATAAAATAAATTTGAAATAAATTTCGCTTTATATAAGCTTTTAATATATTATAAAAAAAACAAATAAAAAACAAAAAAACTTAAATAATTTTTTTATTAATTATTACTTTAAAATTAAAGAATATAATCTTTTTATTAAATATTAGAGATTTTAATAAAGAAGTTTAAATTACTATTTTTAATAATTACTAAAATATTAATAAGTTTCTTTTAATTTTATATATTATTTATTCTTTAGCTTTATTTAAAATTATTATTATTATTTGTATTTATAAAAAAAATATTAAATTTTAATAAAAATAAGTTTTTATTTAATTTAAAATTTAAGAATATATATTAAATTTTTAGCTTTCTTTTTCTTTAAATTATAAAAAAGACATACTATTATTTTATATAGTTATTTAATAATTAATTATTTAATATTATAAATTGAACTAAATTTTAATTAAATACTAGTTATAGTTATATATTTATTATAAATCTTGGTTTCTAGATTATGAGCTTACTACTAAAAAAAGTTAATGGTTTTAGTAATATTCTCAGACCTTATAAAGCTAAAGTTGCTTACTTTACTTTATAGTTTTATAATTACTATAGATTATAACCTTATATAATTCAAAAACACGCGATAAAAGAAGCCGAAATAAGTTTAGAACGCTTATAAAATTAAAGCGTCTTAAATAGTTACATTGTTCATTTCTTAGCAAAGTACGCTAAAATCACAGACTTTTGTCGGCAGGCTTGTTAGCCTAGCCCCTGATCGATAGCCCCAATTGACACTCCCGGGGGGATTGTTTTACGTTTTCCCCCATCGGCCCTACTCTGACCCACTATTGCGCCCATGACCATCCGGAGATTCTACAAGAGCTGGCACAACTACTAGGCGCTGCAAAACGTCTGGCAAGTCTGGATGACCTGGCACAAGTCGTGTCTTTTCTTGCTAGCGGCGCAAGCCGCTCATCAGGCTGGGTAAATGGGGGTGTAATACAGGTAAATGGGGAATTAACTATGGGTAACCATATTCATCCAAGCAATACGCTGTGAGATCCTTCGTAGATAGGTATCTGTTCAGCTGCGGCCATAAGCGCAATTCCATGATCAATCATACTTCAAAATTAGAGAGAATCAGAAGTCGTATAATCGAGGGTCAGGACTTGCACCAAAGCCCCTACGTCCCTACGGGTTTAGTGCGTATCAGCAATATGGTCATGTATCAGCGATACGGTCATTTTTGTGATAACTTCCACAATTTCACAAAATTGAAAAATTGAAAGAAGCCAAAAATTGCGCAATTATCGGGCGTACCTCTATATAAACTTTTTTTTAACATCTTGTATTACGTTGCGAGGTTATTAAAAATTCTAGATTTTTTTTGTTAGGGAAAAAAAGCGACCGTATCGCTGATTTTTGACCGTATTGCTGATACGCACTAAACCCGCAGGGACGTAGGGGCTTTAGTGCAAGTCTCGACGCACGATTATCGAGAACTAGAAATTATGATTCGCTGCAAAAGCTCGCTTAAGCACGCGCGGACCAGTGCGCACCGGGCCGCAGCTGCAGCTGCAGGGATAGACAGACGACTCGGATGCTCCGCATCAATCTTCCCTCGTTTAACCGAAAGGCTCCCTTGTCAACATCGTATAGAGGTTTCAGATATCTGAATCAGGTCGGAGACAGGAGTGTAATCAGAACATTTATCATGGTCTAAATCGAACCGTTGTGGGAGATAGGGCGAAAAAGCGCTGCGACTATAGAAAAGAGTAAGAATTAGCTATTATTACTGGAAATAGAAGGCCTGCTTTGATATAACTTTTATATTTAAATATATTATGGACCTTCTCTTGCTTTATAGAATGATATGTGATATTCACAAAGCCGTGAATTTGAAATTTATGTGCGACGGCTCGTTCTCGTTATTGCCTGTCAGTCAAGGTCAAAGCTAAGAAGTCAACCACCAGAAATTTGGCAGATTCGATGTAGTCTTCTTGGATTACATGATTGTTCGCTGTTATGTTGAATTATAGAAAAGTTAAAATTATACCAGTAGGGTTAACGATTAGACTAAGTGAGGATCAAAATTGCGGCGAAACTAATTTTAATTAAGATAACTTTAAGACGTGCGCATGTGTACAGCCACAAATCTTGCAGTAAAAAGTTTTGGCTTTTCGGCTGGAATTCACACCCGGAGACCCGGAGGGGATTTGATTTTTGTCTCGGCTTAAAACCCCTAACTTGAAGGTCTATTACGAATTGGGTTGTAGCCAAAAGTGTAAACAGTTGTCAGACTGTGAGGTGTAGGCGCGTCTTGAGGGGGAAGGTGGGGAGTACTTGCAGCGGATAATCAGATTTATCAGTGGCATTTGCAGGCGCGTCTTGACTCTCGAGGAGGAAGCCGGAAAGCCTTTGCAGCGGACAAATGCCAAAAAAAGAGCGTGTCCCTCAGGGGAGAGGGCACCTAGTCAATAAATTCGGGGACCGCCGGATGGGAGCTGTCGCGTGTCCAAAGGGGGGCGGGAGGTTGTTGGACCTGGACAGTACGGAGCACAGCGTTGTCTGTTTCGACATGTCTAAGTGCTGTGTAGAATTCCTTCATTCTTCTCTGTGCAACTTTGTAAGAAATTTCCAACCCCCAGGCCACTTCTCAGTCATGTCGTCCGGAACAGCAAAGGCCTTCAGCAAGAAGTTTTCAGAGCTCCGCTGCTCACGCACTTTCATCATCTGCACAGTTGCCATCGCAGTGTTCGTAGACATGTTTCTATATAGTCTTATTATTCCTATCCTACCTACTCTGCTCACCGAACGGGCACAAGTCACCTCGAGCAAAGTCCAAGTTGCTCTTGCCGGCCTTCTTGCCGCCTATAATGTCGCGATCGTCATCTGCGCTCCCATTAGCGGCTATTTTGCAGACAAATGGTCTAATAGAAAGATGCCACTATTAGGTGGTTTGTTCGCCCTAGCTGGTGCGACGGTCTTATTTACATTATCAAAGAACCTGGGCCTTCTCTACCTGGCACGCATACTCCAAGGAGTTTCCGCATCAATCGTCTGGGTTGTTGGGCTCGCCTTGCTCGTCGATGCCACTGGCTCAGAAGACATAGGCTCTGCAATGGGCTGGATCTCGCTAGGGCTATCTCTTGGGGATACCTGTGGGCCACTTATTAGTGGCGTTGTGTATGAGCGAGCTGGCCACTATGCGGCATTCAGCGTAGCCTTTGCTGTAATCACCGTGGATATAATCCTCCGATGCCTTCTTCTTGAACCTCAGTCACAAGATGCCTCAACGCCGGAGGAGGTTCAGCCAGGTCAAGATTCGGCACCCCAAAGCATAGAGTCCTATGTCTTAGAGGGCAGGTCGAACAGATCAGCAGAAGGTGTGCCCCAGCTTAGCGACAATGAGTCCGGACTCGAACACCGGCAGGAGAAAGACGTTCCTCAAGGGTCCTTCAACATCTTCAAACTCCTCAAATACCCCGACATGCTTTGCAGCCTCTGGTGTATTTTTATGATCACGGTTGTGCTGACTGGTCTTGAAGCTGTAAGCGGACTACATTACTTCCAGACCAACTTGATTACAGGGACAAGCTAATATGTGTACTCTAGGTCATACCATTACACATTGAGTTGGCTTTTGGGTGGTCTTCTCAAGGCGCCGGTCTGATTTTCGTCTCGCTCGCAATTCCAATCTTCCTAAGTCCACTTATCGGCATGCTATCTGATCGCTTTGGCTCTCGTCCACTATCTGCAGCCGGACTCCTCCTGGCAACAGTCTTTGGGCCACTTTTGGCTCTCATTCGGTCTTTCAGTGTCGGCCGGGTCGTCCTCCTTGTGTTCTTTCTTGTGGTTATCGGACTAGGTATTAGTCTGGTTATGACACCTGAAATGGCCGTAATTTCGATATTTTCCAACTCCAAAGCGAAAGAAAAGCCCAACGAGTTTGGTCCAGGAGGCGCTACTGCACAATGCTGCGCCTTAACGACCATTGCAACTGCTACGGCAGGTTCAGTCGGGCCTCTTATTGCGGGTACCATCCAGTCGATTTCAGGGTGGACTGCAACATCTATAGCGGTTGGGGCATTTGCCGCTCTCGGACTCGTCCCTGTCCTCCTCAAGGCGACTTACGACCGGAGTTTTAGTCAGCCAAAGGCCGAGGACACAGCTACAAGTTCTGCAGAGACAAGAGATATCGACACGACAAGGGCGCCTATGTGGGGCAGTAAGTGAGGCAGAAATGCGTGATCAGAGAAATGTATCTAAATAGATTTTATTTTCCTTCATGGTCGACAATTCAGGGCATTTCCTTCAAAATCTGTACCTCTCATTAAACAAATCGTGATAAAATATCGTGACATTTTATAACCAGAATACAGTAATACAAATCAAAGATGCACTAACTTATCTTTATCTCGTTGACCAGATTATACATAATTCCAGTGTGGTGGCGTTGCCCTACGTAATCCCCAAAACTTAGAGTTTTTGGAGTGCTTCGGCTCTGCGTAAATAGCGACGACTGGCAGCGAGCGACGGGAGAGTCAGCCCGGGTGGCTAGGGAAAGAGAGACAAACTCGTTGGCCAGAGGCGGCTCAATGCTTCTTGGTGCTTCTGAGGGTGAAAAAAGGATAGGAAGTGACAACATAGTACATTATCAATATTTCCGAGGGAATATAAGGATGCTGAGAAAGGGCCAGGTTCATCTCTCGAGTGGGGTATGCCTTGAGAAATTGAATAAAGTTGTTTTTCGGGGGAGGATGGGGGTTAGGTTTTGGACCGGTGAGAGCCGGTTCGATCTCCCTGGACATAGTCGTGTAAAGTTGACGACATTCGCAAGACAGAGGCAAATAAGAGGGAACGTGACTGAAAATGAGAAGCAGCAACTGAACAACCTGCGTAGAGGTGAGGCGAGGGTGTGCAGCACCTGAGAGGGGCGATAGTGCGTTGGAAGGAAGGGAGGTACAGACAGATTCGGCTGAGAATACCCCTGCAATCCCACCCTCTGGTTGACCATAGCGACCAAAAGGGTCAATGCCTAATTTTCGCCATTTTCGCCATTTTTCTAAGGCCATACATAATTATTTTGACCCCATTATCTGAACTATACTAAACAACTATATGATTCACAGCTTTATATAACTATTTCTAAGGCCCCAGCTAATTATTTTAGCCCTATAGTCTGAACTATACTAAATAACTATATGATTTATAGCTTTATGGCCCTATTTCTAGGGCCCTAGCCAATTATTTTGCCCGTATTATCTGAACTATACCAAATAACTACATGATTCACAGCTTGATTTATAGCTTAATCTAAATTGTTCAGGCTTTTATTTGAGTCATTTTTGGCCCTAGATATCTATAAAATAGGCCCTCAGCTCCTAATCCTCCCTCTAATTTCCTTATATATATACTTATATACTTTCTCTCCTTATATATACTTTATATATAATACTTTATATATAATACTTTATATATAATGCTTTATATATAATGCTTTATATATAATGCTTTATATATAATGCTTTATATATAATACTTTATATATAATACTTTATATATAATACTTTATAAATAATACTTTATATATAATACTTTATATATAATACTTTATATATAATACTTTATATATAATACTTTATATATAATAACTTTATATATAATACTTTATATATAATACTTTATATATAATACTTAATATATAATACTTTATATATAATACTTTATATATAATACTTTATATATAATACTTTATATATAATACTTTATATATAATACTTTATATATATATAATAGTAGTTCAAGCTTAATAAGATCTAGTTATCTAAACTTATATAGATATCTCTAATAATATTTAGTACTTTCTTTATATAGGAGGAAATAAGCTCTAGCCCTTAGTTATTAATAGTAGCTCTTAATAGAAGTATATCTTTAATATTAATAATTCAGAACCTTTAAATATTATAATTAAGGGTTCCTATATTACTATTATTTTTAATATCCTACTTCTTTCTAAGGCTATTAATATAATCTTAATCTAATAAATATAAGTTACTTCTCCTGAATTTATATAATCTATACTAAGTAATATAATAGCCAAGTTAATATTCAAACTTCTTATACTACTTACTAAAATAGTTAAGGCATTTTTAAGAAATATTTAAGGATTCCTAAAAAAGAGTAATATAAAATATATTATGATTCCCAGATACCAGATGCCTCCTAGACGCACGTGACGCGGCCGCCTCGCTAGGGAAGTATGCTTGGAATATACTAGAGATATTTAAAAGGCTAAGCCCCTTCGGGACTAGTATACTATAGGATATATATATTTCCTCGAAGCCTCCTATATTCTAGTTTTCTCTTCCTTAGCTTTGAATTATTTTTATAAGGGACCTTTTACCTTGCTTTTTAAGCCCTAAATACCGTACCCGTAATAGTATTTAAAGCTTACTTCCTTTAATCCTATAGAGGATTTTAAATAAACCAATTTAGAACTATTAGAAATATAGGTATTACTAAGATAATAGAACCTCAGAAACTCGAGTAATAAACTCCAGAATAATAAAAAGCGAAAAGCTTTAGAATTCTTAGAAGAATTAAGTATTTATATCTTTATAAATATATGCTAGTAGCGTGTTAGAAACCCCCCCGAAAACCCGAAAAATTAAAGAACCTCGAATAAAGGCTATTCTTTAACCAAGTTCTAGAGTAATAGGCACCTATAGGCCAGTAACCTAATTACTACTCTTAAGCCCTACCCTATAACCTCGTAGGCCCTATATATATACTAGTAACGAGACTATTAGGGAGGATATAATAGAGGAAAAGTATAATAGGTTAATTTCCCAGGATACTATATAACCAGGAACTATATTAATTTCTGCCAAGGCTTCCGGTAAAGCTCTTACTAGTTTAGGTTGTCCCGTTAGCGGCCCTTTCCGAACCGAATATCCCGTTAGTATTTCTAGAGAATTTATAAATAAGTCTATAGAAATAGAACTCTCTGCTTTTATTATAAAGCTTCTAGAAACTAATAATTATATTACTACTAGAGAGTTATATAAATAGGCCAAGGAACCTAATACCTTACTTTCAGATATTAATATTATTATAAAGAGCTATCGGGAGAATATTTAAAGAGCTATTTCTTATAAGAATACCTATAGTTATAATAAAGCTATTCTCGAGAATACTAAGCTTTATAATACTAAGCTCGAGAACAAAGTCAAACGCTATATAGCTATAGTAAATCGGCTTATAGTAGCTCTAACTACTTTTACTTTGCCTGCTCTAACTACTCCAAATCTCTCTCAAAAGAATTCCGAACTATTTCCTACTTATTCCTGTCTAGGATCCCCTATATCTCACGCTTTCTTTAGAGATACTAGAGTTACTAAGCTCCTAGATTTAATTCTCTTTACTAGAAATTATACTATCTTTAATAACTAGCTAGTTCAGATTAAGAATAAGCTATAAGGAAATACTAACTTATATTTTTTAAAAGATCTCAAGATTATCTATATTTCTAGTAAACTTACTAGTAATACTCTCGTCCTAACTAATCCTTATATAAATAAAGATAGTCCGAATTAGTACTATTAGCTCTCAGAGTTCTACTCTTACCTAAAGGAGCTATACTTTAACTCTAATAAGATATAGAATACTTACTATAACTTTGGCAAGCTTTAAATACGCTCTAATTAAGTATTTTAGGAGTTCTATACTCTTTTCTTATAACTATCTATAGAAGGCGGTATTAGTTTTTAAGATATTAAGTATAAACTAAATAAGAAGCTTTTACTAAAGCTCCAGGAATTAGTATATATATACTATAATAATTTATTTATTAATACTACTTGCTTTACTTAATACTATATTACTAATAATTAGTAGATTAAGGCTATATATAAGAAGACTAAAAAGTATAAGAAGGCAGGAGCTATTCTAGCCAAGTTTACTTCTAGTACTATATTCCCGTATATTTCTAAGAAGTATATTCCTAAAAAAGAGCCCAAGAAACCTATATTAATTACTTTTATTAAATATATACTCCCTTATAAGCACAAGTAATATCCTATAAAAACCAAGGATCTCTTAACTATTAAGTACTATAACTATAATAAGTTCGGCCACTATACTAGATACTATCTGCTTTCATATAGTAAGGAAACCAAGGTAGCTCTTTCTAGAATTAAGCCAGGCTTAGTTCCTATTTTACTAGAGTATACTATTTAAATAGAGTATTCGGAGGATTCGAGCTCTAATTCTGATATAGAACCGGGAAATAAGTATTTCTAAAGAAAGTCTCTATTTTAGGGGCTTATAGTATGAATTTAGTAAAGATTAACTTGACTCGTCTAATAGGAGGAAATGCTCTTATAATACCCTATATTATTAGTATAAATAGATTAGGAATTAAGTCTTTTTCCCTTATTAATACTAGAGCTAATAGTTATGCCTTTATTAATATAAAGCTTACTTAGCTTATAAAGTAATTTTTAGGAATAGAACTATAACTTCTTCCCTTACCCTATACTATATATAGTTTTAATAGAAAGCTAACTAAGTCTACTAAGAAATATATAGAAGTCTTATTTCTAATTAATAAATAAAGTATTAATATATCTATAATTATTCTAAATCTTAGAGATTATAATATTATTCTTAAAAGAAAATAGGTAATATATATTAATATTCTAGTTAATTATAGAAGATATAGGCTTATATAACTAAAGAATAAGCCTAAATTTATATAATTTAGTTATATTATTAGTATTTTATAGTAATAGCTAGAGAAGTAACCTAATAAGAAGTATTAAAAGAATACTAATTAATAAGATTCTATTATAAGCTATTTCTGGAAATCTTCTATTCTAAAGCAGTCTTTCTTTTTTTGGACTAATTAGAGGAAATCATATAATACTATAGAAAAGAAGCTTCTATAACCTAATTAAAATATAATACCTAAGTAAAAGCTAAAGAAGCGGGAAGAGATCCTTAATAAGAAGTAAATACTAGATCTAGCTATTCTTATCTCTATAATATTTAACTATATAGCCAAGAGAAAAAAGAGTATTATTAGCCAAATCTCTATTTACGAGATTAATAAAGAGCTTAAAGCTCGGGAAAGAAAAGCTATTCCTGGTCTAGAGAATTAATAACCGGAAGAAATAAAGCTTTAGTAGCTCTAGAGAATATTATCCCCGGAACTTAAGAAATATGCCTCTATTTTCTCTAAGAAGAAATCTAATACCCTTCCTCCCTATAGACCATATAATTATAAGATTTAGATTAAAGGCCTAAAGGGAACTAAAAGTATTAGATACTAATCTCTCTAGTAATAGTTTACTTAAGAGCTTCTAGAAATCAAGTATTTCTTAAAAGATAATCTGGCTAAGGGCTTTATTAAAGCTAGTTAAGCTTCTTTTGCTTTACTAGTTCTTTTTATAAAAAAAGCAAATAAAGGTTTATGCTTTTATATTAATTTCTGCTATCTAAATAATATTACCCGGAAGAATTAATATTTCCTTTTACTTATTAATAAGACTTTAAGTTAATTATCTAAAGCTAAGATTTATATTAAATTAGATATTTGCTAAGCTTTCTATTATATAGTTATAAACCCGGACTTTTAGGAGCTAATAATATTTCATACCTGCTATAGAGTATATAAATGTAATATTCTCTAGAAAGGCCTTATAAATAGCCCGGCTATATATTAGTATTATATAAATAATATATTCTTTAAGTATCTAAATAACTTTTATATAATATATTTTAATAATATTCTTATTTACTTAGAGAACCTAGTAAAGTACGAATAGTATATATGAAAAGTATTAGACTGCTTATACTTTACTAGCCTTTAAATAGATATTAAGAAATTAGAATTTAAGGTTATATATATAAATACTTAGGCTTTATTATCTCTATATCTAGTATTAAAGTAAATCCTAATAAAGTTAAAGTAATATATAACTAGTAACCTCTAAAGATAGTTAAGGGCATATAGTTCTTCCTCGGCTTCTATAACTTTTATAGATATTTTATTAGAGAGTATAAATAAATTACTAGATCTCTTATCTTACTTATAAAAAAGGGTATTTCCTTTAAGTAATCCAAATAATATTAAGAGGCTTTTACCTGCCTAAAGGAAGCTATAATTTCTACCCTAGTTCTATAATACTATAATTCAGATCTGCCTATAATAGTAGAAATAGATATATTTAAAGAAATAATTACTAGCCTATTCTCTTAATAAGACCCAGAAATAGGCCTTTAGTATCCTATAGCTTATTTTTCTAAAATTATACTTCTAGTAAAACTTAATTATAATATATATAATAAGGAAATACTTGCTATAATACGAGTACTAGAGAAATAGAGAGCTAAGCTAAAGGGCCTTTAGGATATTTCTTTTAAGGTCTATTCTAATTACCGTACCTTAAAGTACTTTATAATTACTAAGAAGCTCTTTTCTTAATAAGCTAGATAAGCTAAGCTCTTATCCTATTATTACTTTAAGCTTATATATTATTCTGGAAAATTAAACGAGCGAGTAGATACTTTATTACAAAGATAGGATAAAGTAGATACTTAGGGCTAGATTAAGGAGAAGCTATAAACTCAAGTATTTTTCCCCAGAAATAAGATTAACCCGAAGATTATCTATAACTTATAGCTTATAGTAATATTTTATAAAGTTGGCTTACTTAATCCGGAATTTGGCTCTAAAAATTAAGTATATACTAAAGACTTTCTAGAAAAGAATACCCCTATTAGAGGCGTAATTTCCCTGGAAGAAGGTATTATCTTAGAAGCTTTACTAGTAGACTTTATTATAGTTGCCCCTATAGAAGTACTATTAGAAGCTCCTGCCAAGTATAATAGCTTATAATTTATAAATAAGATCCTATAGAATAATTATATATTACCGGATCTAGAGAAGCTATATATAATAGCCTAAGCTAAAAGTAATATCTGAATATTATAAGACGGCCTCCTTTTATACTATAGAAGACTCTATATTATAAAGAACGAAATAATTCCCGGACTATCCTTGCGGACTACCCTAATTCGTGAAGTATATAATAAATCCCTTTCTGGATATCCTAGATATATAAAGCTCTATTAGCTACTAAAAAAATAATATTACTAGCTATTTATAAGTAAGGATATTAATTAATACTATAGTAATTGCCATACTTATAAGAGATTACATATACCTAGAGATAAGAAGCCTAGTTTGCTTTATTTCCTTCTAGTTCCTAATTACCCCTAGTAATATATTACTGTGGACTTTAAGAGCTGTCTAGAAAGCAATTAGGTTATAATATAGTTACTATATTCGTGAATTACTTATTTAAGCGCCCAATTATAATTCTTATATAAGATATAATTATGGCTAAGTAGCTAGTGCCTCTGTTTTTACTCTATATAATATACTAAATAGGCATTCCAGAAACAATTATATTAAATCGGGGACCCTAATTTATATCCGATTTTTGGAGCGAATTCTATATAAGAATTAGTACTAAGCTTAAGCTCTTAATAGCTAATTACCCTCAAACGAACGGATAAACGGAAATTATTAATTAGTACTTTAATTAGAGATTATATCTATATATTAACTATTACTAAGATAACTAGGATAAATGGATTACTATAATTAATTATTAATAAGCCTCCCTTTAGTACGAAACTATTAGCTAGTCCCTATTTATAACGAAAAAGAACTATAAATCTCGTACTTCTCTAGACTAGAACTCCCCTATTAAAGCTAGCTTACCTAAAGAGAAGCTAAATAGGAATAAAGCTAAAGTATTAATAAATTAATTATATAAATTATAGTAACTTGCCTAAGGCTATATGAAATAAGTATAGGAATAATATGTGATATAAGCTAATAAATACTGCTATCTAATTAATTTCAAAGTTAGGGATAAAGTATGAGTTACTATAAAGTACTAGAAATCTAATTATCTAAGCCAGAAGCTAGGGAACCAAATAGAGGGCCTATTTGAGATTCTAGAATAGCGTGGCTACTCGTTTTTCCTAAAGCTACCGGAAATCATAAAGGTATACCTAGTTTTCTATATAAAGAAGCTATAAAAGAATCCCCAGAATCTTTTACTAAATTAAGCGAACCCGGAACCGCCCCTATTAGTACTAGAAAATGGCGAATAAGAGTATGGCATTAAACGGGTTATTATAATTAAGCTAGTAAGAAATAAGCTAAAGTATAGAATCTAGTAGGTTAGTTAGGATAAAGATCCAGAGTAATATCTAGCTTTAGTACTAAGTAATAGCCCCCTAGTTTTATAGAGTTTCTATAATAATAATATTAATATACTAGAACCTTTATAAAACCTATAATACTAGCTAGACTATGCAAAAAACGAGACTTATCTAGAATCACGCGGAAATAATAATAAACTCTCCGAAGTCACGTGTTAAAGGCGCCGGCCTTTCGCACGTGATGTCCATATCTGAGATACTAGTTCACTTTGGGAAGGAGAATAGTACGAGATTAGATAGATTAATGGCTTTTATAAAGCTCGGGGATAAGCTTATTCCAAAAAAAAAAGTAATATTACGATTTCTAGATGCCAGATACCTCCTAGACACACGTGACGCGGCCGCCTCACTAGGGAAGTATACTTGGAATATACTAGAGATATTTAGAAGGCTAAGCCCCTTCGGGACTAGTATACTATAGGGTATATATATTCCCTCGAAGCCTCCTGTATTCTAGTTTTCCTTTTCTTAGCTTTGAATCGTTTTTGTAAGGAACCTTCTATTTTGCTTTCTAAGCCCTAAATACTATACTTATAATAAAATATATAGTAATTATATTTATTATAGTTATATAATCTAATATAGTACTCGAGATATTAATAATAATAGAAGAAAGAATAATAGTAAAAGATAGCCTAAATTTCTGTCGGTTTACCAGAAATATATAGTACTATTATATAATTATAGAATGCTATTTATATAAGTTAGTAAAGTTATTATTATTTAGAAGCAAGAATTATAGATTATAGTATTAATATGCGATTCCTAAATTTATTAAGCCTAATAGAGACTAGTCTACTAGTCAAGTCACGCCTGTAACGCGAGCTCACATAACTAGTTATATAACTAGGAAATTCGCGGTATAGCTATTCCAATAATTTCCTTAAATTATATAAAGTAGCCGGGTTTTAAAGCCTGAATATTACTTTAGCTAAAGTATTTCTTCTATTATAAATAAATAAATAGAACTACTTTTATTATATTATATAATTATCTGGCTTTTATATAATATCTAATAGATTATATTAAATTCTTAATATTTGCCTTCTTTTAATTTTACTTATAATTATAATTTAATTTAGAAATACCTAAAAACTAAAAAAAAAAAGAGAGAATTTAATCTAGTTCTAAAGTATTATATAATAAATATAGAATTTCTTAGTATTAAACTAAATTTAGAAGCCTTATTTCTTTTTTAGATTCTTTTCTTTCTTTTTTAAATTCTTAGACTTAATTTATTTAGCCTTTTTTATAAATATCTTTCTAACTTTTCTACTATATAATATACTTTAAATAAGTAAAATAGTTCTTTTTATTTCTCTTTTAGCTAGAGCTTAATCTTTTTTAGTCTAAATATAATCTATTCTAACTTATTTTTTAGCTTATTCTCCTAAATAAAATACTTCTGAATTTAAAAGAAATTATATTTATTCCTATATATAATTACTTAAACTCTCTCTTTCCTTAAAAGTATAGCTTACTAAGTTCTGAATTATATCTTTCTTTTCTATAAAGTTCTTAAGCTTTTAAAGTTTAGTAAAAAGTATATTCTTATATTTTTTAGCTATTTTTTTATATTTATGAGTTATAGATTACTAATTTATATATTAATATATAGTTTTTAGGGAATTAGAAAGTATAGATTAGAGAGAAAAAGAAATAATTTCTTTTAGTAAAGCTAGAATTTAGCTAGAAAAAGATTTCTTTTTAGAGAAATATTAGTATATAAATTAAATAAATACTATATAATATATTACTAGTCTCGAAACTAGTTAAGAGAGCTTTACTTTAATAGTAAGCTCGACTTTTATATACTTGGCTTTAGTTACTTTAGTAGGCTAGAAATAAATATTAGTTAAAAGTAAAGAAATAGCTTAGTAAAAGAATTTACTTTTTAGGCTACTTAATTATATAATAAGATACGGTTTTATAAAACCGGGTATTTCTATTTTTTAATAGCTTCTAATTAGAAAGAAATAAACTCTATTAAAGAAAGAGTTAAAGAGGAAAGTAAAAAAGATAACTTCTTTTTTCTATTATATAATAGCTTAAATAGCTTAGATAATATAAAAATAGCCTTATATTTCTTTTAATAATATTAAAGGCTTTTCTAAATAAAGTCTTTATCTTCTATAAATAGAATTAAATAAATCTAGAACTTATAAATATTTTTTTAGACTAATATAACTAAATAAGATAAAGAATTTTCTATTATATGAATTTCCCTAAAAAAAAGCTTTCCTAGATTTTATAAAAAGAAGTTATTTCTATCTTTCTAAACTATAGCTATTTAAGTCTTATATTTTCCGGTTTAAAGAACTAGCTTCTTTATATAACTATATATTTGGCTATATTTTCTATTTAAAATACTTATTATAAGCTTATTAATAATAAAGGCTTATATCGGGTTATTATTCTATTACCTAAATCTTAAAAGATTTATTCTAAAGACCTTATATTTAATATTATTTCCTAAAATAATATAAGTATTATATAATTAATAAATAAGGAAAATATATATATACTAAGAATACGGAATTAAAAAGTATAAGAAAAGGAGAATTAAGCTCTTTATTAGATAACTAGATATAATACCTTTAAACTTTAAAGAAAGCTAATTATATAATCTTTTTTTAAAACTTAAACTTGAATTTTTCTATCTGGGATTATAGATAATAAAAGAGAATAAAGGAACTAGTATTCGGATATTTCTATTCTTTTATAGTAATAGTAATAGTAGAAGCTTAGTATAAACCGGCTATAGTTATTATATAAGAAATAACTCTTGGCTTATATAATTAAATAATAGATATAAAAAAAATAAACTTGAATTATTTATTCTAGAGAATTTTAGCCTTAATTTAATCTAACTAGAATAATTTAAATATAATTTAGTAACCTATATATTATATAATATAAAGGAAAGATATCTGGCTTTTTTTTTTCCTCTTACTTAATTAGAGAGACTATTTATTTAGGTTTAGTTCGGGCTTAATAAAACTTAGTAAAAAGCTCTATAAATAATAAAAGAAGAGAAAAGAAGGCTATATAATAGAAGCTACTAATAGAAAATACCGGATTATTATCTAAAATCTTAATATTAGTTTCTTTTATATTTAATAATATAAGAAAAGATATTATAAGATTAACTAGAAAAATACTATAATACTAAGATCTTAAATTATATAAATTAGATAAATAAGAAATTTCTATATTATATTACTTATACTAGAACTAGCCAGGTTTATTAAAAGTATTTCTATATATAAGATATTTGAAAAAAAAAAAGCCAGAAATCTTTTTAAAAAATATTTTAAAATAAAGAAAAAAAGAAGATATAATTATAAATAAATTATATAATAAAGATAAAGATATAATAAGATCCTTAAATAAAGATTTATTCTTTTTTTAGGCCTTCTACTCTAATAAGTTTCTCTTATTCGGCTATTTCTTATTCTATTTCTTTTTATTTAACTTATTTAAATTACTTTTTCTACTAATATTTACTCTTTTAATCTCTTTTTATTAGAATTATATAGTTTCTATAAACTTTTAGTTCTTTAAGATTAGCTATCTAAGATAAGATCCGTTTTATTATATTTTTTTAGTACTAATTTTAATCTTTAAAATAAGTTCTAGTTATAGGTTTGAGTTTCTATTAGTAATATAATATTATATAATAAGCTAAAAGTAGTAATATATCTTAATATAAAGCCTAGAATTATCTAATTTACTAGTTTTTTTTTATAAGGCTTAAAGAATTAATTCTAATATTTATAAGCTATAATTTATATTATATTAAAATATTATATAATAAGTATTTATTAATATCTATAGCTAATAATTTTAGTATATAAAGATATATTTATAATCTAACTACTGGGTATGCTAGAATCTTGAGTGTGTTATAAAGCTTAATGAATTCTGTCTAGCGAGAAGTTGCTATCTGAGTAAGGCTAAGCGAGAACGTAATTCCCTAGCACTAACTAATTAAAAGACCCTAGAGCTAAGAAAAGAAACTAGTAATAAAAAGATATTAGAATTCGGTTTATTTATTTAAATAAGAATTAAATAAGTTCTTAAATTAAGCTATATTATAAACTACTATTTAAATTAGAAAAAGAAAGAAATTATAGAAATAACTTATTCTAATTAATATAATCTTATTCTAATTTAGCCAAGAGTTCTTTATTAACTAAAAGCCTATATTACTTAATAGTTATATATTTATAGAGAAATATAGAAATACCTACTATATAGTATTTCCTTTTTAGATTTTTCTAGATCTGGTAGTAATTCTATATATTTATATATAATACTATAGTATATTATATAATAGATATATAATACTATAGTATATTATAAGAACTTGAAAAAAGTTCTATACTAGATTAGCCTAAATAAAAGAATTATATAAATAGATATAAATATAAATATACTAGTAATATAATCGGGATTTCTTAAGTTAATTCTATTAAAACTCGATTCTTTAATTTTTTATACTAGTTCTAAAATAATAAACCCTTTTAAAAGAAAGAATTAGTATTATTATATAAGAGAGAATATATTAAACTTTAGTAATAAACGATCTAGCCTATATTATATAAGCTATTAGTAGTAAAGAAATATTTAGAGAATTATATTATTATTATAATTACCTATAAATAATTTAAAGATATATAATTTAATCCTCTTAATCTCAGGAGACCCATTCTTTCTATTATATAATATATCCCAATTAGAAAGAGCTTGTTTTAGTATTTTTAGACTATATTTAACTTATAGAATTCCTCTTATTTTATTTAAAATCTCAGGAATTATATACTTCTCAGAGATCCAACTAAGAATCTCATTTTTATAAGGCTTAAGATTAATCTTTAGAGGCATTTTTAGTACTGTATAATACGTATAATATATTAAAAGTAGAATAATTCAAGTAAGTAATATGTAATGGGTCAAAAATGCGATTTTCCAAAAATTCGATTTTGCGGAAAAAGCCATTGACCCTTTTGGTCGCTATGGTCACCCGTACACCCAGTGGAGCGCACAGGTTAACCCGCTGCGCTGTACACTCCCATTTTAGCTCCAATGGATGTCCACCCGACCTACAAACTCGGCCGCTGACCACCTGATGACAGCCAGGATCGGCTCAGATGCGACCTCAAAAATTTCTTCACTCCACCGAGCACCATCGTTATTCTACCAAAATCGACCTTGAAAAAGTGCAAAAGTCACGCAAGCTCCCCTCCTACCACACCTGAACTTTTGAGTTATCTTTGGCACTCTACAACTCCAACAATGCTGAATCCATGCTGAAATGCCACCATGCAAGTATTGCAACGACCTCGAGATACCTTCGTATCAGACTGTTGTTCAGTCTCGGCCTCCAAGGGAATACAACGCATTCTCTGCAATTCCTTCAACCGAGCCTCAAGGAGTTAAACCATCCATAACCATTGCGATTAACGCCATCCTCAGCGGGGCCGACACACTGCAATGCGATGCATGCATTGTACTTCGAAATGCCTTACCGGCTATATCGAATGGATCTTTGAATGAAATTAGGGAGATAGAGTGCATAGGAAACATCAGTGGCACACTAGATGTTGAAATTATGTTGAACTCAGGCTCTAGAGAAAGGTTCGAATTTTATACCCACGCAGGTCAGCCATGCTTTTGATTTCCGTTCTCTAATAGCAAAGGATAACAGAGTGAGAGACACTGCTATTTAGAGTGTAGCTAATTGATGGATATCTGCTAGATTCCCCTTCGCCATGGCCGATTATCGGAGTAGGAAGGCAGGTATCTTCAGATTCGTCATCTGATGATTGTATACAGCTTGCGGCATCCTGGATCAGAAATTGCGCCGAGTCTCATCAAGATTGTCTGCGCCTTAAACATACCCCCCTTCCGACAAGAGTAATCCATGTGGGATCTAATCTAGAAGAGCCGTACCTGTATGTCTCAAAACAGGAGGATGCTAACTACATTGCACTGAGTCACTGTTGGGGAGGGTTGGTCCCAATGACGACAACTCGAGCCACGCTGGAGCAACGTCAGCGCGAGATACGATTCTCGGAGCTGCCAAGAACATTCAAAGACTCAATTATTATAGCGAGGAAACTGAAAATTCAATATATTTGGATAGATTCCTTGTGTATCATACAAGATTCCGCGGATGATTGGGAGAGGGAAGCTGAAAAAATGGGTACTGTCTATCGCAACAGTTTGGTCTGCATTGCAGCTGATGGATCTTTGAACAGCCATGGAGGTTGTTTCATAGAAGGACATCCTAGCCGCAATATCGATGTCACCTGTATTCGATGCCCAGGGGCGGCAAGTGCAGAAAGTTTCATACATGTCCGCAGGAGCCGTCAGGTCATGTCCGGGTATGGATTCGCACATGTTCGGTCAGGTGGAGAGTGGTATGAAAGTAAACTTGATACCCGAGGCTGGGTTCTCCAGGAGCAGGCCCTTTCCCGACGCACTCTCCACTACACAGTTGCGGAGATGTCGTGGGACTGTGCAACATGTGTACAGTGCGAATGCACATCCCCGGCCGAGCAAATCGAAAGTTGTTCGGTTGCAATGCAATTGCGGGCGTGCAAACTTATGATACAGCAGTCGAATATTCTCTCGCGTCAAAAGTGGTCCAAAAGTTCGAGATGGGTTAATTTCGTGGAGCTCTTTACGAAACGCAGCATTACTTACGACACCGACAGGCTATATGCTTTATCTGGTATGGCTGCAACTATATCACCATCTGAGAAAGGCTCTTTTCTTGCCGGTTTATGGAAGGAAGAGCTTCCGTTAGCCTTACTTTGGCGGACGAAGGTCAACCACCACAACATGAAGACTCTAGTGAGCAGGAGACAGCAGAAGTACTATGCGCCTTCCTGGTCGTGGGCTTCTGTGACAGGACCAATCGAATATATTGCATTACCCGGCAGAAATTATAGCTTCGAACTCATTCCTGACCTTACAATCCTTGAAGCATCTTGCATCCCAGTCGGTGCAAACCCCTACGGGCCGGTTCGGTTTGGATATCTCAAGGTATCGGGACTACTAGCCCGTATCGGTCCCCAAGTTAAACTAGAAAAACCTCATGGGGATCTGGAGGAGAGGCAGCCTGTCCGCAGAGGGTTTGATTGCGATGTTCTTGCCAATGGCGAAGCCATCGAGCTTCTAGACGGGGATTCTCTATGGATTCTTCTTGTCGCTCATGGCGGAAGGATCAACCGAGGCTTCTCCAAACTTGAGGGACATCACTGCATTATTCTGCGAACGTCAACTCGACAGCAAGGCGCGTTCGAAAGGGTGGGTTGTGTGTGGGCCCTGAAAGAATACTGGGATTCCGAACTCTCGAAGAGGGCGGAAATGCAGAGCATCATCCTGATTTAACGTCTCAGCGGCTGTGCATACGTCAAAAGAACTGCATGTTCGCGATATGATCAACTATTCCCCTAAGAAGGTGGTCACATACAAGAGCTCCCCGTTTGATATATTTTCGGATCTAAAGGTGACGCAAATGAAGAAAATCTGGCTACAAGTATATCGGCTAAGTTCATTGAAACACTACTAGTGTCACTGGCGACCCGAGTCTATGTGGAGTTCCTTCATAAATATGCGTCAGGTTGCGCTCAATGATCTTTTGTAGAGTGCAACAGATGGCTGCCGCGAATATATGGCCTGCTGTGCGAATAGTTTTGATTAAACGGGATCAATATATTGGTACAAAAGCGATATATTGAGAGTTGGCGGTGCGTAGAATGACTAGATACAGCAGAGTGAAGTCTGAAAACAGAGGAAAAAGTTTCCAAAGTAAGGGCCTTTATTCCCGTTACCTATCAGTAATATGAGTAACGCCAAGCCTGCCTTCTCTAATATATTATGAAGTAGCTAATAAAGCAAGTTATATATAAATAAATAAGAATAAAGAATACAAAATTAGTAATTAAATCTAGTATTAGAAAAACTAATAAGCTAGCTAAAGTAATATATTACTAATTTAATATATTTCTTTCTTATAAGTAAAGTTTAATATTAATAAAGCTAATAAGTTCTAGCTTTAAATATAATAGTTTAAAAGCTAGTTTAAAAAATAATTTAATAAAAATATTAGTTATTATTTCTTTAAATAATTACCTTAATTAAAAGGCTTTTTTATTACTAGTAATAAAGTAATATATTTAGTTATAATAATAGCTATTATAATAGTTTTTTTTATTTAATACTAGCTTAATTAATAAAATTATTAAATAAGATAAAAACTATATTAGAAGTTAATTTATTATCTTATAAATTACTTTTATAATTAGTATTTAAGTATTTAATAAGCATTATATTAAATATTTATATTAAATAGTTTCTTAATATATTATATTATATATTTTTTATATTAATATATAAAGCTTTGAAATATAAATTAAAATCGTTTAAATAATTTATAATAAAGCAAAATCGGGGTTTAAAACTAAAGAAAACTATACAAGTAATTTAATTTAATTTAAATATTTATTTTATTAAGTATTATAGTTTTAATTATTAAAGTAATAATAAATATATATCTTTTTATTTAATATTTTAAAAAAAATATTTATAAAATACAGAATTTTTAATAGTAATTATAATGTAATTAAATACTAATAAGTATATATAATAGATAGCTATTTCTTTCTTTTATTACTAGTTATACTTATTATTTAACTTTCGAATATTAGTATATATAATGAGATTAATATTATAATTATATATAAGTAGCCGATTTTGTATTAAAAATCAATATATATTAAATTACGAATATATAGCAATATTATATTACTAAAGCTTTAAATAGTAATATATTTCTATATTTAATAACTTCTAAGAATAGTATATTGGGCCGATGCAAATTTGGCCTCGAATACTACCAAAATCGCTGTATCTTGAGTCAAGATATTATATAAGCAATGGAATTGCGGGGGCATTATTAAAGCTCCGAAATACGCTTTACTGCCTTCTTATCGATCTGAAACCTTATGTTCGATTTATCTGTCCGGAGACGTTTCTGTCCTGAGCCAGGCTTGGCGATAATCCTGGAACGGTTGGAACGGTCCAGGGGAAAGAACCTTACATAGTAAATTTGTATAGGAGGTACTTCCTAATTAAACGAGCCTCACGAAAACTCAAAACACTTCTTTTTGCCGCATCGAGATAAGCTTAAATCTAAATTTCCTACATATAATATAAATAGAAAGCTAGGATTAAATAGAGTAATTACGTAACTAAAAGTTTTTTTATACGATTAGTAGTTATAAAGTCATTTATAAATCTAAGTGGAAGTACGCTATAAGCTCCCTATAATTATAGGGCAGTTTAAGGCCTAAGGTACAATCTCGCTTAGGAACGATACGGATCGTTCCAGGATCATCGCCACGCCTGCTGTCCTCTGGTGGTTCCTCGGCTGATCGTGCGCGCGCCCTAACTCCATATCCGCTATAATAGTTTGGGATCTGCCACCTAAACCCAATTTCATCTGCCCAGATGGGAAACTTACGAAGCAGATGAAATAGATAGAGCGATCGGGCCTTACCAAGGATCCGATATGTTCCCGGGAGAGTGTTATTTGAAAGCGAGGCACTGTGGTAAGGCTGGAGCCTGATTGCACCGCCCGACCCGGGCGGAAAATGCATGCAGCCCTCCTGCAGTGGAACGTGTTGCATATCAATTGGCAGCCGAAGTCATGTTGCGCCGCCTTTTCAAGTGTTCAGTCACTACAAAAGCACAACACGGATTCTAGGAGCTGCAAGCTGCTTCTCGGCTTTTCTAGCCTGCATTCACACTGTCCAGTTGTTGCTCGCTAGACAACGAGAATCTTGCTTGGATCATCGGTACCTAACACCCCACAGTCAAAATGAGTGAAAAAAACCAGTAGGACCAAGCCGCCCTACGCGCAGGACCAGTTCTAATGTATTGCATAACAGCGTTGATAATCACGACTTTGTCGTCGGCGATAAGAAGCCAGGAGTTGACGATTACGGAAAGGAGTATAAGTACTCCCCCGGTGACAAAGTATGGCTGTGCGTCTCCGGCCAGCGCGAGGGACCTTATAAGGTTGAATTGGCTGAGGATGGAAAGTATACTCTGTGCGATGAGTATGGGATCTCTGCGAAGGGCGGGAATGCTTTTGATGAAGGCGACTTGGAGCTACACGATCCATTTAACTAAGCGAAGGAAATCTGTATCTACTTGTTTTCTACGTATCCCACAGAGTTTCTAGGGTTTAACATTGGACGGTTCAATTACACAGAGTTTTCACTGTGCGTACGTATGAGGAATGTCCGAGTCGTCCATTCAAATGGGCCATTGGCCCCGTCCCTGGACGAATCGCCTCTCAACACCTGAAGTATTGTTGACAGTGGATCTGGCTCACCACCCCGCTGAGAATCGTGACTAAGTGGAAGAAGCACCCGTCCTGGGAATGTAGACGGCTGCCTGGTGACAAGAATCTTAATCGTATCCTCTGTCCATCGATTCCCCTCGTCCTGCAGCTCTTTTGGGACCCACATAGTAAGAGGAAGCTCCAGGCTTCCCACATTTCTGCCGTCTCTGGGCTCCACTGGCAGGTACGTATCTTCTCCACTTTCCGACGCCAAATTACGGACCTCCCAGAGCTGAGTGAAAATGAAGATTGCCAAATAGAGGGGATGCTCGGCAAGATTCTCGAACAATAGAGTCAGCTTCTCCTGATGCTTGACGTTGTAGTGTCCGTCTTCTGCTGGGTTGGCCTCGGTACTCAGCCGGAATGAGTTCTCGAATGATGGGCTTGGAAATTGATTGTTGATTCCTTCGAAATATTTATATTTTGCTACGTGGTCAAGCACATTCAACAGCTTTGCATGGGACCCATTTTTATCCTGGGCCATCGCTGCCAAGTTGTGGATCTTTTTGGAGGTGAGATCTCGGATTTCATACGCATGTTGTGCGTTCATGACGACATGAAATACCGAGTTCCCCATATCGCTGGCTTCCGTGTTGCCAGAGAGGACGAGAAAGTTGTAGGATGATGACGCGTGTATTAATTCGTTCCTGTCCGGTACATCTGGTCCTAAGCTTATACGAATCTTGCGAGAAGACAAAGAGGTGACCAGAACTGCTTTCCAAGCCGCCCCCTTAGCGATTTTCTCCAAATCCCGAGGATCGACTTAGCCAGTCTAGAGTCGAGGCAACCCACGCTGTCTACCTTCCCTCTAACGGCCGCAGACACCATAACATTGATGTTCTCCCGGGTTTCGAATGGACTTAAGGCATATTCATCCCCCTGGTGTACTCGGTGAGCTTGTCCGGCGCTGAGGGTGAGATGACCGTCTGCTCTTGTCCGATAGACGTCGACTATGGAAAGGTCTGCATGCCTTGTCAACACACCAAAGAACGAAAACCCTTGATTGCCGTACAGCATCGGGGTCTGCTCCAGCAGGCTAGCATGGAACTGTGCTCGGATATGCTGGTGGAGAGTCTGACTGGAGACCATGGCACCCCGTCTTCTCAGTAACGTGAGTGAATCGACCAAGAAGTAGCTTAGTGCCCCCCGGCTGGCGCCGCCCTCAAATTTCAGCTCCGAAGCAACCTCACCATCGCCACAAGCGGCCAGTATGGTGTATCCTTCGGGATCCAGCAGTCGTTCAAGGTTAACCACACCGTTACGCAGCTCGCCAGGAAGCCCTTTGGCCCAAGGGTCGCTGTAGTCGGACTGCATATCAATCTCGGGGTCATGCTCGAGGTACCGAACATTGGTTTGGCGCGTTCGAAGAGCGCCTCCCGAAAAGCAGCAGTCCAAGACAAGGGTGACTCTCAATCCTCTGCTGATCATTGCCTTAATGGCATTTCGCAAGGTGGTTCCGTAGAGGTACTCGGGCATGAAGGTGGTGGGATTGACCAGCTCTATTGCGACGGCACCATCAAAGTTGCGCCGGGTTCCGTGGCCGGAGTAATGAATATATACGTAGTCTTCAGACCTGGCTCGGTCCAGAATTCGATTGAAACTTGAGGTGACATTGTCGTTTGTTGGCAGGCATTCTCTCGTCTCCACTGGCCTGGGCGCGCCGCCGTCCTGCACTTTCGTCGCCGTGAGCATGGTGGTATTCACCTTGTACGGCTCTGTTCTGAGATATTCATTCATGGTAATAACATCTGGGACTGCCCCTTTGAGCGACCTGTCCTGATCCGAACCTACAGGCAGTCGGCGGGGATCACCGACTGTCAGCCCGATCCCAATCAGAACAACCCAGCGCGTTGGCTGCGAGTCTTGAGCAGCCATCATAGCGACCGGGAAAGCGTGGGAAGGCCCGAGAAAGCGCTGTGAGGGGAGCCAGATAAAGTATTTAACTGTACTAGAAGTGTTGCCGGGCTGACATAGTTGATATGCGAATACAATAGGACGGGACCATGTGAAAAGACTGCAGGCAAAGCTATTGGATCGCGGGGTAAGGGTAACACGATCAGGCATCTACAGTGGCTTCCTCTGCACCGGTGATCTGACTGTCACGTGATGCCGGTCTGCCACAACCTGAAGTATGGACACAGGGTCGGCTCCTGCTTTTCCCAGCAGGCCTGAGGAACTTGCGCAATTGCCGACTAAAATCCTAAGCACTGTGTTTCGGGTAATCAATCTAGTTAGAGAAATCGACTTTATTCAATCTCCGGTTTAGTAGCGAATTTTAGGTGTGGTGTAAGCATGGTTTGGCCGAATATAGTTGGATACCGGAGATTCTATGGGAGACTTAGGGGAGACGTACGAGATAGGGAGCTGCGTACCTACAAACTCAGACCTTCCTCATTTCTCAACAGCATTATAGTGCCCCTGATGAATTCTTCAGAGAGTCCCGCATTATTTATAGACTGCACGACCACTCACAGATTGCAATTAGTTTAGACGTCATACCCCAAAATGAACATAAGGAACCCAGAAAGCCTCCCCAAAGTCCTTTGCCCCGCCCTCATCTCCACCCTTACCCGACTTTCCCATAGCTATTAGAAGTGTCCCGTCTCGTGGCACTGTCTCGCCCTTCCCAGTGTTGTCGTCCCGAATAATAGCTAAACCTTGCTCCTGCTTCTCAGCCCCCTCCGCGATTACTGTGCCCTCCGCTCCCGGTTTGCCTGCCCACCACCGGTCACGTAGCTCCCTGGACGCGCGATGGAGGCCGCGGCAGACGGATACATCCGTTAGGTCGTCGTCATGCATCGTCTTGTATGTGATGCGTGCCATCTCAGAGCTCGAACGGTCCTGCACCTCCCACAGCGTTCCAACGACGTGGCGGAACCCCGCAAGCTGGAAGGCGCTCACGAGGTGGACATTCTCGTCGAAAAGTGAACCATCCTTGATCTGACTAGTGTTGCAGGCCGAGAGGTAGGCAAGGAATGGCGCGTTCTGCCACAGGTTCAGATCTCGCAGGTCGGCCACGGTGAGCCTGTCCACGTCCCAGTCCTCGAGTGCCAGGAAGCTCCGCGACGGATCGGCCTCGTCCGCAGTCGCGTGGCCGGCGAAGTGGAAGAGGGTACAGGCCGGCAGGTGCGACAGGATGTCGGCTTTGCGTCGTTCAGGTTCGACGAATGGAACGTTCATCGTCTCGAGCAAGTTTCGGAGGGAATCGATCTCGTCCGCCGCGTACTGCAGCTTGGTGTGTCCAAGGGTGTTTTCCATACGGACCAGGAGGGCCTTCTGGCTACCCGTGGCGTATTCTTGGGGGCCCTGACGGCGTCCGGATATGATACTCTGAATAGAAGATGCATAGGACGACATAACGCGATCAAGAACAGTGTCCACTGACGCTTTCTGGTAGCGTCCCGTAGCATGGAGAGGGAATCTCGTCAATAGGCCCGTCGGAACCCACCACAGACGCGGCCAGTTTTCATCTGACGGCGGGTGATCGAATCCGAGGGCGTCCAGCACGGGTCGTGTAAGAGCATCCCACAACCACTCCAGGATCTTGATGTTGCCTAGATCCCTCCCCTTCGAGTTCTTCTCCAGGTCGCCATACCTAAGACCGGGGAGCGCGAGGACCCGTATCTGGTGTCTCTCGACAAGAAATGCATCGCAGCGGCCGAGCCGCCTGCTCACATTGACAAGGACAATAGGGCCGTGCTCCGCAGCGGCCTGGAGATCCTCTTGGCTCGGAGGGAGGAGAAAGCCCTGAAATCCCGACCTCTGTCGGATCGCCTCCACCAGATCTTCGAACTGGCGCATGATATCATGCCGCCGGCTGGCCTCGTCGAGCCACGAGGGCCCTGACCCAGCGCTCCAGGCGGAGAAGTCCAGCTCGTCGCGGATCCTAATGAACTGCTCCGCCAGTTTTGGGTCATGAGCCCGCAGAGCCCTCACAGGCGCCTCAGTTCGTACGTCCTCGAGCGACTTAGCAATGATGCCGCGGCCAATCTCGAGTAGCTTGAGTGCGACGACGGCTCCTTTCCCTGCTTCCAGAGCCACCGCGGCTGCGTCTGATGTGAGGCCGACGACCTGGCTCAGCACGTACTGCTTGTCGACATTCCCGAGTGACTTGGGCGCCAATGCGGGTACAAGACGGACCGCCTTGTCCAGCGCTTCGTAGGCCTGGTCCCAGTCGCACGTAAGGTTCAGGTTAAGGTTATCGAGGCAGCAGGCGAGGACCTCACGGCCGGCGACGATGCGGCTCATTACGGGAGCAGCAGTTGCATCCAGCGCTTCCTGGAAGCACGAAATGGCAGCCTGCAGGTTATCGTCCCTGCTATGTTCCTCTCGCAGGAGCAACCCAAGATTGTAGAGTCGTACGGCCCGATCTGGATGGGTTTTAGGGGTCGCCGCCACAGCGTCCTTGAGCGACACGACAGCCTTGTCGAGGTCACCTGGCAATTTTCCGGCATGGTATTTCTCCTGGAAAGCCCCTGAGAGGTTGTTCAGGAACATGGCAAGGTCGTCATGAGGTGGCTGTTGTGAACGTGCGCCTTCCACTGCCGCCTGAAGGTTTAACATGGCGGTGTCCCTGAGCTCCGAGCTCTCTGTGACGTCTGCCCAGTCACCGTACAGTCGTCCGAGATTGTTTAAGAAGAGTGGCAAGTCCAGGTCATTCGGATGTGTTTTTTTAGCCATTTTCACAGCCTCTGAAGTAGCCCAAATCGCGTCATGCAAACGCCCAATATTGCGTGTTCTCGAAAACAGATGACCATGCACCAACCCAAGATTATTCAACCTTGTCGGGTAAGCCGGGTCTCCTCGTGGCGTGGCCTTCACTGACTGCTTTAGAAGTCGGGACGATTCTTCCAAGTCGTCCATGGCTTTCGTCCTTTCGTACCGGTGCTCAAGGAGCAGTCCGAGATTATTCCAGAATAGGGGAAGGTCTGAATGGTTGGGATCATCTGCTTCAGTGGACTTGATAGCCTCTTGAAGTACACTAATGCCTTGGTAGATATCTTTCTCTGCCCCCAGTTCCCTATATCTCATCCCGAGCGATAGGCCCATGTTGTTTAGAAACATCGCCGGGTTCGAGCAGCCCGTCACTTGGATGTCTTCTGGGACATCCAGGGAAACTTCGGCCAAGTACTTCTCTCCCGGACGTAAAACGAGGGGCCGCTGAGGTTGAACCCGGGGCGCCTTGGCTACCGCAGTTTGGAGGAGTTCATCAAGGTAGGATATCTGACCAGCCTCATAAAACCTATCGCTCAGTCGAGCTGCAGGGCTAAAGAAGGGGATTGCTCTCGGGGTCGGGTCAGATAGGAATGCCGATTCGGCCGGCCAGACTGCGAGTATACGAAGGAACTCCGATCTTTTCGGATCGTCCCCCTCGTCTAGTGCTATCGCCTCCTGGGCAGCCCGGATGGCATTATCGAAGTCGGATGCCAGACCGGTTTTGGTGTGCTTATCCCTGAGTAGCAGCGCATAGTTGAACGATGGTAGGGACTGGTTGGTAAACTGCGACGGTTCTGCCAGAATATCTTGGTAGATGTGAACGGCTTTATCAAGATCATCGGTTTCAAGTGTTCGCATATATTTGATGAGTAGCTGTTCTGCATGGCTTGAGAGCAAGTCTGGACGGAGCGGGTCGTCGAACCCCAACGATTCTAACCCCACTCGCGACGCCTCGATAGCCTGATCAATGCTGGACATATCTGTGCCAGATATCGTAGCGAGAACGACAAGCTGCGCTTTATCTTATCGAGTGAAATTGGATTTGAGATTCTCAGCCTTGGTGAGGGTGGTGTCACAAGGTGCTGGTGGTTTTAAGAATATGCTTAGTAATCAGGGACCTTATTGCTTGTAGCCTAAGGCAACCTAGAACGAGCTCTAGAAGGTATTAGAAGAAAGAGAGGTTTAGATTTAATGAGATTAACTAGACAAAAGTAGAATAATGATAAAAGAACTAATTAATACTAATAATAATTGGCCGCATTCTTTCTAGGGATTTATTTGATTCTCAACTAAGTAGTTACACAAAAGCTAGACGCCCCGCGACTCACAGTAAAGACGCACGCATTTGCATTATAGTAAAGAACACGTGGGGTATGCCGTGCTCTTCAAACAGTTTTCATTTCGGAATTCTCTCCTTTCCAACAGTGTCAAGCTTATCGACCTGAGACTAGAAATTTATACTTCGCTACCCACACCTACTTTGACAACCCATGAGATAAGAGAATTTCAAGTTTCTGGGGGGTGCTAATCAAAGTTGAAGAATGTGTATATGTTCCTAAGCACTTCGTTATTAGAAGCCAATCAATTGATCGAATATGAGGTGGTGACTATATCTTGACCATGACTCTATTTATTGTACAACGCCCGATTATCCAAGAACCCGTGTGGAGAAAAATCCACTGCGTGGAAAGGTTCTACACGAGATGGCACACGCATGTTTCATAGTGTACTGCTCGTGATGACGAAACTGATGTGAAGATTCTTCACTGAAGAACGCTGAGGGTGAATCAAAAGAATGCAATCGGAGGCACCGTAAGTCAGCTATTATGGTGTAGTCGTTGCACACAATGATACGATGGTGAAATGATAACAGGAGGGTAGTTAACAGCAAGATTAACATATGCTCTTATAATTTGCTGATCCTTCGTGGTGGAGATCGCCCCATTTTAAAGCGAGCGACGAGGAAATCATTTTTCAGCGAGGGCTTCTCTGGAATAGATCGAGGCATTCGCATCCTGGGCACACACAGTCGAAACAGATGAAACAACGTTCTTGAATATTCTCAATTATTTTGCTCTCCTTCCTATATACTCGAAAATGAGTACCTAGAGTGACGACGCCTGGACCAGAGCAGCAGTAAGAATCCAAGGAAGCAATGAGCACGTAATGCATATCAAGCGAACGATTGAGAGCAGGTTTCGCATAGACGTCGGGAATCTAAAGAAGAGAGAGAAACATAACTACAATAGTAAGCAAACTCAGTGCTTGCTGAATACGGAATACTAATGGATTTTAAAATTCGGCTATTTATTCAGCTCTCGCTCCCTCCCAAACTTTTGCTCTTTCCTACCATCTCCCACCAGACCTACTTTGCTACTTCTCTACCCCGTCTCTCCGAATTTGCTTTGTACATTGCAAATTTATGTTTCAACAGACTGCTTACTTCAGTCTATAGAGGTCTAGTGCATTTAAATCTTCGTCAACTTCAAACCGCACCACTGGACCTGCATCTCCAGCCACCCGCCCCCCTTCATCTGCCCAACCCGCTCGATTTGCCAATTTGATACAATGCCAGCCACTGCCTGCGCCACAACCAACATGGCGATATCCTTGCCGATGCAGCCGCGTGGGCCTTTGCTAAACACTACAAACCTGTCCTCTAGTGACTTCTTCTCGGCGATCCCTTTCACATCAAGCCAACGTTCAGGCTTCCACTGCCCGGCGTCGCTGCCCCATAGGCTTTTGTCATGGCTAACAATCCAGCTGTTAGCACCGACAATGGTGCCAATAGGCAGCGGCGTCTCCACTCCAGCGATCGCCTTCTCCGCTCCCGGCTGCACTTCCCGCGGGAACGCCGTAGGGAACGGTGCGCTGTATCTCATACTCTCGCGCACCACCGCATCCAGAACCCTGCTCTCGCTAGCATCGTTGGCATGATTAAGGTCACTTCGTATTCTCTCTTGCCATAACATACCCTCCTCACTCCCCAGCCTCTCCAAGACCCCCGTCACAGCCGCTGCCGTGCTCCCCGGCCCCGCAAATAGCAAGTTAAAACACTCCCTATATACCTCCTTCGGCTCCATGTGTCTCGAATCCCCTTTCTCCATCACCAACATGCTCTTTGCAACACTCGGCTGGTCCACTCCCGTCACTAGGTCCGGTTCCTCTAGCAATAATAGCTTCGCTCGAGCGGCCAACGCGCCGATGCCTGTTGGGATGCCGGCTGCGTTGAAGGTAGGTTTGCGGGTCATCTTGATCATAGGCCCGGTGGACATGAGCCAGGCAAGGAGAGGGATATACGAAGCTCCCCAACCGAATTTGGAGATGGCGCGAAAGGCGGGAAGGATGCCCTCCCCACTGGCTGTTTCAGTCCAAGGCTGGTTGGCGGGGGAGAGTGAGGGGCCGTAGATCAGCTCGACTAGAGTGTTGAAGGTGAGTGCGTGGATTGGCTCCGCGACGTTGAGCACATTATCCTTTGCATCTGCACTGGCAGCGGAGAGCTTAGTGAGAAAGTGTTGAACATGTCTCGCAATTATGGGACTGTAGGAGCGGATATGCGAGGTGGTGAGGGCGGCGCCGGCGACTTTGCGGCGGCAGTTACGATGTTCGGCGTGGGTACGAGCAGAGAAGATGTTGGAGGCACCGGTATTTGGGTCACGGGCGAAGGCGTAGAAGTCGCCTTTTTCGAAGCCATGATTGAAGCCGTAGATGGATTCAAAGGCTTCTGGGTTTGAGAAAGACAGCGACTCGGGGCCGGTGCGGACAACGGGACCGTACCGCTGGTGCAATTGCTGCTCGACCACATTCAAACTGCCTGTTAGATAGTGGTAGAACTTCCTGTTGGTTCTGTCAGATGGCGGATTTTGAAGGTTGTTAGCGGGTAAGGAGCAAGGGGCAACACGTACCAGATATTGCTGACGCTGGCTAGGAAGGGGCCGGGGTAGATGCGAAGGGGGTGCAAAAAGCGAAGGTAGATAGCACGGGAAAGGACCGCTATCGCTAGGACTTGCAATACAGTGAAGATATACGAGTTTGACATTGTTGACATTGTCAGAGGGGCCGACGTTGGGAACGACGGGTTGCGAGATCACGAAACCTCGCGGTCCAATTACGCCAAGTTGCAAGTCCTCGGCAGCCGGCTCCCTTGCAGATCCAGAGAGGTTTGGATACGTGGCTATCTCTATCAGATGATCAATCTTGTCGCAAAGACTGGAAGCTGTTTGTTGGGCTTCAACGATCCTGCGGTCAGCACACCCTCCGCCGGCTGCCGGGGAGCGACTGAGTGGCTTCCTCGACTTGATTGGTTTCTGTGTACAGAAGACGTCAGCACTTGTCAGGCCCAACGGTGTCAGGAAGTGTAGATCAGACACCAACAACTTATTTCCTACAGTGGTAAGGGGTAGAGCTTACAGCTACTACCCGCTAACAAATATTTAGCCGGAGTGTACTCCGTACTACCAAGTACCAGGTATAGGTAGTAACGTTAGTGATATGGGGGTGTGTGGCCAGTGAGAGTTACACCAACCAGGAAAGAAAGCGGGCGCATTAAAAATCGTTCAATTCGCTAAGCGAGGGCGGGCACAACCTTGACTCTCGCAATATAAAAATTCTCGTAATTCCGTATTGTATTTAATTATTGAGAAAATTCCATGAAAGTCAGGTATGCTTCTTTTCTACCTCACAAAGCTATTTTAAAGAGTTTCAGGGGTTGAATTGAGATTTGGAGAGATTTTCCAAAGGTAGCGATTTTGGTGTTCCTCGCTTTTTAGCGGATGGACGATTTTTAATGCCGCCGGCCTTCGTAGAAGGGAGTGAAGGGGTCACCCACAAACCGCCCAAACCCCCCTCCCGCCCACGCCTACCCCACTAATTTTCTTTCGATTTTTCGTCTTTGGAAAATACTAAAACCTTCCAGATTATAGAGAATACTCGAAATATTGTGAATGTCGTATTAATTCTTCGAATTTGTAGCGTTAAGGTCTCCAAAATTCAAGTTGAGCGGGAAGGGGGTGTGGCGATTAGTGAGTGGCACCTTCTATTCTCCTCGCCTACGAGCCGGACCAAAATCTGGGTTTTAGAGCGTTTCGCTAGGAAACGAACCCCTTAACTATTTTGGATGCTTTTCTTTTATATTCATTCCGAAAATAAACGCTGCCAGGACGCAGCGTTTTTTTCTGCCGGTGCACGTGACCAGCACGTGCCACACGCGAATAGCTATATTCCTCACTAGCATAGGCCATTTGGGAATGGCTATATATTCCCCACTGGCATATCCCATTTGGGAATGGCCATATATTCCTCACTGGGAGGTGCCATATATGAATAGCCATATTCTTTACTAGATAAAAGAATATATTTAGAAAGGCTATATAAAGATTACTAGTAACGAAAGTAAGGAAGCTACTTAATAAGTAATTAATTAATTAGTAAATAATTAATTAAGTGTCGCAGTGAGAATCACTGAATTGGGGCTAGCGCGATCGCTCTGCTTAGTCAGGATCTGTATACTCACTTCCTGAAGCGTCACACTTCACTCAAGCTCTTTTCTAGCTAGTTTAATGAACTCTTTTACTATTTAATATAACTCCCTACTCTGTAATCTTTACGTACATTAGTTATGAGCCCGGCCTCGCACTAATAAGCTTCCTAATTAGTATGCCGCAGAGAGTATTTAAGAGCTTATTTAATTTATTCTTCGAAAAATCATACTTTAGTTCGTATTTCCATTATTAACTAATTAATAGAAACTATTCCCATAGTTCCTATAGTTTTCAAAGCTTAATCGCGATTATATTAGAAGCTATAGTAAAGATTATTGTCCTAAAGAACTGTAGTTCCTGGGCGGACTAGTTTAATGCTCTCTATAGAATAGCCGGTAACGAGGGTATCTGGGATAAGATTAACCTATTTAATAATAAAGCAATTAAAACGAATATGGCAGCTTTTCCCAGGCCTTCCCCTATAATTAACGAGCTTATACTAAAGGAAATAGAGAATTACTATACCAGATACTAAATTAATACGGAAAATTGAGATAAAGATACTTGACTTATAGTTAAGAAAGGATTAAAACTAGTATCTCTATAGCCTGTAATATTCGGGGATATTAGAGATTACTATTTAGCACTCTTATAGGACTATAAGATCAAGAAACTGGACTGGATATATAAGCTAGTATACTACTATATAATTAGGCAGTGGCTCCGTTAAATAGTTAATATAGAGATCCTTATAAACTCTATATTAGGCCTCGAAAAGAATAAATAGAGCTCTATTTACGAGGTTCTTAAGGCTTTATTAATAAAATATAGTTCTATGGATATAGTACAAATTACTACTACTCGGAAAGTATATAGCTCGGTTCTACTATAAGTAAGTAAAGGAGAAGTGAGCCCAAAGCACTAGTTTACTAATTGGGAAAAAGCACTTAATAGAGCTAGAGCTTTCAAAATTACCGAAATCGAAGGCACTCTAGTAGTAATTAAGTTCTTAATAGCCCTCTAGTAGAAACTCGTACTAATCTGGGTAATAGAATAGCTTAGTAATCTATATAATAAAGATAAACTAGGGCTTCCGATTCTTATACTCAAATAGTATAGCCAGGTATTTAATCGGATTATTTTAGAAAACCAAAATACTAAGTACTTAGGAGCTCCTATAATCTTTACTATATTTGGGAATTAAACTAGTAAAGAATTAGATAATAAACCCGATTCGAATAAGTATAAATATTATAAGTACCCTTATAAGGATTCTAAAATATATAAGTATAAGTAGAACCTACTTAGTTATATTACTATAGAAATTATAATTACTAGATTAAGTAAAACTTGAATAAAATTTAAGCCTAATAAGAAATAGATTAGAAAAATCCGGAAAAGAATCTTAACCGAATATTAAAAGGATCTAAAACCTTAGCTAGAAGAGAAATATAATATGAAAATTACTAATAGATAAGCTATAAAAAAGCTAATACCTGGTACTAGTTCTAAAAAGAAGCCTAAAGTATCCGAAATCTAATTTTCTAGGAACTTTAATACTATTCTAGTAAATCTCATTCTTATAATTCAGAGCCCAGATTAGGAGATCTATATAATACTTGATTTCTTAAGATATCTACTTTCTTAAAGTACCTTATTAGATAACTATAGTATTATATACCTAGTTAATAGTAAGGATCTAATTAATTCTAGTACTTTTATTAAGGCAAAAATTAATAATTATATAAAAGCAGAAATAACTAGTTTTCCGATTATTAAATATAGTACTTATATAATTAAAAACGTAATTAATAAACCTATAGAACTATATACTAAAGATCTAATTCTTTATAATATTATAGTTATTAAAGGATTTCATATAAATATTATTTCCGAAGCTTGCCTAACAGAAAAGAAAGCTTAGTATTATAGATATAATCTTATAGTTAGATTAGGAAATTATAAAGAGAACGTAGTATTAATATAATTAGAGTATAGGTTTAATTTAGTTTTCCTTAAATATAAGCCGCTCTTTACTTACTTTA
Organism: Hyaloscypha bicolor E; assembly: GCF_002865645.1. NCBI lineage: Eukaryota > Fungi > Ascomycota > Leotiomycetes > Helotiales > Hyaloscyphaceae > Hyaloscypha > Hyaloscypha bicolor. Next base: position 561,715 of record NW_020194519.1, on the reverse strand, counting down.
ATATTCTATTCGAAATTCTTACTAGTACTAGTAATATACTTATATTTCTAATACTCGAATATTTAATTAGAGCTCGGTATAAGAGATTAAGGGAGTATCTCAAGCCTAGAAATAATTTAGAAGAAAAATAGTATATAAAAGCGGGGTATTTAGCCTATAAAGCTCTATAAAAGCTTATTAATTATATATATAATATGAAAATTAATGAATTAATAAGAATTATATATGAATTTTATATTCAGGTATATATTAGGTAAGTAATCTTATATAGGCTAATTAAGAGGAAGTCTACTTAACTATTTTGGAGGATCTTATAAGACTTATTTAATTACCTAAATAACTATAATAGTTTAAGCTAGATTTTAATAATTAAGGACGAATTTAGTAGAAAGCTTTTTAAATACTTTCTATAGAATAAAAGGGGTTTAGTAATATTTAATATAATTAGGGATTTTAAATAGTAAGTATATAAGTAATATAATCTTTTAATTACTTATATTAAGTATAATTAGGAAAAAGTAGTTATTCTAATCTAAGAAATATTAGCCTATTAGATCTGGGTAAAGAAAAAAGACATTAAAATTAAGCTTTTTCTTTTATATATATATAAGCCAAATAGTAGTATTAAGTAAATAGGGCAGGAGATTATAAATAAGGCTATTATAATATATTTAATAGCTAATTTGCCTGAAAAGCTATAGCTAGAGAGCTCTATAGCCGTAATTTACTTATATAATTAGAGCTTCTTATATATAAATTACTAGAGAATACTAAATAAAGTACTTGATTTATAGTTCCGTAATTATTTCTATTAGTATAACCTAGAGCTTATAGCTCGAATAATAGTTAATCTTAGGCCTAATTAGAATGGGATTTATATATATAGTTCTAGGATATATCTAATAATTAAAAACTATAAAGTAGGACGAAATAAGAGAGTATTTAAGGTTATATTATACGGGTATATTAAATATTTAGTTAGATATATTATATCTAATATTTATAAAATCTGGGTTCCTATACTTAATAAAGTAATTATTATATATAATATTATATTTAATAAGAATATATTTTATAAAAAGAATTATAAATATACTAAAGGCTATAATATAGAGATTATAAAGGATATAATAGAACTATTTCTAGAGAATAAGATTTAGGATACTAAATTAATCTTTAAGAATAAGGAATTATAATATAATAGCTTATTAGAATAAATAGAAAATAAGCCTGAACTAGGAAGTAATAAGTAAATAAACTAATAATTAGAAGAGCCTACAAGTATACTAATAGGTTATAACTCGGGGATAGGAAGCTTTATAACCTTACTAGAAATAGAACTCATAACTTTATAAAGTACTCTAGAGCTAGAAAGTATACTAGAGCCTAGAAATAATAGAAATAAAGGTACTAAGCTTTTAAGAAGGCTTAGTACTATAGAGAGAGATATAATAAAGTATACCGGAACTATTAGGGAAGTATACTAAACTAATAAAAGCGGAAAAGAATTTTCTTAGGACTAGTAATAAGGTCTACTAATAGTTCCTATAAGCAAAACAAAAAGCTTACTCATAAAACGAGTAAATAGCTTAATAGAAATAAGAGAATTTTTTATAGAAAGAGTAAATAGCTTAGCTAAAATAAAAGATTAAATAATAAAACTAAAGAGAAAATAAATAAAAAAATCAATTATTAGAACTAGAGAAGGGCTAATTTAAATGTACTTATATAAGGGAAATAATTAGGATAGAGATCTAGGTAAAGCTAGTAGTAATATAATTACTATAGTAAGTATACTACTATAAATAATAGGTAAATTAAATTAGATTAATTACTTAGAATCTCTTTTAGGGTCTTTTTAGCCTAATTAGCTAGAAAATTATAAAAAGGAATTTAATTATAAGATTATATATATTATAATTATAGTAGTAGTTTAATTAAAAACACATCTAAAATAAAGTACTCCGGGTAATATAATAACAAGAAAAATTTATATTAATAATCTTTTAAAGGCTCTAAAGATATAGAATAATTTAGAGAAGTACCTAGCTAGGAAGTACTTTAAATCGGATACTAAACTAGAGATTAATAACTTTAAAGCTCGAAATTACTAGAGAATTATTTCTAGTAATAAAGCAAGTATATTTTTAATTTCTTTAAAATAGGTATTTATATATAAAATCAATTCTAATAAATATATTACTTAGTATTACTTAAGGCTAGTAGTTTATAGAAATCTTTAAGAGAAGGCATTATTTCTATTTATATATATTACTATACTTATAGTAAAGTTTTTTTAAGTAGCTAGTATAATTATAGCTTATTTCAATCTAGAAATAAAGTAATTTAATATTATAAATATATTTATTAATATAGAAAGAAATTCTAATAGGCCTATAGTAATATATAAGCTACTAGACGGTTTTAAGGTACTAGGATATATAATAGAGGTAAATCGAGCTCTATATAGACTATAAGACTTTCCTATTCTATAGTATAAGTACTAGATAGATATTCTTAAGAGAATTGGATTCTCTAGACTTAATAAAGAGCCCTATATTTATATAGATATAGATTATAAAGTCTTTATTATTTTCTATATAAATAACTTCCAAGTACTTTATTATAAAAATAATAAAATATATATTTAATTAATTATTACTTAGATTAAAATAGTTTATAAGCTTTATAATATATAAGATATAAAGTAATTCCTAGGAATTCATATAATTAGAGATTAGAAGGCTAAAAAGCTCTAGCTAGTTTATAATACCTATATTAAGAAAATTGCCAAGAAGTTTAAAATAGTAAATAGGAAGTGTTTTAGTACTTTATTACCTGAAATTAATCTTTGGAGGTATAGTAATTAAGCTTATTTATATTAAATTAAAGTATATTAGGAAAAAATTAGATTACTACTTTATATTATAATTATAATTAGGGCAAATATAGCTTTTATTATTTTAGTACTTTCTTAGTTCTTAATAAACTCTACTCTAAAGTATTTTATAGCTATAGATTAGGCTCTCTAATACCTGTTTAGAACCCTATTTCTAGTAATTTAGTATAATAGGAAATATAAAAAAATATAGCTATAGATTATATTTAATGCTTTATATATAAATAACCTAGATATATAATAATTAAGCTATAGGTATATGATTTCCTTATTTAGAAGTTTAATATTATAGAAAGCTATTTAATAGAACTCTATAATTATTTCTTTAATTAAATTAGAAATACATAAAGTTACTTATATAATAAAGGAAACTATAGTTCTTTAGAGGCTATTTAGAGATCTATACTTAGATCTTAGAAAGCTCTAGATTATATTCTATAATAATAAGTAGATTATTTAACTAATTATTAGAGAAAATAAAAGAATTACTATAAAGCTTCATTATATTAATATCTAGAATATATAGCTATATTAAGAATATAGTAAAGGTATATTTCAAGTTATATATTTTTAAATAAGTAATATACTAGTAAACGGATTTATAAAAAATTTATTCTAATTTAAATTCGAGAACTTTAAAGCTTTATTAAATTTTTAGGATATTAGAGTAAAGATTAAAATAATTAAATAATATAAAAAGAGGCTTTTATTTATATCTTTTATTTATAAAATCTATTAAAATAATAAAGCTTAAGAACTAATAATAGGAGATCTAAAGGCGCTTTACTATAGTATTAATAAGCTTATATAGAAGGTCTTTTACCCGATTAGACTATTTCTTATTTCTCTTAATAGCCTCTTAAACCTTAGTAAAAAAGCTCTTACTACTATTTTCTTTATTAGATTTAGTAATCTCAAGTATAGTATAAATAGAGTACCTAAAAGCAGACAAATGCTTTAAAATAGTTAGAATCTATAAAAGAGAATTAAGAAAAGAGAGCTTATAGCGTTTTTAGTAATCGGAAGTTCTATAAGAAAGAGCTATATAATAGGGATATAAGAGATTAGAATAGCTAAATAAGAATAACTAGAAATATATTTCTAGTAATAAGAACCTTGGCTAATAGTATTATAGTAAGAATTATTACTTTTACTCTTTAGAGCAGATAAGATTATATTAAGTCAAAACGAGCTTTAGAATAGTATAGAGAACTTATAATAACCTATATAAGGGATCTCTCTGAGACTAGTATAAGTAGGACAAGAAATATAAGGCTTTAGTATAGACTTCTTTATCTTTAGTAAAGGGGTACTAGAAGTATTAGAAGATACTATAGGAATCTGAACCTTAATATTCTATTAAAAGTAAGCTTTATATTAATAGTCAAGAGCTATACTTATAGCAGACTTGCAAGCTACTTAATACTATCCAAAGTTAGTAAAAAGTAAAATAAGAACGTATTTTGGGTTAAAAATACCTTGGATTTACGAGCCGGAATCGACTTAATAATAGTACGAGAAGAGGTAGAAGCTATATTTATAATAATCAGAAGCTTGGGAAGGGATCTCTGAAAAGATATTAAAGAAGAGTATTTAATTAGAGGCTCTGGAGTTAGTAAAAAGGGGGGGTTTATATAGGGATCCCCTGGAATTCGGTAATCTGGGGAAATAATATATACTAAGCCTATTCGGATCGGAATATTAATACGGCTCTATAAAACCCATATATCGGACGAATTTCGCCATTTCAAAGCTCTCTGATTAGGCAAAACAGGTAGAATACGGTATCGTACCTTCCTGGGGGGTATATCGCAGTGAGAATCACTGAATTGGGGCTAGCGCGATCGCTCTGCTTAGTCAGGATCTGTACACTCACTTCCTGAAGCGTCACACTTCACTCAAGCTCTTTTCTAGCTAGTTTAATGAACTCTTTTACTATTCAATGCAACTCCCTACTCTGCGATCTTTACGTGCATTATTAAGCATACGGAATTCTTATTAGTTAGCCCTTCCCTACTGCCCAAATTTTCTGAACGAGGGGTAATTTTCTTAAAAACGCTGCCGGCAGCGTTTTTAATAGCGGGGTAAGTAGTAGTTTATTATTATTATTTGAGATAGCTCGCCCGCAATGAGGTATTTCCTTGAACGGAGAACGAGGAGCTACTATTAGTACATTATACTATAACTCTACTAATTTTTTCTACAAGAAAAATGCTCGTTGTTATCGTAATAATTAATCAAAGGGGCCTTGCGATCGGGCGCACGCTTCACTCGGGCGGTGAGGGATGTGCGCGCTAGCCGCATCTTGGGCGCAGGTGCGGCAGCGTTTTTTTTTGCGGTGATAATCTTACATTCAGAATTGGTTTTTAAAACTTTCTAAACTCATTCTAACTTGTTTTATCGTGTGCACTTGAATTGTATAAAGTTTCAATCTATAGTTGTCAAGAAACTGTGGAGTGAGTGTGGCGGCTTTGGTTATGCGATACCCATAGACTCAGGATTAATTTTCCCTTTCGCTGGTTCCGTTTTAGTCTACGGATGTGAGCAAGTGCTGCTTTAACCTGAGTTGAGGGTGAGCATGCCGGAGCAAAGCCTAAGCTATTCTAACTTCGCCCTGAGATAGCCTGCCCACCAGAATCTCCTACAGTACGGAGCTGCGCCGTGTGCTTTGCAATAAGCGAGAACTAGGGTACCGGGCCGTATATATATATATAGCTTCCGGAGCCTTCCTCTCCTCCCTTCGGTCCACAATCGAGTCCTCTTTTCCACAGCTCACAAAGTACTCGTAAAAACCTGCCCACACATATAAACGTTTATGCAAAACGTGCCGTGAGGCAAATGGCGTCCTGGCAAGTAGTGACTGTTAGTAATGCGCCAAGAGCCCAATCAAAATACAGAGGGAGTAATGTCAGGCGTTTTCAATTCCTGCTGAACGCTGCCTATAAGCGGGGTCGCAAGGCTATGTACAAAAGTACTGATCAAAGACTCGGCACATTAACAAGTTCCCTTATAAGCTTTGGCCGGAAGCAGTCCGAGCAAAGTGCTCCTCAAATCATTTGTAAGCACCATAGCCAAAGCGTCCATTACCCGAAAGGTGTCCAATACCAGCGCCATGTCCGGAGCCAGCGCCATGTCCGGAGCCAGAGGCATGTCCGGAGCCAGAGGCATGTCCAATACCAGCACCATGTCCGGAGCCAGAGGCATGTCCACGTTCCAGCTCCCCCAAATTCGGAGACCCATCTCTAGAGAGGGCTTGCTGGCCTTCCGGCATCCAATCCATAGTTATTTGTTTCCTGGCCTCTAACCATTCAGGCTTTGTAACTGTATAAGTTACATTTGGGACAATCATACGACCTCTTTGTCCATGATCTGGTGTAGCTTCTCGCTCGAGGCGCTTTAGGTAAATGCTTTCCATTAGACCCCTAAGCGCTTTATTCTCCACGGCGGTCTCAATAAAAGCTTTGCGCAAGCCTAAACCACCTAAGTTCCCATTACGCAATGTCGTTGGTTGACCTAGGAGAATATAGTCGAGGACGGCTATAAATGCCTCCTTACTAAAGTATTGTCCTCTGGCCTCGTGATGGATGATTATGCCGATATAGGCACCACAATCGCTAGGGTCATGAGGGTGCTGGTCGAGAGTGAGAGTCATGAACCCAATGACATGACCGCCATTAACCATATGTGGCACGCGCTCGAATGGCATATTCATGGAGTCCTCGAGTCCTGGCTTCAAGATAATAAATAGATTGACCGTATGCTTCGTCTTTCCGTGCTCCTTGGACACATGGGTTTGCAGGACCGAGTCGGGGATGTTAGCCAATCCAGGATCCGCTCCTGGGTAATTGAGATTTTCTGGAGTGGTGAGAATACGCTTGAATTGCGCAATTTCATGACCGAGGATGTCGCGTAGTATAAGTCGTCCAGGCCTATCCTTAGTCCCTGTCGAGAAACCATGAGGGTGTATGACTAGTTGAGCTAGACTTTTTTGATTCATTTCCCTGGGTATTCTCTCCACTTTCTCGAAACTTGGCTTCGTTGAAGAACCTAATTGAGCGAAAGTGTTTTGATGGCAATAGAATAGTGCAAAAGATGTTTTGTTGCAAGATAGTGTTTGGTCTTCTTGGATACACAGAACGCTGTTGCTTGGCAATGAAAGAAGTGCAAACTCCGGGGCTGGTTTGGCGTTTTTATAGGCATGGAAAGTAAGGCGTGAATCAGAGCATCTTGATGTTTTTGATAGATGTCGACGGTATGATTCCGAGAATCGGCGTTGTGAATAGATTTCTATCTACGATCTTTGTTCATATAAGCATTTCAGATATCAGGTGGAGCTGTCGGCTAATGTTGTCAAGCAAGAGAGCTTCGACATTGTGATTCCTACTGCCTGACGGATACCGAGCAATAAGCGCTAATTGAGCATCTGGAGTGAATAATTAATGGCGTGTGACCCACCACTGCCTTTGCTGTGCTTAATATAAACTTGAATACAATCGGGCAAGTATTGTAAGGATGATGGTCTAGGCATCGCTATCAATTTATCAATTAGCAATACTTAAAAATCCCATATAAAGGTGTGAACTACTACCATCTTTTCAGGTATTAAACTATTCGACTATAGGAGGGGGAAACAAGCAGTTAGGAACCACATAAGAATTGCTTACTTCAGGAACAATAAAACCAATGCGCGAGAAACAGGCTGGGTAGTATAAGAGGTAGAGATCAAGGAAACAGGCTTCGCATTTGCATGCCTAGGAAGCTAAGATGGATTCAAAAGGAGAGAAGCGGTCCCACTCCCTGTCCAAGCAACCGAAGCGATCCCAAAACCGTAAGTTTCGTTCAAAAGAGTAACTCCGGTACAAACTTCATATCAACTCTGTTTTATATATACTACTAAGCCAACGGGTGGTGTCTAAAGTGAGCGTCACCCAGAGCTAGGTAGATGGGCAGTGAGTACCCCTCGAAAGCCAACTCCCCATTCCCGGATACGAGAAATGGGAATTGCAAAGCATTCCACGGGGCGCACGTGCGTACCATTTTGCCCAGGATGCTCTCATTCCCCCAAGTTTGACTTCTCTCAACCGTCACCAACTTGAGAAGTTTGCTGGGAGCCTGGTCCTGCGATGACGCTACTGGGAAGCGTTGCGGCTCTGTTCACTGTTGTCTTCAAAATTCTCTCGCGGCCTACAGTATCAAGTAGCAGGTCCTGATAAAGAAAATGTGCCCTCAAAATAACCGAGCAGACCCCACTTGTGTCTTTCTTTCGTTCCTTCAAATTTGTGCCACTACACCGCATGGCTGAAGGGAAAGGAAAGCCAATTAAAATAGGCTAGACGCACCAATGGTAGGAGATTTAGCAAGGATTCGACTGCCTTAGCAAGAGCTGAGAAAATTGACAGCCTATTAGGAATTGTGGTGTGGTTACACAAACGCCTCGCAACTATTGCTGATGCATGATTAGAAGCCGTAGAAGTGGGCGCAAGTCTTAAGTCGGGCTTGACCTCCTCTAAGCCTCGATCCTTCCAAAACGCTATTTGGAGCCTTTTGTGACGTGGCTCGCATCCTTTCCAGTTATTAAAAGCATATTCCTTCTACATTCGCAACCATCGACAGCACCCGCTAAAGTCTGCTAAACACTACAACCCTTTCTAGAACTATGAAGCCAGCAGAAATTCGAAGAAAGTCTTTGGCTTCAGCGCACCCGCCTGAAGAACTAAATCTCCTTTCGCCGTCAAGTCGAATACACAACCAAGACAAGGCTGGCACTGCGGACGAAGACCCACCTACACCCGTTCATTCCTCAATCCACTTAGAATCTATGCCTTTGAAGCCAAAGTCCGACGTTCGCGAGTGTTTCAAGAAGAATCGATGGTGCACTGAATTCTGGATCGGATTCCCAGTTTTGGGTATTATGGCGTTGGTAATGGCCGTGTGTTCTACAGGCGCAGCAGTCGTTATCGCGATCAAATGTAACAATCAAGTCATCTCCAGCTGGTCATTAGCTCCATCTGTACTACTATCCATTATCTCTTCCTTATCCAACATTCTCCTCACTTTTGCGCTCGGAGAAGGGCTAGTTATCTCTTTTTGGTGGAATTCATTGCGAGGTTCTACTGCAAGTATTAGACATGATATCTTTCTACTGTGTATTGATTTTAACGTTCAATAGCTTCGAGGATTGCACGATAATTGGTATGCCGGGGCATCTTCTTGGGGAGCATTGAAAGCTGGATTACGTGGGACTAGCATCTTCAACTCACTAGGTATGAAATATCCTCTACGCTCACCAGACATCTCTAACCTTACACTTCTAGCCTGCATAATAACTCTGTTATCAGTCATTCGCGGTCCTCTCTTCCAGCGAGCTATCACACCTGTTTCTGGGATCCTAGTCTCGCACACCGGAAATATGACGCTAGGTTTTGCATCTAACGTGTCTGCCACTTATGGAGCTATGAGCCTTGCATCCCGTGAACCCTCGAATGAATTTGGACTGCAAGCTCCAAATCTCAGAGAAATTATACAATCATATAGTTCGAATACTAATATGTCCATGGACCATCCGGAATGCGGTGACTCCTGTATAACAACTGTGAAAGTAAGTCCAGAAATAATTCCCCCTTTTCAACATCTGAGGGGGGTAATATCTTTTATATTACATCCTAATTATTTTCTTTCTATAGGGCTTTGGACTTGGGGTCAACTGCACCCACCAAGATATTTACGTAACTGAAAACAGGACGTGTGAATATTACAACCCGACTGCTCCTGAAAGTGAAAACTCTTGCGAGTACAATACTTCAAGTAGTTATTTCAAAATTTTCGTTGGTTATGACGGCGCTCGGGTAACACTCAACATTACATACCTACCTGAAAACTATTCTCAATCAACAACGTCTTACCCCCCCGGTCCCTATAACTTCTCCATCGTATCTTCAATTAAAACTTTAGTGGGGAAGCAATGTGTATTATCTCCTGGAATAGTATCGTATGACATTGTTCTTCGCAACGGCACAGTTGCACTAAAGTACGACGATTTTGTCAACGACAAATTCCTTTACACCGTGTAAGTCTTCAAAAATTTATTATAACGATATATAATAAAGGTATACCGAGTACTTGTCTAACTGAACAAAAATAGAGGGGACTCAATAGAAAGCACCGGTATAGGGGCGCAAATTCTCTCCCTTCTAGGCGGATTCAAATATGTGGCGGATTACCTCTTTAGTGCTAATGCTATATTCAATGAAAACCTCGGTGTTACTCAATACCAGATTAGCGGATCCCTTGCAAATCAGTTTATGGCAGGCGATCTCGGAGCCCTGATCAACCACACGGTGTACTGGACGGACCCAACAGACTACATGCTCAACCAGCTCCGCCAAATCGCCTTCCGCATGTCCCTTCAAGCTGCAAAAGACGATGCAAATGCCAGCAACGCAACCCAGACCGTCTCTTACACGGGAACCAGCACAAAAACCATCTTTACGACAAATTTCTCTCTGGTAGCTGTCGCGGCGTCGCTGAATATCCTCGCGGTTGTGGCTATACTGCCTACGTACTACGGATGGTGGGCTCTGAAAAGAAAGAGCTCAATGTCGCCGCTGGAAACTGCGAGGGCATTTGCTGCGCCACTCTTGAGGGACGCGGGTGCTAATGGGGGTTGGAGGGAGATACTTGAAAAGGTAGGAGAGCGGAGTGTCAAATACACGAAAGTGGATAATGATATTCATGGAAGCTTGACGCGTGATGCGATAAATGGACCTCTCTTTTTTGTCGAGGAAGTAAAGGATAATAGCTACGGAGATCGCGGTATAAAGTATCGGGGATACAGGGCGTTGGGAGACTTTTAGACCCTCTAGGGTATAGACAGTATGGGCAAAAACTACTCAAGCTACTCAAGCTGCTCTAGAGTAGAGTAGAGTTTGAGTAGCATAATATGGTACTTGAGTAGAGTAGAGTAGAGTACTACTCTAGAGTAACTCAAGAGTAGTTATATACAAGTCACGTAAATATAATAAATCAATATTTATTTAATTATTAATAAATAAATAAGGTATATATTAAGTAGTATTATATAATTTAAGCTAGAGCTTATATAAGGCTACTTAAATACCACCTTTCTTCTATAAAAACAAGATTTCCCTCTTTAAAATCTTTCTTTTCCTGCTTTTTTTCTTCTCTTTTTACTTCTTCTAATTCGTCTTTAAATAACCCCCAGCTTTTTAAGTAAGATATTATCTTAATAGTACTCTTATTAAGTCTATTATATAATTTAAATAATAAGAGTACCTTGAGAGAAGAGTTTGCCCTTAATAGCTAAGGAAGCCTAAGAATATATTAAGATTCTATCTTACTAACCAAGCCTTACTACTACTTAATTAGGCAGTACAGTAGCGCTAGACTCGGGCCACCCCGGAGCCTTATCTAATTAGGCTAGCATATCACGTGTAATATCACGTATAGTACCACATATATACTACTCAACTACTCTAGAATATTCTAGAATAGTTAAGTAGAGTATTGAGTAGAGTATAAATAGTAAGAAATTTATTTGAGTAGAATATGAGTAAGGCCTACTACTCTACTCTACTCTACTCATTTCCCATACTGGGTATAGATTAAAATAGCAAACTCGCTATAAGGCCCTATATTTCCAGGCCCTTCTTATTAAAGTAGCTTATATATCTTTAATACACGTAAAGATCACAGAGTAGGGAGTTGCATTAGATAGTAAAAGAGTTTATTAAACTAGCTAGAAAAGAGCTTGAGTAAAGTATAAAGCTTCAGGAAGTAAGTATACAGATCCTGACTAAGCAGAGCAATTACGCTAGCCCTAATTTAGTAATTCTTACTATAATATACCCCCCAGGAAGGTATAATACCGTATTCTACCTATTTTGCCTAATTAGAGAGCTTTGAAATAGCGAAATTCGTCCGATATATGGGTTTTATAAAGCCGTATTAATATTCCGATCCAAATAGGCTTAATATATATTATTTTCCCAGATTACTAAATTCCAGGGGATCTCTATATAAACCTCCCCTTTTTACTAACTCCAGAGCCTCTAATTAAATACTCTTTTTTAATATCCTTCCAGAGATCTCTTCCCAAGCTTCCGATTATTGCAAATATAGCTTCTACCTCTTCTTGTACTACTATTAAGTCGATTCCGGCTTATAAATCCAAGGTATTTTTAACCCAAAATATATTCTTGCTTTACCTTTTACTAACTTTGGATAGTATTAAGTAGCTTGCAAGTCCGCTATAAGTATAGCTCTTGACTATTAATATAAAGCTCACTTTTAATAGAGTATTAAGGTTTAGATCCCTATAGTATCTTCTAATACTCCTAGTACCCCTCTACTAAAGGTAAAGAAGTCTATACCAAAGCCTTATACTCCTTGTCCTATTTATACTAGTCTCAGAGAGATCCCTTATATGGGTTATTATAAGTTCTCTATACTATTCCAAAGCTCGTTTTGACTTAATATAGTCTTATCCGCTCTAAAAGGCAAGAGTAATAGTTCTTACTATAATACTATTAGCCAAGGTTCTTATTACTAGAAATATACTTCTAGTTATTCTTATTTAGCTATTCCGATCTCTTATATCCCTATTATATAGCTCTTTCTTATAGAACTTCTAATTACTAAAGATACCGTAAGCTCTCTTTTCTTAATTCTCTTTTATAGATTCTGACTATTTTAAAGCATTTATCTATTCTTAGATACTTTATTTATACTATACTTGAGATTACCGAATCTAATAAAGAGAATAGTAGTAAGAGCTCTTCTACTAAAGTTTAAAAGGCTATTAAGAGGAATAAAGAATAGTCTAATTAGGTAAAGGGCCTTCTATATAAGCTTATTAATACTATAGTAAAGTGCCTTTAGATCTCCTATTATTAGCTCTCAAACTTTATTATTTTAATAGATTTTATAAATAAAAGATATAAATAAAAGCCTTTTTTTATATTATTTAATTATTTTAATCTTTACTCTAATATCCTAAAGATTTAATAAAGCTCTAAAGTTCTCGAATTTAAATCGGAATAGATTTTTCATAAGTCTATCTATAGGTATACTACTCATTTAAAGATATATAACTTGAAATATGTCTTTACTATATTTTTAATATAGCTATATATTCTGGATATTAATATAATAGAACTTTATAGTAATTCTTTTATTCTCTCTAATAATTAGTTAAATAGTCTACTTATTATTATAGAATATAGTCTAGAGCTCTCCAAGATCTAAGCTTAGATCCCTAAATAGCCTCTAGAGAGCTATAGTCTCCCTTGCTATATAAGCAACTCTATATATTTCTGATTCGGTTAAAGAAATAGTTATAGAACTCTATTAAGCAGCTTTCCATAATATTAAACCTCTAAATAAGGAAATCATATACCTATAGCTCGATTATTATATATCCAGGTTATTTATATATAAAGTATTAAATATAATCTATAGCTATATTTCTCTGTATTTCCTATTATACTAAATTGCTAGAAACCGGATTCCAAACAGGTATTAGAGAGCCTAATCTATAGCTATAAAGTATTCTAGAGTAAGATTTATTAAGAACTAAAAGAGTACTAAAATAGCAAAAGCTATATCCGGCCTAATTATAATTATAGTATAAAGTAGTAATCTAACCTTCTCCTAATATACCTTAATTTAATATAGATAAGCTTAACTACTATATTTCCGAAGATTAATTCCAGGTAATAGAATACTAGGGCACTTCCTATCTATTACCCTGAACTTCTTAGTAATCTTCTTAATATAGATATTATAAACTAGCCAGAGCTTTTTAGTCTTCTAATCTCTAATTATATGAATCCCTAGGAACTACTTTATATCCCGTATATTATAAAGCTTATAAACTATCTTAATCTGAGTAATAATTAATTAAATATATGCTTTGTTATCCTTATAATAAAGTACTTAAAAGTCATCTATATAGAATATAATAAAGACCTTATAATCTGTATTTATATAAATACAGGGTTCTTTATTAAGTCTAGAGAGTCTAATTCTCTTGAGAGTATCTATCTAGTACTTATACTATAGAGCAGGAAAGTCTTATAGCTTATATAGAGCTCAATCTACCTCTACTATATATCCTGGCACCTTAAAACCGTCTAGTAGCTTATATACTACTATAGGCCTATTAGAATCTCTTTCCGTATTAATAAATGCATTTATAATATTAAATTACTTTATTTCCAGATCAAAATAAGCCGCAATTATACTAGCTACTCGAAAAGACCTTACTACAAATATAGCGGCATATATAAATAGGAATAATATCTCCTTTTGGAAATCTCTATAAACTACTAGCCTTAAGTAATACCGAGTAATATATTTATTAGAATCGATTTTATATATAAATATCTATTTTAAAGAAATCGGAAGTATACTTGCTTTATTACTAGAAATAATTCTCTAGTAATTTCGAGCTTTAAAGTTATTAATCTCTAGTTTAGTATCCGATTTAAAATATTCCCTAGCTAGATACTTTTCCAGATTATTTTATATCTTTAGAGCCTTTAGAAGATTATTAATATAAATTTTTCTTATTATTATACTACCCGGAATACTTTACTCTAGGTATATTCTTAATTAAACTACTACCGTAATTATAGTATATATAGTCTTATAATTAAATTCCTTCTTATAATTCTCTAGCTAATCAGGCCAGAGAGACCCTAAAAGAGACTCTAAGTAGTTAATCTAATTTGATTTATTTATTATTTATAGTAGTATACTTACCATAGTAATTATACTACTACTAGCTTTATCTGGATCTCTGTCCTAATCATTTCCCTTATATAAGTGCATTTGGATTAGCCCTTCTCTAGTTCTAATAATTGGCTTCTTTATCTATTTTCTCTTTAGTTTTACTATTTAATCTTCTACTTTAGCTAAGCTATTTACTCTTTCCATAGAGGATCCTCCTATTTCTATTAAGCTATCTACTCGTTCTATAGGTAAGCTTCCTGCTTTGCTTATAGGAGCTATTAGTAGACCTTATTACTAGTCCTAAAAAGATCCTTTCCTACTTTTATTAATTTAGTATACTTCCCTAACGGTTCCGGTATACTCTATTATATCTCTCTCTATAGTACTAAGCCTTCTTAAGAGCTTAGTACCTTTATTTCCACTACTCCTAGACTCTAGTATACTTTCTGGCTCTAGAATACTTTATAAAGTTATAAGTTCTATTCCTAGTAAGGCTATAGAGCTCCCTATTCCCAAGTTATAACTAATTAGTATACTTATAGGCTCTTCTAATTATTAGTTCATTTGCTTATTATCTCCTAGTTTAGGCTTATTTTCTATTTACTCTAATAAGCTATTATATTATAATCCCTTATTCTCAAAAATTAATTCAATATCCTGAATCTCATTCTCTAGGAATAGTTCTACTATATCCTTTATAATCTCTATACTATAGCCTTTAGTATATTCACGATCCTTTTTATAGAGTATATTCTCATTAAATATAATATTATATATAATAATTACTTTATTAAATACAGGGACCCAGATTTTATAAATATTAGATATAATATATCTAACTAAATATCTGATATACCCGTATAGTATAACCTTAAATACTCTCTTATTTTATCCTATTTTACAGTCCTTAATTATTAGATATACCCTAGAACCGTATATATAGATCCTATTCCAATTAGGCCTGAAATCGACTATTATTCGAGCTATAAGCTCTGGGTTATACTAACGGAAATAATTACAGAATTACAAATCAAATACTTTATTTGGTATTCTCTAATAATTTATATATAAAGGGCTCCGATTATATAGGTAGATTGCGGCTATAGAGCTCTCTGGCTATAGCTTTTCAGGTAAATTAGCTATTAAGTATATTATAATAGCCTTATTTATAATCTCTTACCCTATTTACTTAGTACTACTATTTGGCTTATATATATATAAAAGAAAAAGCTCGATTTTAATACCTTCTTCCTTTACCCAGATCTAATAGGCTAATATTCCTTAGATTGGAATAACTACTTTCTCCTAATTATATTTAATATAAATAATTGAAAGATTATATTACTTATATACCTACTATTCAAAATCCCTAATTATATTAAATACTACTAAACCTCCTTTACTCTATAGAAGATATCCAAAGAGCTTTCTACTAAATTCATCTTTAATTATTAGAATCTAGCTCAAATTATTATAGCTATTTGGGTAATTAAATAAGTCCCATAAGATCCTCCAAAATAGTTAAATAGACTTTCTCTTAGTTAGCCTATACGAGATTACTTACCTAGTATATACCTAAATACAAAATTCGTATATAATCCTTATTAGTCTATTAATTTTTATATTATATATATAATTAATAAGCTTTTATAGAACTTTATAGGCTAAATGCCCTGCTCTTATATACTATTTTTCTTCTGAATTACTTCTCGGCTTGAGATACTCCCTTAATCTCTTATACCGAGCTCTAATTAAATATTCGAGTATTAGAAATATAAATATACCACTAGTACTAGTAGGAATTTCGAATAGAATATTAGAATAAGTAAAAAGCGGCTTATATTCAAGGAAAACTAAATTAAACCTATACTTTAATTATATTAATACTATATTCTCTTTATAATCTCCTAATCTGACTATAAGATTATATTTATAATACTAAGCTTTCTTTTCTGCCAGGCAAGCTTCGGAAATAATATTTATATAGAATCCTTTAATAACTATAATATTATAAAGAATTAGATCTTTGGTATACGGTCCTACGGGTCTATTAACTACGTTTTTAATTATACAAGTACTATATCTAATAATTAGAAGACTAGTTATTCCTACTTCTATATAATTATTAATTTTTGCCTTAATAAAAGTACTAGAATTAATTAGATCCTTACTATTAACCAGGTATATAGTACCGCAGTTATCTAGTAAGGTACTCTAAGAGAGCGGATATCTTAAGAAATCGAGTATTATATAGATCCCCTAACCTGGGCTCTGGATTATAAATATAGGATCTACTAGAATAATATTAAAGTTCTCAGGAAATTGGATTCCGGATATTTTGGGCTCCTTTTTGGAACTAGTACCGGATATTAGCTTTTCTATAGCTTGTCTACTAGTAATTTTCATACCGTATTTCTCTTCTAGCTAAGGTTTCAGATTTTTCTAATACTTGATTAAGATTCTTTCCCGGATTTTTCCGATCTATTCCTTATTAGGCTTAAATTTTATTCAAGTTTTACTTGATCCGGTAATCGTAATTTCCATAGTAGTATAGCTAAGTAAATCCTACTTATACTTATATATTTTGGAATCCTTATAAGGGTACTTATAGTACTTATACTTATCTGAATCGGGTTTGCCATCCAATCCTTTACTAGTTCGATTTCCGAATATTATAAAGATTACAGGAGCTCCTGAGTACTTGGTATTCTAATTTTCCAAAATAATCCGATTAAATACCTGGCCGTACTATTCGAGTATAAGGATTAGAAGCCCCAGTTCGTTTTTACTATATAGATTACTAAGCTATTCTGTTGCCCAGGTTAGTACGAGTTTCCGCTAGAGGGCTATTAAGAACTCGATTACTACTAGAGTACCTTTGATTTTGGCGATTTTGAGAGCTCTGGCTCTATTAAGTATCTTCTCCTAATTAGTAAACCAGTGCTTTGGGCTTACTCTTCCTTTGCTTACTTATAGTAGGACCGAGTTATATACTCTCCGAGCGGTAGTAATTTGTACTATATCTATAGAACCGTATTTCGTTAATAAAGCTTTAAGAACCTTGTAAATAGAGCTCTGCTTACTCTCTTTGAGGCCTAATATAGAGTTCGTAAGGATCTCTATATTAACTATTTAACGGAGCCACTGCCTAATTATATAGTAGTATACTAGCTTGTTTGTCTAGTCCAGTTTCTTAATCTTATAGTCCCGTAAGAGTACCAAATAGTAATCTCTGACGTCCCCGAACGTTATAGGCTATGGAGATACTAGTTTTGATTCTTTCTTAACTATAGATTAAGTATCTTTGTTCCAATTTTCCATATTAACTTGGTATCTGGTATAGTAATCCTCTGTTTTCTTTAGTATAAGCTTGTTAATTATAAGGGGAGGTCTGGAAGGAGCTGCCATGTTCGTTTTAATTGCTTTATTATTAAATAGGTTAATCTCATCCCAGATGCCCTTATTACCTGCTACTCTACGGAGAGTATCGAACCAGTCCGCCCAGGAACTGCGGTCCTTTAGGATAATAATCTTTACTATAGCTTCTGATATGATTGCGATTGAGCTTTGGAAACTATAGGAACTATGGGAATGGTTTCTGTTAATTGGTTAATATCGGAAATATGAACTGAAGTATGATTTTCGAAGAATGAATTAAATGAGCTCTTGAATACTCTCTGCGGCATACTAATTGGGAAGCTTATTAGTGCGAGGCCGGGCTCATAACTAATATATGTAAAGATCGCAGAGTAGGGAGTTGTATTAGATAGTAAAAGAGTTTATTGAACTAGCTAGAAAAGAGCTTGAGTAAAGTATGAAGCTTTAGGAAGTAAGTGCACAGATCCTGACTAAGCAGAGCGATCGCGCTAGCCCCAATTCAGTGATTCTCACTGCGACAATCTTTAATAAGGTCTGCTATACTATTTTAGGAATTGTCTCTTATACTTATAAGGAAGTTATTACTAATACGGCCTATAATAATTACTTGTTTAATATCTAAGTATTATAATTGCTTTACTAATAATAATATAACCCTAGGAAATTTACTTATTTCCGGCAAATATTTTATAATACTTCCATATATTAATTTAGAGAGTACTGCTTAGAGTTATAAGGGCTTATAGTAAACTCTTGCCTAAAATTTGTTTCTTATAAATTACTAAGAGTTAAAATACCTTGCATTTCTAATACTTTATATCGCAATCTTTATAAATATAAGTATATTAAATTAGTAATATAATTTCTGCAAAACGCAGCTTTATTACGCTTATTAAATCGTGCCCGTTTATTAAGCAAATATTTTATAACAAGGGGAATCAAAACACGAATACTTGGGAAATTCAAATATAATTCTAAAGCTATAAAATAGAAATATATAAGGAACTAAAAAGAGCGAAACTTAAACTATAAACTATTAATTTGGGTTCTTTTGTTAGTAAAAAATAGTTCCAGATTCTTTTTTATATAGAGAAACGAGGTATTGAATTAATTTATTTTATATTAATTAACTAACTAGGTGCTTATAATATTATACGAGAAGCTACTTACTTACCGGCACCTGTCTGTCTATCCGTCTGTTATATTTAGTGTCTGGGCGGCACTTAGCCCGTGAGGGTTTGGTGCCTCAAGCCCCGAAGGGGCAAAAGATGCCAGGGGAGAAAGGCCTCTGGGTATCTATCTAGTCTACGAGTTTACAGTGAGTTCTGTGGCTTTGGCAGGATTCATATTATTGCCTCCACTTGTAACAGGCCTCGTGTATGAGTGTTTTGTTTCTATTCTCCCTAATACAAATAGATCCCCCTACTCTATAACCTCGCTCTCTCTCCTTCTGTACCTTGCCACTACTGCCGCCCTAAAAGAGTAATTGGGTTATATATAAGAGAAAATACAAAGGAGGAAGAGATGGTTTTATAGCTTAAGAGGCTATAGACCAAGGGCAGATATTCTAGTAAAATCTTGTATCACTAGCCAGCTTGTTAGTTCCCCTGCTCCCTGGGGGGTGCCTAAGAGCCTTGGAATGACCTTAGATGCAGGTTCTTCTGGGAATTATTTCTTGCTCTTACCTATACTACAAAAGTAAAAGTGCAATGGAGTCTTGCGTCTGTGACAAGAGCAGTATAGGCGGGCGTCTTTCCGGCCAAATCGTTCGTAATAGGCCGCAAAGTCCCCGTGCTGTGTTCGGGCTGCCAGAATACATCCAAGGAGAACTAGTCTTGCTAGCTGGAGCTCGTGTAGTTTCCGTCTAAACTGCATTTGTGGGATAGGAAAGAGCTACGCCTTCTTTTGCCGCCTTGTCTGCCGTTTCGTTTCCTAAGACACTAACGTGCCCAGGAACCCAGCGGACTCGTAGGGCCAGGCTTCGTGTGAGGTAAACGAGTGCAGTTTGGCCATACCCTTGCATTCTCGCGAAAGGAGTCGAAGGTGTTCTGGGACGAGCCTGCTTTATACCAACTTACTGGTACCTACCTCTAGGTAAGCACCCCTCTTAACGCGAAGCATCTCGATTAATTAGGGTTAAAACCTACAAAAAGTCCTAGTTATCGAAGAGAAGTGCAAGGTGGCAGCAGGAGAGGATTTAACAGAAGCTCAAACTCCGAAAGGACTAAATATTTAGGCTGGTCTACTTCTAGTTCAATGGAAAGAATTAGCAATAAGAGATTGAAATAAGCATTGCATTTAATTATTATTAAATATCTGCTATTGCCGTTCTTTCCTCATTAGCCTTCTTGGTTGCTTTCTTGGCAATTTAAGTAAAGCATTGCTTTGAGATTTCGTTCAATACTTAGAGACTGCCTCAGACCATACCTAAAAGCCAAGTGAGTAATAATATAAACTATGCATCGATAACTGCTCACATCGCTAATCAAATGAAATGGGTGAAGATAAAAGGGCGAACCAGTAAGCAGTTAAAATACCCTTTCTGCAAGAAAAACACCCAAGATTTCGCAGGGAAGTCCTTATAATAATAGAGAGTTGTGTATATTTATTTACTCCCCAATTACGCTACCTGGCCTTAGCTATTATTCTTACCAGAAATCTTTGAATATAGGAGATTCTGCTTGCAATTTGTATTCGGACTTTTCTGGGACTTTCTTGATGAATCGGATGTAATAATGAATAACAGCAACACCGAGTTAACTACCAGTCGCTTAGATTAAACAGTATACTTGCTATAAGAAGTACCCTAGCCTTTTTTAATACCATCCCATTTGGGCTTTTCTAGATCAGGTTTATATTGCAGAGAGTTTACGAGTAACCGCTCGCTTATCCATAAGAGGTCAAATCAAACTCCATTTTTCGAACTGAAAATCGTTATATACTAATTGCGAAATGTTCTTACCGGATATGGAATAAAGTAGACAAAGGCAGAGTGCTAGTGGGAAAATTGGATATAGGGGTCCAAACTCTCCAGTTGCTCGACTTACCGAATTCACTTTTTCAACTACCTGCTTTCCGCAAGTGAATATCACAGTCCAGTCCGTGCCGTACTTTTGTTTCACATCGCACATTTGTTTACATTGCTCTTCTTCGCGTCGCCTTCGCATCAGGGTCGGCGTCCTCGCTAATCATAAAGTCTCCCTTTCTCGCTGGCTCTAGCCAAGCTAGCTAAGAGCCTGCGAAGACCGTAAATTCACCCCACTGTCTTGTCTCTGCAATTTTTGTTGCACATCGCAGGTTTGTTTTGATTCGTCTCACTTTTGAAAATTCGCGCCTTGGTTATCGATTCAATTCGCTTTCTCCTCGCTCTCGCTTGGCCTTACACCCTTTTCCTTGATTTTCGCCAAACTCTCAACATCTCCGCTTCTCATTGCTAAGGTTCTGTCGCACATACAAAAAATCAGGGGAGGGCAAAATGAGGAGCGAATTGTCGTGCTTGATGTGAGGTGGTGCTGAATGGAAAGAAGTTCTGACGTGCTCTCACTGAGCTCACGGGAGCTCAACATCAATGCTAACAGGTAAGCAATGAAGCTCTGAATGAGTTTTTGTTATGTGATGAGCGGTATCTTTGTCCAAGAGCTTGCTGGTATATTATAATCGCCCTCGAAGCGGGGAGCGAATCCTGGCAGTCAAGCTCAGTGTTCGAGAAGGCTTTGGGACAATCTACTTGTTCGTTCGGCTCTCATTGCTCATTACCTCATTACCCCTTTTCCCTTACGCCCCCTACAGAAACCTCCTCGGATCCAGCGTCTCAATTATCGCGCTCTTCGCCTCCCCCTCAAAAATAAACTCGCTCATTAGCTTGCCCGTCGCACAGCTATTCTGAATACCCCAACACGTATGCCCACTCGCCATCCATAGCCCCCTTATTCCCGTCTCCCCTATCAGTGGCCCACCGCCACTCGATACGTGAGGAAGGTAGCAAGCTTGTTTTATGAGCACGTCGCCGGTGCGAAGTGGTGTGGAGATGGAGGAGATGTAGTCGGTTATGTCTTGGCATCTGTCGTCGTCGCAGACTACCAGGTTGGAGGTCTTGGGGAGGGGGACGTCGGTGTCGCCTTCTCCTACAACGCTCTCCAGATCAATAAATGTGCTTGAGGAGCAGGAAATTGGAGGGCAACACGTACCACAAGCATAGACCGTCCCATCAGGCCTCGCATACATCTCCGGATTAACATTCAACGCATGCCTCCTCTTCTTCTCCCCCACTTCCACCTTCCTCCCAAAATCCCTCGGCAGATCGATCTCCGTAAACACAGCCCAAGGCGAGACATCTGCTTTTATAACCACGCTGTGTGCTCGAATCGCATCAATTGGCGCCTCGGGGAAGACATGGCTTGTCCACGGCCCCGCAGCAAGCACCACGTCGCTCGCCGGTAACGTCTTAATATGCCTCGTCTCCTTCTCCTCATACGTTACTCCCTTCACCCCATTATCGAAGCTATCAATCGCCGTCACGGAACCGTAGGTAATCTGCACACCCGCTTCGGCAGCGAGTTGGAAAATCGAGGTCGTGAAGAGGTACGGGTGGACTTGTGCTGTTGTCTCCGGCGTGCCCATCTCCGAGTATCCTTTTATGCAATCTTGGTCAAACCAATCCAGATCCTTCGGTATACTAGCCAACGTCTTCCCTCTATTTTTCGTCTTGGGTAACTTCTGCCATTCTTCTCCTCCGCCCTTCTCTTCGCCCTTCACATCTGAACCATATACCTTTCCCTTTGCCCGTATCGAGCCCACGTGTAAAGTTCTGTATCCCCATCGTTCGGCGCCGTTATGTTCTTTCGCCAGCTCGGCGTGGAGCTTGAAGGAGAGGGGCACGATGCATGCTGGGTATGCCCAGAGAGCGAGGAGACCGCCTGCTTTCCCCGAGGCGCCCGAGGCGATGGATTGGGCTTCGATGATGGTGATTTTGTGCAGCGAGGGGTTGAAGAGTGGATGTCGAGCCAGGAAGTAGGCTGTTGTGCAGCCGATGATGCCGCCCCCTGCTCGAGTCAGCTCTGCCAAGTTGGCATGTGGGAATTGGACGTACCAACAATCACGATATTCCTTTGCTGCTGGGATTGAGGTTCGGCCATTGTTGCGCGCAAGCTTGAAATAAGCATTCGTTGATCTGGTCTGCTGCTGCATGGAGAGACGAATGGGGGTGAGCCACCCGTCATTCGATCAGGGATACCGCGCCACCAGTTCCACGATCCTTATCGATAAGAAGCGGGCGAAAACCCGATCAATCGTCGTGCTTGAATTGAGCCCCACAGGCGGCGTGGCTCGGAAGGCGGTTGAGCCGAGGCTCCATGCCGTCCACCCGCAACATCTGTGCCTGTGCCGGTGCCTCTAACGAGTCTAGAATCCCGTGCTTCATCATCAATGAAACGGTTTACAAACTCACCTCACCTCACCTCTTCCCCATCCGCTGTCCTCATAAAACCCATCCTCTGCCGAAGAGCTCCACGACACTCGAGTCATCTTATGCAAGCGCAGCAATCTCTCTTCCAGTCCGCATTCAAAGACCCGAATCAACGCGCCGCTCACGGAGTCAAAAAGTCGATCCCGTTCCTCAATCTTTGGGCCCCGAGTCAGGACGTACAGAGGTATCAGGAGCAGCAAAAGAGAGATTTAAGCACCATGGCGTCCGCTACCAGTTTTTATGATTTCAAGCCTTTGGATAGTACGTGCGGACTCAATTCCAACCTCCTCACACCACTGCTGTGGAATGGCGTGACCCCTCATCACCCCTCACTTCAATCAGTATACAAAGCCCTTGCTAACCACCACCGCCACAGAGAAAGGCGCCGCCGTCCCCCTAGATACCTACAAGGGGAAGGTCGTCTTGATTGTCAACACGGCGTCGAAATGCGGCTTCACGCCCCAGTACCAGGGCCTCGAGTCGCTGTACAAGAAGATCTCTGCCTCGCACCCAGACCAGTTCGTCATCCTCGGCTTTCCCTGTAACCAGTTCGGCGGCCAGGAACCCGTACGTCCCCCCTTCCCCCTCCTTTCAATTATCTCTTCCCCATTTGCCGTGTAGTAGATGGGGGCAAGCCCCCAAACCCCCGTCCTCGCTGCGCTCGCTTTGCTCGCATCTTGAAAACAAAAGGCTCACCTTCCGTTCGCGCAGGGCTCCGACGAGGAAATCCAATCCTTCTGCCAGCTCAACTACGGCGTCTCCTTCCCCATAATGGGCAAGACGGACGTCAACGGCGATAAAGCGAACCCGCTGTTCGAGTGGCTGAAAGAGGAGAAGCCGGGCCTGCTCGGCATGAAGCGGGTGAAGTGGAACTTCGAGAAGTGGCTGGTGGGTAAGGATGGCAAGGTGAGGGGCCGGTGGGCGAGTACGACGAAGCCGGAGAGTCTGGAGAAGGAGGTGTTGGGTGCGATTAACGAGGCTTGACTGAGGACGCCAAAGCTGTAGTTTTGCGAAGGGCGGATGGAAAGGAAAATATGCCATTTGCATTTGCAGATAGGTGGAAGCGGATGAATAATGCCTGGGGAACCATTCCTTGATGGATGAAGGATGTTTGCGGCTCACTGAGTCAGTCTCCTTTCAACAGGATTTGCTTTATAATAATAAACATTAGCAAGAAAGTAAAAAACGGAGCGAGATTGCATTCTACGCTTTTCCCAGTCCAACAGGTCATGAGTGAGATAGTCCGATTCCAATTCCGGACCCTGAGAAACAATGCCCCCTCTAAATAAGCCTCCAAACCCCTTCCTTCTCCTCAATCCCCACCTCCCGCCCCTCATCAATAGCCCTCCTCCCCGCCTCCAGAATCGCCGTGGTAGCAACCGTATTCCGCAGCGTCGGTAGCCCCCTCTTATCAAGCACCTCCAACGCCTCCACGCCCCGCTCATTCACTGCCCGACACCCATCGACGAACTTCTCGAAACTCACATATCCATACCCGCCTTGGCCCCCGAAATTCCCTTCCTCGTCAGGCGCATACCGCATATAGAATGGGTTATACCACATCAGCTGCCCCGCTCGATCATCTGCGACATCATACCCTCGCTTCGCCTGATCAATCCGGATCTCGCCTCCACTCGCCATGTAATGGAAATACTGATTCGAGTGAACACCGGCTTTCTGCGGCGCGGTCCAAGACGCGGTGTAGACGCCTGTTGCTCTTTTACTCGGATCAGCGGTCTTGACCCAATGCACCAAGAGCGAAATCGTATCTTCCGTCTGCGGCGCGCAGCCCAGATCTAGGGCTGTGCCTTTGGATGCCGAGGCGGAGACCTTGACAGGCGCGTAGCCGAGCGTTTGCACAATGGACTCGTTGATGTCGATGTGATGGCTGTTCAGGTAGTAGGAGATGTCGGAATCCACGCCAGCCCAAGCTTTGAATGTTTCGAGTTGCGATTTAGGCTGGCTCATGTAACTATAAAAATAATTGAAATCGCCCAGCGATTGTGCTTTGAAGCGTGCATCCGCGTACGCCGGATCATAGCGTTTGTGATGCTCGATATACACGAAAACCCCATGCTTCTTCGCTGCTTCCAGGAGAGCTAGATGATGGGCGAGGGTTTTGACAGCGGGTTTTGTGATCAGGACGTGGATTTTGCGTTCGATGGCGTACAAAGCGATCGGGTAGTGTGTGGTGTCGGGCGTGAAGATCGTGATGGCGTCGCCGGGAGACAATGCATCGATCGCGGCTTTGTAGGCGTTGGGGTCCACCTTGTCGTCTGCGGGGTAGGATTGGAAGGAGGTATCGAGACCGTTGTAGAATTGCGTGATGTTCTTATGCAGATGCTCGCCTGGGAATCGTCAATTGGGACTTGGGTTGCTGAGGGAGGAGGAAAGCGACATACGAATCGCGGGGTATTTCGTCCCACTCGTCCCAACCATAGAGAGCTGCCCAACCTTCCCTCGTCGTCGCAGGTCAAACATTGTAAGGCCCACGACGCCCACCTTCTTGTCGCTTCCTGAGGCGCCACCACCCACGAACCCGGTTGTGTATTCGCCTGTTCCGACCATGAGGACGTTCAATGGCTTGGAGGGGGCATTTTCGGCAGGTTTGGGGGCGCTGGATGCGGGGTGGAGGGGTATAGAATCCATTTTGCTGTTGACTCCGACCGAGTTGTGTTTCTTCGCTCTAGCCGTGATCGATGGAAATGGATATGCTGTGAGGAGTTGAGCTGGGTATGTAAGGAGAAATCATGTTGGAATCAGGCCCTGGCATGCGGTGTTGACGAGGTGCTCTGGCAGAACTCACTCCGGGTTCTGACGGAACACGGGGGGTGGAGGTTGGGCTGGCGTTGGCGGAGGAAATTGAGGGGCAGCCCGGCTGGCGGGGCTCGCTGTGAAATACTCCGGTGCTAGCGAGTTGTGGTGTTTTGGCGGAGGTGGAGTGGAGTGGAGGGGAGGGGAGGGGAGTGGAGGGGATTGGAGGGGGAGGGAGTATTTTCTTGCCCTTCCTTGCACTTCTGAAAAGGGGAATTCGCTGACTTCAAATTGGAGATGCTAGTATTGTTAGTTAAAGGGGCTTCTGGCGCCATCCCACTATCATTATCGGAAAGGGTAAGAAGTCTTGGATCTTCGGAGAACAAAGGCATGCCTGAGGGGTGGCTCGATCACGCCCCTCCATCACGTACCAGCTCTCTCAACCAACCCCCCCCCCCCAATTCAGCCTGTTCTGCCATACATAAGATCGAGGACCACACATCGCCATTCCCGAATCCCAATCCATCCTCTCTTCACTTTGGCCATGTCCACCCGCTGCTGAGCTCAGCCTCTCGTGCTCTCCCAGGTCACATTTGTGCCCTGCCCCGCATTTAGTCACTCCACCACCGATAAACAGCCTAAGATGGCGTTTTGTAGCCTTCTACCCCACGCATCGTAATCGTTGATCGAAATGATCCGACTCAGCGCTGTTACTGGTGGAAAAACTCGTCCGCGACAAAAAGGCCTCACGCCATCAGCCATAGCATCGACATCTCGCTCCCAAACCCAGCAACCTACATGCGCACCCTTGGCTGCGTAGGACTGACCCTGCATCTGGGAACGTCCTCACGACCTGCAACGAGACTCATACAGAACGAATTTAGTCAGGACTTCACCATTGCAACGCGCGCATTGCGTTACAGCCAGAATTAGATTCCCCCTTCCTGATGGGCCAGAAGCAGGGCAGGTCAAGAACAGAGAGGTACAGTATGCTTCGGGCTACCTGTGCCGTCCCCTCGCCCCTCGCCCCATCCTACTCCGCAAGTAGCAGAGTGGCACCCTTTTTTTTTTCGCAAAAGGGAACGCAAGCAGGAGGCCCTCCTCGGAATAATAATATCACTTATGAGCTGGCCCCCCACCAAAGGCAGTCAGAACTATCTATCATTCGGCAGGCCATGGTGTGCCTTTCCCTCCCCATCGGGTTTTCGGGAAATCTTACTTGCAAGGCCTTGAGTTTCTCTTATACATACCGTTGCTCTCCGAGTCTGCTCAGAGATACGTCCTTTCCGTTCCCGGCCTGCCACAGTTTTTCGTTGCTTGCCTTTCTCATCACACTCATCAGTTCTTTCTTATTATTTAGTCTCCTCCCTATCTGCTTCCCTCTTGTTCCTCTTCCTACTTCCTAGTCTATCTCACATCTCGGCCACCTCGCCTCCAAGGACTTCCTCTCCACTCTCCACGGACAGACCACAACACAATCGTTTCCATCCTCTCACCTGAACCATGACGCACACCAATGGAGTCAACGGCACCTCCTCCAATGGGGCAAATGGCCACACGAGCACTCGTCGTCCTCTCCTGCCCGGCATCTGCGCCCCAACAATGACCTTCTTCGACCCCACAACCGAAGACCTCGACATCCCCACCATCAAGCGCCACGCCATCCGACTCGCCGAGTCCGGGCTCGTGGGCCTGGTAACTATGGGCAGCAACGGAGAAGCCGTCCACCTCTCCCCCGCCGAAAAGACAGCCGTCACCCGCGCCACGCGAGAAGCCCTCGACAGTGCTGGCTTCACACAAATCCCCATCATCGTCGGGGCCACCGAAGGCAGTGTCCGAGGCACCCTAAACCTGATCAAAGAATCCGGGAAGGCAGGCGGGGAATACGTGCTCCTCCTCCCGCCCAGCTATTTCCGCGGCCTGATGGACGAAGATGCCGTATACAGGTACTTCGTCGAGGTCGCGGACGAGAGTCCGCTCCCCATCATCCTGTACAACTACCCCGGCGCCGTGGCCGGCATCGACATGGACTCCGACCTGCTAATCCGCCTTGCTGCACACCCGAATATCGTGGGCACGAAGTTCACGTGCGGGAATACGGGGAAATTGACGCGTGTCGCGCTTGCTACGAATGCAAAGACGCCTTTCTCCGAAGGGTCGGGATACATGGCGTTCGGCGGGATGTGCGATTTCACCGCCCAGACCCTGGTGTCAGGGGGAAGCGGCATCATTGCAGGCGGCGCGAACGTGATGCCGAAGGTTTGTGTGAAGGTGTGGGAGCTGTATAAGCAGGGGAAGAGGGACGAGGCGTTTGAGTTGCAGAAGGTGTTGAGTAAGGGGGATTGGGTGCTGACTAAGGCTGCGATTGCCGGGACCAAGAGCGCCATTCAATCGTACTTTGGATACGGGGGATACCCGAGACGGCCGTTGAAACGATTGGACGAAGTCAGGACACAAAGCATTCGGGACGGGGTGGCGGAGGTTATGAAGCTGGAGAAGAGTTTATAGGTAAGCCACGTTATTGGGGAGCTAGGGAGGCAAAAAGTGGATTTTTGCGAGATCGGGGAATTGTGGAAGTGATGGAAATATGATATATATTTTCTGGAGCTCCTTCCTTTTTTGTCTTGGGTAACAGCATATATTACAGGGGGAGGGAAACACGGAGGTGCAAATCAGGTGATGGTTGTAGACGACGGATCAGATGATTCAGGAGCTTAATTCAAAGTACTCGCATTCACCATTCTCTCTATTACTCTGCGAAGAGTCTTCCTGTGAATTTGTCCTGTTTTGGTGGCGCTAGGTCGTTTGTTGCGTGGCGACTAGCGTAGAGAGGGAGATTTGCATTTCACTCTCGTTGTCTTGCACCATTTCACTTCAGTTAGATTCGGATTCTTATTCCGAAGATCCGTATATTCCCCCCAAGCACACTCAAAACTGATTCCTTGGGCAAAACACACCAAGACTTACAACCACCACTTTATTGGAAACGTCCGACGCGCACGGGCTACTCGGCCGCAAAAGAATGACGCTCACATTACTCTACTACTCTCCTTACGTTCAGACTTTCCTAACTTCATTATGGCTATCCACATCTTGAGACGTAAAGGCAGAATATCCTAAACACGAACTTATGATTTCATAACTATTAGCGATACAAGGTGGGCCGAATTAACCTTGGGAATAACTCTTGTCCCTCCAAGGCGGGCGATATGCAGCCGCCGGTGCAGTAGCTGTAACAATATCGATCCTAAGGTGACCCGAGAGGTACTTATATACAAACAAGTCTTCGCCCAAAGTCGCTGATTGACTTTCGTATTGTTGAGCGTGCATGCAGAGAAGCTCTCAAATATTCAAAGTTCAACACTTCCAACAAAATCTCTCTTATCTATCGAGTTTTGTCTTTTGCTTGCGGCAATTTTGAAGCTTCCAGTCGACGAATTAAAGCCTGTCAATGAGGTAATATCCAACAACGGAGACTATCAATTCCTTTTTAGGCCTGTCCTAAAAGGGTACTTACATATATCCTAATTAGAGTTAGCCTCCTGTTTTACCCCTGTGGGCGGATAATCCTGGTTTGGGAATGCCACGCGAGCGGAATAGGGATGTTTACAGAGGCTGGCAGGGGCACACTAATATAATATATATAATATAGGGATCAGGTATCCCCAGCAGTGTGAAGAAAGGATGCCCTCTTCACTCTCTCCACCTATCGTCAACAACGAAAACTATCCCCTGCGATCTAGGAAATATATGTGACAGTCAAAATCGAATTCAGCCGAGGTGTTTCTCTCTAAACTTTTGGGCACAGTACGACCCAACCATAAACCCGAGACGCTATATGACACAGTACAACATATTAAATGAATAAATAAATAGAATATACCAACAGTTTCTTATCCTAGATATACCAACTTCGTCGTTTCCTCATTCCACGCCGTCGAAATGACCTGACCAACAGCTACCCGAAACGCAACATCACCTTTCCAGTCCACCAGCATAACGTTTATAGCTCTCCAGTTAGTTGCCGGCGAATTCTTGGAACCACCGTTCCCATCTATATATTTGGGTATATGCATATCTGCAACCGCATCCTTTATCGCTATTCCCGTTTTTCTCGAGGAAAGAGCAATAAATTGATGGTCACGACGTGACCGCGCTACACGATCACACGTCCATATTTTTCCAACACGGTAGCGCTCGCTGTCCATTAGGTAATATGTCTGAAGCGCATCATCGGAAATGTTTTGCTCGTATGTTGCCTCGCCGATCCGAATTATACATATGGAGGTCACGAAACTCAACATCGTGCCGGACGACTTCAGCAGCTGCCGGGCATTTTTCGAGAGGGAGTCCGCAGTGGTCTTCTTGCTTCCGAACAGCGTCTTATAGCTCGTCCATACACAATAAGAGTTGGCCGATCCTCCATCTCCTTGTACGTGTATTGTTGTGAGAGGTTCGCTACCAGAAATGGCATCCGGACGGGCATATTCCGACCAAACACAACCCTCGCTCAGTGACCATGCTGCCCATGACCAAGTTGGCATTCCAATAGTTTTAGTATCAATGGCGTATTTGCTATCATCTCGTGGTTGCCAGAGGAGAGTTTCTGCAAGCCAAGCTCGTGGTAAGCCTCCTGGAAACGCTCGCTCTGACGGGTCCAGGGTCCGTAGAACTCCATATATGGCTTTGAGCCTGTCTTGACTGAAGCTGAAAGTTCTTCGGGTATATTCTGAAATTAGAGCGACGTAGTTCGGAAGGAAAGCGAGTTTCCAATTCTTATCGGTGAGTTTCCAATTTTCAAGGGTCAAGAAGTCGCCCACTTGATCCAATAAGGCTGGTTCCTCAAGACGAGAGGCTCCCCACGCAAATGGATTTTGTCTCCTCTTAATAGTAGTAGACAAGGCCCCCGCCTCCATGACTATATCTTCAGCGCACACTGAGTTGGGGCATCTGAAGTAAACCTGGAAGTCGGTAAAAAGCAATAATCGTTTCGAAAGCATCTATATTATGTTAGCCCGTTCTTCCCAAATTCAGGTACGGAATAATTCTCGGTAGATATAGATAAACGTAGGGAGACAAATAAAGTATGGCTACAAACTTTTTCTTGCAATGTCCATCCTCTAGTATTCCAAACCAGTGAGGTGCCTGAATTGAGTTCTTCGAAGGATGGGAATTCAACGGCAAGTTCGACGCCATCTACAATTTCGGAGCGCTGAGCATAACGCCTTCGCCGGCTAATACCTGGCAAGCCCCAATCTGCATCTAAGGGGAGAATGCTGTCAACATTTCCTTATTTTCCCGAAAGCAAGACATCAAGGAGGGGCTCAATAGACTTACGCAAGCCCGAACCAGCCGCAATAGTTAGAGTGGCATTGCTATATATCTCGTCCATCATGCCTATTTGAAGGTCTTGATCTTGCTTATCATCTTGTATGATGCAAAGTGAGTCTACCCAGAGGTAGCCGTACTCAAGAGAGCGAGTGACCGCGATTGCATCTCGGACGGTGCGGGGGAGCTCTTTGGGTAAATCTATGGTCTCAACCCCATACTCGTCAGTGCAAACAGCTGCGCTTAGAGTTCGAGGCATCTCCCACCCCAGAGGCCTCTCCCGTTTCAGTTTGTCTTCTCCCCAGACATACGTCAGTGCAACATACTCAGTCCGACTCGACGAACTTCTCACGATTACCATGTTCTTGACATCGATCAAACGAAGACAATCTTGGAGGAAACGGCGCGATGTCTTCTTACCAATGCACTGTTCCATAGGCCCCGAATGATATTCGTCACACACATCAAGCCATCTCTTACACAAAGCTAGATCGGCATGATCTCGGTCGACGATCCTACCGAAAAAAGGCCCCGGGCGTAAGGGACGAAGATAAACATGAGTGCGTTCTCCCGAATACGATTCCCAGTATAAATCAAACTGATATCGGGATAAAGTATTCGTTTTTGAGGCGTAGGCTTGGAGGTCAAACTCGTTCGAATAATCCCACCGCCTGATTCCATGGTACCTGATAAGCTTGAAATTAGTATTTCCCGACCAGAAGAAACGCAGGAGTTGAATCAATGTTTCATGAATTCTTCCTCAAAAGATATTTCTAAGAGACCTCGAAACCTGAAAGAGGAACTTCGAACTCAGAGAATATCACCTACTCATTGAAGCTGGTACAACATTTCCAGCTCTTTCTGTTTGACAACTTAATTATAGATTTGGAAGAAGGCCGGTGTTCGTTTGATAAAATGGCGTCCCGGACCAGGCTACAGAATAGGCACCCATCACGATTGGAAATACCCCTCCAAGAACCAAGCCTAATGGCTCGAAATCTGCTTTCGTAGCTGTATTTCCGAAAATTGATCGACCGACAGGTGGAACAGAGTGACTGAGACATTTGGTCGAAGTAGAGGTCGGTGGAAGATTTGACATAGGCTGATTTGGTTCAGGCCAAGTCGACAAGGCTGGGCCAATAGACTCCAGAAAGGCAGCCTCTACGCGGGGAACACCAGAAAGGGAGCCTAGATGACAGCAGATGGGCCAACGGGACATGCATCGAAAGATAGGCAGGGATTGTCAATCCAAAGCAAGAAAATACGGAGACGGTGGAATTGATTTGAGGTATGTGACGTGAAGTGGATTCATTGTCGAAGAACGGTTCCACCAAAAATGAGGCTTTGGTCTGGGCGCAGAGCTGAAGGTCAGGAGATAGCTACCCACCAATAATAGTGACCTTTGCTTCGTGCTCGGTAAAGCGGCTTGAGAGCCATTCGTGCAGCAGTGGTTTTTCCTGCAGCCAATCGTCACTTTCCGGGTAATCTTGCAGTGGGGTTCTGAGTAGCGTCAATGTGGCATAAGTGGGACAGAAGCGCGGCAAGTGCCTGCAAAGGAGTGATTTGTGGGTCTTCGTTGCATTCTTTTGCATAGAGCAGCACTACTTCAGCGCCCGAAAAGTGTCCAGAATGCGCATGCAGCTTGTGCTCAAAGAAGATATTATTATGCGAGCAGATTCAAGTTGCACGTGAGGTTTTGCAGATAAATTACAAATCGAAGAACGGAATAACGAAAGGCCGAACCCGCCGCGTTCTCTAACCTTCGAAGTGTTCCCCCCGATACACCAATACGAGCGATAGCCCAATGGGAGCTAGATTACGATTCGGGCGCCCGATTGAGCAATCGCATAATATTGGGGTATCGGGGCTAACGAGTAAAGGGGCTGAAACCCCCTTACCTACTAGTTCGCTCTAAATATATCCTCAACCCTATATTCTTCACTTCGCTTAATCCGCACTATTTATGCCATAGCACAGCCTCACTATTATTAATATTAAGTATATCCTCATGCTTAATTTTCTCACTTCGCTACACCTTACATTTTTATGCTATCCCTTCGTCCGGTGAGACATAGTCCACGCTAGTAAGGGGGCCTGGCTCAGACTGTAAAGTCGTACCTTTGCTTAAAAACTTATTAGTCATCCATCGCCTTTTCGCCCTGAGCCAGGCCCCCTTACTAGCGTGGACTATGTCTCAACGGACGAAGGGATACCTTATAGTTTAATTTATTAATGTTAGATATTAAAGGGAGTAATAATAGGGGTAATAGGGGTAAAGACACCGCTTGGTGAACTTACAACTCTCTGGCCACATGGTACTCTCAATAAAGTTACCTCACAATCAACTTATCCTGGATTGCCTACGACTGGGGCAGTCCATAAAAAGGATAAGATTACTCTCCCAACGGCAATTGCAATGGAGAATGGTCGTGGATCAATCGCATTAGCTCAGAAGGCTAGTAGGGCATCTGAGAGAGCAAAGACGAGAGTAGCTGTGGAGCAAACACGTGAGAATGGAGCTGGAGAAGGAGAATTAGGTGACCAAGTGGGGTGAGGGCACCAAATAGGGCTAAGGTAGCTATGGGAGCACCTAGACGTAGTGGGAGACGTGGAGAGTAAAGCTTAATATGGGTGAAGCGTCTTTAATATATCTTCATTTTGTCCCCCCCGATACACCAATACGAGCGATTGGTCAATAGGAGCTCCTTTACGATTCGGGCGCCCGATTGGGCAATCGGGTAATATTGAGGTATCGGGGGGAACAGAAGCGCATTCTCTCTTTTGGCTAGCGCTAAAAATTCGAAGGCAAAGAAGGAAGAAGTCCTGCGCGCCTCCTCAGAAGGTCATAATGAGTACGGTAGTACCGTTCGAATTTGCACACGACAATATAACGCCCCCGAACAAAATGCTAGAAAACACCATCTATTATGCCCTACCTCTTTTATCTCACAACCACCTCTCAAGTGTCCAGCCCTTTGAGTACTAACCTCCTCGAAACAGTGCCTGCGTTTAACCGTGTGCGGCACAAATAAAACGAGTTATCTCTCAGAGCACCCGAATCTCCGGTGGATGATCGTCGTAGAGAATATCCACAGCAAACTATTCCGCCTCTCCCGACAAGTAGTTGGTCTCGACGGCGCTCTCGCGTTTTATACAACAACGATCTAATTTATTCACGTCGACTGTGTGATCGAGTGACGCATGCTTGAACACGCGCAAGAGAACGTACAAAGGCATTAACCCTCATAGGGCCCGTTCATTAACTTTATTGGCTTTGGCAAGGCGGGGATCGAGTTTTCTTTTTCATCGTATTCTACCTTGATAACCTTACAACTAAATAGCGTTACACTGAAAAAAAAGTAACAAATACAAGACAAGATTTCCTTGCAACGCCGTATCTAAAACTAGAACTCATACGTATCACGATCCTTTCCAAGCAGTCGGCACAGCAGGAGCAGGTCCGTAATTAGGCTCCATAAACGTTTTCGAATCTACAGGCGTTTTGATGGGTAAAGCAGCAGTCTTGGCCCACTGCCATCCTTTGTTCATCCCATCCACCAGTTTCTGGGGTTGTTGTAGCAAAGGGTTGAAGGGGTTCAATTGTGACGAGTTTACACTCTGCGCTGGTGGTGGTGGAGGTGGTGCGGCAGCGTAGTTGAAATAATCGTTATCTTTTCCTTCGTTTACTTGGGTCGACGGCATGCCTGGTGGGGGTGGGTAATAAGGTGGCGGAGGTGTCATTAGGTAGAGAGAGGATTCGGAGCCGCGATGTCCTTGATTCATTGGCATTTGTTGGTGATAGGAGTTGGGGTCCCCTGGGTGATATGGCATTGGTTTCTGGGCGACAGATGGATGTTGGTATGATTGAGGTATGGAAGAATGGCGAGAAACGAAATTCGTGGGAGGATGGTACATTTGCGGAGAGGAGTTATAAGGGAGCGGATAATATGTTTGCTGAGGGGTGTTGCTAATCGAATGAATCGAATACATGGACCCGTAGCCGCTGTCTTGTCTCTGCTGCGGTGGAGGCGGTCCAGGCGGTGTGTAGTATTGTTGTGATGCGGGAGGGGCGTGGT
The DNA here is from genome assembly GCF_002865645.1 of Hyaloscypha bicolor E. Taxonomy (NCBI): domain Eukaryota; kingdom Fungi; phylum Ascomycota; class Leotiomycetes; order Helotiales; family Hyaloscyphaceae; genus Hyaloscypha; species Hyaloscypha bicolor. The sequence goes on along the minus strand of NW_020194519.1, from coordinate 526,065 downwards.
GTTGTTGTGGTTCGGAAGGCGGGCATTGCTGTTGTGGTTCGGGAGGCGGGTAGTACTGTTGTGGTTCTGATTCTTGGTATGTCGGGATGAAAAATTGAGGCTGGTAGGGTGGTAATGGCTGAGGTGGATAAAAGGAATTTTGAGCATGTTGATTGCTCGGTGAGCTAGAGTGTGGTATATCATATCTTGCAGGGAGAGTAGCTGAACGCGGCTCTCGTCGAGGTTGAAGTCCTGGCCGCTCCTCTTGCACATCTGGTTGAGACGTCTCGTCTGTGAAGGCTTGAATCACTTCTGCGCGTTCAAGAGGTTGAGGTTGGGTTGAAGGTGTGAACTGCGAAGTTTTACCGCCAGCAGCCTCTGTTTGTGTTCTTGGATAAGGTTCGACTTGGCTGAGACCGAGACCGAGTGGCCCGTTCTCTTCACGCTTCTCCGTTACCAATGCCAATGCATGCATCCTCAGCATATACTCTTCGTCAACGGGTGTAAGACAAGAAATATCGTTGAGGCTATAGGACGTTGTGTTAGTAAGCAAACCTAACTTTGAAGTCCTTAATGGTGTGGGGTTTGACACTTACCTGCGAGACGAAATGGAGGCTGCATCTGAAGTTGCTAGTGCGGCTTGATTGATTGTTGTCTGTCTTCCGGCATCGGTAGAGTCTTGAATTGAAGGAGAAGATAACGGCAAGGACGCAGATGGGTCTTGCTGGTTCTGGATGTACATCTCTTGCGTTTTGATATCCCCTGGCGAAGCTTGAATGGCGGTGGCTGATGCCTCAACGCCGCATGTTTGTTGCGAAGGTTGCAGGTGATGGGGGTATTGAGATGCTAATACCGCCTCTTCCATTAAAAATGGAATCGCCAACGACCCGTACCTAGCACTCTGCTCTTGAGATTGCTCATCATGGAGCTTCGCTTCATCGGCCATCTTTTTTCGAGCATTCGACACAACAACAACCTCCGTTGCGTTAAGTGCCGTATTTGTTGCAGCCATTTCAACCGCCCGCACAGCCGCTACAGCTGCGAAATCACTAGCACCTGGTGGTGCAAGTCCAAGTGTCAAGCCACCGATGACACCAGAGACTGCCATTGGCGCGAGTACGTCCCCCGTTCGTGTACGATGAGTTGTCCCCCTAGCTTTGAGACCAGCCTCAATGATCTCCCGTTTCTTGCGCGCATTGTGTATTCGTGGGGCAGAGAGACCGAGTCCAACGGCAGATATCCCACCCGTGAGGGGCATGAGAAGGACTGAGGTTGCTGTCGAAGTCGCGCCGGCCGATATCTGCCTCGTGTAGTTCTCCCATTCTTTCTGCAGCTGTTCTGCACTCATCCCATTGCATTTCTCTTCATACTTGGCGTAATCGAACGGCATTTTGATATGGATTCGTGGTGATCGAAGGTATTCGTAGAAACGTAACCGAACGCGTAGGACAACTGGTATTGGCAGGTAGCGGCTTCAACTACCGTGTGAGGATTCGACTCAAATATTTTCATACATACTATGTTGCTGGTCGCATAGACACTGGTGAAGATAGGGGATGCAGAAGGTTTCAGCCTCGCTGAGGACAGAAGCTAACCAGCGCGTCGGCGATTCTAATTTTCCCCCGAAATCTTAACGGCACGCAACAACGGACTTAGGGAGGCAGTCGAGGCAAGGATTGAAAGCAAGTGGGACGGCTTTGACGTGTGGTGGTAGAGTTGGGACGAAAGAGAGGGAACGACGGGTAGGAGACGTTTGGGAAAAGAAGGAGACTCTCCACAGTGAGAGCCGCATCCACACGTGGGTTTTCGAGGCCCCAGTCTGCAGGCCCCGCACCTTTCCCAAAGGAATCATCATCTGAGACTGGCAGTGCAGGTCCCCGGTCCTTGGGGACGAGAGTGTCCTTAGCGCAAGAAATTGCATGCGGCGTGGGTCAGCTCAGTGACCAAGCTGACTGAGGTCCCCAAGCGCCCACTGAGACGGCTCAGGGGCGAGACCCAATCGAAAAGATACTCCATGTGTTGGATCGAGTTCCGACTGCTGTGTAACACACCCACAGCACATATGTCGTAGACCTGGCCTATCAGAATTGGAAACGGGGAGAATAAGCGAGGGGTTCCTGAGACACAAGACTTTCAGCCCCCAAAAATAGCCAATATTTAGGGCTGACACTGCACCCGGCCCGCGCCAAGGGCTCGGCCACGGGCGCCAATCTGGGCCTAGAGCTTGATTTTACTGTACCCCTGTGAGCTGCAAGGTTCTTCCCACCCAATTCTCTGTTCACATCAAGCCCCAACCTTTCGAGCCCAAACTGCCACCCCAAATAGACAACGCCCAATTCGCACAGTTACAAGGCGCCAACAGGACTCTAAGATGACTGACTACAACACTACAAATGCGTAAATGAAAGGAACCAATTGGCGTGTGCACCATTCCGAACAAACCACCCTGCACGCCGCGGCAACACTGGAGATTGATCCAGAGACATGACCGGTTCCGTCGAGGACAAGATCGAGGACACCATCTACGAGAACGAGGCTCTTCGACATCGCCAAATTCGACTCCTTACCCTCTTCCCGGGAGTTAATGGTGATAACGGTGACTCGCCAATTCGTTGTATTCTCAAACCCGTCCATCTCGATGACGCGCATCCACCATGTTACACAGCCTTGTCCTACACATGGGGTGACAACAGCAATAAAGTCACGATAGAAGTCAATGGGACAGAATTTGAAGTAACAAGAAATCTCCATTTGGCCCTAAAGCACTTTCGGAATACTCAGGATCCTATCCCTACTCTTTGGGTTGATGCAATTTGTATAAACCAGAAGCACGATAACGAGAAGGAAGCCCAAGTTCAGTTCATGCAGAGTATTTTCTCTGGCGCGCAAGAAACTTGGGGCTGGCTTGGCCCCGAAGTAGATAAGAGCAACAATGCTGTTGATCTAATCAATGTTTTGTCACGAGTCTATCGCAACTCGTGTCAAGGAGACAATACAGATCCAGAAAATGCAGACAAGGCACAATGGGGATCACTGAAATCCCCGGGGATCGAAGATAAGCTCGCTGCTTTAGATCATCTCTTGACTAGAGATTACTGGTACCGTGTTTGGATTGTGCAGGAAATCGTCTTGTCGAAAAAAATCGTCTTCTTCTGTGGCAGCCGGAAATTCTGTTGGGATTCACTCTTATTCACGGTGTATCTCTTGAACCTTCATACCGAGACCGATTTCGTTCACAACTGGGGCAATAAAAGAGACCCCCTGCGAGGTATTTCAGGTGGCAGTCAACGTATCATGTCCATCCAGAGTGTTCGATACGATTATCAGCAGAATGTGGAGAGTGAACTGAGGGACTCATTGTTGTCACTGTTATCGAACCATCGATCAACTGGTGCAACGAATGCAAAGGATAAGTTTATTGCACTTGCTGGTCTTGCTAGGGTCCGTTTTGAAGATCATTCGATCAATGACCCCAAAGGAACTCAAAAATTACAAACGGAAGCCACGACGGATGGTCTTTACGCCATGGAAGTGGGCGATGTGTACGCGTTTGCTTGCCATTTACTTACCAGAGAGACGCGCTACAAATCTCTGGACTTTCTCGACTCTGCAGGATTGCCCAGGAAATACCCCATGCCTTCATGGGTACCGGATTGGAGTGTCATTATTCAAAGTCGACCTTCCCCGCTCCTATATTGGCAGCTTGCTACGAAGAAACACGAAGATATTGTTCTTATCAATGCCACGGGCAAGCCCAGTCCCCTCAACAGGACCACTTTTTCCATTCGAGAAAACGCAATGCTCCAGGCCACAGGGCTAAGAGTTGGCTCTATTCAAGAGGTCTTTGCAGCGCCCAGTGAGCCGGAGCCTCCCAATAAACGCGACCCAAACCAAACACCTCATAGTCGTACGAAATATCCAACTGGCGAACATCCCACCGACGTTTTGTGGAAAACCATAGTCCTAGACCGCGATCTCGCGGACGGAATAAAAGCCCCCCAGCACTGGGGAGACGTCTTCTACCAACACATATCCCAGTCATCAAGTCCTTCTTTCCTCCAGCAATGGTGGGCGCAGTGCAAACTTTTCAAACTATGCGGCTCAACGCTCGAAGAACTCGGACAAGAACGAAGTCGACAGCTTTCATCACCATCCCAATCTTCCAACCCGGGCGAGGAGCTTGCACGCTTCAAGTCGGCATTCGCTATTAGTGTGGGGTACAGAAAACTCGCAACGACTGAAAAGGGGTATCTGTGCTTGGTCCCACTCGATGCCAGAGGTGGGGATATCGTGGTTATTTTGGTTGATTGCAGCGCTCCAGTCTTACTGCGCCAATATGGAAATGAGAACACTGGATACAAATTCATTGGGACTTGTTATATGCATGGAATTATGCATGGCGAACTGGTGGATGAGCTTCAGGTGGAGGACCCGTTTACTGAGAAGTTCGATATTCGTTGATATATGGAAATGGTCTGCAGGCCGTAACGCATCACCACCAAGACCTTGTGACCGATTGGACTTGGTTGGGTATGTTCCTTTAGATTTCTAGGATGATCTGTTATTGGAGTATCTCTTCGAAGTTGCATAGGCACAATGGGCTTGGCAACACGCCTCTGTGTGCAACTGAGCCCACGCCACCGCGCCGCTCCAACTTCAATCTCAAATTTACCAACTCACCTCCAAGCATCAATGGAATCTTCAGTGGTACGATCGCTTGTCAAAATCCCTGGCTTGCATTCATTTACGTTTCCGCCGTCATTAGCCTTTGTTTATGTTCAATACGTAATCCTGCAGAATGCTCAAGAGGAGGCCCTTCGAATCCTCCAGTCCGTCTTTGCCAACCTCAACGAGACAGGTCACATCTATGAGGGAGGAGAGTGCTAGAGAGCATGCGAATATTGAGCGCGAAATCATCGAGATATTGAGGTCTTTGCTATGACTATTAAGCAGTCGTTGAGGCGTGGTTTTGGTACTCTCGTCGCTTTAGTTTACTTTAATCGGTCTTCAATCTCTTTTATAGCAATTCAGGGTAATTTCTTTATCTATTAGCTTCTTGTAGGGAACCAAGGGTACTAGCATATATATCACTTATGTTTTCCTACCTGTGCTCCTATTAGCTTGATGTCACTGTTTACTTTCGGTAAATCGGCGAATATCAAGCCCGCGGGTAGAAATGCCTACATGAGGAAGGCCGTTGTAATCGGCTAACTAGGCCCCTGATTTCAAGAACTGCAGATGACGGCACCTAGTTTCTTATATCAGATGCCTTGAACTGGGATCAATTAGAGAGCTAGCTAGAGCGGAGAGTGAAGCTAAATATAAGAGAGTAGGGGAAATCACATGAAAAATAAGCAGTGGAGCCTACTAAGCAAAGGGGTGGCAATAAGGGGCCGAGACAGTGACGCCACATTCGTACCAGCTGACACCTTACCGCCTTAATGGAATTCGATAACTGGATACTGGAAAGACCATAATGCATTGTCCGATAGTGTCGGGACCTGCTTAGAATGTTTCTTTGAAGTAAATAAAGAATAGAAGCTCTAGAAGTAATAAGATATCTTTTCCCCGATGGAACGGAATAACATACCCCTAGTAGAGCCTAATGGTTAAAGACGGAATGGTGGGCTGACCGAGGTTCTTATAGAAGAGGACAATGCGGCACTGTTTCTTAGGCAAGTATGTCCACGGAGTTGAGACATGCGCGCTCTTAACTGGCACCGTTGCTTCTCTCAAAGCCCCATCGACACGCTCTACTCCAAGCATCAACTCTGAAGCAACTTCGCGGGCTTTTCTTGCATCTCCATAGATGTGATGGGTTGAATATTTGATAGGCACTGTTTGAAAGAGAAAGGGGAGGTTTCCTTGACCCAGTAATTAATGGCGATGGTGTGAATCGCAGAAATGTCCCTTTCTTATGCTCTTTGACACAATCCGCAACTCCCAAATTAAATACCCGACCTGAAATTAAGTTAAGTGCCCATCCTTGGAGCATGCTTCAATATCTGTATTTCAGCCCGTCCTCCGGTCTTCAACATCGCACCCGTCCATCATCCGCCTCCGTAATAATCCCACACAACACTGCCCTCTCGCTCCATCTCTTGGAAGCTTCGGTTTCTCCGTGGCTCAATCTTCATGCTTAGCTCCTCGATATGTCCAACACTTCTTTGAGCCCTCCACAGCAGTTGAAAAATCAGTCTCAAGAAGATCAGGGCGTTCGCTACGAAGATGAGCTCGAAGTTCCTCGGGTGTGTAGAGCCACGCATGGCACTCTGCCTGGGAACATTCATATCGCGAGGCACAAGCGTAACGCTCCCAGGCCAGTGTATCTCTCGTGCGCAATCGGCGGCGACGAACTAGGATCAGCGCTAATTCATCCAGGTCTTTTTTGACCCCGTCTTCCTTCAGGAATTTTTTGACGGCCATGTCCATGGCAATCAAGGTTTCTTCTCCCGTAGGTCGACTTCTAACTCTCATCTGACTCCTCCTCCGCCCACTCCACTCATCCATGGCAACTCCTCCCAGAGCTTTACCGCCATCAAACCGAAAGTAACGGAATCTTTTGTGGCCATCCTCATCGTGAATCCCGCTGTCGTCTTCCATGGCTCTGTGGGCGGGGAGGACATTGGTTATCTCCTTTTTCATCTCCTCCACCATGCGAAATAAACTGGTCAGTTTCCCTTCAAGATGGTCACCAGATACTCCTGTGCCAAAGCTAGCGAACACTTCGATGACTTCGCTCGGCGCTCTTCGTTTACGTTTGATATCTCTCAGTATCTCGTGACTGGGATTGTTAGTGCCAAAGCCTCCGTCCACGAACGATATCTCCTTCTTTTCAAACCCTTTGACGCCCCAATTTTTGATGTTAATCGGTCTGAAATAGTTGGTCGCCGCACTCGTTGCTCTCCCAACTTCAAAAATGCTACACGGTGCGGCTCGGCCTGCATTCAACGGCGGGTTTTTTGAGCCAGCTGGTTCATCTTCTCTGCAATCATATGTTCGGAACAGGAAAGGCAAAGTGACACCGCCCTTATCAGCTCGAGCAGCGACTATGCTATTGCAAGTATCAGTTCAGTTATCGAAGCTCTGATGTAGATCTACTAACGTCTGGCAAAGGTCTTCATGGCACGGGTAATGGGCCGCGCTATCCTCATCTTCAGTAGTATTACCATGGCGTTTAGCAACGTCGCAAATCGCTTTTTTGAGATCGTCCGCATCGAACTTATGAGTTAGAATGTTTGCGAATCCAGGTGGTCGAGGATGGCCAAAGACTTTCTCCCCCAATTCTTTATACTCCTTAATACAATCGCAGACCGTCATTCGAAATCTCGATATCATTATGCTGATAAGTCTGAGTAAAGTCAGTATATGATATTAAAGATATAAGCTGAGAAACGACAGAACATACCCCCCTGTGCTTGTGCCTCCGATGAACGTGAAGTAATGACATGGCAAATAGAGTTCATCATCTTCCAACTTATGAGGTGCGCGTTGGACCGTCGTTCCGTTCACCTCACGAGGAGGATATTCACAAGGTGAAAAGCTTGACTCGGAGAGTTTGCGTTTACCACTTGCTTCCACATCCTTATCCAGCTCCTTTTCGAAATAGGCGATTTTGTCCATGAGAGCTTTAAGCATCAACAAACTTCCATATCCTCGAATTCCTCCCCCGTCTAATCAGTGTTAGCAATCAGGAAGTTGAATTGGATTGGAGTAAGGAGACACACCAAAGGTTAATACAGCCTCTTTTGTCCATTCTTCTCTTCGCAACTGATGTGCCACAAATTCCTTTAGTTCAGCATTGTTGATGTCGTTGTAATCGTCTCCATCCGTGGGCGGATCGTATCGCTTGAGTGCTTCGATAGTCCCGGAAAATGCCCTTTGGACCCTTGCACACTCCGTTGGGTTGAGATCTCCAAGCTTGCCACCAAGAAGTAAAACATGAGTACGAGACTCGATTCCGTCAGGGAAATCATTCGGCAATGGCCCACCAATAGACACAACTCCGCCAAACTTTGTCTGCCAACAAGCGGCAGCAACCGCAAGTGCAGCAGTACCGCCTTGGTCGTGCCCAACAATTGCAATGTCCCGCGCCCTGAAACCGCATGTTTTGATGAGAACATTTGTAACGACTTCAACCCCGATCCTCTCAGTACAGTTTTCGTAGGTGGGCCTGCCAATATCATCATCACTCACGTCGGCCGCCCTGTTTGAAATATTGTTGAGAGACTCGGTTGTTGTATTGGCGGTGTTTGAGCGACTAGGTCCTGCAAATTCAGAACTTTGAATTGAAGAAAAGCCAGTTCCTGCTCTCCTGATAAGTTGAAGCGTGCGGTCTTTGCCAATGTAATCGCCCTTGTCCGACCAACAATAAGTGCCTGTCTCCCCAACCTGCGTTGTTCCTCGCACAAAAATACAGGCAGTCCTTGGACCAAGCAAATGCTTCTTGGCAAACTCGTATAAAGTGTGTTGGTTGGCCGCGTACCCGTGGAGAACAACTATCACGTATTGGATCTCCTCCTTCGGAGTATTCAATGAAACAACTCGATTCTCAATATACTTCGGGAAGTCCTCCTCTACTGGCAATCGTGGAAAGGATTGCCCCCGGGGGGGTGTTCCCGGTAGAGCTTCGAGAACGCTGGTGTTGACTTCTTCGTAAATCTCCGGCGGGGCTCTGTCGTTTTTCTTACGATACTTAGAGCCCCACGTGTTTTCCGCTGATTGATTGGTCATTTTACAAAGTGCTGTACGGAAACGCGGCCGTGAAAGCCTGACGACGTTTGGCAAGATCCACAAGCTATTATAGCGGATTTTTGCCGCAGGCTCGTCAGTGAAAACACAACCGCGAGGCGAAACTTCGAAGAGCCTCCCGAACAGTCTAACATGCATTCTTGGTTATATTGGTAATTGGGCGTTAAATGATCCCTGCAGAATTGTGTTCATTGTCGAGGAGTGTGGACCGGATGCGGTTATGATGGGCATCACTGATGAACCAACATCGGACCGGGCGTAAGTGGTGAACATTTCTGCTCTCTAATTGGAAGGATATTAGCGAAACTGCCCCAAAACAAGAAGGTCGGCGGTCGCCAATTTGAGAATTTCAGCCGGCCTGTATGTGGTGCATGCTTCCAATAGGAAACCCTACAATCTTCCCAAGCCCCGTGGGCGGCTGGATAGCGTCTCGTTTTGCCCTGAATTTGTTGGCCCTAATGTTTGTCCCAGAGATTTTCTCAAGAAGCAAAGTTAAGAGGTGTGGTTACACAAAGCAAGCAAAGTTGCTGAATGAGGCTGCGCAGACTTCAGGAGCCTCGTCACTCCACAACGAAACTCTTTACAAAATCAATTGAAACTCTACAGTTTTGCTTCTTCTTACATTCTCTTATATCATACATTCCCTTGATTATGGCAATGCTCACATTGGAAGAAAATGAGAGATTGGCCAAAAAAGTGTGCAAGGCTATGAACAGCTGAGCGGCTCAAGATTGAGGGTGTGCCAACTTCCAATCGAATTGGCTGCATCGCAGCTGTCCGCCACAACGATTACAGTGATGCCGTGCGTACAGGCGTCACATCCATGCTTCAGCCAGGCGAGTATGATGACGCCAGGTGGCCAAGGTTTCAAATTAGTCGCCCAAAGAAAGCCTGACAGTGCGCCACGGCTTCCATATAGGACAACACCTATTTTCTCATCATCAGCTGGACAGCCATTATCCTGAAGAATTATAAAGAGGTTTGACTTATCTCCGCTACTTTTCTATCATCGAGACCCGACTTTGCATTTAATCCACTTCATTCAAATCCTTCGTTTCAGATTTAAAATGGTTAGAGGATGTTTCTCAGGATCTTCCCGCAGCCTCGCCCCTTTCTGGGACGAGAATCTGCGAGATCTCAGCCTGCAGCCCCTGAAATATCTTGACCGTGAGTCATTTCATTCCAAGACACCTGGCATTGAAGAATCTAAACTAACTTAGGCTTATCATTAGTCACACATTGCCACCCTGTCCTAGTTCCACGTTTCAAATCCACCTTCGATCTATATAACCCCAACGGATCTCAAGCTTATCCTACAGCCATGACGCCCATTATAGCAAGAGATGTGGCAGATACGGAGGGAAGGACTTATGTCGCGACTCTGCGTTTTAATAGCTTAGGCCCAAAGGCAAAGTGGAGGAGGGCGGTGTCCAAAAAACATAGAGTACTCTATGTTGGTTGTTTACCTAGTATGCAGCAGAAGGCTTGAATTTTTGGGTACCAGGAGTTTGGCGCTGTTTGATTTAGGCTATGCCTCAGAACTAGTTAATGCTAGGTATATATTACAACAGGACTAGATTTCCTAGTAAATTGTAATTCGCTTTGATTTATTCACATCTCAATTTACTAAAGGTCAATATATTTCTCATATTTCCGCTCTGGTTTACTTTATAATTCTTTTAAGTATCTAGCTATTATAAACAATAAATAAAAATATATAAAAATATAGAAAGAAAATAAAAATCTTATATAATTAATTAAAGAACCAAGTTCTAGTAATAAGATATTATAATTCTTAAGATAATAAAATATTTTATAATTAATATATTTTATAATTAATATATTTTATAATTAATATATTATATAGTAACTATATTTACTATATTTAAGCTCTGGCTATTTATACTATATCTCTCTTTCCTCTTTATTTATTTATATATTATAATATAATATATAAAACTTTATTATTTTAATTATTTAATTATATATAACTTATAATATTATTTAATATAAAGTAGTTTTTAAAATTTATTATTAAAAATAAAAATAGAAATAGAATTAAAAATATTTTAAATTAAAGCTAAAGCTAGATTTTTTTTAATTTCTTAATATTTAAAGAGAAATATTATAATAAGGATTTTATTCTTATTAGTTATATAATATTATTAAATAATTATAATAGATATATATAATAGTATATAAACAGGTATTAGATATTATGGATCTAGTTTCCTATTTTAGATAAAGCTTATAATTAGAATTATATAAATAATCGGAATTATATAAATTATATGAGATTATATTTCCTAGTTAAGTAAAGTACTTTGCAGGCTTGGCTAAATACTAGGAAATATATAAGGAGATGCTCCTAGCTTTAGAAAGAGGCATTAATTAGTCTTTTATTAGAATTAATTCTTAGAATTAGTTATACTTGCAAGTATTACTTTATAGCTTACTTATCTTAACTATTTATATATTACCTTGCTATTAAATATCTTATATTCTAATTAATTTAACTTTCGGGAAGTAGTTTATTATAAGGTAATTAAGCTATTAATAGACAAAATATTAATAGCTAAAGTATTAACTAAGAGAAGTGCCTCTACTATTACTAGGGTAATCTAACCGGGTATTTAGAGAAGTACCTAGTTAAGTACTCTTTATATTACCTAATTAAGAAAAGAAAATAAAACTCAGATATTCCTAGAACTAGTAAGTAAGATAATAATAATAGAGAAATTAATAGTAGCTTACTATTATATTACTAAGTTAGAAATAGAGATATAATAGAAAGAAAATCTAGAGAAGCTAGAAGCTTAGATCTATTATTTTAAAAATATTTAGATATCTAATATAGAATCTATTATATTTCTGGTAGTATTCTTAGTTTAGAGAACTCTAAAAATCCGAGAATTACTTATTTACTAGGAAAAGAATATTAAAAAAGCCTAGGACTTTTTTTATTAAATAAAGTTAAAATAATATAAAAATAGTAGAATTATCTAAATTACTAATATAGTAAAGATTATATATTATATTTCCTATTTTAAGAATATAGCCAGAAATATCTGGAAATATAAGAAGTAATTAATAGGTATTAATATTATAGATTAGAAGACCTTTATTAAATTTATAAAGAATTCTATCTTAAATTCAGAGAACTATAATAATAATACTTTTACTAAGTTTAAAAATATTAAATAATAGCTAGGCTAAAGTATTTAAAGCTTTATATTTTACTTAAATAGCTTATTAGATAATTTAGGATATATGGGTTTACTATAAGAGCGGGATAATTTATTTAGTAGCTTAAAATAAGAGATCCGAAATAAGATTAATTATTAAGAAAATATTCTATAAAAAAAAAGAAGCTTATTTCTATTACTATAAGAATTAAGAATAATTTAAACCTATTTATTTAATAGGAATATAATAATAAACCAATAAAATAGTAAAAAGAAAAAAAAAAAAAAGAAAAAAGAAAAAAAAGATAATAAAGAGAAATAAAAAAGAAATAAATTTTTATTATAAAGTTTATAAAACCAGAATAATAAAAGTATAATAATAAGATCTAATATAATACCCGTATTAGGATTTATAAAATCAGGTATAATTTGCTTTACTTACTAGAAAAAAGATTATTATACTATTACTTGCCTTAATTAAGGGAAATCGACTTATTATAACTATAATAAGTCTAATTATAAATTATATAAGTACCTAGAACTAAAAAAGCCAGGAAACGGATATATCCTATAGTAATTATACTTATTTATATTATAAAAGATAAGGCCCCTAAAACAAGAATAGTAATTAAGATTACTATTAAGATAAGAAAAAATAAGTAAAGAATTAAAGTATTAGTAAACTTAAATATAGAGGCTAATTATATAAAGAGAAAATTAGCTTTAAATATAAGTATTTTATTAATATTAAGGGTAACTTTCTTATTTTTACTAGAAAAAAAAGGATTTATTTATATAGAAATTATATTCTTAAAATTATTATTAAGAATATACTAGGGAACTAAAAAAAGGCTAATATATACTTTATATTATATAATTTTAATCTAAACTATATTAATATAATACTTGGATTCCTATAGCTTTATTAGATTAATTTCCTAATTTTCTTTAGGAAAGTAATATAGAAATACTAGATTTAATTATAGAAAATTAAAGTTCCAAATACTAGGAAGTTTACTAAAATAATAAAGTATAAGATATATATTTTTCTATTAATTACTTATTCTATAATAAATAGCTAAAGAATTATTACTATTATTACTAATAAAATAGTTATATTTCCTAAGAAATATTAGAATCTTTTCTAAATATTCTTTATAGAGACTATAAATATATTACCTAACTATTATATAATAAAGTATTATATAGATCTAAAACTAGAGTCCTAATTATTATATAATCTTATATATACTTTATTAGAAAAAAAGCTTAAAGTTCTTTGGGAATATCTTAATACTAGCCTAGAAAAGAAATAGATCTATTATTTTACTAGCCTAGCTAGTATTCTAATTATATTTGTTTTAAAAAAGAAAGATAGTTTATATTTATATATTAATTACCGGAATCTAAATAGGATTATTATTAAAAACTAAATACTATTACTACTTATTAGTAAGACTATAAATAGGCTTTATAAAATAAAGATATATATAAAGCTAGATTTAAAGAATACTTACTATTAGTTATAAATACGAGAAAGTAATAAGTAGAAAATAGTATTTTAAATATATTATAAATATTTTAAGTACTATATTATATTCTTTAAATTATTTAATACTCTAGTAATATTTCAGATATATATTAACTATATACTAGTAGGCCTTATAAATATTATTTATATAGTTTATCTGAATAATATTTTAATTTATTTAGAGAATCTAGAATAATATATAGTAATAGTCTAATATATACTCGAGTAGTTATAATAATACTAGCTTTTTATAAACTTAGTAAAATGCGAGTTTAATATAAAAAGAATAGAGTTCCTAAAGTTTATAATTAGCCTAGATAATATAGAAATAAAAGCTAGTAAGATTATAGCTATTAGGAAATAGCCGGCTTTAAAAAATAATATTCGAGAAGTCTAAATATTTCTGAGTTTTACTAACTTTTACTAAAGGTTTATTTATAAATACTTTAGAATAATAAAAGAATTAACTAATTTATTAAAAACTAGTAGAAATCTATAATATTATTTTAGCTAGATAAATAAAGTAAATAAGGCTTTTAAGAAGTTATAAATTATATTTATAATAGTACTAATTCTTTATTATTTTAATCTAGCCTTAAAGATTTATATAAAAATAGATACTTTAGGATTTATAATTATAGGTATAATTTCCTAGCTCTTTAGTAAAAGAATAGAAGCCAGGTAATATTCTATTATTTTTTATTTAAAGAAAATAACTATAATTAAAAATAAATATAAAATATATAATTCTAAATTCTTAACTATTATTCTGGTATTTTATATCTAGTAATATTACCTAGTATATATCCGGTATATTATTATTATTAAGATAAATTATAATAACTTAAAATACTTTATAATTAAAAGAAAACTAAATAGTTAATAAATAAGATAGGTAGAGAAGCTAGCTATTTTTAATTTTGTTTTAGAATACTAGCCAGAATATAATAACCCTACTAATAGGCTATTAAGAAGGCTAGATTTTATAATAAATATAAATAAAGATATTTTATTATTTATATTTTATAATAAGCTATAGAATATAAAATAGAGAGCCTTATAAATAGTAGTAATAGGATATTATACTATTTCTATAATACTATAATTTAAGGCCTAAAAGAAAGAAAATAGGTATTTCTTAATTAGTAAAATACTAAGGAATTCTGAAAAAGAAGTCTATTTTAGTAATAAAATAGTACTAGAAATATTACTATTTAAGTCTATTATTAATATAGCTAGTTATAAATAGTATATACTATGAATTCTAGTTATATAAGTAACTAGGTCCGAAATAGTATATAAGAAAGATAAAGAAATACTACTTAAACTATTATTATAGTACTAAAGGCTTAATCTATTAATATAATACTAGTAATATAAATAGTTCTTAAAAAAGACTTTTACTAGAGCTATTAAGACTTGGGAACTTAATATATCTGGGTTATTAAGATATTAGGATATTATCTATATACTAAATAAGCCGGCTCTTAAAAAAGAATTACTATAAGCTAATTATAATAATTTTATAAATAGGTATTTTAGTACTAATAAGATATTAGAGATTTTCTAAAAGAAATATTTCTAGTAAAGTATAAAAAAGAATATAAAAGACTATATTAGAACTTGTCCTATATATTAATAAACTAAGGTAAAAAGATATCTATTATATAATATATTTAGTTTATTTCTCTTTTCTTCTAAGCTATAGCAAGAAATTACTATAGACTTTATTATAAGGCTATTTTCTTTTAGGTTTTATAGTAAGATATATAATTCTATATTTATTATTATTAATAAATATATAAAAATAATATAATATATTCTAATTACTAAGGAAATCTCGGCTCCTGAGTTAGTAAAGCTATTTATATATTATATTATTAAAGACTTTAGTATACTTGCAAGTATAATCTCTAATAAAAGATCTATTTTTATAAGTAAGTTCTAGTTAAGTTTATATTTCTATTTAAAGATATAATAATAACTAAATATAGTATTTTATTCGTAAACTAATAAATAAATAAAGAATCTGAATTAAATTCTAAAATAGTACTTAAGGTATTATACTAGCTATTAGTAAAATAACTAGGTAATAAAGCTTATTTTTATAAAATTCATATATAATAACTTTATATATTTAATAATAGGAATTTCTTTATTTTATATATTATATAAATTCTATTCTAGTATTAAACTATATATTAAGAATAATATTTCAGAAAAAGAAGTATTAATAATATAAGAAAAAATATAAAGAATTTAAGTAAAATAGAAAATACTAGAGAAGTAATAATAAAAAGTAGTAAATATATAAAAAAAGTATTATAATAAGAAATATATTAATAAGAAATTTAATATATATAATAAAGTTATGTTTTATATAAAGAATATTTAATAGCTATAACCTAGTATAAAGCTAATAAATAGATATCTTGGCTTCTTTAAAGTTCTAGAAGTTATAGAAATATATAAATAAGTATATTATTTGAAATTACTATTATTATATTAGATTTATAATATTTTTCACGTTTTTTTCTTAGAATTATAATACTTGTAAGCTAGTACTATAGTAGAACTAGAACTAGTTAAGATTAAGAATAAAGAAAAATTCGAAGTAAAATCTATTATAGCTTATAGAAAAGATAGAAAAGGAAAAAAGTATTTTATTTATTAAAAGAACTATTTACTAGTAAATAATATATAGGAATTACTAAGTAATCTAAAGAATATAGCTCAAGAATTATAAAAATACTTAAAAAAGAGTAATATTATAATACTATTAGCTAAATAGAAACGCAAAAAATAAATGCTTTTATTAGGAAACTATTAAAAACTATATATTTATTTTTGGAAAAACTATATAAAAATTATTAAGAATTTTAAAAACTTTAATTTCTATATTCTATAAATATCTTATTTTTATAACTATTTTCTATTATTTTTATTATTATTCTTATTAGGATTTTCTTAAGAAATAAGTAATAAATTAGCCTATAAAGCTATTAGCTATTAGTAAGAAATAAGAAAGAAATAAGCTTATTTAATATTAAAGAATATTAATTATATTATTAAGAGTATTTTATATTTATATTAAGCTAGTAAGAATTACTTAACTTATTTCTTGAATTATTAGAGGAATTTATTAGCCTCTAATAATAGCTTTAATATAAGAAATATATACTATTTAGTATAGAAGAAAAATAGTAATAGCTTTCTCTTTTTTAGATAAAGAATAATAAAAATACTTATATATATTAATAGCTTAAAGAAAGTAGTTTAATTATATTATATATACTTAAGAAATCTTAAATAATATTAGAATAAGAAATAAATAAAAGAAATTATAACTTATAGAATTATATTTCTTATTCTTAAAATAATAGTAATTA